>NC_065447.1:177379300-178010789 GCF_917563875.1 Diabrotica virgifera virgifera
GGTGCGATTTTAACTGAAATCCTATCAACTGAAGCACTGTTATCCTGAAGCATTGAAGCACTGTTGTTGGCAATGGTACTGTACGTAATTTTCGATGCTCACTGTATTTCAAAACCGGCAAAAGTATATTATTAGCACTAATTTGTTAAATTTTCGCGGCGTTTTAAATGTTCTCGAGGTCACCAATATTCCGGTGGTGTGGTTGACGGAGTTAATAAAAAATAAGTGTAACAACGAACAGTAATATTTTAATTTATTTTGGGTAAACAAGCGGTGTTTTTCTTATATCTCGAAAGATGGTTGTTTGTTAGCGCGAGCGAGGGTGTGTCTCTTTCGTTTGAATGCTGTGTAGAGACTGCCCTGCCGGACCAATAACTTTATGTCTTTATGTCAACTGGTTTTGCGGTTTTGCTATAATGGCCAGATGGCCCATAAATTACTGCCTCTGCCTTTTAAGAGATAAGAAGCTTTTTTGTATTTTAAGACGTTGACGTAAAGAGTGTGGCGATCTGGGGCATCGTAACCTATTAGTGTTTCCTTGAGAGAAACATTAATCTTACACAAGGAGTACGGAGATTATTTGACTTACTTGGATTACGATGATGGGTCAAGCTTGACCCATTCTCATTTTATTTATAAGGATGTTTTAAATAGTCAGTATTATTAAACAGTATCTTTAATTCAACAAAAAACAAACAAAATCCTAAATTATTGTATTTAAATTTTTTAAGATGGTTACCCATGGGCATATACTAGTTCGCTCCGGCGGCCAGATTTTAATACCTTACAGAAAACGGGCATGGGTAAATTTGCTCCGGCCATATATTTGAATGCAGTGGAACATTGAACAAGTCGGATTAATCGAGACTGCGGCCGATCCGAGTTATCGAAAATCCGAGTTACCCGGAGAATATGGTAAAAATTAATAAAACACGGTATACTTACAGATTACTCCATTATAATTGCAAAAACATGAAATACATAAAATATGCACAATACATCTAAATTACGTACAGTTGTATACAGTATTGTTTATCTCTTGGTAAAAAACTTGGTCAAAGTGAAAAAATGTTTGTTTTGTCTGATGAAAATCGGTTCGGGTTATCCGGACTTCCGGGTTATCGGAGGCCGACTTATCGGGGTTCCACTGTACGTAAACAGAGACAGCTGCGATATACGTGTACCTACAAACATATTGAAAATATTCTTCCAAATCCGAAGACCGGGTCAGGACTGACCCGGCATCATATATGTTACGTAGAGGAAAAACTGTAATTTGCATGTTCATGAATTATATACGAAAAAATAGATTGAAACAAATAAGGAGAACTTACGATCAATCGGATTTGTAAAAAAATTATTTCATAAAATATTAAGAAATAACTGAATTTCGGGTCACGCTTGACCCAGTCTTCGTACTCCGAAGGTTAAGGGATAACCTTTCGTTTCTCGAAATCAACGGCATATGGTTTGTATATCACATGTGGATTTTAAATGACCAGTGCCGTTTCGTTTTGAGAAAAGTTATCAAAAATTAAGAAAATAAAATTAGCAAAAATAGCAATTAAAGCGTACCGCTATAACCTCTACCCCTATCTAGATAAAAATCGAACAGAATCTCTGCTGCCTTATTACTCAAATATGAGTAAATTAAAATAAGGAACGACAGCTTTATATTTAATTCGATTCAGGAGCCACCACCATCAGTTCACCTCTTCCATCTCTCAAGCTTCACGGTAACTCACAGGTAGTTCTGATGACTCTAAAAAGAAGAAACATAATATGTCAACTGATGATGATGGCCCCTGAATCGAATTAAATCTAAAGCTGTCTTTCCTTATTACATTTTACTCATATTTGAGTATAAGGAAGTAGAGATTCTGTTGGATTTTTATTTAGATAAGCGAACAGATGATAATTGCAAATTGTCGATTCTCCCATGTCCGATATTTATCGGTCTGTTTCCTTTATAAATTTTAAAAAGCTCAGATTATAGATAGTCATTAGGGCTTACAATACCGGAATTTCGGGAACCCGAATACCGGGATCCCGGACGATTTTTGTCCGGTATTCGATACGGTATTTATAATAAAAATACCGGTATTTCGGTATTAGCTTAATTTATAAAAAATGAATTGATGCACAATAAACTTTCTTCTACGATATTTTTTGCTATTACAACAAATTATTTTTGAAGATTAACAACCAATATCATTGTAAAAAATATTTATTAAACACGTTTATTACACATACAAGTCAAGTATCGCGCTTTCTAAAAGCGTGAATGTCGTTAATTTAATAGTCTGGGCAGATTATCGGAGAATATGCCATTTTTGGGAAAAGATATTTACTAGCAATTTTATTGCTGGAATCGAATCTTATGATTATATATATATTAATAATATAGGTATGCAAAGTCCGCAGATAGTGTGCTACTTTTTTATAAACAAAATGGCGCCCGAAAATCGTGCTTTTTTTCAATTTTTGCTCTATAACTCCAAATATTTTAACTTTATACCAAAAATACTCAAGTAAAAATTCACCGTAATTAAATTCTGCATGGAGACGTGTTTGTTTCGATTTACTTCGACAAAAATTTTCCCCGGAAAATGCGGGTTTTTCCAACAAAATCTTTATTTTTCAACTAAAATTTTAGATAGGTAAGTAATTGTTTATTAATAATTAAATAGCTTCGTAATATAAAAGAACTTTTTGTATAGATTATAATTCCAGAAGCCGATGAAAATTGAATGAACAGTTTAGCAACAATTGAATTGTAAATTAAAAAGTTACGATCACTATAATAACCACAAAATTACGATACGTAGCAACAGCTATAATTTTTTTATAAAAAGATACTGTACCTATCTAATGCACTTTACAGAATTGAAATTGGACTATTAAAACGGCCTCAGGAATATTTTAAAGTTATAAACAATTTGTTGGCTTATAAACAAATAGAACATCTCGGGAAATATTAAATTAAATCATGAAAACGGCATTGGGAAAAAAGTTACAGGACGCTTCTTCTAAAAAAAAAGTTTAATTGTGATAAGTGGTTCCTGAGATACAACCAGTCAAAGTTGACCGGCATTTACGGCAAAGACATAAACAATAGGATCATAACTTTTGAACCTTTCTATTTCGGTCCTATTTCTCCACTCCAATTTTCATGTCTTTAAAATACTCATAACATATATAGACCAGGGCTCATCTGTAAAAATATTAGTACATTTGGACGTTGAGAGGTGACTCAAATTTTTCTGCAGAAATTGCTTGAAAATAAATCAAATAATAATATTTGAGTTATCCTTCCTCTCAAAAAGGTCCGGAACATTGTTTAAATAATCAAAATGTCAAAAAATTAAGGAAAAATTCGATTTTTTTCTTGGTTTTTTGATTACAACTTTAAAAGTATTCATTTCCGAGAAAAGTTGTACTAACATAAAAGTTGCGTAATTAAATTTCCTATAATATAGAATTGGTTAAAAATTTAGAAAATAGTCACACTTGTTGCAAAATAGCAATAATTGTGAAAAAAACATACAAAAACAAGTATTCGTATTTTACGTTTTTCAACCATTTATGCTAAACTTAGGACCTTCATATTTCATCCTGAAAAACTTTATGATACAGTAAAACAGTACTGTAAATTTCATTAAGATCAGTTCAATAGATTTTGTAAAATAAATTTTGCAATCCGGCTTTCTTAAAAAAAATTCATTTTTTCAAAATGTTACAGGACTGACAATAAAGCAGATAGCAAGTTGAAAATTTTTTTGCACATAGAAGTGTACTGTACCTCTCATTGGCAATTTTGAAAAATTAAAATCGATTAACACCACGGCGTCAGGAAATTTTTAAATAAACATTAATTATTGGTGCTACGCGCAGGACAGCGGATAGTTTGCTCTGATTGGGCATTCCAATGACCTTTGATAATGATTGATACATTTTAATTTTTATTACATTTCGATATAAATAAATAAATTTGTTTATTGCAAAATAAAAACACCTACTCTATCCTTTGAAATAACACTTTTATTAGCAAAAACTTTCTTTGTTCATATATTTTAACTTAAATAATAAAAGTTTATTATTTTTAAACATATGTAATTGTTTAAACAATATTTCACAAACAATAACAAAATTAGTTTGATTTTTGTGGAATTAAAATATTAAAATACAACAAAATATAGAGTAAGAAAATAATATATTATATAAAGATTGGACGAAATTTTGGTGGAAATCAACTTGTGTGAATCGAACACCGCTGTCCTGCGCGTAGCACCAAAAATTATTTTTTATTTCAAAAATTTTCTGACGCCGTGATAATTAATCGATTTTAATTTTGAAAATTGCAAATGAAAGATACAGTAAACTTCTATAAGCAAAAAAAATTCAACTTGCTATCTGCTTTATTTTCAGTCCTGTAACATTTTGAAAAAATGAATTTTTTTTGCGAAAGCTGGATTGCAAAATTTATTTTGCAAAATCTGTTAAACCGATCTTAAAGAAATTTACAGTATTGTTTTACTGTATCATGAAGTTTTTCTGGGTGAAATATGAAGGTCCTAAGTGTAGCATAAATGGTTGAAAATACTTGTTTTTGTATGGTTTTTTCGCAAATATTGCTATTTTGCAACTAGGGTGACAATTTTTTAAATTATTAACCAATTCTATGTTGTAGGAAATTTACTTACGCAACTTTTAGGTCAGTACAACTTTTCTCGGAAATGAATACTTTTAAAGTTATAATCAAAAAACCAAGAAAAAAATCGAATTTTTCCTTCAATTTTTGACATTTTGATTATTTAAACAATGTTCCGGACCTTTTTGAGAGGGAGGATAACTCAAATATTATTATTTGATTTATTTTCAAGCAATTTCTGCAAAAAAATTTGAGTCACCTCTCAACGTCCATCTCAAAACAGATGCGCCCTGGACTAATATTATTATAATAAAAACTATCGATATTACGAGTGAAAATTACCAAAAATAGCAAAATTCCAATCAAAAATTAGATTGGAGAAAATGTAATCTCAAAGTTTAAAATCGGTATACGTTAAAAAAATTCATTTTCTCGGCTTCTTATGGAGCAATTTTCTTCATTCTTTTTTTGTTCCCAAGTAACTCGAGTAGAGCCATCTAACTAACGCACAATTAAATGCCAAAGTTGCTTTTGTTTTGTTATAATAAATTAATGTATTTATTATAACAACAATTTTTAATTTGTTTAAATAAAGATTGTTTAAATAATTATACAGCTTTCAAATAAGAATGTTTGTGTTTTTAACGTTAAAAGCTACACTTGTAGTAAGTTTATCTAAAAAAGTCTACCACTGGAAAAAATATGTAGTTTTCTTTTCTTATAAATAAATTAATCTATTATAACAAAATAAAAGCAAGTTTGACATTTGATAATACGTTAGTTAGATGACTCTACTCGAGTTACTTGGGAACAAAAAAAGAATGAAAAAAATTGGTCCATGGGAAGCCGAGAAAATGCATTTTTTAAACGTATACCGATTTTGAACTTTGAGCTAACATTTTCTCCAACCTAACTTTTGATTGTAATTTTGCTATTTTTGTCAATTTTCACTCGTAATATCGATAGTTTTTATTATAATAATATATGTTATGAGTATTCTAAAGATATGAAAATTGGTATGGAGAAAGACGATAAAAATAAAAAGGTGATGGCTAGAAAATTATGATCCTATTGTTTATACCTTTGCCGTAAATGCTGGTCAAGTTTGACCGGTTGTATTTCAGGAACCACTCATCAGAATTAAACCTTTTTTCTTTTAGAAGAAGCGCCCTGCCGCTTTTTTGTTCAATACCGTTTTCATGATTTAATTTAATATTTTCCGAGAAATTTGTAAAATTTGATTTGTAATTTTAAAATATTCCTGAGGCCGTTTAAATAGTCCAATTTCAATTCTGTAAAGTACATTAGATAGATACAGTATCTATTTATACAAAAATCATAGTTATTCTTATGTACCATAATTATTGTGGTTATTATAGTGACCGTAAATTTTTAATCAACAATTCAATTGTTGCTAAGCTGTTGATTCAATTTCCATCGGCTTCTGGAATTTTAATCTATACAAAAAGTGCTTTTATATTACCAAGTTATTTAATTACTGATAAACAATTACTTACCTAAAATTTTAGTTGAAAACTAAAGATTTTGTTGGAAAAACCCGAATTTTTCGGGGAAAATTTTCGTCGAAGTAAATCGGGAAAAACACGTCTCTATGCAGAATTTAACTACGGTGAATTTTTATTTGAGTGTTTTTGGTGTAAATTTAAAATCTTTGGAGTTATACAGCAAAAATTGAAAAAAACACGATTTTCGGGCGCCATTTTGTTTATAAAAAAGTAGCACACTATCTGCGGACTTTGCATACCTATATTATTATTATATACAATCATAAGATTCAATTGCAGAATTGCAGCAATAAAATTGCTGGTAAATAACTTTTCCTTGTATTTTGCTAATTATCCCAGAGTATAAGTCGAAGGGTTATATCAGCTTCTACAACCAAATTATTAAATCTCGTCTATACAAATTAGTTCATGTGGTGAGACCGCTCCCGTCTGAAAAAAATTTCTGATTCGGTTTCTCTGTGAATTCCTATTCAAAAATGTCCCCTTTAAACAAATCTGAAGAGTGCCGGGCGGAATTTTTGGGAAGAAATTGTTTAAACAATTTTTTTAAACAAATACAAAAGATCACGTTTTATTGTCACGGAACATATATTTTCAGGTTTTTTTGGGTCATTCTAAATCAGAAAGGTATCTTGTAATTTTTCTTAAAAATTAATAGTTTTGGAGTTACAAGCGATTTAAAATATGAAAAATGCGAAAATACGCATTTTCGAGGCTTAAAAACTCATATTTAAATTAGAATTTTTGAGGTTCTCAGATAATTAAATTGAAGATTAAACATTCAGCTTCAAGATTCTGAAGAGTGATCGCGTCTAACATTAATTGATACCGTTGTTTTTTAATTGTTAAATATGCGTGTTTATCCGATTTTTTGCCGGTGCGGCGCGCTCTATTTCAAAAATCTCCTATTATCGTAAGAAACATATTTTTTCTAGATTCTTTGGAATATTCTAAATAAAATAAGTTTCTTGACATTTTTCTCAAAAGTTAATAGTTTTAAAGTTATAAGCGATTTAAAATCTGAAACAAAAAAACGCATTTTCTAATTTTAAATCGCTTATAACTTTAAAACTGTTAACTTTTGAGAAAAATGTCAAGAAACTTATTTTATTTAGAATATCCCAAAGAATCTAGAAAAAAATATCTTTCGGAGGAATATTGGAGATTTTTGAAATAGAGCTCGCCGCACCGGCAAAAAAATCGGATAAACACGCATATATAACAATTAAAAAAGGACGGTTTAAATTAAGGTTAGACGCAATCACTTTTCAGAATCTTGAAGCTGAATGTCTAAACTTCAATTAAAGTAACTGGCAACCCCAAAAATACTAATTTAAATATGAGTTATTAGGCATCGAAAATGCGTATTTTCGCATTTTTCAGATTTTAAATCGCCTATAACTCGAAAACTATCAATTTTTGAGAAAATTTATAGGATACCTTTCGTGTTTAGAATGAGCCACAAAACTTGAAAATAAAATATGTTCCGTGCCAAAAAAACGTGATATTTTGTATTTGTTTAAAAACATTGTTTAAACAATTTCTGCCCAAAAATTCCGCCCGGCACCCTTTAGATTTGTTTAAAGGGGAGATTTTTGAATAGGAATCCACAAAGAAACCGAATCAGAAATTTTTCCAGACGGGAGCGGTCTCACCACATGGACTAAATACATAAAATGAGTTATATAAAAATTCTTAAATATTTAAAATTAGACTACTTTATTTTATAAATTAGCCGTAAGGTTTATTAATCAGAATTGTTTTTACATTTTAAGATCTATTTTTCATTTTTTTGTGTATTGTGGTGTATAAATTAGTCTCACTTATTTTGTGAATTATTAATAATAATTGAAAATATATAGCGGTCTAAATACAGAGTAATCCATATACAATATTTGTCACAGTAAGTTAATCTTTGTATTAATATATTTTAAAGTTAAATTAATTTACAAATAGCAAATTTTATAAGTAAAAGTACTATCCTATTATATGCAAAATTTATCCTAGAATCAAATATATAGTTTTTCTATTTGCACATTTTTTGTATCTATCTATTCCTACTCTCTATGTAATGTTATAAACAACATCTCTACTCATTTCAAAACAAAATTTAATAGGTTGTATCGTTGATTGAGGTATTTCAATCAACGGTTGTATATATTATTTAATAACAAGTCGATATAACAACTGAGGATAGTATAAATAACGTGTATATTTTTTATTCATAATACCGGTTTTAATACCGGGATCCCGGTATTTGAAATTTTAAATACCAAATACCGGTATTGAGATTTTGGCTCGGTATTAATAGTCACCAAGAACTCAGACCCAAAAGAAAATTTTCTCTTTTCTATTTTGTTTAATTTGTTTAAATAGATGTCGCTAATGCACCCTGCAACAAATGTTTGTTTATTATTTTGCTTAGTAAACAGCTAGATGTAGGTAGCTTCAGAGTACACCACAGGCAGTTCTGATGACTAAAAAAAAGAAACATATTATTATTTTAACTGATGGTGGTGGCCACTGAATTAAATCTAAAGCTGTCTTTCTTTGTATTATTCTGTTTATTTTCAGGGGCCCCAGCGCGGCATGTCGACACAAAATTCCTTTAAAAAAATGGAACAAAATATGCTACAATTATTTTACTATTAAAACGCTTTGAACAATGTATATTGTTTGGATATCGACATTTTCGTGAAATGGGTGATCTATCTACTCGTATATATGTATAAATTATATTTATGTACAAGTACTATCTATTTTCTACCTCTCGCCTTTCTATAACTACAGAGCTTTTTTGTCTTCAAGCTACTTTTTATTGTCTATTCACCGTTGGTTGTATGTGAGACAGTGTATAATGTATAATGCCAAATTGCAATATTTGTACCTAATCGCTTTACCTTTGAATATTTGAAACATTGAAACACTAGGTATTGTTTGCGTATATTTTCGTGTAATCTGTTCTTTTTCTATAAATTGTATTTAGGTATATCTATGTATGTATTTGCCGGTCGCTTGCCGTTAAAGTACAGAGCTTCTTTGTTTAGGTTCGTTTTGTATGTCCATTTACCATTGGCTTGAAAAAACTGAATCTGTTTTAAAACAACGAGTCTCAACAATTCAAATCTATTTTTCGACTTTGGTTTATTAGAGTTTATTGGGTTTACTATTATTATCTATATTTGGGTTTTATACGCAGAACTTACCTATTAGTTTCTAAGGTTGTATTATGCAATTTGCAATTTATGTAAATTTTGCAATATACAGGGTGTTTCATTAATAACTGGAAATAATTTAACAACTGTAGATTCATGGGCTCAAAATATTAAGATTTAACCCACAAACAAAAAACGAAAACTGGTACATTTATTCCAGAGATGAATCGATTTCATCAATTGCGAATTTCTAGTACCGATCATATGCGTCCGTTTTGGGTAGGTCAACAGATATTTTATCGCATTATTTTTTGTGTCTTTAATTTTGAAGCATTTCTGACATTAAATTATTAACTTATGAGGTATTCTAGCACTAAAAGTTACTCTTGCTTTAGGTTTTTTTCAAATTTTGCTCAAATTCAAAAAACGAAACTTTTTCAAATCGATTTTTCTAGAAGACTTAAATATCCTACCGACTTAAAGTAAGAGTAACTTTTAGTACTAGAGTACCTCACGATTTAATATTCCAGTGTCAAAAATGCTTAAAAGTCAAAGAAAAAAAGTTATGCGATAAAATAACCATTGCCCTACACAAAGAGGACGCATATGTCCGGTACTAGAAATTCACAATTTATGAAATGATTTATCTCTGGAAGATAAATAGACGTACCAGTTTTAGTTTTTCTAAATAGAAGTATTCTATAGGTATTTAAAAAACTGGTTAAAAGTCACCACCATCTTCAAAGAACTCCAACTCTCTTAGGAAGCATTTTCGGAGTAGGTGATTTGGGTTAATACTTAATATTTTGAGCCCAGGATTCTAGTTAAAATATTTCCAATTATTAATGAAACAACCTGTATTGTTTTATTTTATTTCATTATCTTTTATTTTGTAATAATATTGACGATTTTTGTAATTTCAGTAAACTGTATTTGTTATTCTGTTTTTCCTAATCTTTGTAATCTTTGTCCATAAAATTGTAAAACTTTCAGTGACAATAAAGCATATTTCTGTTCTATTCTATACAAGCGTTTTTGCTTCTTTTGTTGAAATTATTTTTAGGACTATGCTATATCAGTGGTGGAAAAGGGCCGCGCGACAAACTTTGATATGGGGCCCCTGTGGGGCTAGCTACGCCACTAATATTTGAACAATAATTATCTTCTAATAACTATATTATCTAAACTTATACAGATATTCTACCAGTCTTTTGAAATCATATCAGCTGCCTTCTCTCCTATCATTATCGCAGGTGCATTTGTATGTCCTGCTATAATATTTGGCATAATAGACGCATCAACCACCCGAAGACCTTGAATCCCATACACTTTTAGCGACGGATCAACTACTGCATCAGGATCAGTCGATGGACCCATCTTGCAGGTACCTACATGATGTTGTTCAGAAACTGCAACCTGCCTTACAACACATTTCCAATATTCATCACTCCCAAATGTCAATTTTTCGCATCCAGGAAAGGGAGACCTATTTACCTTCGTATTGTATCTTTTGAAGGGTTCAGATTCGGCTATTTGCACAACCTACAAATTATCGAAGTTAATAAGTTAACACATACAAGAATTAAAAATACAACGAAATTTGGTTTTCATTAGTTTTCACTTTTTAAACGATTTATTTGCCTATTGCTTTTATTTTGCCTTTTGCGATAGATAATGTATGTTGAAACTGAAGATGAAACGATAACAAGAAACAATTCCACACCAAGACCTCTTAAATGAGTATTCAAAGTAATATTTTTGTTAATTATTCATGAAGTATTTGAACCTCCGTAAGACCAGTTAGATATTCTGCCAAAGACAGATAATAACGAGAAAGATATTCGTATTGTGGTAAAACTTTTACTGGGGTCAAACAGCAAGAGCAAAAACTGGCAACGAACTTACTGAAAGTGTGGAGGTCAGAAGAGATGTCCGGCAGGCGTGTGTCTTATCCCCACTCCTATTCAATATTTATTCCGAGTAAATATTTAAAAAAATGTATGAAAAATGCAAATGAGGGTATAAAAATAAACGGTGAGTTAACCAACAATATAAGATATGCCAATGAAACGGTGATCCTTGCCATGCCAGTGCCAGTAGCATAGATGAATTACAACAGGCAATGAAAGTTAGTGACAAATACGGCCTGAGCCTTAACCTCAAGAAGACAAAATGGATGCGGTCATCCATATGAGCCTACTCCTACGAAGCAGTGTAGGGTTTCGTTCTGCATATCCCATCTGTTCCGTTCTACCATCACGATCAGGAAATTGAACCAAGAAAGAGAATGCGATCTTACAATGAAGGGTGAAGGGGCATGCTGTCCAGCACCGTCGAAAACAACCTGCACGCAATGGGAATGAGACTCTTTCATGGAGACTTAAGCTGTAAAAGCCATCATTTTATTTTAATATTGCAGGTTATTATAGAGTAAAAGGGATTGTATCCATTCTTACCATTTTAAGTCCTTCAACTAATGTATTTACATCTTCTTCGCTTTTAAAATAATTTGTTAATATAACAGGAGCTTTCATCGGATCTTTATCCTCTAAATATACCCTTCCTCTACTCTTTGGCTTTAGAATGAATGGGTTGATACTAAAAGAAGGTTTCCCTACGTGTGGCGCAAAAACTTGCCTAAATATCTTGGTAGGTATGCCAACAAAGTTGCTGATTAGACCAAATAATAAACTATTGAAAGAAGATACTCCCAGTACTAACTCCATGTCTGGGTAATCCTGTTTGGGAGAGGCATATTTTGTCTTTATAAACGCCAACGCTTCAGCACCTCCTGGTAAGGTTAAGGGACCCTTACCTATAATAAAAAAGCTGACATTACATTTCGATCCATATTCATTTAGCATTGTTAAATTAATACAGCTAACCGTCAAAACAACGAGATACAAGAAATAAGCGTAGAAAAACATTTCACAAGACTAAATTATACACAAAATTCCCAGGACGTTGAATTTAATGAATAAATTAAAGACTATCAGTTATGTTTAAAACAAAGGGGATCCACTGCATTAGAGACTCCTAGAGCACCCCTAGTAAAATTAGTAGATAATGATAGCTTCAAAAGTAAAATATGGTAGTGATGATCATGGATATCCAAAGGCAAGATCCGAGAGGAGAGGAATATATCAATTAGATCAGGTCGCAATCAAGCGAAACCCCCATACAATAAAAACGACAAGGCAATGAAAAACTAGAAAACTATTAAACTCTGTCTTGGAACGCAAAGATTATGTATTAGGCAGGTAAAATCTACAATATTAAAGAAATGGGTAAGCTTTACATAGACATCATGGACCTTAGGAAAATGCGCTGGACCTAGTGCGCAACTAGTAATTACCAAAACCTACTCAATCAAGATATATATGCGTGCTTTATTGACTATAATAAAGCATTCGACAAAGTACGACATAAACAATTAATGCATTTCCTAGAATCAAAGAAGCTTGACTACAATGACCTCAGGATTATATCGAATTTATACTATGAGCTACGAGCAAAAGTACGTGTTAACGACCAACTGTCAGAGGAAATTGAAATCAGACGTGGAGTGCACTCAAAAAAAATTAGTTCGTAATATTGATTAACAGTGATTATTGAATAGTATTTCGTTGTAACAACAATTTAATTTTTTGTTTCAACGAACTTTTAGAGATTGATCAATATATTTGTTTGGTTATTGTTACAATGATTGAATAATAATTGTGAAAATAACTAGAGTGCATTAATCAATATCACTCAATTTATTCAGACAGTAAGTTAGTTTCGTATATTTAATAAATAATGGTAATTCTGGCAGTAAATCACTTTCTTGATTTCGTAGATGATAAGTAATTACCTTGGTTTATCGTGACAACGAACAGATTTCATTAAAACAATGTACAAATGTTGTTAATATAGAGTAATATATGATTATTGTATAGATGTAAACTGATTGTTGTGACAACGAATGCATTAATCAATCTACTACTGCGTTTAATAACCACAATCAATGCGTTCATGGTAACAATAAACGAAGTTGTTGAAACAATAAATGTTTTGCTTGACCATTTGAAATGTAACGGCTTTTCCTTATCGTTCTTTGTTAAACAATGGTGTTACCTCTGCCGAAGTGCCGAATAATTTCATTTCGTTTCCAAGTGTAGTCTGTACTGGAAGGAAGTTTTCGTGTGTCTATTATCGTATTCACTTTTTTTTGAATCCTGAGAAAACTAATTAGTATTTTAAAAAAATTTAAACGCAGAATAAAATATTACAGTATTATCGAGGGTCTGAAGTCCCTGGAAACTTCTATAATGATTATTTTAATAAGTCACAGGGGTGAAAAAAAAATATAGTATGATTTATAATTTTAAATATACCATACAAAGGAAACTTTTTGTTTATTCTAATGGACTTTCTGCCCTCGGTAATAATGTAATCTTTTATTCTGCGTTTAAATTTTTCAAAAATACTTATTAGTTTTCTCAGAATTCCAAAAAAAAAAATGAATGCGTTTAAAAATAATTCGATCGAAATTTTGCACCTGCGCTCTCAAAAAGAATTAAGGTGTTATACATTTTTGGAATTACTATTTCAAACGCTTTTAAATGAGCTGTCACATGATGTAAGTACTTTACCACTAAAAAAAAGTTGTGGCTGTCACCTGAAGAGGGATCGCGTAAAGTTCGAAATATTGATGTTATAATTAGAGACTGGAAAATATGCACTAAAAAATGTCTAAAATATGCATGCAATATGCATTTTAAAACAAGCTGAATATGCACAATTAACATGCAAATATGCATTTATATATGCACTTATTTTTATATGAATAATTTTATGGTTTACGTTAAATACATAAATAAATAAAAAATAATAAAAATAAATAAATAGGTTTGAATTTAAACCAAATTGTATTATTATTTCTTAATATATTTTTTTAACTTCAGGTTTTGTGACAAATAAAACGGCAAAATATTTTATTTTGACCACAAGATAAATAAGAGTACAATAAAATAAATGTACATATTTTTATTGTTACAATATTGATTCATATTTTCTAAACTAATATTATAAAAAGAGTACAATAAAACAAATTTACATATTTTTATTGTTACAATAAATAATCATATATTGATTCATATTTTCTAAACTAATATTATGTCTTCTATCTGTTAATATTTGTTTATAGGCAGAAAAAGATCTCTCAACGTCACAAGATGTAATTGGGGCATATTTAAACTTTGCTATTAGAGACGGATCCATATTAATATTTTCATCGAAGTTTCCAAAATTGATTATATTATTTATTGAACGCAATAAAGTGAAACCCTCATTTTTGTTTAAAACGTCATCAAGTTTATCTTTAATTTTTACTCCAATTTCCCCATTCAGATTTGTTATTTTCTGTTTAACCGAATCAACAATAGACATACTATTGTGAAGACATAAATTTTGAGCCTCTAATTTTGTAATTGAACTTTCAATGATATCGAAATTCGATTTTATATACAACAATTGATTTTTAATAGACTTTTCTTTAAAAATATTTTGACAGTTATCAATAGCGGTACAAGTCGGATCAAAACTTGAAATAACGCTTTTGATGTCGTCGTAGTGTTCAGATAAAAATATAGCACTTTTAAGCCAAGTTCCCCATCTGGTTAATACTGGTTCTGGTGGTAAAGGAATATCGGGAAGCATCTCCCTATATACCTGTACACGTAGTGGTGCTTTCAGAAATACTTTTTTTACATTATTTATTAAGGTGTTTACATTGGGAAATTCAATTCTAACTTTCTCTGCAACTCTGTTTAGGCCGTGCGCCAAACATGTACAGTGAATTAAATTAGGGAAAAAGATTTTAAGATTGGATGCAGCTTTCATCATATATGAGGCGGCATCACTAAGCATTAATAATATTTTTTCAAATGGTACTTGATCAGGTAAAAAAAAATTTGTTAGGGATTCGTTAACAAATCTAGCTATTGTAGCATAGTTTGTTTTTTCCAAACATTTTACACTAATTAAGTATGAGTTTTTAAAATCGCCAGAGTCGTTAAGAACTCCAACAATTAGATTCGCAATTTGTCGACCCTTTGTATCCGTTGTTTCGTCGACGGAAATCCAAAGATATTCGGCTTTTAACTGATTTTTAATACTCGTCATCACATCTTTGTAACATGCACTGACATATTTTTTCCGAAGAGTTGAAGAACTTGGTATTTGAGCTGGTTTATCTTTAATCTTGCAATAAGTTTTTAAAAAGTTTTGACACGATTTATGTTCTAACTTGTGCAGAGGGATATTGCAGTTCAAAAAAAAATGGCATAAATCCTTTGCAAAGGTTTCTTGCCCAACTGACGTATTCTGAATCTGCAAACTGTTCTGTAGAATCTGCTGGCGAGGTTTATTATCATTTTTTGATAGCTTAGT
Source organism: Diabrotica virgifera virgifera (assembly GCF_917563875.1). NCBI lineage: Eukaryota > Metazoa > Arthropoda > Insecta > Coleoptera > Chrysomelidae > Diabrotica > Diabrotica virgifera. The sequence continues at coordinate 177,395,065 of NC_065447.1, forward strand.
TTGGTGAAGTGAAGTTTTTATGTGTTGAACTACTTGGAATTTCTTTTGACATGGAATCTGGAATATAATGATAATGATGTTTTAGATGTTTTCGTAAATAGATACCTACATTAAAATGATCAAACTTTTTAAACCTCCCCCAATTTTTTTTTATTTCTCAAAGTGAAATTGAAATCGTCAAACAATAAAGTACAGTCAGTGTACCGTAGTATACAGGGTGGGCCACTCTCAACACCTCGCTCTGTATAAGCCAAACCGTTGCGAACTTTAAAAAACAGTTTTTGAAGAAATGGGACGGTTTGTCATTTTAGAATAGACAGACACATAGATGTGCAAAGAAGTTTGATAAGTTTAAAAATCTATTGAAGTGGAGAACTTACCTTTTTATCACAAATGGTGCAAAACATACTTTCACTGTCGATAACTTTTAGATGATTGTTACTTCCAATCCAACTTCTGAGAAGACTTGATTTTTCCCTTGCTACTTTAGGCATTTTCACAATAATAATAAAATGATTTTTTTACACAGTATAGTCAATAACTTGCAATCACAAAAGTTGAATAATCGGCGATTGATTTAAGACTAACCATTCATAAAATAAAATAATCTATCCTACCCTTAAAATGCTTAAAATTTCGTTTTGGTTGGTTTTCCCAGAATAATTCATAGTTGGCCGACACCAGCAGAAAGTACAGGTAATATTTGTAATGTTATTCAAAATATAATCGGTATTTACTTAGGTAATTTGTAAATTCTGAGAAGTCTATAAATCTTAAATATCCGGATAATGATACCTGCAGCTATAAATAACGCCCATTATGTTTATGGGTACAACAACAAAGGAGCTTAACAGCAAAATATTTACTTTCACATTTTATTTTAATGGATGTTGATGTTACTAATATATACCTTATTTTTAAATGGGGTAGAGTAAATTCCCATCAAAATATGCATTTATATGCTCTTAAATCTCCAAATATGCAAGGCATATGCATTTATGAAAAACATGAGAAATATGCAGCATATATATGCATATGCATTTTGCATATAATCCAGTCTTTAGTTATAATATACTACTTTGATTATTTTAAAAATCGACCTGTCCGAGCGTTTTGCTTATGTGCTAAAAATCAATAAGTTAATAAGGGGACAACACTTTTTCCAGCGCACTGTATAAGGGAAATCATATGAGAAATCACACAGTGTAAAGTCCATTAGGTTTAGGACAAAAAAGGGGGATTTGCAAAATTATTATTAATCAATTAATATCATACATTGAGCTAATGCATTCAGTAATTATCAATATAAAATACGTTCATAGTAGGGATGAATATAATTGTTGTAAGAATAACCGTAATTATTATGGGAATGAACGGAATTAATTGTAAGAATAAACGGAAATAATTGTAGAAATAAACGAAATACGTTAGGAGAAATAACACTGTTATTGACACAACGAATAGTCTTCGTCGGTCAATTAACGACGTTGTTGTTTCAATGAATAGTGTTCGTTGGCTCAGTGAACAGTGTTAGAAATATTAATAAATGGATGTTCATCCATTCAATAAACGTAATACATTGGATCAATTAACGAACATAATGAATTGATGAACATCGCTTTGTTGTTCCAGTAAAACCAAGAATTAGACAAATTTTAAGTATTGCGTTTGTTGTCTGAATTAACATTTTTATTAATATTACGTACCTTTTTCGTTGAGTGTGAGACAGGGATGCATATTGTCGCCAATTCCTTTTAATGGTTATACTCGGAAGAGATCTTGAAAAAAGCTCCTGAGGGTGAAACAGCTGGAATAAATGTAAATGGAGTTCCCATTAACAACATTATATATGCGGATGACACTGTCATCTTCAGAGGCTGGTGACCAGAATAGCAGAGTTTGGACAAGAATACGGGCTAACAATGAATGTCAAGAAGACAAAGTTTATGAGAATATCGAAAACTCAAAGATATGACGAAAATCTCTTCATAAACGGATCCAATATCGAACGAGTCGACCAATATGCATACCTTGGAACAATGATCAACCCCACAGGAGATTACTTACAGGAAATCAAAATCAGAATAGAAAAGGCTAGAGCCTAGAACAAAATGAGAAAAGTGCTCTGCACAAGAGATTTGAAGTTGGAGCTAAAAGTTAAGTTGGCTAGGTGCTACGTTTTATCGACTTTGTTTTATTGAATGGAAGCTTGGACCTTGAATGCTGCATCAATGAAAAAACTAGAATCATTCGAGCTGTGGGTGTACAGAAGAATTCTAAAAATATCGTGGACAGAACACGTCACAAACAAAGAGGATCTGAGAAAGATAAATAAAGAAATGGAAATACTAAATACCATAAAAACAAGAAAATTGGAATATCTCGGACATATTACACGTGGAGAGAGATACATCTTGCTCCACTTGGGGAGCGTTCAAGTATTACGTAACGCGATTTTTGAAGATTTTTAACCTCCCCCCCCCCTACGTAACGCACTCTTATGGGAGTTTAACTATTGCGTAACGCAACTAAAGATTTTTGACCCCCCCCCCCCACACCTGCGTTACATAATACTTGAACGGTCCCTTGATTATGCAGGGAAAGATTCAAGGAAAGAGAAGCATAGGGAGACGCAGAATATCGTGGCTGAGCAACCTGAGAGAGTGGTACGGATGTACATCAAATGCCGAACCCCGGATTTTGGGAAAACCAAAACCCAGGATATTATAGGATTTAAAACAACTAAGAAACATCAACAAAGAAAGTGAGGTGCAGCTTGCCAGCTTGTCAAATATACGGTGATACAGTGGAACCTCGATTATCCGTCTCTCCATTAACCGTCACCTCTGTTAACCGTCAGGGCACATACAGAAGTTTTATTGGCTACATAAGCAAAAACTTTAATGTAAAAAAATAAAAAAAAAAGTTAATTTGATTTATGATGAGGACACAAACGGCTATCCATTGCTGACAGATAAAGAAATCGTTGCAGTGGCAACAAAGGCGGACCAAACAGATTCAGAAGCTGATAAGGACTTGGAATTTGACTGTAGCTATGTTGATGAACCTATTGTAACTGACAAAGGTTTGCGTAAATAATCTAGAGAAGCTGCATCACATATGCAATAATTCATCGAGTGGAATTCTCAACAAGAAGAAGCCAATAGAGTAGATTGCATGATCTTATGCCGATTGAGAAATTCAGCCGTCGCATGTGAAGCAACAGTAAAACAAACAAAGATTTCAGAATGTTTTAAATTGATTCGATTTTACGAACACAAATCCATCTTATATTGTCAAACAAACCATACAAATGAAATTTGAGAGTTGTACCATGAATTTTCATTTTTTTTATGTTCTGTTAACCGTCTTTTCGATTATCCGTCATACTCTTGGTCCGGTGCCCTGACGGATAATCGAGGTTCTACTGTACTTGGCGATTTTGTCCACTTGAGTAGAAAACTAAGTGCGAACCAGAGAACAAGGACCACAGAGAAACGACACAACCGCACTAAAAACGTGTACCGTTTTTGAAGACGCATGCGCGAACCTGGTTGCTTTAAGTATCACCAGCATGCTAATTCTGTCCCTCCTGGTTGTTTTACGATAGTCCGTAGGCGTGTATGGTAAATACTCGACTTAAAAGTTTGTTTGAGCATTTATATAATTATAATAGTTAAAATGTCTGGTTACTCGTATGTGTTTCACGGATGTTCATCTGCGACAGGAAGAGAAATAAGTTTATTTAGATTTCGTAAGAATAATAACAGGTAATTGTTATTGCTTTGTAATTTTTACATAAGTATTAGTTATTACGTATCTAATAGTCTTAATTTGACTTGATTAAATATTATTGATAATAAATCATGACGAAAGTGATTCATTTTCTTGAATTTAATTACCCCTACGTAATGCATAAAAAGCTAAACTTCGCTCTGCCAAGCAAGGGATATTTCAAATTAAAAATATTAAATTTGGTGTCAGACGCAAGTCTACGAAGGGTCAGCCAGGTCAAAAATTCAACAGATGTTTTCCGTATGTTATCGCACTCCAAGATATCCTATTTTTACGAAATAAAAAATTATAAAGAGTTCTATACACGAGAATTTCTGATTTAAACGACAAAAACAAAGTACGATTCAAACAAAAATTGTTGGAAACATAATTGGGCCGATAATTGAGAAAATCTTAAAATTATAGCAGAACAAGACTTCAAAATTGCAAAAACACGGTTGCAAATAAACAAACTTACATGCAATAATGAAAAAACTAAATACTTATCTACCTTTTGCAGTGCAGTATACAAAAATTGTCTGCCAACTTTGAATTATTTAAATATAAATAACAAAGGTTACCTATATATATATATATGGATCGGAGTATACATCGGAATCGTATTGTAGTGTTGTTTTCTGAATAGTTTGTTTTTTTGAATGTACCTAATATCTTTAGAAACAAAGAAAGTAGACGGTTTTGTAGTTTAACATGTCTTTTGTGGATGCAAAGGTACAAAGGTGGATACATCGATATTATATTGTAGTCTTGTGTTTTATTTCACAACGTATTATGTTTTCCGTCTTTTGCGTTATTTTTTCGGATATTAGCGCACTCATCACCGTATATTATAGTATAGCTTTCCGTGCGTGACAAGCTTTAGGTTCTTGACGTTCGGCAATATTTGTACTGCTTAGAGCCAATTTAAAATATTTACAGAGATAAAATTCCGCTTAAAGAAACATTGTCAAATTATGAAACATGAAGAGAATTAAATGTAAAATGTCTTCATACTTTTGCTCCAAAGATATATCAGAGAAGGTATACGTTTCCAAGACAATAACAATATTGACATTCGATTTCAACATAAAGTTTTTTTATCGATCACGAACATTTGTCACTCAAAGAGAATTGGAACTTTCAGAGTTTGTGACATTTCCGTGGAAGTTACAATGGCTGTGTTATTTTTCGATAACCCATATTAAAAAATATAATTTATTAGGAAATACCCCGACGAACAAATTATATCTTGTATCAGCCCAAGCCAAAAACAATCAGTGAATGTCACACCTACCGTAGGAAATAGGTATATTTTATTATTGGCCTTTCAATGCCAAAATCAGGATAAACAAAAACTATTTATATTTATGGTTCCAATCAATATGATTTTCACCATTACTTTGCATTGTGCGATATATTTGCAAACTTTTGTAAATCAAAAATGATTCCATTATTATAAAGAATGCCAACAAAAGTCAGCCCTGCACGCAACTTTTTTTTTCGGTGCAATATTTTATATTTATTGAAAGTCAACATAAATGCTTAATTTTATTTACGAATTTATATATATTGTGTGACATGCCCACTGACTATTGGTACGCTGGTTGTTCAGGTTGCTTTCAAGGTCATTGGCGGCGTGCTCACGAAGGATCAAAGGCGTGTCGCTTCTCTGTGGTCCTTGTTCGTGCGAACGCACTACGCACTCGCACTCCGTGAATATTGTGTTTCTGTTGACTGCGCATCGTAGGTGAAGTCTAATATCATTACGGCCAACACTGTATATTTGACAAACTGTAGAAGCGTTGATTGATAAATATACAGATATATATTATTTATCCCTATATATCGTCGTCGTCACGGCAAAACTCACTACCTAAGTCCACTTTTTATCAAGATTGAGATCCCTGTCCTAATCGATTCACAATATCAATTTTCATAGCCTGGCAAAAATAACGAAATCCTAGAAATTACGTAGAGATGGTTGCCTAAATCACTGAATATGCATAAGTCCAAAATTACCAATTTGCTGTCAGGTAGAAGCCACTAAATGTTCGTTTTCTCAGATCTGTTGATTTAGACTTAGTGACTTTTGCCGTGACGACGACGATATTTATCAATCAACTGTACAATAATATCTGAAAAACAATTTATCTGAATCGGAAGCAGTAAACGACGCAGAAGAATATTTATATAAATTAATAGATATTATTAAAAATCACTAGAGCAATACCTGCACCAAAGAGGAACAGGGAAGAAAAGCTTGGATGAATAACAACATACTGACGATGATGGATAGAAGAAGGGAAATCAAAGTAAAAGACAGTGTACCATAACAGCATCTTGAGAAATAAATAAATAACACAATTAAAGAAGCTAAAAATATGTCCAAATACATGATAATAACAAAGAAAACAAATATACAAAGAAACATACATTTGGGAAATCTACCAATAGAAAGAATTGATAAATACAAATACTTAGGAACCTGGATTTCAGACAATAATGATCAAACAACATAAATAAGGACTAAAATAGAAATAACAAGAAATAACAATTTTTACATTTGTAAAAACAAGAACAATTCTCTGCAATAAAGACGTTAGATTAAAACTGAGAGTAAGAGCTTTGAGATGCTACGTGTGACATTGAAGCAAGAAAACATAAATAAGCTACAGTCCTTTGAAGTGTGGTATCACAGGAGGATGCTTAGAATAGCATGGACACAGAAAAAAAAACTAACATGGAAGTATTGCGAGAAATGGACAAAGAATACGAAATTATAAACACAGTAAAAATAAGAAAGATACAATATCTGGGACATGTAATGAGGGGACAGCGATATGAACTGCTAAGACTGATCATACAGAAAAAGATAAGAGGAGGAAGGAGTATAGGAAGAAGGAGAGTGTTATGGTTAAACAATTTAAGGGATTGGTTTAAATGCAGTTCTATAGAACTCTTCAGAGCAGCGGTAGATAGAGTGAAGATAGTGATGATGATATCCAACCTCCGATTGGGAGACGGTACTTAAATAAGAAGAAACACATGTGGATATAAGAACAGTGTACAAAAATCGAGACACTAGACCGCAAACACGATATGAGGTGCCTGAGAACAAAGGCCATACAAGATTACCAATCACCGAAATTGAAGCGGAAGCTGCAGTGAATAATATCAAGGAAGGTAAAGTTTTTTCACATTATAAGAATTTTGACAGTGCGATGGTTAAAATTGACATAGTGGCTCGAGCAATCTTTCTCCCTTCACCGGTTGAAACGTTCGGCGAAGGGAGAAAGATTCCATATAATTGCTTGAGCCACTATGTAGATTTTAACCATCGCACGGTCAAAATGCAAGCGTAAGGCTTCGGGCCCAGATAACGTTTATGCCAAGTTCTTGAAGATTATGGACGAGAACGCAATAACATAGCTTACCTGGATATTTAACAGTTCGGACTCAGAGGCGCATTGGGTACCCTAGAGGCTCTGTTCATAGTCCAAGTTCTTTTTCAAAGATTAAGGGGCGTCACTTGCGATGTGTATGTTTGCTTTATTGATTAGCAAAAGGCGTTTGACAGAATAGAGCACGATGAGCTAATGAACATAATGGAATCAATTGGACTAAACAGTAAGAACCGTAAGAACCTACGAATAATACAATCAACAATATTTATATTATGAACAATTTGCAAAAATCAGGGTAGGAAATCAATTGACAGAAGCAATAGAAGTAAAGAGATGAGTACGGCGAGGATGCGTACCTACTGTCTCCACCACTCTGTAACTTATATTCATAACACATAAGCTCTATTCGCGCTGGACAACCTGAACTTACCCAGAGGGAGAACGCGTGCGCATTACAAAATAGGGAACTTGCACATTTTTTTATTACATAATAATGTTCAGTTCTGTTTAAAAATGAGATTTCCAAAATTTCACGCTTCAAAACTCGTAATAACTTAGAAATACATATTTAAAGTCTTCTGCGGTATAAAATAGTTCAAACGACCCGTGACGTCACATAGTTTTACATTAGTTATTATTATGGTTATATTTCGCTGTATCTAGGTACACGCTAACGTGTACGCTAATAAAAAAGTTAGGTATGCTTCTTTTCATGAGCATTTTTCAGTGCGTCACAAATGATAGAAAAAAAGGTAAGTCCATGGTAACCGTGATAATATACATTTTAGTGACATGACATTTTAGTTAAATCTGACAGTTGTCAAATTTTATTTGCAATTTGGCATAAAAACAAATCAATTATGTTTATTGCATTTATAAAATGGTATTTTCTTTTATTTGTATAGTCTTATAAATTGTACAGATTATATTCGTAGATATGTTATATAATTCGAAAATAATTTTTATTTCGATTATAGCGCCATCTATTGACAACTAGAATAAATGTTATAAATGTCACCGACCAAATGTAATCACCGACGTGCGTTTTTTTCTGTCACATGCAATTTAACGCGTTAGAAAGAAATCGAAAAATTGTGACGCACTAAAAGATCCTCATGAGAAAAAGCATACACGCGAATTAAACTTCATCAAGCCAGTGACGCCATTATTTAGCGTGCGCAGTGACTATATATCATATTTTGGTACATGCTATTTTGATATGTTTAGTGTTTGTTTGATAGAAAAATATTTGTTAAGGGAAGGGAAGCAGAACTATTCAGATGTTTCAAACTTAATTGTAATAAATCAATGTATATATAAAAGTATATATTTAGGTTAGCAAAATAAATATATGTATTTAGTTGACATGACACGTACAAAATATTGTTAAAATAATTTTTATACGTAAGTTAGTTATTATAATCAACTATTCTAAATGGGAAATAAGCCACAATTTAACTAAAAAAATGATTTTATTAACGTTTCGACGTCCAAATTGTATGTCATTGTCCAAATACAAAAATTAGTTAGATTAAATAAATTATTAGAAAAAATTTTTTACTAAGCAACAAGATTTTTGTTTAATTTAATAATATTTTGTATTTTGACAACGACGTGTGATTTAGACGTCGAAACGTTAATAAAATCATTTTTTTAGTTAAATTGTGACCTAGTTCCCATTTAGAATAGTTGATTACAAAAATGCCACAAGGAAATAGCTTCAGAACAAGTTAAATATTATTGTGAAAGGTTTAGGTCTTCCTTTTATTTTAATTTTGGACGGTAATACTATTTCACTTATAACTAAAAAAATATATACACACACCGGCAAAATTAGCCGAACACGTTAAAAATGGGACATGTTTGATGTCTCGTATTTCATAAACCAGTGGTCCGATTTGAGTGATTCCTTTAGTATGTTATAGCCTTATTATTTAAGAATATCGGTGTAATAATATTGTTGCTAAACACGTAAATGTCATTTTATACCGGGTGTAACAAGCATACTGTGTTTTTTTCTTAAAGTTCGGAACACCCTGTGGAATATTCCAGCATATATAAAATATTAAAATTAAAACTCGATTGTAGAATTACGCTTTCTCAACATTTTCTTTTTTGATTCATTTGCTTATGTTGGAAAATAAAAAAGTTATGTGCTTTAACAACTAGCCATGTTTTTTATCAATAAATCCTCATAGTAGGGGAGAAAAGTATGCTAAATTTGCAATTACTCGAGCGTTCTTGTGACCTGGAGTGGATTGTGAAAAGTGGGTGCTACAACCAAAAAAAAGTTAAGTTAAGTTTTCCATAAAGTGTGGGACTCTCCATTTTTCAATTTAATTTTCCATTTCCACCAATCGTTTTTTCCGATTATAGCGCTATTTATCCATAATAGGAAAAACTGTTGCGAATAAAAGTTGCTTAATTTTACGTCAAGGATCCAAATCTGCAATAAAAATTGGGGGCTCCTATTTAATATTTTAATGTAACCCCCCACCTCCGTGGTGGGTCGTGTTTGGTGCCATTCGGTAGATTTTTGAAAAATATTGAATAGGTGTATTTTGCAGTTTTACGATCTGATGTTCATTTTGCAAAATATCGCAGGGTTCGTATTTATAATTTTTAATTTACCCCCCACCCCTCTCCGTGGGGTGTCACGAGCCCCCAGGGAGGTGGGGTGGGGGATTTAATTTAAAATCTTAAATAGGAGCCCCCATTTTTTATTGCAGATTTGGATTCTTTACGTAAAAATAAGCAACTTTTATTCGACATATTTTTTCGAATTATGGATAGATAGCGCTATAATCGGAGAAAAATGATTGTTTCGAATGGAAAATTAAATTAAAAAATGAAAAGTCCCCCACTTTATGGAAAACTTAACTTAACCTTTTTCTGATATTAGCACATACTCTTCACAATCCAATAGGTTCCCATAACGCTCGAGTAACTGCAAATTTAGTATACTTTCCTCCCCTACTATGAGGATTTATTGATGAAAAACATGGATAGTTGTTAACGCACATAACTTTTTTATTATCGCACATAAGTAAATGAATCGAAAAGGAAAATGTTAAGCAATCCTAAGTCTACAATCGAGTACTAATTCTAATATTTTACATATGCTAGAATATTCCACAGGGTGTTCCAAACTTTAGGAAAAAAACACAATATGATTGGTACACCCGGTATAAAATGGTATTTACCTGTCTAGCAACAATATTATTAAAACGATATTCTTAAATAATAGTTCTATAACATACTAAAAGAATCACTCAAATCGGACCACTCGTTTATGAAATACGAGACATCAAACATGTCCCATTTTTAACGTGTTCGGCTAATTTTGCCGGTGTGTGTATTAATTTATAGTCTCTTAACTTTTTCATACTGTTTTAAAATGTTGTTAAACTCATTAAAACAACTAAATAATTGTCCACGCTGCATAGTTAATTTAAAAACAAACACTAAACAAAAAAAAATAAGAAATCTCTTTACTAATCAATATTAAAATTAAAGTGTAAACACAACGCGATTAAACAAATTCCAACACTCTGACACTCTAACTTTTTCATTTGCGTACACGTTAGCGTGTACCTAGACACAGCGTTATATTTAGGTATATTCTACTTCTCCTTCTTAAGTTTATTGGCCACCACCTACTTGGGTATTTGGCCAGCTTGTCGTCGGGGAATAAAGGAAAAATATTTATATTCTAATGACATTTATCGTATGTCGTTGTAATAATATATACCAGTTTGTTGAGATTGGAGTTTGATACAGTTTTTGAAGGGAAGGAAAGAAGGTTTACTATTGAAAATAAAACCATTTTATAAAAGTACAAATTTTCTATGAATAGTTCAAACGATCAAAAACACTTTTAACGTCACATAACTGTATTTTTTACTGACGTTTATAATGTCTAATTTAAAATTATATATATGCTTCTTTTCATGAGCATTTTTCAGTGCGTCACAAATGATAGAAAAAAAGGTAAGTCCGTGATAATACCCATTTACGACATTTATTCTAACATGACATTTTAGTTAAATCTGACAGTTGTCACATTTTATTTGCAATTTGGCATAAAAACAAATCAATTGTTTATTGCATTTATAAAATGGTATTTTCTTTGATTTGTATAGTCTTATAAATTGTAGGTACATATTATATTCGTAGATATATATTATACAATTAGTAAATAATTTTTTTTGATTATAGCGCCATCTATTGACAACTATAATAAATGTTATAAATGTCACCGACGGAATGTAATCACCGACGTGCGTTTTTTTCCGTCACATACAATTTAATGCGTTAGAAAGAAATCGAAAAACTGTGACGCACTGAAAGATCCTCATGAGAAAAAGCATACAATTGGTGTAGAATGTAAACATACAACGGCGTGACGTCACGACGCGTTTTGGAGTGGCTGGTATAAGTTGAATTTTTAGTCGTCTTTAGGGGCCAAACGAAAGACAAACAAAACTTTTTTATCTTTGATACAGGTTCTAAATTATGTTCTGTTGTGATTTATAACATTTTTTTCGAATTTAAAATTTTATGCAAGTTTTCTATTGAGCGTTCGCGGAGGTCGAATTTTTCCCTCTGCTGATCTCCATCCGGATTTTTAATTCGGTGTCCGCGTAGTACAGAAAAAAGATCCTGACCGTGTCCGAAGTCCGGGATACCCTCTCGACGTTCGAGGATTTTGTTTAGGATTTTAAGTTCGCACAGGCGCACAAAATATTTGGGAAGAATTACTTGACATTTCTGAGTATTCTGTTCTTACTCCCTACAATTCTTAACCTAAAATATTGTTAAACAACTTGTAGATGTAGATTCTGGTTTTTAAAGTTTTGAAATTATTTAAAGTATTGTATCATTTAAATAATCTTCAAACAAATTTTAATATTTTTTATATTAAAGCTTTTTTAGTTGTTTTTGTCAATGTTTTCTATTTAGTATGTTTATAAATAAGTATACCCTATTCCACGAATATACGCCTGTTTTGGATTACTTCGACAACGAATATTTTACTGTGCAAAATAAGAAGAACGAAATTGCAAATTACATTGTTGTTTATTGGAATAATTATTAGCGCCATTTACTTTCGTACTTCTTATATTGCACAGTAAAATATTCGTTGTCGAAGTAATCCAAAACAGGCGTATGTTCGTGGAATGGCCCCAGTGTTCCCAAACGAAAAAAAATAAAATCGGTAAAATGCTGTCAAAAATTCGTTAGATTGCGAAGCCAAATCGTTAGATTTGATATTAGCTTTGTTCGCACAGTCCATTGACTGGTTTTTGACTCATGCGCATGCGCAGTTTTGTTTTCAAGCGCTTGAAAATGGAACTGCGCATGCGCTTCAGTCAGAAACCAATCGTGGACTGTCTCCACGAACAAAGCTAATGATGAAAATGAGAAGTTGGCATTGCCACCGCATTGCTGGCTGGTTGACAACTTGACAAGTAACAGTAAGGAAGTGGAAAAATATAAGATTACTCTGTTGCCAGATTTTTTTTAGTGAATATTAAGGTCAGGATTCGTTTTGTCATGTTCATTTCACGCTAGTAAAAATTGTTTGTGTCTTATTTCTTCTCACATTTAAGAATAAGTAAAAATTTCTATCTGAATACAAAATTAGGTAGAATTTCAGTAAATTTCGTTAGATCGGTAGAAATGCGTTGAAATCGTTAGATCTACCTAATTTTCGGTAGGTTTGGGAACACTGAATGGCCCATAGGTATCTTTTCTAGTATTATTATCTTATTACTTTTCATTCGATATTCGATAATTATCTATTATAGTAGGGGAGCAAAGTATGCTAAATTTGCAGTCACTCGAGCCTTATTGGGTTGTGTTTATTAGGTCCTAAAATCAAAAAAAGTTAAGTAACATTTTCCATTTTAGCGGGCGCTTGCCATTTTTTAATTAATTTTCCATTTCCAACAATGGGTTTTTCCGATTATAACGCCATCTATCCATAATTCGAAAAAATGTCTCAAATAAAAGTTGTTTATTTTTACGTAAAGAATCCAAATCTGCAATAAAAATTTGGGAGTCCCATTTAAGATTTTCAATTAACCCCCAACCCACCTCCATAGGGGGTCGTGATTGGTACCATTCAATAAATGTTTCAAAAACATTTTAAAAGTATATTTTGTAGTTTTTCGATCTGATGTTTATTTTGCAAAATATCGCGGGGTTTGTATTTAAAACTTTAAATTTACCCCCCACCCCTCTCCGTGGGGGGTCATGTTTAGTACCATTAGACAGATTTTTGAAAAATATTGAAGAAGTATTTTTTAGTTTTTCTATCTGACATTCTGGACTAATTGGGGGGACGGGATATCCGTTAAACCCGAAAGTCCGTTGTATAAAAATAGGTCTACAATCAAAATTTTTTTTTTTAATTTATATTATTTAGATGTACAAATCTGTATTAAAAAAGGAATAAAGTTTTTTTACTACTTACTTACTTTTCTACTTAATCTAAAAACTTTCTGCAATATACTCGTTTGGTTGCCAAAATTATTCACTGATCCATGGGTTGAATAAGCGATGATTTGTTTGGCAAAAAGATACAATAAAAGTTGCCATCTTCTGAATGAGCGTTGTCTAATAAACATTTTACCTCTTTCGGTGGTATTTCCAATTTTTTCTCTCGAACTTTCCCACTGCAGGTAAAAATTCTTTAAAAAAAATTTTTAGAAAATATCTGTGGTGATCCATGCTTATTAGAGTTATATTATGAAACGGACAGATTATGCATTATATCTTTGACAACTCTAGGTTTACGAGATTTGACAACAATTATAACAGTCAATCCATGTGATCCCTCGTCGTTAGCACAAAGCAGTATTGCCGATATCCTGTCCTTGCGGATTTTTCTTCCAGAATTCTATTTTTCTTATTTTTGTACATTCAATTTTTTTTTACATTTGATAGGATTTTTGTCCGTTATATCCGAAGTCCGTTAAATAGAGGTCCGTTCTATCGAGGTTTTACTGTACTAAACTTACCTTATTCTGACAATTTCGAGTATTTTTAGGGATAGATTTTTTTTCGGGCCCCCCTTAACGAACTTCCCTTTGTTAAGAGCCAATATATGGTAGAGGTACATCTGCAGAGTACCATGTTTCTCCCCATATGATAAACTGACGCGCTCGAGTAACTGCAAAAATCCCCGCTTGGGCTCCCCTACCATAAAATTGTGCTCACTACGGACAGCAATGGATTGTATCCTCGCTCCGGCTCCGACCTTCTTCTCATTGTTTGATTTGCGTGTATAAAATAATTGCTATGTAGAAATGCGTTCAATGAGTGTCCCCGTTTAGGATTTAGTCCTCTTCAGGGTTTGAAGTGAATGTAAAATGTGGCAGCAAAAGCAAACAGTCCGAAAAACACACTGGGGCAAGTGTCGTATCCTGGTGTTTTTGGATTCCTGGGTTATGCCGGACGGTGGTGTCCAGTAGGCTAAAAAGTCATCAGAGAAGAAAGTTTGATGGATTGTTGTTGGTTCCATAGACATTTGCGTGTACTGTCCGTGCTTTGCTCTCGACCAGTCTCCCTAGAAACCCTTGTACAACGACAGGCGAACCTGCGTCCCTCGGCGGCGGTCAGGAGGTGGCTTTTGAGCGCAGCGTGGACAGTGAGCGTTCGAGTGGTGAAAATAGTTGCGGCTATTTTCTTGGGACGAACAGGTATAATTGTGCAATGAAGTTGGGAAACCGCAAAAAACCAACTTCTCCCTGTTCGGGGTAGGGAAGAGGATATGTTATAGGTGGGTACGGAAGGCTAACGGGGTAGCCTCGAGGATGTTTTCGTACTTTACCGGGAGTTCGTCAATGCATGTTTGCATTAGAGCAGACGGTAAATGAATCTTTTTGTGTTTGGGCTTTCGGTAGAGTACGTGGCCGGAAGATGAACAGGAACATTTGAGAGATTCTTGTGTGTCGGAGGGGGGACCGTTGATTACTTTGATTGTGAAGTTCCTGTTCAGGGAGTTTATTCTCTCAGTGATTTTGGGGATGTTTGAGATGTTATGGATTTCGTTTGAGGGATATCTCCAGTGCTCGTAGTTGCATATACGCAAGATTCTACGTTCCGCTCGCAACAACCTCTCTTGTTTTGCTCTAGTGCAAAGAGAGTAGAGGCATGATTTGTACTCCATGACGGGTCGAATAAAGGTCTTGTAAGTGTGAATGAGAGTTTTCTTGTGTGTCTTGCCAATTCGTCCAGAGAGAGGGTTGAGAAGTCTGGCCCTGTTCCTTCTTCTTCTTCTTCTACGGCACTACAGCCCAAATTGAGCCTTGGCCTCCTTTATTTTTTGCCTCCACCCTTGCCTGTCTGTGGCTGCTCTTCTCCATACACGGACTCCTAAAAGGGCTTGTGCGTCGCTGTTTACTGTGTCTTCCCAGCGCTTTCGTGGCTTCCCAACCGGTCTCTTTCCTTGCATTCTAGCATTCAGTGTTCGTTTTGGTAGCCTATCCTCTCCCATTCTTATCACATGTCCGGCCCATTGCAATCTTTGTAATCTAATGAAGTCTGACAGGGGCGTTTCCTTATAAAGTTGATAAAGCTCGTTGTTGTATCGACTTCTGAAGATTCCGTTTTCCCTCACAGGTCCTAGTATTCTCCTAAGTACTTTCCTTTCGAATGTGTCGAGTTTGTTTTTGGATGTTTCTTTCAGCACCCAGACTTCACTGCCATAGCATGTTATTGGTCGAATTAAGGTTTTATAGATTCTCATCTTTGTATGTCGGTGGACACTTTTTGACCGAAATATATGGGAGAGGGCAAAATAAGCTCTGTTTGCCTGCGTTATTCTCTTCCTTATTTCTCCATCTTCTGATCCGTCGGCATATAATTCTACTCCCAGGTATGTAAACTTTTCAACCGTTTCAATGGCATCTTCATGTATAATGTTTTCTGGGACTATATTTCTTCTCGTCTGAGTCATTATTTTTGTTTTTTCTGTGTTAATTTCCAGACCTAGCATTTTTGTTTGTGTTTTTAACTCTGCATATGTTTCCTGTGCTCCTGTTGATGTTCTACTCATAATATTAATATCATCAGCATAAGCGGCCAGTTGAACCGTTCGGTTGGTCAGTAGATTTCCTCGTCCAGTTTGCATTTGCCTAACCGCATACTCCAGTGCCAGGTTAAACAATGTTGGGGCCAGCCCATCTCCCTGTTTTAGTCCCTGCGAAATGTTAAAAAAGTCTGTCCGGTGGTTTTGTATTCGTACACATGCCTGAGTTTCATCCATTGTGGCTTTAATGAGTCTTATTAACTTAAAAAATCAATGGGAAAATCCCAATAGTTGGCTGTATACCATAGTTTAAAAGACCAATACAGAAGTAAAAACTTCGAGATGTATTCTGGTATAAAATCGTTTATTTAAAACTATAAAATCGATGCCATTTTATAGTTTTAAATAAACGATTTTATACCAGAATACATCTCGAAGTTTTTACTTCTGTATTGGTTTCTTATTAACTTGTGTGGTATTTCCAATTCAGCCAATATATAGTATAGTTTGTTCCTTTTGACTGAGTCGTATGCCTGTTTGAAGTCTACAAACACGTTGTGAACATCAATATCGTGTTCCCATGCTTTGCTCAAGATCTGTTTTACTGTGAATATTTGATCCAGTGTCGATCTTCCCCGTCGGAAGCCCGTCTGATACTCTCCAATAATATTTTCTGCTAGTGGTTGGAGCCGCTGGTTTATAATATACGTGAGGACTTTATATGCTGTACATAGTAGAGAGATTCCACGGTAGTTTTTGCACTGAAGTTTGTCTCCTTTTTTATAGATCGGGCATACTATACTTTTCTTCCAGTCGTCGGGTATTTTCTCTTCTTGCCATACGTCTCTGATGAGCGCGTGGATGTGGCTTGCTAGGTGGTCGCCACCTACCTTATATAGTTCTGCTGGTATTTCATCAACTCCCGGAGCTTTATTGTTTTTCTGGGCCTTAATGGCTTCGAAAACTTCCTCTATGGTTGGAGCTTCTACTCCATTCTCTTCTACGTAGATCATACCCATTTCATCTTCCATGTCTACTTGAGTTCCAAGTAGTGTCTGAAAATAATGCTTCCAGGTTTCTGTGACTTTCTGTTGGTCACTGATTATTTGCCCACTTTCATCTTTACATAGACTTGTTTGCGGTTTATACCCACTTTTTATCTTTTTTAGGTATTCGTAAGCCCCTCTAATTTCGTTGTTTTTGAAATGTTCTTCCATTTTTTCTATTTGTCCATTTTCATAGGCTCTCTTTTTATTTCTACATGTCTTGTCTGCTTTCCGTCTTGCGACTTCAAATAATGTTCGTCTTTCCTGTGTTCTTCTTGTTATGTACATTTTGTGTGCTTCATTTCTTTCCTCGATTGCTTGTCTGCACTCGTCATCAAACCATGCTGCTCTTCTCTCCTTTTTCTTGTTTCCCAGGGTGGACGCTGCTGCTGTCAGTACTGCTGTTTTGATATTAGTCCATTTGCCCTCTATGGAGTGCAGTTCTAGCGTCCTTAACTCATTTGCGACTTCTTGTTCGAACTTCTCTTTACATTCCTGAATCTTCAGTTTTTCCAGGTCCAGTTTGTTTGTTCTTTGTTGTCTTTCATTTCTTTTGCTGTTAAATCTGCATCTAAATTTGGTTTGTACTAAAAGATGGTCTGATCCACAGCATGCTCCTCGTCGTGTTCTCACATCGGAGATACTACTGGCTGCCCTTTTGTCTATCAGCACATGGTCAATTTGATTGCTTGTGGTTCCATCTGGTGAAATCCATGTCATTTTGTGTATGCCTTTATGTGGGAAGCATGTGGAACTTATAACCATGTTTTTACTGGTGGCAAAATTTATCAAAAACTCCCCATTCTCGCTTGTTTCATTGTGCAGAGAGTGTTTTCCTATTGTGCCATAGAACTGCGGTTCCTTGCCTATTTTAGCATTCATAAAGGGCCCTGTTCCTTACCCTATCTAAAGTTGCCTTTAGATCTGCGTCCCAGTTAAGAGTCCTGGTGAACAGTACTCCCAAATAGGTCGCAGTCGGGCTAACAACAAGCCTTTCTCCCAACAGTCTCAGTGGATATTGGTCGTCTTCATTAATTATGATTCTATGTGTCACAGAAGGGGCGCGAAACACAATTGTTGTTGTTTTGTTCGCGTTCAGCGTGACTCTCCACTTACAACACCATTCCCCGACCCCGTCCAACAGAGCCTGGGCTCTTCTATGGATGAGTCTTGGGTTGTATCGAGAGGTTGTTGTGAGCAGAGCCGTGTCGTCTGCATAGAGAAACAGCCGAGTACCTGGGATATTTTGGTTAGTGATATCGCTGTAGTAGATGATGTACAACAGCGGTGCTAGGACTGAACCCTGGGGAACTCCAGCTTGTGGAGTGAAAGGGGTGGACTTTTGCTCGCTTATTTTTACTCTGACAGTTCGGTTGTGGAGGTATGAGTGTACAATTTTGGTAAATTGTAATGGTAGCCCGATGTCCAGAAGTTTCCGAACAAGTCCGTCGTGCCAGACCTGATCGAAGGCCTTCTGCACATCCAGGAATGTGGCTATGGCGAATGAACCATCGTTGATGGTTTGAGTAACTTTAGTTGTGAAATCTATTAATGCATGTTTTGTAGATTTACCTGACTGGAATCCGTATTGGAATTTTGGTATGATGTTGTGGTTTTCGAGAAAGTCATTGAGCCTCTCTTTAAGGATTAGCTCAAGAAATTTACCCAGAGTGTTGATTAAAGAGATTGGTCTGTAGGATTCCACGTCGGTTGGGGGTTTGCCTTTTTTCAAAAGCATGATGGTATTGGCCACTTTCCAAGGAGTAGGGAAGTGGCTGTTTTTGAGACATGCATTGAATATTTTAGTTAGAAGAGGGATGATCTCTGGAAGTTTTTTGAGGCACCTTCGGTTGATGTTATCAGGTCCGGGAGCGCTGTTTTTACCTATTTGGCAAAAGCTCTCCATTTCTCTGTTTGTGAGGGGGTCCATGATAGGATCATAGACTGGAACGTGGTGGTTGAGAGTAACATTTACTATGTATTCTGTGTTGAGTTTAAATAAGCGATCAAAGTTCGGGTTGTCTGGAGTTTGAAAGTTGTTTTGAAGCGAATTTCTGAATGCTTCAGCTTTCCCTTCTGGGGAATTGACTATGTGATTGTTGACCAACAGATGAGATGGTTGAGATAGTTTTTGTTTTGTTAGGACTTTGAATTTGTGCCAGAATTTACTACCGTCTCTGTAGTCCAGTTTTGAGGTAGCATCTTCCCACCGGCGATCCGTTAGTTCAGATATCTCTCTCTTTATCCTGGCGCAGATTCGGTTGTATTCTGTTTTGATTAGTGGATTTCTGTTGGCCTTGTATTGACGTCTTTTTTGTTGGATTTTGGCAATGATGTATTGTGGAAGTACCGGTGATGTATAGGTTATTTGTTTAACTGGGATTGCGTGCGTGATCGCCTCGGTGATGAGGTTCTCAATTTCGGTTGCACTGGTGTCGATACTATCGTTAGTATCGAGTTCGCCTAACATAGGGAGATTTTGAGTGATGAAATTTTGGAATTCAGTCCAGTTAGCGTGACGGCTCCGACCCGGCTCCGACCCTTGCTCCCTGGTATTTATATTCGTTATATTCGTGAATTCTCGCATTTAAAATAATGTATTTATTTTACATAGCGATCGATAATATAGTTTTGATCGCTATGTAAAATAAATACATTATTTTAAATGCGAGAATTCACAAATATAAATACCAGGGAGCAATGGTCGGAGCGAGAATACAATCCATTGCTCTTCCTAGTGAGCACACTCTTACAGTAGTAATACAATAAATTCTACTCTGTTTTTACTTAATTTCTTCTATGTAGATGAGCTTATAAGTACCTACATATTCTTGTGGTTTATTTTTCAGTTTAATTTATAAGTTAAATTAGTCTAAAAAATCAATGGGAAAATCCCAATAGTTGGCTGTCTACCATAGTTTAAAAAACCAATACAGAAGTAAAAACTTCGAGATGTATTCTGGTATAAAATCGTTTATTTAAAACCATAAAATGTCAAGGATTGCAAAACGTTTTCGTTCTATACAGAACATCTTCAGTGCCTAGAATAAAGTATTTCCACGTTAGTTTAAAGCAAAAGGTTAAAATTGTGACTGTTAAAATGAAAAATGTGGGAATACTTACATCCTGCCGAGTAGTTTGAAACTAGCACACTGTAAATAGTGTTAACCTCATTGTATATGGTTTACATAATATAATATATTAAAATTTTATGACTACAAGTCGATGTTGATAGATAAAGTGGAACACATGCTAAAAGGGTGCCATGGTTCCCTGCTCGAAGATGCTAGGTACTTGCCAATTCAATGGGCACAGACCAACTGAGAAATTAGGAAGTGGATATACAATTTGACAAGAGTGACATGACATGACAAGATAAAGCCAATTTTTGGTTAAAGTTTCATTTGATTTTGGATTTAAAAAAAATGCAAAGGTTTGTCTGCAAAAATAATTTAAATTATTTGAATAATAAAATCTACTGTAAAGTTTAAATTAGCAACTCTCTATTCCAGAATAACTTATAGATTCATTAAATTTAATGCAGATATATATCATGGTTTAAGTTGTGACGTCATCGAATGTGAAATGACGAGATGAAAGTTGAGTTCTGTTGAAACAAGGAAATAAACTACATAATAAAAGATAATTAGACTTGCGTGGAAAAACAAAGCTAAACAAACCAAAAAACCAGAATTTAAGAGTATTTTTATGTGATGTACTGTTGGTTGCCTAACAAGGCAAGCAGGCAACAGGTTGAAGGTAAACGGTAGAATATTGCGAGAAATCAGTTGAATACAAAAGGTGGCTATTTATTGTGTTAAATTTATTAGTATACTATTGCAATGAATAATTATGTCTGTTAAAAGTTGGAAAATAATTGTTGACAAAATTAAATAACTAAAGATTACTGTTAGTGAGGTAGATATATGTGTAAAGGAAATGATTGTATATAATATTGTGGAATGAATAAAAGTATGTAATAATATAATAAAATTAAACTATGTGACATAAAGTCTAATTCATCTTTATGTAGTTTTGGAAGGACTGAATGAATTGGAAGTAATGTCTCTTGATATGCTACCAATGTAGATTAGTGAATAAAATAATTAGAATGAGAGCTACCAATATAAGTCAAATTGTGGGTTGGTGTCAGTATGTAAAGAAGAATCTAAATTGAATAAGTATATGAAATAGAGAAGTATGAGATTGATTTCTATTGGTGATAGTGGAGTGAACAGACTGAACTAAATGAAATATATTTAAGTGCAGAACTTTATGAACGTATGTGATTGCAACTGAAATCAAACAAATGTAAAATGTGAAAAAATTATTTTAAATTGGTTGATGGATTCGACCGTTACTTGATGGAAGTTCATTTTATCTCACAATAAAACACTGAAAAACGTTTGTTTTCTACGCTTCCACAAAATTTATTACAACTATGTTATTACTACAGCTGTTTCGGCAAAGTGCCTTTCTCAAGTGATATATTTTACAATGTGTTTGCCTTTTTAAGTCTTTAACTGAAGAGGTTGAGGAGTGGGGAGCTGTTTGTCTCGAGTTGGTCATTCAGAATTATATCTGTATTTTTCAATTTATTAATTTCCATTGATTCTAAAAGTGATAGCTTAAGGCCTTTATTTTGAATATGTAGAATTTGAAACTCTTCATTGAAAGAATGATTATGATCTAGAAGGTATGTGAAGTCTATGTCTAGGAGGAAGTGCGTATGTAGAAGTGTCTGTTTTTCTATTGTTGAAAGCCCTTTTGTGTTCTGCTATCCGTTTGTCAAAAGTTCTGCCAGTTTGACCGATGTAAGTTTTCGGACAGTCACCACAAGTTAGTTTGTACACACCACTCTGTAGTTGCTTTCTCTTTCGGCTTTTATTGTTTTTAATATGTTTTATGTAATATGACAAAATAAAGGCCTTAAGCTATCACTTTTAGAATCAATGGAAATTAATATATTGAAAAATACAGATATAATTCTGAATGACCAACTCGAGACAAACAGCTCCCCACTCCTCAACCTCTTCAGTTAAAGACTTAAAAAGACAAACACATTGTAAAATATATCACTTGAGA
Source organism: Diabrotica virgifera virgifera (assembly GCF_917563875.1). Taxonomy (NCBI): domain Eukaryota; kingdom Metazoa; phylum Arthropoda; class Insecta; order Coleoptera; family Chrysomelidae; genus Diabrotica; species Diabrotica virgifera. The sequence continues at coordinate 177,417,411 of NC_065447.1, forward strand.
AAGGCACTTTTCCGAAACAGCTGTAGTAATAACATAGTTGTAATAAATTTTGTGGAAGTATAGAAAACAAACGTTTTTCAGTGTTTTATTGTGAGATTTTAAATTGGGATAAATGGATATTGGAAGTTGCCTGATATGATTGGAAATGAAAAGATAGATGAAAAAAAAAGAATAGTGAATGCATTAAAACTTAAATGTTATAGTCTGAAAGAAGTTTGACTGAGTGGATCATAATGGATGTAGGTGTGCAGTATCCTATTGTTAGTAAAGTCTAAGAATCTAAAAAGAAAAAAGTGACAGAATGTTACTAAGTAAGGAAAGTGATATATATGACAGACCAGAGTGATTGGCTGTATGGTGTTTTTTTTTAATTGTAAACGGAGATGAGAGAAAATGAGTAAGTAACATAACAGGCAACAGGATAAAATGAGTGATATGATAAGGTACATTCCAAAGAGACAATAAACCAGACAGATTTAAGGATTATTAATAATAAGAGCCATTTAAATAAATTATGAAAGAAATGGTGAGATGAGATATGATATAGAGGACCTGAAAAAAGACAGAGACACGGGGTCAAACCAGAAATGACTAAGAATGGAGAAAAATATGAAGGATAGGAAAATAGAAGAATCAAAACTGTGACTTGGCATCGAGGCTTGAACTTGAACGATACTGTCAAAATACGTTCCGTATTAAAATATAATAATTTAGTGTAACAAAGTGAAAAATAAACTAATACAAACAAACTATAGTGAATTTAGACAGACGACAGTGCTCCCGATAAAAATAGTTCGTCAAAATTCAGCAGAAACTAGTGAGTAAGCATTGCAAAAAGCATAATAACCTCTCAAACAATTAATAAACAACAGACAAAAACATTCCGATAAGAGGTGAAGTTCCGTCGAAAATAAAAGCGACGTTGCCGGCTATTGAAAAATTTCTGCAATAAAGCCGAAACATTAATACGAAAATCTATATCTGAGTAAAACTTTAAAGTGCTGAGAAGGGTTGACGCTCCGCCAAGTCGATTGGGCTGACCCCCTTACCGCGATACAAGGGAGCAGATATTAGAAAAATTAGAGAGAATGGATGAAAGAAATGTAAGAATCGAAAGCAAAATAGATAAAATGCAAGTAGACCTGGATAAATTAAATAAAGAAAACGAGCAGTTGAAAGCAGATAACCAAGCAATGAGAACTAAAATCACGGAACAAGAAGTTAGAATTGAATTACTGGAAAGACAAGCCAGAAGAAAAAACATAATAATACAGGGGGTCGAAGAAAACCAAACAGAAAGCGAACAAGAGATGATAAATAAGATAAAGGGGATAATGAAAAAAATCGACGTACAACCAAACCTAGATGAAGAACTGGTAGAGATGAGAAGAATAGGTAGACAAGGTGATCCCCAAAATGTACCCAGACCCATCTTATTAGAAATGAAAAAGGAATCTACGAGAATGGAAATTCTGAAGGCTGCTAAAAACCTAAGAGGAACTAAAATATATATCAATGAGGACTTCCCGAAAAAAATACTACAAGAAAGGAAGCATCTTCTCCAGCACATGAAAATGGTACGCCAGGAAGGACACACAGCCGCACTAAAATACAACAAATTATGGATAAATGGTGAACTGTTCTCACTGGAGCAACTAGAAGGCATGGATGTAAATTACTGGAGGAAACCTGAAGAGAAGAAGAGTAACGCTATGACAATAAACGACAGATCCCCCTATCTGATGATATAGATCCACGCGGAAAATTGATAAAAATGACGTCAAAAAACTAACAAGACATATAACAAAAGACGGCGACAGTATAACGGAGTTGGCAATGAATACGGACATGAAAATATTTTGTAAGAAAAGACGCAAAAACAAAACAAAAACAAATAAAATAAAAGACAAAACAGGAAAATAAGAATAGGAACGTGGAACATTAAAACACTTCTAAGACCAGGCAAAATGGAAGAGTTGGCAAAAGAAATGACAAAATACAGGATGGAAATACTAGCGCTACAAGAAATAAGGTGCACAGGAGAAGGGATGATCAATAGAAGAAACCACACAATGTACTACGCAGGAGAAAGCAAACAGGGTCGCAATGGAACCGCCTTTCTAGTTAGTAATAGCGTAAGAGACAAGATTATTAACTTTAAAGCGGTTGATGGAAGAATATCATATATAAGAATGAAAAATAAACAAGCAAATTTAACATTTGTTAATATATATGCACCTACAGAGAATGCTCCCGAAGAAGAAAAGAATGAATTCTATGAGAAACTTGAAGAATTGTACGAAGAAATACCAAAGAACGACATACTAATCCTATTAGGAGACTTTAACGCAAAGATAGGGAAAGAAGACACGAACAGAGAAATCGCAGGAAAAGAAACGATCCATCAAAATACGAACAACAATGGCAGGAGAATATGTAATCTAGCAGCAGCAACCAATACTTTTATTATTAGCACCCGATTCAAGCACAAAAAAGAGCACAAAGTAACGTGGCTAATACCTGGAACGACAGACGGAAACCAAATAGACCACATCCTAATTTCAAAAAAATGGAGCACAATTGTACATAATGTGAGGTCCTACAGGGGAGCCAATGCTGATTCGGATCACATTTTGGTGATAGGCGACATGAAATTGAAGATACTTAAAGACAAAAACGACAGAAAGAAAAGAAAGAGGTGGAATAGGTCAAAACTAAACACAGATAATGCAAACAGAAAATTCTGCACTAAGTTGGAAGAAAAACTACTAGTCCTAAAACCATCGGACATAGATGAAACATGGGAAGACATAAAAGATAGTATTTTAACAGCAGCAGAGGAGACGATAGGACTAATGAACGACAATAAAAGAAAAGATTGGTACGATGAAGAATGCGAGCAAGCTAGTAAAGGCAAGGACCAAGCAAGACACAGGTGGTTGGCCACAGGGAAACAAGAAGATCTCCTACACTATAAAGAGAAAAAGAAAGAGTCAGACAAATGTTGCAGAACTAAAAAGAAGAAATGGATTGAAGACTTACTGCTGGAACTCGAAGCTAATAGTAACGATAATGCAAGACTATATAAACACATAAAAGCACAGAATAAGAAGAAGATTCCGGCAAATATTGGAAAAAAGGAATGGGAAACACACTATAGAGAATTGTTCAAAAAGAAAGGCGATGCTGAAAATGCAGAAAATGAAGAACAAACAGTAAATAGGAATGAAGAACAATCAGAGCCTCCCTCATACAACGAAGCATTGGCGACCATAAACAGATTAAAGACAAGGAAAGCAGCAGGACCAGACGACATTATAAATGAGTTCTTCAAGAAAGGGGGAGAGGAACTAGCCCACAGAATCCACAAGCTGATAGAACGAATATGGAAAGAAGAACGCATGCCGAACGACTGGAATTGCGGTCTGATAACACCAATCCCTAAAAAAGGTGACAAGACGAAATGCAGTAACTACAGGGGAATCACGCTATTAAATACAATGTACAAAATATTAACTAATTTGATCAGACAAAGAATAGAAAAAGAAACGAGAACAAAAATAGGTGAATACCAACATGGATTCAGAGAAGGTAAGTCAACAATAGATGCAATACACATTGTAACGCAAATCGTCGAAAAAAGTTACGAGCATGGAATAGATCTACATATACTGTTTATTGACTACAAGCAAGCCTTTGACAGTGTAATAAGGGAGGAGCTAATTAATGATATGAAGCAACTAGGCATTCAAGAAAAACTAGTAAGTCTCACGAAAATGACGATGAAGGAATCCAAAGCACGAATCTTAACAAGGGAAGGCCCGTCAGATGAAGTACAAATGGAGGTAGGTGTCAGACAGGGAGACTCCCTATCAACAACATTATTTAACATTGCCATAGAGGGTGCAGTAAGAGCAGCCAAAATTAGGGGAACAATTATCGAATCTTCAGCCCAACTGATAGCGTATGCAGACGATATTGCACTGGTTACTAGAGATTTAAAAACCATGCAGAATATAATATCAATACTAGATAAAGAAGCAAAGAAGAGAGGGCTAGTAATAAACCAAAGCAAAACGAAATACCTCAAGTGCTCAAGAGAGAATACGAACATCGAGAAAGAAATTAAGCTTGGAGCATATACATTTGAAAGAGTACACCGTTTCAAATATCTGGGAGTGATGGTGAATGGCAGAAATGATAGAACGGATGAAATAAATGAATGCATCCTACTGGGTAATAAAACCTATTGGAACTACCAAAAATTCTTGAAAGAAAAACACATTAGTAAGACAACCAAATTAAAAATTTACAAGACTGCAATCAGGCCAGTGATCACCTATGGTGCAGAGACGATGTGCCTAACACAAAAAGATGAAATGAGATTAGAAATCTTAGAGAGAAAGATAATTCGACGAATAATGGGACCGGTGAGGATAAGTGTAGGCGAATTTAGAAGATTAACAAATGAAGAAATTAAAGAAGTCATCCAGGGTGAAGACATAATCAAGTTCGTGAAGGCGCAGAGGCTCAGGTGGCTGGGACACACAGAAAGAGCTAACCCAGACTCTACGCTAAAGCGAGTAACTGGCTGGAGACCAACAACAGGGAGACCAAAGGGAAGACCCAAAACAAGATGGAGAGATCAAGTCTTAGGAGACATAAAGAAGCTGAGAATCTACAATTGGAAGGAGCGTTGTAAGGACCGGAAAGAATGGAGAAAAGTTGTAGACAAAGCCAAGTCACACACGCTGCTATAATAATAAAAGACAACAGCGGACTGATTCTCCGCAACAAATGAATCAGAGAGCCCAAAAGGGCGGCAAACACTCCGCCAGGAGTGAATAAGCCATGATGATGATGAATGATGATTGCAATGAATAATTATGTCTGTTAAAAGTTGGAAAATAATTGTTGACAAAATTAAATAACTAAAGATTACTGTTAGTGAGGTAGATATATGTGTAAAGGAAATGATTGTATATAATATTGTGGAATGAATAAAAGTATGTAATAATATAATAAAATTAAACTATGTGACATAAAGTCTAATTCATCTTTATGTAGTTTTGGAAGGACTGAATGAATTGGAAGTAATGTCTCTTGATATGCTACCAATGTAGACTAGTGAATAAAATAATTAGAATGAGAGCTACCAATATAAGTCAAATTGTGGGTTGGTGTCAGTATGTAAAGAAGAATCTAAATTGAATAAGTATATGAAATAGAGAAGTATGAGATTGATTTCTGTTGGTGATAGTGGAGTGAACAGACTGAACTAAATGAAATATATTTAAGTGCAGAACTTTATGAACGTATGTGATTGCAACTGAAATCAAACAAATGTAAAATGTGAAAAAATTATTTTAAATTGGTTGATGGATTCGACCGTTACTTGATGGAAGTTCATTTTATCTCACAATAAAACACTGAAAAACGTTTGTTTTCTATACTTCCACAAAATTTATTACAACTATGTTATTACTACAGCTGTTTCGGCAAAGTGCCTTTCTCAAGTGATATATTTTACAATGTGTTTGCCTTTTTAAGTCTTTAACTGAAGAGGTTGAGGAGTGGGGAGCTGTTTGTCTCGAGTTGGTCATTCAGAATTATATCTGTATTTTTCAATTTATTAATTTCCATTGATTCTAAAAGTGATAGCTTAAGGCCTTTATTTTGAATATGTAGAATTTGAAACTCTTCATTGAAAGAATGATTATGATCTAGAAGGTGAAGTGCGTATGTAGAAGTGTCTGTTTTTCTATTGTTGAAAGCCCTTTTGTGTTCTGCTATCCGTTTGTCAAAAGTTCTGCCAGTTTGACCGATGTAAGTTTTCGGACAGTCACCACAAGTTAGTTTGTACACACCACTCTGTAGTTGCTTTCTCTTTCGGCTTTTATTGTTTTTAATATGTTTTATGTAATATGACAAAATAAAGGCCTTAAGCTATCACTTTTAGAATCAATGGAAATTAATAAATTGAAAAATACAGATATAATTCTGAATGACCAACTCGAGAAAACAGCTCCCCACTCCTCAACCTCTTCAGTTAAAGACTTAAAAAGACAAACACATTGTAAAATATATCACTTGAGAAAGGCACTTTTCCGAAACAGCTGTAGTAATAACATAGTTGTAATAAATTTTGTGGAAGTATAGAAAACAAACGTTTTTCAGTGTTTTATTGTGAGATTTTAAATTGGGATAAATGGATATTGGAAGTTGCCTGATATGATTGGAAATGAAAAGATAGATGAAAAAAAAAAGAATAGTGAATGCATTAAAACTTAAATGTTATAGTCTGAAAGAAGTTTGACTGAGTGGATCATAATGGATGTAGGTGTGCAGTATCATATTGTTAAGTAAAGTCTAAGAATCTAAAAAGAAAGAAGTGACAGAATGTTACTAAGTAAGGAAAGTGATATATATGACAGACCAGAGTGATTGGCTGTATGGTGTTTTTTTTTTAATTGTAAACGGAGCTGAGAGAAAATGAGTAAGTAACATAACAGGCAACAGGATAAAATGAGTGATAAGGTACATTCCAAAGAGACAATAAACCAGACAGATTTAAGGATTATTAATAATAAGAGCCATTTAAATAAATTATGAAAGAAATGGTGAGATGAGATATGATATAGAGGACCTGAAAAAAGACAGAGACACGGGGTCAAACCAGAAATGACTAAGAATGGAGAAAAATATGAAGGATAGGAAAATAGAAGAATCAAAACTGTGTTAGGGATGGGATAGTGGGAGAGGCAATAATGAAGTGGAAAAGAAGATGCAAGTTGAGATATGTGTTAATGGGTGATTAGTATGGAAAGAGAAGATTGTTAGAAACTAGTGTGGTAGTGGAAGAAGCGGGGGAGGGGGAAAAGTGGAGAATAGGAGTAAAGGGGAAGGGGGTGAGGGGAATAATGAGATAAAACTAGGGTTGGATTAAGGGAATAGTTGTCGATGGATAGGAGTAAAAGAACGATTTAAAGTGGTTTGGCGATTAACGCAATTGGGGGCTGGTTCTGATGTCTCTGGAAATCTCAAGGTCCTCGTACAAATCCAGGCGTAGATTGTTTCTGTCTTGGATGTTATGGATTAATTTAACACCATCAGGGATGTTAAGATGATGATTATTAACTTTTAAATGATGGGAAAAGGCTGATGTAGTGTCTCTTTTAGAATGTTCAGCAGATCTGGTTGAGAGTGATCTGTAAGTCCTGCCGATGTAAGAGGCATCACAATCAGAACAAGTCAGTCTATAAACACCACTACGGTTCATATAGTGTATTGTATCCTTAGTATTTGTCAAAAAGTGGCCAAGGGTATTTCCAACTTTGAAAGAAATATGTATGTTTTCAGAAGAGTTAGATACAATACGTTTAATCTTTTCAGAAAGATTGGGGTTATGATATGGTAGTGACCTGTAAATAGCAGAAGAGGAAGAATACTGATGGAAAGCAGAATTTTGAAGCAATCTAGATTCTCTTTTACGGATGAGTTTATCTATTATAGAGGGATCGTAACCATTGTTGACAGCTATTTGTTTTACAATGTTGAGTTCTTTGTTGAATGAATCTGTTGACATAGGTATAGAGAAAAGTCTGTGTATGAAGCATCTAAAAGCTGCTAGTTTGTGTGATAGAGGATGATTAGAAGAAAAATGAATTACATGGTCAGTTTGGGTGGGTTTACGAAAGATACCAAAGTTGAATTGGTTGTTAAGTCTGGTAATAGATAAATCAAGGAAATTAATGGCCTGAGAAGATTCTAGTTCCATGGTAAATTTGATATTTGGGTGAATTAGGTTAATTTTAAGAAGTAGTTGTTGAGCTGAGTCATGATGTCCAGCAATGCAGACCAAACAGTCATCTACGTAACGGAACCAATGTAAAATTTCTGGATTTTTCATAAGGTGATTGGACTCTAAATGATCCATAAAGACATCAGCTAGGAATGGGGATAAGCAACTGCCCATTGCTAAACCATCTGGTTGTTTATAGAATTTGTTGTTAAATTGAAAGAAATCTTGAGATAGACATAATTCAAGGATATCTAGTATCGGTGAAATGACATTGGGCTGAACAGACTTGTTGACTAAGAGTGATTTTACCAGACTTAAAGTTTCGATTTTGGGCACTGAAATAAATAAAGTTGCTTACATCAAAAGAAAGCATAGTTATGTCTGGATTGAGATTGATGAGTTGAAGTTTATCAACTAATTGGTGTGAATTTGATACAGTAAAACGGGGTGTGAAGTTGATTAAATTTTTTAAGGTATTGAGTATGAATTTTGATAAAATAGAAACTGGAGTGTTAATGAAACTGACGACAGGACGTATAGGAATTCCAACTTTATGTATCTTGGGTAAACCGTACAACCTCGGAATAAGAGGGTTACCAGGAAGTTTGTTGTAAGGGGCCTCATAATTGGATAAAAATTCGGAGTGGTTTTTGATGTTATCTTTCAATTTACTTATGAATCTTTTGGAAGGATCAGTTGGTAAAATAGTGAAGTGGTTGTCATCTAGAAAAGATGAAACTTTAGCTGTCAACAATGTTTACGATCCCTCTATAATAGATAAACTCATCCGTAAAAGAGAATCTAGATTGCTTCAAAATTCTGCTTTCCATCAGTCATCTTCCTCTTCTGCTATTTACAGGTCACTACCATATCATAACCCCAATCTTTCTGAAAAGATTAAACGTATTGTATCTAACTCTTCTGAAAACATACATATTTCTTTCAAAGTTGGAAATACCCTTGGCCACTTTTTGACAAATACTAAGGATACAATACACTATATGAACCGTAGTGGTGTTTATAGACTGACTTGTTCTGATTGTGATGCCTCTTACATCGGCAGGACTTACAGATCACTCTCAACCAGATCTGCTGAACATTCTAAAAGAGACACTACATCAGCCTTTTCCCATCATTTAAAAGTTAATAATCATCATCTTAACATCCCTGATGGTGTTAAATTAATCCATAACATCCAAGACAGAAACAATCTACGCCTGGATTTGTACGAGGACCTTGAGATTTCCAGAGACATCAGAACCAGCCCCAACTGCGTTAATCGCCAAACCACTTTAAATCGTCCTTTTACTCCTATCCATCGACAACTATTCCCTTAATCCAACCCTAGTTTTATCTCATTATTCCCCTCACCCCCTTCCCCTTTACTCCTATTCTCCACTTTTCCCCCTCCCCCGCTTTTTCCACTACCTCACTAGTTTCTAACAATCTTCTCTTTCCATACTAATCACCCATTACCACATATCTCAACTTGAATCTTCTTTTCCACTTCATTATTGCCTCTCCCACTATCCCATCCCTAACACAGTTTTGATTCTTCTATTTTCCTATCCTTCATATTTTTCTCCATTCCTAGTCATTTCTGGTTTGACCCCGTGTCTCTGTCTTTTTTCAGGTCCTCTATATCTCATCTCACCATTTCTTTCATAATTTATTTAAATGGCTCTTATTATTAATAATCCTTAAATCTGTCTGGTTTATTGTCTCTTTGGAATGTACCTTATCACTCATTTTATCCTGTTGCCTGTTATGTTACTTACTCATTTTCTCTCATCTCCGTTTACGATTAAGAAAAAACACCATAGAGCCAATCACTCTGGTCTGTCATTTATATCACTTTCCTTACTTAGTAACATTCTGTCACTTCTTTCTTTTTAGATTCTTAGACTTTACTTAACAATAGGATACTGCACACCTACATCCATTATGATCCACTCAGTCAAACTTCCTTCAGACTATAACATTTAAGTTTTAATGCATTCACTATTTTTTTTTCATCTATCTTTTCATTTTCAATCATATCAGGCAACTTCCAATATCCATTTATCGCAATTTAAAATAATTTTTTCACATTTTACATATGTTTGATTTCAGTTGCAATCACATACGTTCATAAAGTTCTGCACCTAAATATATTTCATTTAGTTCAGTCTCTTCACTCCACTATCACCAATAGAAATCAATCTCTCATACTTCTCTATTTCATATACTTATTTAATTTAGATTCTTCTTTACATACCGACACCAACCCACAATTTGACTTATATTTGTAGCTCTCATTCTAATTATTTTATTCACTAATCTACATTGGTAGCCTATCAAGATACATTACTTCCAATTCATTCAGTCCTTCAAAAACTACATAAAGATGAATTAGACTTTATGTCACATAGTTTAATTTTATTATATTATTACATAGGGGAGGGAAGGGTAAAGTGAAATAGTGGGGTAAAGCGAAATAGCTCGTTTTCAAATTCTTCCGCAAACGAAGTCATCACTGTTTACAATCCAATCGATGTTTAGAAGTAGTACGCGCTTATCGACCATTTTGTACCGGTCGTTTGTCGATATTATTGAAAATATCACTGCTTATACATTCTTGGGCGACTGTTTGTAAAATCTGTAGGTGTGTGTAATTGATAATTCTTTTATCTTATTTAACTAAACATATTTCTGAAAGCAACACACAAAAGCAATCATACTTAACATTCTTTTATATAAAATATAGATTGTTAGGATAGGGTTAACAATTTTTACTGGACATGTTTGCTTTTAAATCCATTTGGGGCAATGTGAAATGTCAATAGATGGGGCAAAGTGAAATATCGTTTCACTTTGTCCCACATGTAATTATACTTGATTGCCACCGTTAACAAGGAATATCTGTATTTCCAGGTGTAAAATGCGAAATTATAAACGAAAAACGACCTAACAACAATAGTCTGTGGAGTCAATGACATATGGAATCAGATCTTTGCGAACGGGCATCATTTGCCAAAATCAAGCTGCTATGCAACACGGAATATCTGTTGCTATGTTAAATCGGAGGATTAAATCCGAAAAAAAATTTAGGAAGAAGCGCCAAGTAAGAAGCTAGGCCGATTTCAAATCGTACTCTAGACTATTTCACTTTACCCAACCATGCGGGGCAAAGTGAAAAAAAGACAATGCCTGACAAACCCTCGCATTACAAAAAATTTACTGTCTCGATTTAATTTATATTTCGACATATTGATCTTAAACATTACTCTAATAATATGTTTTTTACAAAATTCCATTTCGAAAATTGTAAAATTTATTTAATTTCAAAGTTTAGCTATTCCACTTTACCCTACTCTCCCCTACTTTTATTCATTCCACAATATTATATACAATCATTTCCTTCACACATATATCTACCTCACTAACAGTAATCTTTAGTTATTTAATTTTGTCAACAATTATTTTCCAACTTTTAACAGACATAATTATTCATTGCAATAGTATACTAATAAATTTAACACAATAAATAGCCACCTTTTGTATTAAACTGTTTTCTCGCAATATTCTACCGTTTACCTTCAACCTGTTGCCTGTTTGCCTTGTTTGGCAACCAACAGTACATCACATAAAAATACTCTTAAATTCTGGTTTTTTGGTTTGTTTAGCTTTGTTTTTCCACGCAAGTCTAATTATCTTTTATTATGTAGTTTATTTCCTTGTTTCAACAGAACTCAACTTTCATCTCGTCATTTCACATTCGATGACATCACAACTTAAACCATGAAATATATCTGCATTAAATTTAATGAATCTATAAGTTATTCTGGAATAGAGAGTTGCTAATTTAAACTTTACAGTAGATTTTATTATTCAAATAATTTAAATTATTTTTGCAGACAAACCTTTGCATTTTTTTTTAAAATCCAAAATCAAATGAAACTTTAACCAAAAATTGGCTTTATCTTGTCATGTCATGTCACTCTTGTCAAATTGTATATCCACTTCCTAATTTCTCAGTTGGTCTTTGCCCATTGAATTGGCAAGCACCTAGCATCTTCGAGCAGGGAACCATGGCACCCTTTTAGCATGTGTTCCACTTTATCTATCAACATCGACTTGTAGTCATAAAATTTTAATATATTATATTATGTAAACCATATACAATGAGGTTAACACTATTTACAGTGTGCTAGTTTTAAACTACTCGGCAGGGTGTAAGTATTCCCACATTTTTCATTTTAACAGTCACAATTTTAACCTTTTGCTTTAAACTAACGTGGAAATACTTCATTCTAGGCACTGAAGATGTTCTGTATAGAACGAAAACGTTTTGCAATCCATGACATTTTATAGTTTTAAATAAACGATTTTATACCAGAATACATCTCGAAGTTTTTGCTTCTGTATTGGTTTTTTAAATTAGTCTCTTATTGAATATATTGAAACATAAACAACACATCAAACTTATTCTGAAACTATTTCTTGTGTCTTGTTATATTTTATTATTTTCATGGTGTAATAAACCACAACACAATGCCACAACCTATCAAATTTAATATTTCAAAATTGGAAATGATTGCTTAACTAAATTATTCCTTCCTTCAGATAATTTTCTAATATTCCTTCAGATAATTCCTCTAAATAACAAGCTGCAATTTCCAAGTAACTCAACAATCTTTTACTCTCTACAAAAATGTAAGCTGGATTTTGGCGTGGAAATACCAAATTATATTGTCGAAATAAAAGACGCTAATCAAATTTCTAACTTATAAGAAAGGCATTGAATAGAAAGTTAATCCATTGCCTTTACCTGTTGCTGTTATTATCTTTCTCTTTGCTTTGTTATTGTTGACATAAAAATTTGTTGCATTTGCATTTTTGTTGACATTGATTTCGAAATAAGAAAGGGACAAGAAAAGGCTTCCTGCTCTAACCTTAATGTATGCAACCCGTCATTACATTACGAATCCGAAAATTGTTCGCGGAGAATAAAATCTTGAACATGTCCAGGGCCCGTATTCCGTGCACTGTAGATATCTACAGTCGCCTTCTATCGATGTCAATTGTCATGAAAATATTTGAATTTTTAGCTTTAATTGAATTATTTTCTAATTTTGCTAGGTTATACTCTAATTGATGCTGAAGTGGCACTTAGTAAAACAAGGAAATATTTGAATTAAACTAAAAATTCAAATATTTTCATGACAATTGCCATCGACAGAAAGCGACTGTAGATATCTACAGTGCACGGAATCTAGGCCCAGGATAAGTTTATGTTGACGCCTGCGCCTTGGAGACTAATCCCGAACTTACTCTGAATACGTTCAGGTTGTACAGCGCGAATACGGCTATAATGAAACTGTTTAAACAAAATTACACCTGGACAAATGTCAGTTAACCAACAACCAATAAAGCGGGTCAATAACTATTGTAATATCTGTGCACAAATTTGAATGATCGGTGATCAGCAATCATTAAAATAAAAAATATTTTCGGAAGTCCACAACTACTGTTTAAGGTCAGCTTGCTAAGATGTTATGTTTTCTGCATTCTTTTGTATAGAGCGGAACTTTTCGGCGAATCCTAAAGATATCGTGGGTTTCGCACACTTCCAATGAAGATGTTCTTCAAATGATGAATTCAGAATGTCTGCTCATAAGTATCATAAAGAGGAGAACAACAGAATATTTAGACCATATAATTCGAGGACCTAAATACCATCTGCTTCGCCTCATAATAAAAGGAAAAGTAGAAAAAAGAGATGGATAGGTCGAAAGAAACTTTCATGGCTGCGTAATGTTAGACAATGGTGTGGCTCCATAGTAGAATAATTATTTCGCGCAGCGGAAGATAGAGAAAAGTTTCAGGAAATTATAAACATGATGACGGCCAACGTCTGAATACAGCCACGGCACCTAAAGAAGAAGAAGGATCTTGTCTAAGACATCCATGAAGCGTCTTAAAGCAATTTAAATATGGTGCTACGGAGGCATACTGAAAATATCTTGGATGGACAGAGTGACTTATAATGAGATCTGGCAAATAATGAGGATGGACCGCGATATAAGCATAGTTTAAAACGACCCAAACTGGAATATGGACCACGTAATTCGTCAGAAACATTGGTATATCCTACTCCACAATATTCTTCAGAGTAAGTTGTACGGCAAGGGAGATCCAGGAACTCATTGGATATCATGACTACGCACTCTCAACTTAACGATTACAGAACTTTTTAGAGCCGCAGTTAAAATTAGAATAGCTATGTTGATAGCCAATAAGGCATCTGTAACGGATAGGCACTGTAAGAAGAAGATTCAATAAATTACCTTGAAAAAGATATTGATACCAAGTCCAAGGACTTGCAGCTAATATATCATCAAAAGTAATGCTCTCATTAACAAAAAGTGCCTGATATATAACGCCCACATGGTCTTGTAGATTATATCCTACACTTAGGTTCTGAATACAAGGGATTCCCTTATCCTCAAGGTGTTCTTTTGGACCTACTCCTGATAACATTAAAATGTGCGGACTGTTTATGGTGCCTGCACTTAGAATGATCTCTTTAGTAGCTGAAACTGTATGTTCCATTCCAGATTTGATAAATTGCACTCCATAAGCTTTTTTAGTCGAGGGATCTATTAAGATTTTTGTTACTGTAGCAGATGTGAGGAGCTGGAAATTTGGTCGCTGCAAAATTGGATTAATAAACGCCTTAGCTGTACTGCATCTTCTTCCATGTCGTTTAGTTCCTTTAACCTTCGAAAAACCTAAAATATAATAAAAATTTATATATTATTTTAATGCCATAAAATATATCTACTCTACTTAGGTAATGTTTGACAAACTATCTAAGATTCATTAATATTCAGCTGAGCGAAGGCTATTGTCCGAGTTGAGAAATTCCATAAACAATGGATCTGCCTGTTTTATAAAATTAAATCCTTGTTTATATAACAGGGGTGGCCAAGCTTCTTGATACTCTGAGCCATTTGTCAAAATTTGAAATTTTTCGTGAGCCGCAATTAAACAATTACCTGTGTACCAGTTTTTTACACCAAAAAGTGTAAAATAGCTATTTGTATAACAAGGGAGGAAAGTGCTACTTTTCCTCCCGAGAATGAAGTTTACTGCCCGACGCGTAGCGGAGGGCAGTAATCATTCAAGGGAGGAAAAGGCACTTTACTCCCATGTTATACATATGGTTTTTCCACCTTCCTCAAATAACAAAATAACAAGTCATTTTTTCATTTTTACTTAATTTATTTATGTAACTAACCAACAAAATTTATTAGAACTAAAACTAACAAGTAGGTACAATATAACTGTCAACTGTCAAATATAAGTCAAATTATTAATGTAAACATTGTTAAATCAGAATAACAATTTACTGTTTTTTACCATTCTGCAAAATACAGAGTGTTTTTAAATAAACGTTAAAATGTATAGATATTTACGTAATAGAAAATAGATATTGTACAGGGCGTCAATAAGTTATATTTCATGAATGAAATACCATGACGTCACTTTTACTTTTCCTCCCTAGGGAGGAAAAATATTTTCCTACCTAGGGAGGAAAAGTACAACTTTGCTCCCTACAATCAGGTCCGGAAAAGTATTTTTTCGGTAGAGGTAGGTGGAAAAATGTATTACATTTTTCTCTCACTGTTTGGATTTCACGATTTTTAAGGTGAAATAAAATGGTTCACGTCATTGTTTCAAATATGCAAATAATTCTACAAGCAGCCTTTACTAACTCAGGATACTTCGATTCTTCATCATCCTTCCATCTTTTTCTGGGACGGCCTACTGATCTTCTATCGTCTCTCAAAAAACCCCATCTTTAACACTCTGTCCATAGTGTCCATCTTATCTTAGCTTTTATATACGACGTTTTCAGTATCATACACAGTCACCAATTCAGATTTGCGGGGCCTTCTCCACTCTCCTGTCAATTCATCTCTTTGAGGGCCAAATATAATTCTGAAAACTTTGCTTTCAAATACCAGCAACTTACTTATTTCCCGCTGATGTAGAGTCCATGTTTCATTTCCATAATATGTAACAATTGGGCGAAAAATTGGCTGTAGTGTTAATTTATATTGTCCTTTTAGCAGATTAGATCTTAATAATGATGATAGGAAGTATAATGCTTTATTCTACGCAGCCATCCTTGCTGAGACCTTTTTATATGTGGCTGTCATCTGTGATTACCGCCCCCATTTATTTAAACTTTTTTACTACTACGAAGTCGTGGTCATTAATAGTTATATTCTGCCTAACTCTTGGTCTTGGATTTTTGGTTACTAGCATGTATTTCATCTTCCCTGCATTTATCCGAAGGACCAGATTACCTGTTTCTTCCTCGAGTTGTGAAAACACCTCTCTCACGTACCTACGTCTCTTGTAGAATGAGCGACTGCACCTATATCATCAGCAAAGGAAAACAATAGTTTTGATCTTCGATTCGCAAATCCTGTCAGTTGAGATTATATTTTACTTATTATACAGGGTGTAACAAAAATACAGGTCATAAATTAAACCACATATTCTGGGACCAAAGATAGTTCGAATGAACCTAACTTACCTTAGTACAAATATGCACACAAAAAAGTTACAGCCCTTTGAAGTTACAAAATGAAAATCGATTTTTTCGAATATATCGAAAACTATTAGAGATTTTTTGTTGAAAATGGACATGTGGCATTCTTATGGCAAGAACATCCTAAAGAAAAATTATAGTGAAATTTGTGCACCCCATAAAAATTTTATGGGGGTTTTGTTCCCTTAAACCCCCCAAACTTTTGTGTCCGTTTCAAATAAATTATTATTCTGGTGCCATTAGTTAAATTAAATATTTTTAAAACTTTTTTGCCTCCTAGTATTTTTTCGATAAGGCAGTTTTTATCGAGTTGCGGCTTCTTTTTTAATATGTTTACATAAAAATTTTATGAGGGTTCTGTTCCTTTAAACCAGGGGTTCCCAAACTGGGGGGCGCGCCCCCCCTGGGGGGCGTGAGGACATATCAGGGGGGGCGCGAAAGAAGTTGAACATTAAATTAAATTTAGTTATTTTTCTAAAATTAAAAATTAACCGCTTCAAATACCTCTTTTCGACAACACTGTGAAACGCCGCATTGATGATATGACCGAAGACATACAAATTAGATAGTTGATGCAGTAAAATAATCGCCATTTTTTGCTATTTAACTAGACGAGAGTATTGAGTACTGACATATCACAATGTTATCAGTTAATTGTTTATGTTCGGTATATTCAAAACAAAAGAATGAAAGACGAGCTACTCTTTTCTACAGAGTTGGAGACTGGAGACCACAACAAAAGCTATTAATGTTATGAAAGCAGTGTGAGAGTTTTTTGACAAACATGAACTCTCTTGGCAAAAACTGATCAGTTTATGTACAGATGGCGCACCTTCAATGCTTGGTTTTCGCTCAGGCTATTTACAATTAGTAATAGAGAAAAATGCTGATGTGATTGGGATACACTGTTTTATACATCGACAAGCCTTGGCAGCAAAAACCCTTCCAAATGAACTTATGGCTGTCTTAAAGTTGTGTATTAAAGTACTACATTAAAAAAACAGTGCGTTGAATACTCGACTGTTTAAAACTCTTTGTGAAGATTTAGAAAGTGATCACAAAACACTGTTACTTCATACAGAAGTACGATGACGACTCGCAAAAGGAAACATGTTGGCAAGATTATTTGACCTTTGAGATGAAGTAATCACCTTGGAACATCAAAAGCAAAATGAGCTAAACATGGCCTTCAAAAAACATTGTACCCAAGTAATATTGGCTTATTTGTCAGACATCTTTGACTCGTTGAACAGCCTTAACCTAAAACAGCAGGGTGGAGACTCAAATATAGTAGTTACTCATTGTGATTGAGGCTTAGTTACTCAACTTTGGAGGCGTAAAATATCAGCAAACCCCTGAAATTATTCAAATTTCTCTAAAGTAGAGCCAATCTCAGAAGAAACACGCTTCAAGGACATTTATGAAGGATCAAGTTTGAAAATCCAAATATCAAACCATTTGGAGAGCCTAATTGAAGAGTTCCAGAAATACTTCCCAAACACTTGTGACAATTTTATTTACAGAATGTCAACTGATCCATTTCATGTCAACATAGACTCCCTGCCTGAATCGCTTTAAGAAGATGCTTTGCAAATAAATCCAAATTATTTTTTGCATGATTCCTCTGCCAAATACTTTGTTATAATTGACAAACCTTCATTTTGGTTCAAATATTTCAAAGTGTATCTTAGTGTATCACGGGAAGCTCTTCATTTATATTTGCCCTTTTCAAGTAACTATTTGTGCGATTTTCAACACCCGTGGCAATTAAAACAAAGTATCGGAATAAACTTGATGTTGGTAGTGACTTGTACTGTGCACTTACTAAAATTCAGCCACCAATAAGCATACTAGTAAATAAAATGCAAGCATATCCATCGCACTAACCAACCTAATCTATTTTTCTTTTATTAATAATTTTTGTATTTAATGGAAACTGATATTGTTGTATCTTATGGCAGAATAAATAAATGTTTTGTTTTCAAGCTAATACTTATTTGTTTTTGTTTTGTTCCTATTTAGGCTCATACAATTTATTTTAAAGGGGGGGGGGCGCGAGAAGCTTTCATTTCAACAAAAGGGGGCGTGGTACAAAAAAGTTTGGGAACCCCTGCTTTAAACCCTCCAAATGTTTGTGTACGTTCCAATTAAACTATTACTGCGATACCATTAGTTAAACACAGTGTTTTTAAAACTTTTTTACCTCTTTGTATTTTTTTTGATAAAGCATCTTTTATCGAGATGTGGCTTCTTTTTTAATATGGTTCAAAATGTACCTAAAAATGTAAATCATAAATAAATTTTCATATTATTACCAACTCTCCATAATCGTACTTTACCATATACAAATATGTGGTGGATTTGACAAATATTCAAATATCTCGATAAAAACTGACTTTTGGAAAAAGTACTAAGAGACAAAAAAGTTTTTAAAAACTTGTGTTTAACTAATGGTGCTACAATAATAATTAAATTGAAACGTACACAAAAGTTTGGGGGGTTTAAAGGAACCAAACCCCCATAAAATTTTTATGGGGTGTCCAAATTTCATTATAATTTTTTCTTAAAATATTACTGCCATAACAATACCACACGTCCATTTTTAATAAGAAATCTCTAATAGTTTTCGAAATATTGGAAAAAATCGATTTTTATTTTGTAATTTCAAAGGGTTGTAACTTTTTTTCCGTGCACATTTGTACTAAGGTAAGTTAGGTTCAATCGAACTATTTTTGGTCCCAGAATACGCGATTAAATTTATGACCTGTATTTTTGTTACACCCTGTATATTCTAAGGACAAATTGAATAGCAACAGTGATAAGGGGTCTTCTTGTCGAAGTCCTTATGTTACACTTAGTCTTTTATATTTGTTGTTAGTAATTTAAGACATTTTGAGACACAAAAATTAAAAGTAATCCAGGTACATTTATTGAGAGCCACAAATAATCCTTCAAAGAGCCACATGTGGCTCGTGAGCCACAGTTTGGCCATGCCTGTTATATAAGTTCACTACTCGCATAATTGTACCCCGCTCATCATAACTATATATAATAATAATAATAATAATAATAGTCCCCGTTTTATACCGCTAACGCGACTTTGGGATTATAGCAGGGTAGTCTACTGTATCTAGGGCCTACGGTATACAAGGAAGGTAAAAGGGCCAGTGCTACGCTTCAACCGCCTATTATTACTCCTGGTTTTACCCAAGGTACTCATTTTATTCAGGCTGAGTCGACCTGGGGCCTAACCCCGGCGTACCTGCGTGGAAGTCGGACATACTACTGCCTGAGCTATCCGGGCCCTAGCAGAACTATATATAAGAGTCATTAATATTTAGCTCAGCGGGGTGCTATTCTTTAAGGTGTGAAATTTTATCAACAACGGATCTACCTGTTTTATGGAATAATCTCTTGTTTATTTAAATACATATTTTCAGTAATAGCACCCCGCTAAGCTAAATAATAATGACTCTCTTAGTTTGCTTGCACAAATATACGTACACTACAGAATACTATATAAATTAAATCTTTAGATAGTTCTCTTTTTTATATAAACTAAACAGCTCTATAATAACTGTAAAAATTTTAAAATTGTAACTGTAAGATTTCAACAGTTAAAATTTTTAAAATCTCTAATATTTTTAAGAAGTGTAAATAGTAGGCAACACGTTGTACATCCTCAAATAAAACATCGTTTTTGGAGTATTAGAAGAATTCAAGTCTCACCATTCTTCTATAAATATGAAGTATGTAGTTTGTTACGTTGGGATGTCCACGAGTTACTTCACGCAAAGATCCCTAGGTTCGAATTTAAATTATAGAAAATAACTTTCGATTACAGAAAATTACCCCTATCAAAAATACGCAAGTGTAGCTTAAAACAAAGTTTTTATTTGGATGTTATCCGAAGAATGTTACAAACTCGACTGACTTAAAAACATAATATCCAATATCTACACATTCCTTAAAACTGCAATACATTCTTATCATAGGTTTCAATCTCAAGTGGGCTAGTAAGCCCATCATATCTTCACCTTAAAACAACGAAAAACAAACCATATGGCTCGCCGTATGGATAAAGCAGAAATATCTTTTAAACACGGACACTGCCATATACTGACTCGACATAGTTCATTTTACCACTCATCAGGAAGGACTTGTAGTAACTAAAATTGAAAATAAACCGTCCATCTACATGGCAACTATTGTATAATAATATACCAGTGTAAATAAGTAGCGACCGCTATAAGAATAAACATAAAGAAGGAGACTTCTCATCGATGACGATTTAAGTGAAGTTCAAACTCAGGCTTACTGGAAGATACAAACATAATTGATTGGGAAACAATTTAACGTAGGTACACGCCTTAAATGGTAGCAATATAGAGAATAGCTATTTGCATAACAAGGGAGGAAAGTGCTACTTTTCCTCCCGAGAATGAAGTTCACTGCCCGACGCGTAGCAGAGGGCAGTAATCATTCAAGGGAGATAAAAGCACTTTACTGCAATGTTATACATATGATTTTTCCACCTTTTCACATCATTTGAACAAATCATTTTTTCATTTTTAAATAATTTATTTATGTAACTAACTAACCTTTATTAGAGAACTAAAACTAACAAGTTGGTACATTATAACTGTCAACTGTCAAATATAAGTCAAATTATTAATGTAAATATTGTTAAATCAAAATAAAAATTTACTGTTTTTTACCATTCTGCAAAATACAGGGTGTTCTATAAATAGGTAAACGTTAAAATGTATAGATACTTACGTAATATAATAGAATATTGTATAGGGCGTCAATAAGTTATTTCTTCAATGACATAGTATGACGTCACTTTTACTTTGACTCCCTAGGGAGTAAAAGTACTTTTACTCCCTAGGGAGGAAAAGTAGAACTTCTTCCTACGCCCAGGTCAGGAAAAGTAGGTATACTTTTGGTAGAGGTAGGTGGAAAAGGTATTTAATACGTATTTAAAACGGTATAGAACATATCAGAAGGCTGGGACATCAAACCAATTAGAGAACATCAAACCAATACTTCTAGTGGAGTATTGGGCGCATCTGCGTTTCTTGGCCGGTAATGTAAGGCCGTGTTCTCCAATAAACGCTGTAGGTTGCGTACAACGTCACGCCGCGTAGGAAAATTGTTAATTATCGTTACTTTTAATAAGCTTTGAAGGACAAAGAACTATCTTACAACTGAAAATAGTTAAAAAAGAGTAATTCTAAAACAAAATAAATAAAAATAAATTTCGACCACGAGTCAGGATTCTGTTAACCGAGATACGATAGTACCAAGCGGCGCCGCTAGGAGGAGCACTCCAACAATGCGTCTCAGAATACTTTAACGAAACGTGGTCATTTTGTACTCTAAACCGAGTAAGGTATGAAAAAGAAAAGAAAATAATCGTTTTCGTTTTGATTCAATT
Source organism: Diabrotica virgifera virgifera (assembly GCF_917563875.1). Lineage (NCBI taxonomy): Eukaryota > Metazoa > Arthropoda > Insecta > Coleoptera > Chrysomelidae > Diabrotica > Diabrotica virgifera. The sequence goes on from NC_065447.1 coordinate 177,439,257, forward strand.
CGAGTCTCTTGCCATCCTCTGACACCGTGTTTCGGGGTCTCTACCCCTTATCAAAGAGGCTATGCAAGTAGACTCTTGCATAGGCTCTTTGATAAGGGGTAGAGACCCCGAAACACGGTGTCAGAGGATGGCAAGAGACTCGAATTGAATCAAAACTACTTGCGTCTACTTGCATAGCCTCTTTGATAAGGGGTAGAGACCCCGAAACACGGTGTCAGAGGATGGCAAGAGACTCGAATCGTAGGCTGCGTACAGCGTGTATTAGAGACCATCGACTAAAGCGGCTGGTGGCCAGCTCAGGGCATCTTCTTTGTGTTTTTTCTCTGGTTAATCTGCATACAAGTTCCTTCCATTATCCTCTGTTTCTTGCTTTATTTTTCACTTTCTCCCATCTTAAGCCGATACTGTTGGGTTCTCTGGTTATTGTTTTCTTCCAGGTATTATCTGTCTTCCCCTCTTTCTTGTCTCCTCATATTGATATTCGTGCTTGTCTTGTGATGTTATTAAGATCTTTCCTTAACATATAGCCAATTCATTCCCATTTCTTCTGCTTAATTGTTGTTAAGAAACGGAAACTTAAATACCTCGGTCATATTATGAGACATGATAAAATATACTCAAACTGATAATACAGGGTAAAATAGAAAGCAAACGCGGACCCGGAAGAAGATGACACTCATGGCTTCAAAACTTACGCCAATGGTTTGGACTAACATCAATCGAATTATTTAGAAACACCGCAAACAAAATTAAAATTGCTATGACGATAGACAACGTCCGCAATGGACAAAGCACATGAAGAAGAAGAAATTGTTGTTATTATACTGGTTTGATATATTATTTTCCGTAGTTCTGCCATTGTTTAAGAAAGGATTGTCTAGTTATACAATGGTTCTACATTCGTTATTTTATTAAGCCAGTAAACTTTTAAGATCTTTCTTAAGGACCTATTTATGGTAGGGGAGCCCAAGCGGGGATTTTTGCAGTAACTCGAGCGCGTCAGATTATCATATGGGGAGAACCCTGGTACCCTGTAGATGTACCTCTACCATATATTGGCTCTAAACACTCGCTAGAAAAACTCGAAATCGTCAGATTAAGATAGATAAGGTAAGTTAAGTACATGCAAAACAGTGTATACTTCAAAAATCTGACGATTGGGCGGGGCGTAAGGAAATGGGTGAGTCACAAAGTTTCACAAGAAAAAGCGAATATTTCGCGAAATGAACGATAGATCTTAAAACTAAAAAATACGTGCTCAATATTTGTCAAAAATCTATCGAATGATACCAAACACGATTGCCCACGGAGAGGGGTTGGAGTAAATTTAGAATTTTAACTACGAAAAAATACACTTATTCAATATGTTTGAAAAATCTATCGAATGACACCAATCACGACTCCCCACGGATGTGAGGTGGATGGTTACTTTAAGATTTTAAATAGGAGCCCCCATTTTTTATTGCAGATTCGGATTCCTTACGTAAAAATAAGTAACTTTTATTTGAAACATTTTTTCGAATTATGGATAGCTGGTGCTATAATCGGAAAAAACGATTGTTGGAAATGGAAAATTAAATTAAAAATGGAAAGTCCTCACTAAAATGGAAAATTTTACTTAACTTTTTGTGGTTTTAGAACCTATACTTCACAACCCAATATGCCCCCAAAGCGCTCGAGTGACTGCACATTTAGCATACTTTCCTCCCCTACTATTATAAAGGTCTGTAGCCTATTTGTTATGATTTCGCCGTACTCGTACTTCCAAGTTTCTTCTACATAAAGTAAAAATGCTTTTGACATAGGTATTGAATACATTGTTCTTTATTGCTTCTGATATTTCATTTGTTTGCCAGATAGTATTTCACGCATTGAAGGCGAATTGTGTCTTCCTTATTCTTGCTTGTATATCTTTCGTGCCTTCGTAAATAAATTTAGACATACGGAATATTAAATGAAAATTGAATAATGGGTTTTAAAATTACTGAGAATATAATGTACTTGCGTTTTGACTCACTCTGTATCTGATATAAAGAAAATCAGCAATATCAATCATTTTTTAGAAAATTTGACAGACAATAAAAAATATGGCAGGAATAGGTCCTTGTTATGCAGTTTCTTTTAAATTATAGAGATGAAGGGTCTTAAACTTGTTACGATTTTCATAGACAGCTGACTATAATTTTGTAAATACCCTGTACAATTGTACAACATAAAAAACTTTTTATTGTTGTGATGGGGAAGTGAAGAAGATTTGGAATATAACATAAAATGCAAGGTCATCCATAAAAAAACATAAGTTTGGTCTGCCAATATCTATATGTCTATCTAATCAGCCTTAAACGCCCATTCCTGGGCATAGACCTCACCTGTTAATCTCCACTGATCTCTATTCTGTGCGATCTGCATCCAGTCCTTTCCTACCGTTCTCTTAAGGTCGTCCGTCAGTCTCATCTGGTCTACCCCTATGTTATCGAAAAACCCGTAACATTTTAACTAATTTTGTAACGTGAATCTCAAAGTTGGCTACAATTTTTGTTATTAACTTTTATTGCTATCTATTATTACAGGGGACCTGTAGAGCTTGATCACACTAATCAATCACCCTGTACATTAAAAAGTAATAAATGTATTGCTGTTGTATGACTCACCCAATTGTTGGTGACCATTGGGATCCGATGCGTTGTATCCCATCTCCTGACCAGCTTTTATAAATAAATCAACTAAAGGTGATTCCCAACCTGGAGGTTCTACATTTAATGGTCCATGATTACTATGAAACTTCTTATCAACATCGGTGCATTTTTCACAATTTTCAGATTTTAGGAAATAGGGTAGGACCTCGTCATCTGACCAACCGGTATTTCCTAATGCAGCCCATTCATCGTAGTCTAACCTACAATGGTTATACAATGAACACAAAAAGAAAATAGGTATACAATATTATATAAAGGCACGTATCCATTTATGTTCACAAACATCTCGTGCTCCTGTAATTGCTCCAACGGATACAGCATGCGCTCTTCTACATATAAACCACCACCGATTGGAGCTCTGAGGCGGGGCGCGCACAGTTGCACCCTCCGGGAGCGCGGACGTATCCACCATATGGAGCAGTTGCAGGCGTTGGGATGAAGAGATTCGCAAACATAGTAGATACATGCCTTAAGGGGTAAATATACCAGATTCTAGTCCAGAAAGTATCTATCTATATTATGCTATCTATATGCATATAATATTTATATATGCTATAACCAATACTGTTTAACGTCTACTCTGAGATAGATAATATTTGCGAATGCTTTACCGCACTCTTCAGAAGGAATCAGTAAATAACATCCGCTATTACAGATGACACGATATGACTGATGCGGACCAAAGTCTTCAGATACTGTTAAATAGGGTTACTTAGAGTTGTGAAAAAAAGGGGATGAAGATCAATACTGCGAAAACCAAAGTTAGGAAAATATCAAGGAACAAAAATTTACCCCTTCCAATATATGTGAACCATCAACAGCTTGAACACGTAAACCAATACAAATATCTTGGTTACTGGTTCAACAATCAACTTGATTATAAACAAGGTTAGAGCAAGAATAAAGGTAGCCCGACAAGGGTTTATCAAAATGAAAAGTTCATTTTGTAACAGTAGCATTAATATCAGCCTTAGATGTTGTTTTCTGCATGGCTATATGTGGTCACGTTTTCATGGAACGGAGGCCTGGACACTCATCAGAACACTGATGTACAAGTTAGAAGCCTTTGAACTCTGGCTTTATAGAAGAATCTTGAAAATAACTTGGACAACTCAAACCACCAACAAAAATGTTCTGAGGAGAATAGGTACAGATCGAGAACTGCTAAAAATCATTTAAGTCAGAAAAGTTGGCTACCTGGGACACGTAATGAGAACCGAAGGTACCGCCTCGCGCAACTGATCATCCAGGGTAGGATTGAAGGAAAACGGGGTTCCGGTAGACGCCAGATCTCATGGCTTAGAAATATCAGATACTGGACCGGTCTTGATTCAACATCTTTGTTTGGGGACATTTCAGGACATTTCGATGGTATCTAGAATGTTCTAGTTCTTTAATTTTTCTTCTTTTTTTTCAAGGGACTTTTTTTATATGCAATAAATCTTACGGAACTATCGTAACAATGTTATTTCCTAAATTAAAAAAAAATTGTTTTAAAAATAAATATCATCATTCTCTTTGCCTTATCCCTATGCGGTGTCGGCTTCCCTAATTGCATTTCTCCACACAATTCTATCTTGGGTCATATCAATGTTAATCCCCTTTACCAATATGTCCTGCCTTATCGTCTCCCCCAGGTCTTCTTTGGTCTTCCTCTCCTACTCCTTCCAGGAATCTGCACTTCAGCTATTCTTCGTATTGGGTGACTAACGTCTCGACGTTGAACATGACCAAATCATCTTAACCTATGCTCTCTCATTTTGGCATCAATTGGTGCCACACCTAGACTTCCCCTAATGTACTCATTTCTAATTTTATCCTTCTTTGTCACTCCACTCATCCATCTAAGCATTCTCATTTCCCCCACATGCATTCGTTGTTCCTCTTTCTTTTTCACTGCCCAACATTCAGTTCCGTATATCATAGCTGGTCTTATGGCTGTTTTATAGAATTTTCCTTCAGCTTCATTGGAATTTTTCTGTCACACAACACACCACTCGCTTCTTTCCACTTTATCCATCCAGCCCTAATTCTACAGCATGCATTTCCATCTATTTCTTCATTACTCTGTAATACCGATCCTAGGTACTTAAAACTATTGCTTTTCACAATCATTTCACCATCCAAAGATACCATTTTATTTGTAGTAGCTCCATCTTTAAATGAACATTCCAAATACTCTGTTTTTGTCCTACTAAGTTTTAAACCTTTTTCCTCCAGACCTTGTCTCCACTGTTCCAGTTTTTGTTCCAAGTCTCTTTCAGTATTTCTTACTAACACGACATCATTAGCATACATTAAGCACCGTGGAATGTTACCCTGTAGTTTCGCTGTTATCTGGTCCAAAACTAATGAGAATAAATACGGACTAAGCACAGAGCCTTGGTGCAATCCTACTTTCACATGAAATTTATCAGTCTCTCCCACACCTGTCCTAACACTAGTCGTTACTCCCTCATACATATCCCTCACAATATTTATATATTCACCAGGGACTCCTTTCTTATTGAGTGCCCACCACAGAATCTTTCGAAGAACTCTATCATATGCTTTCTCAAGATCAATGAATACCATATGAGCGTTTGTTTCTTTACTCCTGCATTTTTCCATCAACGGCCTTATAATGAAAATTGCATCTGTTGTTGATCTACCCTGCATAAATCCAAATTGATTCTCGGATATTTCGGTCTCTTCACGTATCCGTCTATCAATAACTCTTTCCCATATTTTCATGGTGTGACTAAGCAGTTTTATAGCCCTGTAATTTGTACATTGTTGTATATCTCCCTTGTTTTTGTAAACAGTTACCAGTATACTGCTTCTCCATTCGTCTGGCATTTGTCCAACTTCCATAATTCTATTAAATAGACCTGCTAGCCACCTTGTTCCTGTCTCTCCCAATGCTCTCCATACTTCCCCAGGAATATCATCTGGTCCTACCGCTTTTCCTTTCTTTATTTTTTGAAGCGCTTGAGCCACTTCCTCGTTGGTTATTTTGGTGACCATTGCTGCTACTGTCTCCGTTGACTCTACAGGCTGTCTGTCAAATTCTTCATTTAATAAGCTGTCAAAGTACTTTCTCCATCTCTTTTTGACATCCCTTTCGTGAACTAGTATTTTATTATTTTCATCTCGGATACATCTAATCTGATTAAAATCTTTTGCTTTCTTTGCTCTCTGTTTGGCTATTTTATATATCTTCGTTTCGCCTTCCCTGGTATCAAGTTGATCGTCTAGGTTTGAATACGCTTCTGCTTTGGCTTTTGCTACTTCTACTTTCGCTTCATTTTTCGCCACTATATAGTTTTGAAGATCTGTGTCGGATCTGGTTTCTTGCCACTTTTTATATAATTTTCTCTTCTCTTTTATTTTTCCTTGTACTTCGTTTGACCACCACTAAGTCTCTTTATCCTCAAACTTTTTTCCTGGCGTTTTCCCAAGTATTTCAATAGCAGTCTCTCTAATACTACTGGCCATTTTTCTCCAAATTGTATTAGGGCTTCCTTTCATGTTCCAACATATTTTTTCTACTATTCTTCTCCTGATTAGACCTTCTTTCTCATCTTTCAGCAGCCACCACTTGATTTTTTGTGGTCCTCTCCGATATTTTTGTTTAGTTTCGTTTTTTACTTCGATGTCCAGAACAAGCAGCTTATATTGTTGGCTTACTGTCTCACTAACTATTACCTTGCAGTCCTTGCATTCACGTATGTCTTCTTTCCTTATCATGAAGTAGTCTATCTACTATTAAAAATAAATATGTAAAGTTAAAAAACAAAAAGTACTTGTAATATCGCAATAATAAGGTAATAAGATCAACAACTAATGTGGAAGAAAATGACAAGCACATTGACAAAAAGATAAACATTTTTATAGTCTTCTCTTTGCAGCATATACAGGGTGCGCCAAACCTCTGGTTTTCTTTGATTACGGCTAAATTACGGGATATACAAAAAAATGTTTTGAACAAAATTAATGTATATCGAAACCGTCTATAATTTAAAATTATTTTTGATTATAAAGGGTGAGTCAGAACGAAGGTACGAACCAAAGTTCTGTTTTTTTAAATGGAACACCCTATATATTAAATCATTTTTGAATATATTTTTTTAAAAATATTAAGAATTTGTATAAGGTATTATAGGCCTAAAGTTAACAATTTTCGAAATATTTACACTTTTATTGAGAAAAATGAGAAAAATCAAAGGGCTGTAAATTAGGATTTCAAGGTAATAAAAATTTAAATGATATGCCAAAGTTTTTTTAGTATAATGTTATTTAAAAATAAATTAACATATTTGACACATAGCCATAGAGTATACAGTGTGATCACTATTTGCAAAAACAAAATTTTCTCATTTTTTTAAATGGGACACCCTGTATATGAGTATTGCCTTTTTTAGTAAATATTATAACCTTTCTTTTGGTGTAAGGTTGTATGCACCTAGCATGTTTCGTTTTGTAGATATTTAAAAAAAAACTATAGATTTTACGTTTTTGAGGATTCTTTATTAAAATATTTTTTTGCAAAAAAAAAAAAAATAATTATAATCTGGTTTTAGAAACATACATTAAAATATCAAATATGAAAATAAAAACGTAATTAAACATTAAAATAAATCGCATACTAGTACAATTCAATAACTTAAAATTATTTTACAAAAAATATTTTACCATACTAATGAATGCATAAATTAGTTACTAAATTAAATAAACAACCAAATTTGATATCCACCCTAGAAATTTTTCTACCACAGAAACTTTCCTGTACCAAATTAATTGTTAGTGTAGTTAGTATATTGTATTTACGAGTAAGATCACTTTTAATTTATCTACCTTTAAATTTACTTACATCTTGAGAACATAATTATAAAGTATGCTTTGAAACAAATGAATGTTAAATGTATCAACCAAATTATTTATTAATATAAATATTATTAACTGGTGTCACAAAAGCTGGTAATAGATTCCAGACCTGATCGTGTTACCAGCAACTGGTTTTATAAACAGCTCTGAAATAATATTAGTAAAAATCGTTAATTAACAAGTTAAAATTACTACTAAAGTGATAATAGTGATTATTTAAGTGCAGGAAATCATACGTGAGTAAAGAAAACTCTCATTTTGTTTGATTGCATGATAATAAACTGACCATTGTTCTGACTAACCTAACAATTTGGTTAGAATAAAAAGAGCAATTATCAAAATCTGGTTGTTCGTCAACTTTTAAATAAAACAGGTCCGTACTCAGCCAAATTAATGAAACCGAAAAATCGAAAACGACCAAAATGAATAATAATAACAGCAATGGTATTATTGATACTGATAACTCACCAAACACTAAAAAATATTCTACAGCATTGACTCATTCACCAATAACTTATCCAAGCAAAGAACAGGGAATTATCTTTTCTGCAATAGAGGGCCTCAAACTACAAGATTACTTATTAGAACTCGGACCAATTGTAGATCCAAAAAACATTATATTTTCATCCAAGATTTCAAACAACCGTGTTTGTGTATACTTATCAAGTAAATCAGTGGTAGACAAATTTTTAAAAGAACATAATTCTATTAAAATTAATAACACAGTAATACCAGTAAGAAAGCTAGTTACCCCATCACAAAGACTTGTTCTATCCAACGTAAGTCCCACAATTCCACATAATTTATTGGAAACCAAGTTAAAAACTATTGGATTACAGCTAATGTCACCTATCACATTCTTACGAATTGGAGCACCTGATCCAGCGTATAGTCACATACTTAGTTTTCGAAGGCAGGTGTACATATCTCCTCCAGAAGATAATTTCCAAATTCCCGAAGTATTAGAAATTTATCATGATGACTTAACATATCACATATATCTTACAACAGATACATTATGTTATAAGTGCAAACTACCAGGTCATTTGGCATCACGATGTGCCAGCCTCCAACTCCAAGCTCCTACTCCATATACTAAATCACAACAACAAAGTTCCTCTCTAGACAATCCCTCAGACAGCAATAATTCAAGTGAGTCTATATCAAATACTACTAACTTTGAAATGATATGTGAACAAACACCAATTACTCCTATACTCAATGAGCCTAATCACGACATACCCACTTCTTTTGAAGTTCAAACAACTTCAATAACTAATCCTACGACCTCTAAACGAAATGCAACATCTAGTCCAGAAGATACACCAGATATTACTAATTCCTCAGAAGCAAACTCTTACTTTACAAAACCTGTCCCAAAAGCTCCAAAGAAAAAGTTGAAGTCGGAAGGCAAACCCTCATTAGAATTTCGAGAACTGCCCCAAAACATAATCAATTTCATTGACAACCACAATCCTAAGTTCCCACTCGATAGTCAACAATTCACTGACCTATTAGAGAATACTCACGGTAGTAGTGATGCATTAAGCATTGCTAAAGACTATACCGAAAATATTCCATCTCTTATAGATATGATAAATGCAATACATTCGCAGACTGAAGATCGAAAAATGAAAATCAAATGTACTAGACTAACTAAAAAATTAACTAAAGAAGTGCTCCGACTTTCTGTTTCATCTGACTTCGACAGTGATGTATCTCAAAACTAATTATTTAAATAAAAATATAATTCATGTATAATAATATTTTACAGTGGAATTTAAACAGTTTTCACACCCGCCTACCCTTATTTCAGGTTTTAATTAGGACATATTCTCCTGATATTATATGTCTTCAAGAAACTAATTTTAAAGACAACAATGTGTGTGACTTGAAGTCATATAATGTCTACTATCAAAATAGACAGACAAATCATGCCAGTGGTGGTGTTGCAATATATACTAAAACCGATTTACAAGTACACAGAATCACAATTAATACAAACTTAGAAGCAATAGCAGTAACAGTAACAACAGTTACTAATCAAAAAATGAACATATGTAATATTACAAGGAAATGAACTTTCCGACTTAATTATGCAAATTCCATCACCAAAATTAATTCTTGGTGACTTTAATAGCCATAATCTCCTATGGGGTTCCGAAAAAACTACTAAAAATGGAAAGTTATTAGCAAACATAATCAATAGCCTGAATTTAACAATAATGAACGATGGAGCTAAAACTCGTTTCGACGCAGCTTCTGGAAATTTTTCAGCAATTGACTTGTCTATTTCTGACCCATCGACGTTACTAAATCATACATGGCAAACCGTAGACGATTTATATGGAAGTGATCATTATCCAATAATAATAACAAAAATTTCCAACCCCACAACAAAAACCAATCCTTTTCAAAAGTGGAAAATTAAGCAAGCCAACTGGAACATCTTTAAAACAAAAATTACCGAAGAAATATCAAATATCCCTAGAAGTGAAGAAGACATAAAATTAACTTTAAAATTGTTTAATAACTTAATCACTGAAGCCGCCACAATTGCAATGGGAAAAACAAAGTACATAGCAAAAAACAAAGTTGTTCCCTGGTGGAATGAAGAGTGTGAATTGGCAATAAAGCAAAGTAAAAAAGCATTAAATACTTTCAAAAGACATAAAACTAATGAGAACTTGATAGAGCTAAGGAAAAAAAGGGCATATGCAAAATTAATTACTACCAGATCTAAAAAAGAGTCTTGGAAAAAATACGTTCAAAGTATTAACAGGAATACTAACATGTCATCCGCATGGAAAAAAGTAAAGAAAATAGCTGGCGTCAATACACAAAATGGAATAAAATACCTAGAACGAAATGGAAACCTAATTATTGAAAACAAAAAAATTGTAGAAGAATTAGCTGAAACATACAGACAAGAGTCTACAAATGAAAATTACAACAATATTTTTTTACGTTATCGGGAAGAAGAAGAAGCAAATCCAATAGAAGTTGTAGCTAGTAACGATGATATAAATACTCCAATTAATAAAACAGAACTGTTAGAAGCTGTCCAAATGTTAAAAAACACATCACCAGGCCCAGATGACATACCCGCAATATTCCTACAACAGTTACCTAACGAAGCTTTAGACTTCCTATTGAACCTTTTTAACATAATCTGGTGTAAACAAAAATTTCCCGACTTATGGAGACAAGCTATTGTCATCCCTATTCTAAAACCTAATAAGCCGGCAACAGCAGCAGAATCATATAGGCCAATATCACTTACATGTTCTACTTGCAAATTGCTAGAGAAAATAATAAATAATAGACTTATGTGGCATTTGGAACATCACAATTTACTCATACCGGAACAAGCTGGATTTCGTCCCTTAAGATCCACTACAGATAATGTTTTACATTTAGAAAGTCAAATTAATGAAGCCTTCTGTAACAAACAGAAATGCATAGCTGTTTACTTTGATATCAACAAAGCATTTGATTTGGCATGGCGATACAGAATATTAAAAAAGCTACAGACTTGGGGAATTCAAGGAAACATGTTAGCATTTTTGAATAACTTTCTACATCAACGCAAATTTTCAGTACGAAGTAATGGAGAACATTCTACTATTAAGTCTCAGGACAATGGAACACCACAAGGATCTGTAATTAGCCCTACACTTTTTTTAATTGCAATGAATGATGTTATAAAAAATCTCAAGAGACCTGCACAGGCTAGATTATATGCTGATGACATGATAATGTTCGTCAAAGGAAAAAATATTAATTCCATGGTCAAATTTTTACAAGAAGAACTAAACAAAATTGATAGTTGGTCTAATACGAGTGGATTCAATTTTTCAGCTGACAAGACACAATATATTATTTTTTCCAAAAAGCCTATTCACACTAACATACCTACCTTGAAATTCGGCACAAAGTTATTGAAACGATGTACAGAGATAAAATATTTAGGTTTAACATTCGACGAAACTTTAAGTTGGAAATCACATATTAAGCAATTGGCAATATCATGTAAAAATGGTATAAATCTTCTTAAATGTTTAGCCAACAAACAATGGGGTGCTGACGGAGATACATTACTACTGTTGTATAGAAGCCTAATCCGATCAAAATTGGACTACGGATGTATTGCATATTCTTCAGCGTCAAAGTCAAATTTAAAAATCTTAGACATTATACACAACAATGCATTACGCATAATATCTGGAGCTTACAGAACAACTCCTGTTGCAAGCCTCGAGTGGGAACTTGGAGAGCCATCATTACATGAACGACGAAAATTACTTAGTTTATCTTACGTTTCAAAACAATCATCATTACAACCTGACAACCCTTTTCTTATTCAGTCATCGTTATCTAATATCAACATAAGGACACATTTACCATTTCAATTAAGGATCAAAAACATTTTAAACTCTATTGAAATTTTTAACTTTCCCTCAACACATTCAGCAAATGTAAACACGGCACCTCCCTGGTTAATACCTTTGCCTACTTTAAATTTACAACTATTATCATACCATAAATCCGAAACCAATCCACAAATATTTATAAGCAATTATAATAGAATACTTTCTTCTTTCCCTGAATATATCCAAGTTTACACAGATGCATCTAAAACAACTTCTGGTGTAGGATCGTCATTTGTCATAAGAGACACAATAAAAAGCTTCAAATTGCCCACAGAATCCACTGTGATAACTGGAGAAATGTATGCAATATACAGAGCTCTAAACCATATACAAACAGTCAAATCAGAAAGTTCCTTATTATTACTGACTCAATTAATTCCCTCCATATACTATCAAAAATGTACACCTGCAACCCGATTGCTAAATTAATTAAAAACAAGATGCAGCAGCTGAAGAACAAAACATTAGTCTTCGTGTGGGTACCGTCACATATAGGCATTAAAGGAAACGAACTAGCTGATAAAAACGCTCGAGAAATAGCAAATTCTCCAAATATCAGACCGATAATGAAACCACTAGCAGAAGATCTCAAACCGTATTTCAAACAAAAGCTTATATGTAATTGGACTAAATTTTGGGAAGAAAAATCTTCAAAGTTGAAAGAAATAAAACCAAATTTTGGACGATGGAATAACAACACTCCTAGCCGTTTCTTTCAGGTAGTATTAACCAGGCTTCGATTAGGACACAGCAAACTTACACATGAATATCTAATGAAGAAGGAACCTCAACCAAAATGTACGAGTTGTGATGTGCCGTTAACAGTGAAACATGTATTAACAGAGTGTCCCAAATATAGTGCTGAAAGACTAACTTATAACATACCATCAGTTATAACGGAGATCTTTAGTGTCTGTACCAGTGAAAATATTGTGAAATTTTTAAGAGACAGTAACATATTGTACCACATATAATTATGTAATTTTTAGTCATTATTGTATACACTAAATCCATCCGCTAATAACCAATAGGGTTGATGCGGCTTACTTTAAATAAAAAAAAAAAAAAGCTGGTAATACTTTTGTAGTTGTTTCAATTTTTCAACCGAACAATTGGTGGATATGACATTTGTATTGGGCGAAACCATTAGAAATTATTACCAGCTTTTGTGACACAACTACATATGTAGAAACTATTTACTTTATAATATACTTCTATAACGTTCATTTGTTTCAAAGCATACCTTATACGTTCTCAAGATGTAGGTAAATTAAAAAGTTAAAAACTGATATACAATTTAACTAAAAAAATTGGGTACAATAAAGTTACTAGGGTAGAAAAATTTCTAGGGTAGATATAAAATTTGGTTGTTTATTTAATTTAGTAACTAATTTATGCATTTATTAGTATGGTAAAATATTTTATGTAAAATAATTTTAAGTTATTAAATTCAATTGAATTGTACTAGTATACGATTTATTTTAATCTTTAATTACGTTTTTATTTTCATATTTGATATTTTAATGTATGTTTCTAAAACAAGATTATAATTATTTTTTTTGCAAAAAAATTTTTTAATAAAAAATCCGCAAAAACGTAAAATCTATAGTTTTTTTTTTAAATATCTACAAAACGAAACATGCTAGGTGCATACAACCCATACAACCTCATACCAAAAGAAAGGTTGTAATATTTACTACAAAAGGCTATACTCATATACAGGGCGTCCCATTAAAAAAATGAGAAAATTTTGTATTTGAAAATAGTGATCACAATGTATACTCTATGGCTATATGTCAAATATGTTAATTTGTTTAAAAATAACAGTACACTAAAAAAACTTTGGCATATCATTTAAATTTTTATTACCTTGAAAGCCTAATTCACAGCCCTTTAAATATTACCATTTTTCTCAATAAAAGTGTACATATTTCGAAAATTGTTAACTTTAGGCCTATAATACCTTAAATAAATTCTTAATAATTTTAAAAAATATATTTAAAAATGATTTAATATATAGGGTGTTCCATTTAAAAAAACACAACTTTGGTTCGTACCGTCGTTCTGACTCACCCTGTATAATCGAAAATAATTTTAAATTACAGATGGCTTCGATATACATTAATTTTGTTAAAAACATTTTTTTGTATATCCCATAATTTAGCCGTAATCAAAGAAAACCAGAGGTTTGGCGCACCCTGTATGTAATGCAAGGAGACAAAAAACTAGAACTTACTTATTTCCTCGAGTATATACCATAAAATTAGTTACTGACGTTCCTCCTACTGCTTTTCCTTTTGCTATAAGACATGTACCGTCTACGGTACCAAGACATGCTGTCGGAATTTTTTCAGTTTTAAACCCCCAATCATATGGATACCTTGAATTTGTAATAGCTAAAGTAGGGATGTCAGTTAGTGGATCAGCAAATATACCAGCTTCGAGAGCTAAAACTTTCCAACTAGGATTTTCTGACAATCTGTTTGCCACTACACTCCCAGCTGATCCTGGAATATAAGAATTACAAAGAATAAAAGATTCAACAAAATGAGTTTGAAGTAATTAACAAAATTTCTTATGGTTATATCAACTGGAACTGGATATACAAATATTTATAGTAAAAAAAGAATACTGTAAATTAAAATTTGGGGCATAGTTCCCAAGGGCAAAAAAAAATTAAAATTTAATGCAGATCTGAAGGATAAATCAAAAGCATATATCATATTTTTTTATTTGTTTTAAAATACAATCTGTTACATCATAGAAAGTAACACTAAGCATTTTTTTAAATGAATATATTTATGTACATAAAGAGTTTTAGTCCAAGGCAACTGACTATCAACTCCTAGTGGGTTTATTACTAAAATCTGAAACTAAGTATATATGTTATATTTCAAGTTGATTCTCAGTTAGAGTTGACTTTTCCTAGTTTGATTCAACTCCAATCAAAACGAGCATAGCAGTAAGAGTTAATTTGAAAAATTTAATTCAACTTTTACTAGTTGAAGTTGACTTTTCCTAACCCTTGGTAGTAAAAGTTGATCGCGGGAAGAATATAATCAACTCTTACTAGTTTGGTTTGACTATTCCTGGATCGATTCAGTAAATGTAGATTACACGAGTATAATCTCACGTGCTTTTTTGATGAGTGTGCGTCTCTGTTTTGACCGTTTCAACTACTTAACACGATTTGAACATATCCAGTAACATTTAATTTCTAGAATCGGTTGTTTGTGTGAATCAACTCTTATTAACTGGCATTGGGAAGAGTATACTTTTTCTAGCTGGAGTCTACTTTTACTAGTAAATGTTGAATAAAAATCATCATTTTATATAAACTTAACATTTTATAATCAAATTTTTTTTACTAAAACCAGCCGCTTGAGTTGACTCGAACTAGGAATAGTCAACTCCAACTGGATAATCAACTTGAACTGTAACATAGATACTTATTTTCTGAATGGTATGTCTAGAGGAGTTCTAATATTTAGTTGTGTGGAGTGTGAATCTATCTATTTAGTTGTGTGGAGTTGTCCAATAAATTCACTGCTAATTCGTTTGGGTTCTTGTCCTGTCGTTTAGAATATACGTATATTATGTACTCTATTCTCTCACTGCATTATTTGACGATCATTTGCTTTACGGTATCGATCTTCAAGTCCCTGTAAATGGCACTGCCATTTGTGATGGCACGAAGAACCACAATTATTATTATGTATTAGATTGAAATTTCCCTAGTATTGCTAGGTTGCTATCAGCTTCAGATCCCAACAGTATGCCCAGATGGGCAGAAGGATTGCTTTATACTAGAAGGAATCTAATGGCTTTCTCTTTATCCAGATGTGTGTTCTTCATGTTAGCCTCTTGTCAATGTGTAATTCAAGATATTTTGTAGTATCATTTTTAGGAATGTCCTTGTTATGCATTAGGATATCCAGGTTTTTGTGACATTTAGTAAATACTGACTTATTTGGCTTCTTCGTTGATCTTTTCCATTTCTTAGCCCATATTTCAATTAAATGTATGTTTTATTGCAATATTCAGCTGCCTGTATGGGATCTGGTTTTTTTTACCAGAATTGCAGGGTCATCTGCGAATGTTGCGATTGCAGATTCTTCTCCAGTTGGGAAATCAACCGTAAAGATTATGTAGAAAATTGGTCCCAAGACGCTGCCTTGAGTTGCCACAGCACTTATGTTGTGGATGTTAGACACACACTTTTTTCGTATCTTTTGTAAAGTAGTCATTCTTCGAGGTATGATTTTATCATCGCATATAGCGGCTGAAAGATTGCTTTCTTCAGATTGAAAAGCAATCCTGGATGCCAGACCTTATTATCGCGATTATGCCTTGATGCCAGATTATCACATATAGCGGCTGAAAGATTGCTTTCTTCAGATTGAAAAGCAATCCTGGATAACAGACCTTGTCAAATGCTTAAAAATGGCATTGCAAAAGCTCTTTTGCGGAAAGGCTTATTGTATCTTTTCTACCTCCCTATGCACTTATTCAGTGGTGCCGTCGTTTTGGCGAAAACCGAACTGATGATTAGGAGTAATATTGTTGTTTTGCAATAATCAGTCTACTTGCAATGATTTTCTCTGTGATTGTGGCCATAACTGGTAATAGGCTAATGGGTCGGTAGGATGTAATCTCATGTGGAAGTTTTCCTCCAAACAACATTTATCTTGCTTAATGAAGATTACTATTAGATAGACATGACAACCGGTTAGGAATAATTTTATTATATATTAAAATTTACTAATAAATTGAATTTAATCGACTGCTAAAACTAAATGTTTACTATCACTGGTTTTGTTTAACTAATCTACTCCAATGATAATAAAGTCGTAGCAAGAATTAATAAAAATAATTAGCATAAAGGTCGCTCATGAAATTCATGACATTATTATAACAAATGACAACATCAAGGTAATGACCAACTAAGATGATATATTCTTCATTATAAAAATTTAACCGAATAAAGTAAATATTTACCTATGTATAGTTACTACTGGAATATTTCAATAATTGTATGAAGGCTAAAAAAACTTGATTTACATCAACTGCAGACAACATAAAAATGTAAATGCCAGCAGAAATGCAAAGCATTCTATCAGATTTTAAAAATTCCTGTTTTTAACGAAAAACGTATAATCTGAGGAAAACTATAAGGCCTTTTAATTTTTCTAAAAATTTTACTGAAGGAAAACGATTTAAAAAATAAATTCAAAATCTAAAATGCCAATTAATATATACAGTAAAACCTCCGTTAACCGAAATAATTGGGGGAGAGGCCGTTTCGGATAACCAGAATTTCGGTTAAAAATTACATTGTTTTTTGTATTCTTCTAAATGACATAGAATTCGTGGTCAAAGTTGGCAAACGGATTGTTGTATATTATTTAGTTGCATTATTTAGTTGTGTATTAAAGTAATGTTTACGATGTTGGCAAATTAACATCGAATTGTTTCCATTTTGCGATAAAAATTTACTTTTTGACAACATTATTGAAACTGTCAGCCGTTTCGGTTAAACGATGTTTCGGTTAAAAAGGTTTCGGATAACGGAGATTTTACTGTAGTATTTACTAACATACTTCAGGTATTCATGGTAGGTAATATACTGCATTCGTGTTTTTGAAACTGAAAGGGAAAACAATTTTTCTTTACATAACAAAATAATAATAACCCATTTTATTTGATATATGGAACTCACATACTTTAATTTCTGCAATTTCCAAAAATATTGTGGCAGTGGTGGCTCGTCACATGACGCAACTGAAGCAGGTCTCTATCACATACATCTTGAATTTGAATGCAGCCGAGATTTGGTTTATTGATACTGATGTGATACTATTTTCACGCTTTTTGTTGACATTGTCGTTAAAGATTTTTCAAACGCAATAACAAGTAGGTTACGACTTATTGTATCTTCTCAGTTTCGCAGTGATATTTTGTGATTCTAACATAGAAATATTTGATTTAGTTTGCCCAAAAACGTGAATGAATAGGTACAATTATTCAGAAATATGCACGTTTAATTTTGTCAATGGCACCAATATTCAATGCTTTGCATATACAATACAATGCATTATTATTAAGGAAACAAAGTATACATATCAATGAACAATGATATTTGTACTACTTTAACTAAGTGCAAATTTATGTTTTGAAAGCAAATGAAACACGCCGACACAGGTAGGTACCTATTATGACTTATTGACAATCTCACAAATATTTATAGTAATATTTGAACTCTTACCGTTTTAAATTCTAAATTTATGTACGTAAATGATAAATATCATGACAACGATTTCTCCAATAAATTAGTGGTTTTTCTTAGACAAATTACTGCTAAAAAGTAAGATATACAAGTAGCTTTGACAAACGTATCAGATGAAATACTAGCCCGGGAGTAGTCGCGCTGACTTTTGTAACGTGAATAGTCGCGTGTTAGATTTCATCTCACAATACGAATTTAAATACGAATTTACAACAAATTTTTATTTTATAGTATTTTTATTTACTTGCTATGTTAGAAATATTATTTCTAACAATTATTAAAGCTAATTGGCCCTCCCCAAAGCCATAAATTTCACAAAAAGAAGAAAAAAAATACCTACGTATTACTACACCCTTCCTCGAGGCAAAATTTTTCATCAAGTTATCGCGAAAAAGGATAAAATGTGAGATCCTATCTAACAGCGAGACTTCTCGCGGGCTAGGATACAAAAAAAAGACAACAAAAAAATGGCTTGATGATGATTGCCTGAAATCCATAACAGAAAGAAATGAGGCTAGAAGGAACATGCTTCAAAACCCCTCGCTCAACAACAATGAAACGTATAAACAGAGAAGAACAGAGACACAGTGGCGTAGCTGACAGGCCCGCAGGGCCCCGACGTTGGGAGGGGCCCCTTAAAGCCTTCAAGCTTAACACATTAACCGCCACATTAAAATTTTTTGTTTGTGCCTTCAGGTTCCACGTTGAGAATCTCAATGTTAACGTGAATAATATTTAACTCACTGAGCGCCTGGGCCAAACAAGGCGTGAGTTAAATACAACTCACGTGGCGTTCAATGTGTTAATACTTCTGCTTTCTTTAAATTGGGGACCAAAACATATTTTTATAATAAGCATCAAAATAGGGAATTTAGAAGGAAATAATGAAGCGGGTAATTGACGTAACTCTTTTCAGGTGCCATTTAGCGTTTCGTACTTTTGTGGACATGTTGGTAGTTTAGATGAAAGTGAATTCCAAAAAGGTAATTTTTTGTTGGTGGTTCTTTTACTAGCTAAATATGATCCTGTTTTAGCTAAATTAATTAATAAAAATAATAACTTAAAAAAAAACAAATTACTTAAGCCCCCAAATACAAAACGAAGTTATAAATTTGCTGACTCAAGAAACTGAAAACAAATTGATTAATTTAATCAAAAAAAATTGTTTTTATTCAATAATTCTTGATACCACCCAAGATATTTCGAAACACGATCAGCTTAATTTTATTTTCCGGTATGTAACTTGCGATGAAAATAATTTATCTTCTAAAGCAGAAGTTGTTGAAAGTTTTTTGGGATTTATTCGTATGTTAGACCAAAGTGCAGAAGGTCTTGTAAATGAAATTTTAAAATTTATACAATCAAAGCACCTTTCCGTACACAACTGCAAAGGAAAGGGGTATGATGGGGCAAGCGTTATGAGTGGTGTATATTCAGGCGTACAAAGGCGTATAACTGACATTGAAAAAACAGCTTCCTATCTTCATTTTGCATCCCATAATCTGAACCTAGTGGTGAATGATGCCGTTGTTGGTGTACAGGAGCTGGTTTTTTCAGGATATAATTAAAAGGTTGTTTTTTTAGTGCAAGTATTAAAAGATAGGATGTACTATGTACTATTATAACTTTGGATCCATCGCGTTTATCAACACTTAAAAGATTATGTGAAACCTGGTGTTCATCCAGACATGGTGCTGTTATGGCTTTGGTCGAGCTTTCCGACAAGTAATGAAATCTTTAACGAAAATTGCTCTCTAAAAAACGATGAAAAATTACAAGTGAATGCATTATTAGAGCATATGAATAATTTTGTATTTGTCGTTAACATTACTATTCAATCTAAAATACTTAACTTTATTAATCTAACATCAACACTTTTACAATCTGAAACGGCAGAGGTAACGGTCGTCCTTCAACTTTTTGAAAAAACTCGTGATAATCTTCTAATAGAAATGAGAAATTCGATTTCCGAAACTTTAGCAAAAACAACAGGAATAGCGGAATAGTGGGGTATTACACCGGAATTTAAAAATAAACGGATTAAACGTATAAACAAATTTTACGATGAGCTCAGCTGTGACGAAAAAACAACGTTTAGCAAAAAAAGTTTTGTAGTTAATGTTTTCAATGTAAATTTAGATATAATATTGCAACAACTTACTAATAGGTTTGTTGGATTACATGTATAATAGGTTTTCATGTCTATTCATAAACTAATTAAGACTTATTAAATAAAGGCAAATTATATTGTCATTTACACATATTTTAGTAATTATACTGTTATTGTTTGTCGTTATGTCTATAATACGGGGGCCCACAAAAACTTTCGCGGGGGGGCCCCGCAATCTTCAGCTACGCCACTGCAGAGACAAGAAAACTAATAAAAAAGAAGAAGGGGGAAAATCAGGAACAAATAATCAGAGGTATAGAAGAAAAAGAAAGAACAAACAAGCAAGACATTTCTTCAAGGGAGTTTCAAAGATCAAGATCGGGTACCAATGAAGAACAGGAAACTTCCATCAACTGTTCAATGACCAATCTAGCAGAAATACATCAAACATAGAAGTACATACAGTTGAAATCGAAGAACAATACCCGACATACGAAGAAGTAACCCAGGCAATTAAAAAACATAAAAACAATAAGGCACCAGGTATATAGCGATCGTATGCCCGCAGATTGCTTAAAACACTGATGAGAAGCGTTATACAGTTCTATATATAATATGTACAAGCTAATTCAAGACATTTGGCGAAAAGAAACACTGCCAGATGAATGGAAAAAAGGGGTTATTGTTCAAATCCACAAAAAAGGAAACAAAAAGCAATGCACTAACTACCGGGGAATAACGCTCCTAAATACCACCTACAAAAGTCCTTGCAAACATCCTTCTCGAATAACCAAAACATATACAGATGAAATCATTGAGGATTATCAATGCGGATTTAGGATGAACCGCTCTATTATTGATCAGATATTTACAATAAAACAGATAATGGAAAAATGCTGGGAGTTTGATCGTGAGTTAATAGATTTTAAACAAGCATTTATTGATAGAGTATATAGGGTGAGGCAGATAAAGGGCCTATTAGAAATATCCCGAGAACTAAAGGTAAGAAAATAATGAAAATTTGAATACAGGGGTTTTGAGATATGAACTATTTAATGAAAATATTTTGGTCTCTTTACTACTTCCGGTTATACCGGAAGTTGATTGTAACTTCGTTTTTTTTTTAATGGGATACCCTGTATATTTTTACCTTTTTGGATTTTGCTTGATGTCTTGTTTCTGAAAATATGAGGTTTTGTAATATTATACAGGGTAGTTTAAAAGATAATTACGGTTTTTTATAAATTTAGTAGCAAACTTCACACCCTGTAGAATTGTATTTATTTGATAACAGATACTCCATTTATGTTCAGGTGATTTTTAATATAGTCTATTATTATTAAAATCTATTAATGTAGCGAAATGTTTAATTTTAGTATACAGGGTTGGTCGAAACTCGGAATGAGTAATATCTGAGTTTTCTTAAATAGAACACCCTGTATTTTAGTATTGTAATGAAATGATATTTTGTAGTACTTTTTTATTTCTTAAGCTTTCCCTATACCTAACTGCTTTAATTTGTAAGTTATTCGTAGTTCTTAAGCCAAACATTAATTGCAACAAAAATTACGTTAAATTTTATTAGGTTTGCCATGAAAATATTCAATCAAAAATAATTTTTTGAAAATAAACACATGTTAATCAAGAACGACCTTTAATTTATTATTATTGGATGAGATACCAAAATGCCTACTTTGTTAAGATTGTTGGTGCATAAAATATTAATAAATACAAACCATATTTTATCTAGTTGGCTATGGCTTTGACACTAAACTTGATTCAACATTAGACATTATATTACTTTTATAGTTCCAGTGGCTTTGTTACCATTACTAATACATATACATTTTTGTAATGGGGAACTGATTAGTAAAGTTTTTGGTCTAGGAGAGTATAACAAAAATGTACTACTAGCAATAAGAATTTATCAACTGCAACTCCCTGATAGACGACAGCCAAGAAGAGAAACTTTTCAAAGTTGACTAGAACAGTTTCGACGTACTTAGACACTAGGCACTTAGATTACGAGAACGTTCATACTAATATACAGATTCTCAGTGACACTAATATTTAATTCATTTTAATCATTAACAATACTTTTTGTTCGATCAGATTTCTCGTAATCTACATGTCCAATTTGTTGAAACCGTTCTAGTAAATTTTGAAAAAGTTTCTCTTTTTGGTTGCCATTTATCATGGAATTGCTGATGATAAATTCTTATTGCTAGTAACACATTTTTATTTGTTATACTATCCTAGAACAAAAAACATCTGAATCAGTTCCTCATTAGAAAAATTCATTAATGGTAGCAAAGCAACTGGAACTTCAAAGGTAGTAGAATGCTTAAGCAAAGCAAATGTTTAATCATATTTAGTGTTAAAGTCATAGCCAACTAGATAGAATATTGTATGTTTTTGTTAATATTACACACCAACAATCTTAACTACGTAGGTATTCTGATATATCAACCAGTATTAATAAATTAAGGGTCAGTCGAGATTAATATGTTTTATTTTCGAGAAATTATTTATGAATGAATATTTTCACGGCAAACCTAATAAAATTTCACGTAATTTTTGTTGTAATTAATGTTTGGCTTAAAGAACTACGAATAACTTACAAATTAAAGCAGTTACGTATAGGAAATGCTTAAGAAATAAAAAAGTACTATAAAATATAATTTCATTACAATACTAAAATACAGGGCGTTCCATTTAAGAAAACTCAGATAATACTCATTCCGAGTTTCGACCAACCCTGTATACTAAAATGAAACATTTCGCTATATTAATAATTTTTAATAATAATAGACTATATTAAAAATCACCTGAACATAAATGGAGTTTTTTGATATCACATCAGTACAATTCTACAGGGTGTGAAGTTTGCTACAAAATTTATAAAAAACCGTACTTATCTTTTAAACTACCCTGTATAATATTACAAAATCTCATATTTTAAGAAAGAACACATCGAGCAGAATCCAAAAATGTAAAAATATACAGGGTGTCCCATTTAAAAAAACGAAGTTACAATCAACTTCCGGTATAACTGGAAGTAGCAAAGAGACCAAAATATTTTCATTAAATAATTCATACCTCAAAACCCCTGTATTCCAATTTTCATCATTCTCTTACCTTTAGTTTCCTAGATATTTCTAATAGGCCCTTTATCTGCCTCACCCTGTAGAGGGCTAGACTGTGGACAGCGATGAAGGAACGTGCCTTTCCAAAAAAACTAGTTAGTTTGATATGGATGTGTATGGAACGGTTACGATGTAAGGTGAGGGTTGGAAAACAATACTCGGAGACATTCGAAATAAACAGTGGACTAAAACAGGGAGATACACTTTCACCACAACTCTTCAACCTAGCTCTGGAACACATAATCACAAGTGCAGGAATCGAAAAACCGACTACAGAATTTCATCGAGAAGGACCAAACCTACTGTTGGCATTTGCAGGCGACATCGATTTAATGGGAAACACCAGATTAAGGATGAAGGAAACTTTCGTCATACTCGAGAAGAAAGCAGAGAGGATGGGGAAACGAAATATATGTATATGAGCCGCAATAACCACAGCAGAGACAGAATCGGTCAGAAAATCACTATACAATAGCTAACTATATTTGAATAGTATACAAACCGACAACAGATGTTTTTATCCCTTAAAAACCTTATGGCCTTTAAAAATTTATGCCCTTCAAGTATATAAAACAATAATACGATCCGTTGTGATCTATGGAAGCGAAAAGTGGACGAATACAAAGGCAAACTAAGAAAGACTAGGTGTTTGGGAAAAAATCCTAAGGAAGATCTTTGGGCCTGTGCTTGATGAAGCAGCAGGACAATATAGGATAAGAACAAACATATAGCTCCAATAACTCTACCCAAACGCCAACATAATAAAAGAAATAAAGTCCAGAAGACTTCAATGGGCTGGACACCTCAGAAAACATTGCGACCAAAGTATAGTAAGGCTGGTATGGGAGGAAGTACCAACTGGGGGAAGACCACTCGGACTCCTTCCACTACGGTGGCGAGATAATATAGCAGGAGACCTGAAAGCTATGGGCTGGATAGAGGTTGCCCAAGACAAAGAAGGCATGTTGTTGAGTCGGCTAAAACCCACGAAAGGCCACGGAGTAAGTAAGCAAGTCAGTAAGAACGACGACCCTTCCAATATAACTCCAATATTTTATTTATACAACTACATAGGTATACTATTTTAAGGCCAGGCTTCCTTAGAGGTCGGACTAAAGATTAATATCAACAAGACGCAAATAATGACTAATCTGGTGCTAAATCGTAATATTGTTGTTGATGGAATGGATATTGAGCAGACTGTATCTTATAAGAACTTGGGGCATGAAATTCGGTTGGGAAGAGATAATCAGACGTGCGAGCTCCCACGTCGCATAGGATTAGCCTGGGCAGCGTTTGGTAAACTGAACTATGTATTTAAATCGGACTTACCCATATGCCTGAAAAGGAAAATCTTTGACCAGTGTTTATTGCCTGTACTCACTTATGGAGCGGAAACATTAACACTCACAAAAAAGGTAGTGAACAAGATTCGTATAACTCAGAGGGCTATGGAGCGCCAGATGCTCGGTGTCTCCCCGAGGGATCGAATCCCAAACGAAGAAATACGTCGTAGAAAAAAAAACAACGGACGCCGTCGAAATAATTGCGTCGCTCAAGTGGAATTGGGCAGGACACGTCGCCAGATTGTCGGACAACCGATGGACAAACGTATTGTCGAGTGGAGACCACGAGAAGAAGCACTACGGAGCAGAGGACGACCACCAACCAGATGGGCTGACGATCTGAAGCGTATTGTCGGCAACTGGATGCAAGCCGCACAAAACAGAGAAAGATGGAAAGAGCTGTGACGGAGACCTATGTCCAGCAGTGGACGAGTACGGGTTGATGATGATGATGACTATTTTAAGAACAGTGTCCTACAGATTGGTAGCTGCAATCATAATAAATACCTTATAGAGATACATATAGATACAACATCATTCTCCTCATTCCTTAAGTCGCATTTTTGGAAAATCGAAGAAGCGGTTTTTAATGTTAAATAACACAAAGTGCGTCACATTATGTTATTAATATTCTTTGGCAGAATGCAGTAGGCTACTCATATTAAAAGACGATATCAATAGAAAGAAAATGTCACTATCAGTAAGTCAATAAAATATCGAGGATACATCATACATAAAAACGATGACTAGAGGACATCAAAGCAAAAATGGGGAGAAACTGGCACCAAATAGAAACAAAATAAAGAAGAATAGACAACTCATGAAAGGTTTTTGTCAAGTCGAATGGATGCAAACAGGCTGAAGAAGAAGAAGAAGAAGAAGAAGATTCTTAAGTTAAAGTTGACTTCAGGTCATGTCAAGGCAACTCAAAAATATTGTCAATACAATCAGTCTCAGTGCTAGGATATAAGGTGCCCGCCTGCAAAAGCAGCATAGGCGCCCTTCGTTTTTTGTTAATTAGTATTTTGTATAACACCAGCAGATAAAAAACTCATTTTGGTGCCCACCAAACAGGGGCGCCTGCATTGCATCCCTTGCAGGCCGGTTATCGCCGGCCCTGAATACAATTTTAAGTCACCAACTTTAAAATGTATAATACATATTATGTCTGACTTATCAATATAGTCAGACAAAATTAAATTATTAGAAGAATTTT
Source organism: Diabrotica virgifera virgifera (assembly GCF_917563875.1). Lineage (NCBI taxonomy): Eukaryota > Metazoa > Arthropoda > Insecta > Coleoptera > Chrysomelidae > Diabrotica > Diabrotica virgifera. Next base: position 177,465,356 of record NC_065447.1, read on the forward strand.
TTTACTAAGTAACAAAAACAAAATTTGTTTAATTTATTAATGTTTTGTATTTTGATAACGATTTCCGAAATGAAAATCGAAACGTCAAATATACTAATTTTAAAGTAAAATTTTGACCATTTCCAATAATAATGGTACATTAATTCAACATTATTTTATATATTAAATTGTTTATTATTGTTTATATTATTTTATTTCCTTCTATATTTGATCTAAAAGGAAATAAAAAGCATATGTTAGGAATAGTTTTACAAAGAAAAATAAATTCAAATATAATTTGCCTTGAATAAACTTAAAAAATTAAAAAAATGATGAGGAAAGATATTCAGGAAATGGATAGGCATAGAAGAAAAATTGTTTAAAAAATATATATCATAAATCAAGGGATTTATGGACAAAACAAAAAATGCAGGTAGTGTGTATTATAGATCATAGTAGTTGATTATGGTTATAATGCTAAGTAGGTATGTGGGAGTTAATTAAGTACTTATGTGGCTATGTGGAAAAACATACCTACATAGCTAAAATATTTTTGTCAAGTAATGTATTATTCCATATAGCGAAAAAAAGAAACAAAAACTTACCCACACCAATTACAATAAAATCATATTCCTGCTCACCCCAGTTATAATCACTTCTTCCGTTCGGATTTATTCCCGACCAAACTTCAAAAAAACTCAACGTGAACACCAACACACCGCAAACTATTTGCACACCGGTGCACATTTTTACTGACACTCATTGCTGATATCAAAAAGCATCTGCATATTTTTTATCACAAGAACTAAGGACACTATAATTGAGGTGAGTGGTTGAGAAACAACCTGTTGTTCCTGACTTTAAAATCGGTTTTTAACGGAGAAAACATTTCGCAATATAGCTGCTGGACAGCGGTCGTCAAACTCATAAATTGCGCTCCTTATTTATATGTTACAAGGTTCTTTTGTGTAACACTTTTGTGTATAAAAGTGTACAAAATATTCCATATAGTCCAGGCGGGATCTGTTTTGAATTAAAAAATCCACAAGGAGAAAGTTCTCCTGTAGTTGGCTGTATACCATATAATACAAAAAACAGTAAAATCCTGTATAAAAGGTATATTTAAAATCCCTCAAAAGGGCCACATTAAGATCACAACATAACTAGTTTTCGACTGGTTTACCAGTCATCATCAGTGCTTACCTAAAATGAATATAACCTGATAAAATAACGCAAAAATATTGAAATTTTGACTACGGTTAAGAAAATTATAGGTTATACTCACGTGCAATGTACATGCTAACCACCAAGATATTGTTTGACAAAAATATGTGGGTCAAAGCCCAGTAAAAGTTGTCCGTCAAGGAAACATTGGTTTAAAATGTTACATTAAGCTAGGATGTTTAAAATATTTGGCTAATCTGCCCCAGGTAATATCTGAGCTGTGGATATGACTTGTTCACATGTTAAAAGTATGACGGTAAGTGACAATGAAATGTATAGAGACCTCCGAACGATGACAAGACAGAAATGACAGTTCCACAGGAAGTTGAAAATTAACCTGTCATATTTAAAAACTAAGGTGTACAGCTTGTTAAAATTAGTAATGATGTAACAACACACTCCATTGTGAAAATTATCATTTAAAATTCGTTGTTATAGTTAAAAATTATACTATACGTGGATACATTTTTAACTATAACAACGAATTTTAAATGATAATTTTTCTAAATTTTATATACATTATTTGTATAAATAATACATCATTTCTAATTTTAACAAGCTGTACACCTTAGTCTTTAAATATGACAGGTTAATTTTCAACTTCCTGTGGACTGTCATTTTTGTCTTGTCATCTTTCGGAGGTCTCTACATTTCATTGTCACTTGCCGTCATACTTTTAATACGTGAACAAGTCATATCCACAGCTCAGATGTTACCTGGGGCAGATTGGCCAAATATTTTAAACATCCTAGCTTAATGTAATATTTTAAACCAATGTTTCCTTTACGGACAACTTTTACTGGGCTTTGACCCACATATTTTTGTCAAACAATATCTTGGTGGTAAGAATGTAGATTGCACGTGGGTATAACCTATAATTTTCTTAACCGTAGCCAAATTTCAATATTTTTGCATTATTTTATCAGGTTATATTCATTTTAGGTAAACACTGATGATGACTGGTAAACCAGTCGCAAACTAGTTATGTTGTGATCTTGATGGGGCCCTTTTGAGGGATTTTAAATATACCTTTTATACAGGATTTTACTGTTTTTTGTTTTGAATTGGACATTTTCCATAGGAGTCTATTTTTTTGATGGCATGACTTCCTTGTGTACCTTGTATCATTGATCACTATATATGCGGCAGTTCCAAACCTTGTGCTTAATTTTTTATTTAACAAAATCTGCAAAATCGATAATTTTTGCTTTTGTCGCCTATAATCTCCTATTTTCGCCTATAACTTGACAGGTATTTTTCTCCTAAATAAATAGAAAATTTTCATTTTTAAATTTTAAATTTTACATAATCCTTTTTACATAGCTAGAAAATAAAAATGTAATGTTTATTGTTGAAAAAATAACAATAATTATGAAAAAAGTGCAGAAAAATTTAGTTTTTCCTTTAAATATTTTTCAACCCTTTTAACATAACTTACAGCTTCATATTGTGCCTACAAAAATTTATAATACGACTAAAACGTGTGCAATCTTACCCAACAAAAAATTAAATTTGCAAAATTATGCTGGGCCCAAAATAAGCATTTTAAATAGTCGAAAATTCTTTTACAAATGAAGAAAGGTTCATATTATTCAAAATGCATTTTAACGTTGAAACGCAAAATATTGTAATCGGTCAACTACGTGAGCCTAGCGAATTCTTTAATGTTATAAACAATTTTTGGATTTTAAATAAATAAAATGACTAATAGCCTAGTAATATACAAAAATCAAAATGTTATTCCGTGCAGGTTGGAACAAATTTTATATCAAAGTTTAGGTGAAGATTAAATATAAATATTGTATTTTCAAGAAAGTATACAATTCATATAAGTGATCATTGTTTAAATAATTAAAAAGATCTACAATTTACTTTTATCTACTCTATGCCATATTATGTATAAGTTTTTAGTTTGTGAAATTGTGAAAACTGTCATTATAAATAGCATGCGTGAATGGTTTAAAGTGTGCGTGAAGTAACAATGTATTTTAAATGGGAGTTACATTTTCGCACTGTTTTTGACACACTTTCATATTATAATGAAATAAACTTTCGCGTTGTCATGGTGATGACATAATGAGCAATAAATTACAACAAAAATTTTGACAGTTTTGTGGTTTGAAAGGAATTAGAATTTTTAAATATCAAAGTTCTAAAAATTGTAGAATAGAAATTAATTCCAGTGACGAAGAGTTACAATTTTTTTATTTGTTTATCGTAGATAAAATATTGTATGAAACTGTGCGTGAATTACTTTTTGCGAAATTACGCGATTTTGCGTTCGCAAAAAGCATACTTCACGAACTGTTTCATAAATAACTATTTGAACTTCTGCGGTAATTCACGTTTTTATGAAGCTTTAGGATTTTTTTTCTGCAAAATTGAAGGACAAAGCTTTCGTTTAAGACTTACTATATTAAATTAAATATATTTTGTCTTCACCTACACTTTGATATAAAATTTGTTCCAACCTGTACGGAATTAAATTTTGATTTAGGTACATGCATTGTAGTTTTATTTTATTACACTATAAATAAAATAAAATAACCCTAAATATAATACAAATTCATTTTTTGCAGAATGGGCAATTTTGAAAATAAATCCCGAAACATATCAATCTTTATTTTAAATTATGTATACCTAATGTTTTGGCATATACACAGGGTGAGGCAGATAAAGGACCAATTAGAAATATCTCGAGAACTAAAGGTAACTGAATCATGAAAATTGGAATTAAGGGGTTTTGAGGAGTGCACTATTTAATGAAAATATTTTCATTTATTTGCTATTTCGTTGCAAAGTTGCTTATAACTTCTCTTTTTTTAATGGGACGCCCTATATATTTTTACATGTTTGGATGCTGCTCGATGTCTTTTTTCTTAAAATATGAGGTTTTGTAACATTATACAGGGTAGTTTAAAAGATATCTAATTACGTTTTTTATCAATTTCGTAGCAATATTCACACCCTGTAGAACTGTAGTGATTTGACATCAAAAACTCTATTTTTATTAAAATGATCTTTAATATTATTTATACATTTATTATTATTTATATATACTATTGTTAAAAATTACACTGGTCAACAAAAAAAATTGAAAAAAAAATGAACAGACACTCTGATGGGTGTTCTTTACTAATTTTGGGTCGCTGAACTCGAATATGACCTCTGTTTTTTTCCATCACCCTCCATTTTTCCGCTCCCCCCTATTCTTGCCAAAATAGTGGTGAAATAGGTAAATTTCGTTTAATTTGCTCATTTCGCCGCGATAAATGCCAACTTATAGATTAAAATTACAGTAAAATAATGATTAAGATTATGCCCAACGATAAACATAATTGGGGATCCGAGGGGGCGAAAAAAGGGGAAGAAAAGCCTTGTAAGATTTAAGTAGCTCATCAATTCGTTGTTGATAGTCATCTGACCTTTTGTTTCCAAGAAAATTGCGACAAACAAAAACAAAAGATTCCCAGGCTCTTTTCTCTTTTCTTGACAAACTGTTGGAGAAAGCATCGTCATCAAATAACTGTTTAATCTGGGGTCCCACAAATACGCCTTCTTTGATTTTGGCATCACTTATATGCGGAAATTTTTGCTTCAGGTATAAGAATCCTTTACCATCCCTATTTAGAGCTTAACGAATTGTTTAAAAAGGCCCAGCTTAATGTGAAGTGGAGGTATAATGATTTTTTTTTTGTCTACTAAGGCACCAAAAGCGATGTTTTTACAACCGGGAATATCATTCACGCGCAAGGGCCAGTCTTTTCGCACATAATGTTAATCTTTAGCACGGCTGTCCCATTCACAAAGAAAGCAACAAAATTTAGTGTATCCAGCTTGCAATCCAGTTAATATTGCCACTACTTTGAGGTCAGCACAAACATTCAATTGATGATGATCGTAACTAATTTTTTACACCTTCCCAATACCCCCCTTGAACCGCCTTGCATCATCATATCTCTCTTTTCACCCTTCCCCCTTAAAGCCCCCTCGTTCTTCAACAAGAAAAAAAACATAAATATGGAAACAAACTCTGATGTGATTTTGATTGTATCTGAGAATTATGACAAAAATATGATTAGACAAGGTGGAGGGGGAGAAAAAGTATTGAAATTAATCATAAGGCTAAGCAATCAAAAAGTCTGAAAAAAAAAACATACCTGCATCTACTTGGAAATTTTTCTCCTTTTGTAGGCGTCCTCCGTTGTTTCTCGAATTTGAGTCCAACAGTAGTCCGCCAACATACTAGGGTTCCATTTTCCAGCGTATCTCTTCTCCATTTGGGCAATCTGCTGATGAAATCTTTCACCATGCTCGTCCGAAACGGCTCCACAGTTTTCCGGGAAAAAACTCAGGTGGGAGTGGAGAAAATGGACTTTCAATGACATATTGCAACCTAAAGCCTTGTAAGATTTAAGTAGCTCATCAATTCGTTGTTGATAGTCATCTGACCTTTTGTTTCCAAGAAAATTGCGACAAACAAAAACAAAAGATTCCCAGGCTCTTTTCTCTTTTCTTGACAAACTGTTGGAGAAAGCATCGTCATCAAATAACTGTTTAATCTGGGGTCCCACAAATACGCCTTCTTTGATTTTGGCATCACTTATATGCGGAAATTTTTGCTTCAGGTATAAGAATCCTTTACCATCCCTATTTAGAGCTTAACGAATTGTTTAAAAAGGCCCAGCTTAATGTGAAGTGGAGGTATAATGATTTTTTTTTTGTCTACTAAGGCACCAAAAGCGATGTTTTTACAACCGGGAATATCATTCACGCGCAAGGGCCAGTCTTTTCGCACATAATGTTAATCTTTAGCACGGCTGTCCCATTCACAAAGAAAGCAACAAAATTTAGTGTATCCAGCTTGCAATCCAGTTAATATTGCCACTACTTTGAGGTCAGCACAAACATTCAATTGATGATGATCGTAACTAATTTTTTCCAAAGTTTTTCTTAGATTGTCATATGTTTCCTTCATACTGGTTGCATAGGCAACAGGGACCGATGGTAGATCATTTCCATTATTAAGTAAAACCGCTTTTAAACTAGTTTTTGAGGAATCAATGAAAAGTCTCCAGTTTTCAGATACGTATGGTATTTTTAGCTCAGTCATTAGTCCTGCAATGTTGTTACAGCTAATTAAATCTTCATCATCATCATCTCGCGAGAAAAAAGAAATGAAGGCGGAATTTCTTTTTCTGAAAAACGTAATATTAACATCTTTCTGCAGGAGATTTTTCTGCTGAAGTCGTGAACCAAGAAGCTGAGCTTTTATTTTAGGCAGGTCTAAATCGCGAACTAAGTCGTTCAATTCCTCCTGAGTAAAAAGTTGTGGTTCGTTCGAACCGTTAGGCGTGTAGTCTCCATCTTGGCTACCATGTGAGGTCTCCTCTTCCAGTGGTGACGCATTCTGTTCAGTTGCTGATTCTTCATCATCTAGGGTGTAGTTTACGGGTGGTATGGGAACAGGCAGCATATTACTTTGTTCCACGGGTCTAATTGCCGAAGGGATATTCGGATAAGTGATGGTACGTTTCGATTTTCGCGAAAATCCAGATATTTTCGTCATACAAAAATAACAGTCCTCGGCATGAGAAGTGGGCTCACGCCAGACCATTGGTACAGCGAAGGACATCGGACGTGATTGCCCACGTAACCACGAACTTAAATTAGTGTAACAACTATTGCAACATAATTTTGGGGCCCATGGCTTGTCTTGATCCCCGACTTTGCAACCGAAATAATGCTCATAAGCTTTTCGAACCATCTTATTTAAAGGTCTCCTTTGATTCTTAAAAGTTACTTCTCCACAAATATAACAGAAAGAATTCACATCATTCTTACAAAAACGCGGCATTGTAACTCCAAAAACTTTACAAAGAAATGTACTTGAAGCACAGAAAAAAAAACACGTGTGCTGAACGCAAACACCTCACTTTTAAAAACTTCGAGACAGTCTGTCTCGAACAACACGCTCACTGCAACTGACAGGTGCTTGCTTGCGAATTCAAGTAGTGTAAAAGAGAGAAGGGGGGGTGAAAAAGAAAGATAGGAAGGTGCAAAGGGGTAGTGGGAAGGTGTATAAAATGGCAAAAGGCCTGTAATGTCGCTTTTTTTCCAAAAAACATACTGTAAAATGCTGATTTTTTACGTTTTTTCAGAAAAATACCCCTTTCTTCCCCTTTTTTCGCCCCCTCGGATCCCCAATTATGTTTATCGTTGGGCATAATCTTAATCATTATTTTACTGTAATTTTAATCTATAAGTTGGCATTTATCGCGGCGAAATGATCGTCATACAAAAATAACAGTCCTCGGCATGAGAAGTGGGCTCACGCCAGACCATTGGTACAGCGAAGGACATCGGACGTGATTTCCCACGTAACCACGAACTTAAATTAGTGTAACAACTATTGCAACATAATTTTGGGGCCCATGGCTTGTCTTGATCCCCGACTTTGCAACCGAAATAATGCTCATAAGCTTTTCGAACCATCTTATTTAAAGGTCTCCTTTGATTCTTAAAAGTTACTTCTCCACAAATATAACAGAAAGAATTCACATCATTCTTACAAAAACGCGGCATTGTAACTCCAAAAACTTTACAAAGAAATGTACTTGAAGCACAGAAAAAAAAACACGTGTGCTAAACGCAAACACCTCACTTTTAAAAACTTCGAGACAGTCTGTCTCGAACAACACGCTCACTGCAACTGACAGGTGCTTGCTTGCGAATTCAAGTAGTGTAAAAGAGAGAAGGGGGGGGGTGAAAAAGAGAGATAGGAAGGTGCAAAGGGGTAGTGGGAAGGTGTAAAAAATGGCAAAAGGCCTGTAATGTCGCTTTTTTTCCAAAAAACATACTGTAAAATGCTGATTTTTTACGTTTTTTCAGAAAAATACCCCTTTCTTCCCCTTTTTTCGCCCCCTCGGATCCCCAATTATGTTTATCGTTGGGCATAATCTTAATCATTATTTTACTGTAATTTTAATCTATAAGTTGGCATTTATCGCGGCGAAATGAGCAAATTAAACGAAATTTACCTATTTCACCACTATTTTGGCAAGAATAGGGGGGAGCGGAAAAATGGAGGGTGATGGAAAAAAACGGAGGTCATATTCGAGTTCAGCGACCCAAAACTAGTTAAGAACACCCATCAGAGTGTCTGTTCATTTTTCCATGTTGACCAGTGTTATTAATATAGCCAAATGATTCATTTTAATATACAGGGTTGGTCGAAACTCGGAATGAGTATTATCTGAGTTTTCTTATATGGAACAGCCTGTATTTTAGTCTTGTAAAGAAATGATATTTTATGGTGCTTTTTATTTCTTAAGTATTTCTTATAGGTACCTAATTGCTTTAATTTGTGAGGTATTCGTGATTCTTTAAGCCGAACATTAATTGCAGCAAGAACTAAGTGAAATTTTATCAGGTTGACCGTGAAAATATTTAGGTAATCAAAAATAATTGAAGTTATACTTCTTTACGATCGAGAGTGAAATTTTATAATGCCGGGCGCATGCGCACACAGACAGTATGTATTTCGTTGCCAATCTTTCAAAATATGTATTGTTATGCTCTACTTTTTCTATTTATTTAGATTAATTAGCAAATTCTTAATTTAATTGATTATTCAATTATTTTATTTCTTGCCTATGTAAAAACACAACTCAATTCCAATTAAATTTTCCAATCAATTTTATTCTCAGAGCTAATCTTGTATTTGATACAATACCTGTGATCTGTGGCTTCTAGTATTTCTGGTTGCTTACTTCTTCCAGGGTAGAAACAGGGAAATTGAAAACGTATGATCAAAATCATATAAATGTAATCTATTGTTTTTATCAAATAGCCGTGTACATAAGATTCAAAAAATACTAAAATTTAACTTTGTTGCAACAATCTCTAACTTAATAAATTAAACTCTAACTCTGATATCTCCTTTTTTTGATAAAATATTTATTTGATTAATTTCTTATTTACTCATACTAAATTGAATGAATTTTACTTTTCTTCCTTTGAATTGATTTCTCAAATTTGAAATGACTAACTGCGTTAAAAAAATTGTTCAATAAACAAATAAACAAATATGGTTTTGATATAAATAAATTTTCTCAACTCCGACAAATGATTTGACTAACCTTTTATTCTTCACTCCCTCGTTTTTTGGATTGCGCCGTCCTTGATTCTCCCAACACGTACTCTCTGGATGTTGCGAAAAAGTTCCTCTCGTCCAAACTGCTTCCAAGAAAAACACACAGGACTTGCTCGAATATCTTGTGCAAAAACGGATAATAATCAGCTAATCGTTCTAGACCAAAACAAAGGAATCTCCCTCGGACCAGGAAAATTAACTCTTCAACCGGTCGACGATTTGGTTTCAACTTGATTCTGCTCGCAAAGGCCGATCACACCACTCTACACTGATTCTACACTTTATAAAAATTGGACTGCTCTCTTCCGATGTCTATTACACAGTGTCTTTATTTTTCTCTCAAATCCATACTCTCACATTCATTATCTCTTCTCCTGATATTTTCCATCCAATAAACAACAACCTCTCTCAAACCATTTATTTCTTAAGAAACCAAATATTCTTCCAACAACTTTTCCAATTTGTCAAATTTCAAAGAATATCATAATTAGTTCTTTACTACTTTCTACTTTTACAACAAAAAACTAATACAGTTTGTTTACCACATTAAAATACCTTCCCGGAAGGATCTTAGAAACGTTATCGTCCCGTCAACGCTCTGTCAAATTTTTAATCACCCACTTGTTTTTTAATGTACCGTCGATTTCGTCGAATAATTATCACTAATCGTTTTAACTTTTCCAAAACACTTGTTTAAGAGCAAATTAAATTCTATACAATCTTGGTCATATACAGGGTGATGAGAAACTATGATTTTATGGTCGTTGATATAAAATTAATTTTTTTGAATTTCCTTAAAAAAACAATTCCACAACAGTATGTAGCAGCTCTGTCAGCGCAAATAAGTCATATTATATCATATAAAAGGATATATTAGGGTTCTTAGTAAATGTACTATTTATTATAATTTTTGTGTCTTTGGATTTGTCTTCCTCGGGAATAAGATATTTTATAATAATAGTAAGCATATTTAAAGTATTTTTGTATACCACTTGGTCTATTAAATTTGTCAGTATGTATGAGAAATCTTGTAACCTGTCAAACCAAAAGGGATATAGCTCAGTGGTAGAGTGTGTGACCGAAGATAAAGAGGTCCCGGGTTCAAATCCCGGACGATTCATATTCTTTTTTTTATATTTTTGGTATAGTTTTAATAAAAATTTTTTAAAAGTGGTATAGGTAAAGAAAGTTAGTTTAATATTTAAATAAAATACAAATAACCTAATAAGTATATTAATTTCGTTGAAATCATAATAATAGAAGTATAACTTCTTACGTGCGTACAAAGTACACACAGATTCTTTTTTTTTTCGAAAATAAGTAGATACATATTAATCTAGATTGATCCTTAATTTATAGGTCTGGATCCTGCGTATGAAAAAAAAGTTGATTAATAGCAAGCTGAAAATTTGTTAGTAGCTTAAGGGTGTCTAGTCGGACAAACTTTGATACATGGGAACACTGGAACAGGGGAAGTTTTAATTGTGGAACAAGTTTGAAATTTGGAACGGTCAAACCACGAAAACGGCACATGTATTTTGTCCGACAGAACAGACTTAAACTCTCCGAACAGAGATTAAACTCTCATGCAAAAATCAGACTGCTATTTATCACCAAATGGGCGTTTTAACGAGTGGAACATGTAGAATATGTCAAATGCCAGGAATTAGGACAGGTGATAAATAGCAGTCTGATTTTTTCATGAGAGTTTAATCTCTGTTCGGAGAGTTTAAGTCTATTCTGTCGGACAAAATAAATGTGCCGTTTTCGTGGTCTGACCGTTCCAAATTTCTAACCTGTTCCACCATTAAAACTGCCCCTGTTCCAGTGTTCTCATATATCAAAGTTTAGCCGACAAGACATCCTTAAGCTATTAACAAATTTTCAGCTTGCTATTAATCAAATTTTTTTTCATACGCTGGATCCAGACCTATTATTAATATGGGATAAGATATTAAAATGCCTACGTTGCGTTGTTAAGATTGTTGGTGTGTACAAAAATTAGAAGAGAAAAACATACAATATTCTATCTAGTTGGCTATGACTCGGACACTAAATTATTATTAATTATGTGACACTATGACTTTGACAATAAATTTATTATTTTGACGAAAGCATGTACGCACAGATTTTTGTAGAATTATTTTATCATATTTGTACCTCATTCTTGAAGTAATTAAAGTTTATTTCCGATCATACATTAGATCTTTTGAGGACGTCTGGTTTACGCACAAATGCTCACCAATTGTTCCGATTAAATTAAACTCGTCAAGTTAAAGTACAAGAACAGCGATATACCCAACCACCAAGACATTACCATGGAATTACGATTAAACAACTTACATAATGTAATAAAAAAATGTTTGTTCCAGTGATTATATAAATGAAACAATTATTATTATTTCTCGTAAAAAAACACCAAACACCATAATATTCATATTTAAAGATGAACTAGCATCACGCCGTTAGTACAGATTTGATCCTGATAATGATCTAAATATTAAATATTTGTGGACTATGAAAAGGCCTTTGACACAATAAATCAACAAAAAATGTTGGACGGCTTGACAGAATGCGACTATCGGTATATAAATATAATTAAACACATATTATGTATACCAAAACGCAACAGCTAGTGTTAGAGTCGGTGATTGTCAAACTAAAAAAATCCCTATACAACGTGAAGTACATCAGGGAAACACAATATCACCATAATAGGCTATTGATTATGTTCAAAATAAGAGAGCTAAAAGGAACTACAACGTTAATGGGATTTTATTATCTCATATGGTCAATGGACCTCTAAATTTGAAAAAGCGGAGTGCTACCATTTAAATCGGTGCGTTTTTGAGAAAGGGGTGAATTAGTCCCTAGGCACAGGGTGAATTAAGGTGAGTTCTATGCACTTTTAGTACAAACACGTTTAGTACAATTTATTATCGAAATATCACATTTTAAAGTAGAAATTATTTTTTTACAAAGATATACTCAAAAGAATAACAAGAAAAAAACACGATAGAAAGCAATTTTGTTTTTTGCCCCATAAATTTTTTCCACAGGGATATAGGTATAGCCGCTGCTTCAGCGAAAAATAACTACCATCCTGCCTCGTTAAAATGACGGTAGAGTTCTCTAGGATTTATAGTTTCCGAAATAGGATTTACTAAATTTCGCCGCTTACAGCATTTTTGGGCCATTTTCCCCATTATTTCGCAAACATTGTTCTGTAACTTTTTTCTACGCATTTCTAGGTATATGCAATGGTAAACTTAGTAGAAAGATAAGTAAATTACCTTTAAAATGGTCTATCTATTGTATAAGGTTGTATGAGTATTTTTAACCAAGTTATGCTTTTTCAAGTTTCTATATTTTATGATTTTTGATATTTTTTATGATTATTTTTAGAATTTTTCATTATGACTTTTTTCTTGCATATTCAGGTATATACATTGTGGAATAAAAAATCATATTTTCTCTACTTTAAAATGGTGCATTGCAAAAAAATCTAGGCCTATTTTTAAACAAGATATCCGTAGGATATCCAAGGGTTTCCGTAATTTGAGTAAAATTTTGAAATGTTTCAATTTTCAATTTTTTTTTTCAATTAGAAGAATATAATGGCATATTATAACATAATTTTCAATTCTAAATAACTTTTCTTAATTACACTTTTCGATATTTTGAAATATAAAGCTACTTTACTCTTGAGCGAAATTCACATTTTTTAACATACCTCGTACACTATTGACAAAATTTTATATCTGATGATTGCATCTTAGGTTTTAGACTATGCAGAGCATTTTATAAAGAATAACTTTTTTTCATAAAGTTAATAATAAAAAAGTTTTCCATATGGCTCCAGCTTAGTGGGACCTATTGCATGTGTATGTGACATTTTGAAAAAGCATATCTTGTTTCAAAAGAGTCCTAGAGTTTTTTACAATACACAGTTTTAACGTATATAAAATTAGTTTTCTTTTTTATTTCACAATATATATACCTAAATATACAATAAAAACAGTTATACATAATGAGAAATTTAAAAATAATCGTAAAATATATCAGAAATCAGTACACAATTTTGAATAACCATATCTTGCTTAAAAATAGTCACACAGCCTTCTACTATAGACCATTTTAAAGATAATTGATTTTTCTTCCTATCAAATGTAACATTGCATATACCTAAAGCTGCGTAGAAAAAAGTTACAGAACAATGTTTGCGAAGTAACAAGGAAAATGTTCCAAAATCGCTGTGAGTGGCGAACTTTGAAAAATCATAATATGGAAACTATAAATCATAGTGACTATACCAAACGTTAATTTAAACGAAAATGATGAAAGTTTTTTTTCTATGAAGCAATGCCTATACTCATATCCCCATTGAAAAAAGTTTTGGGATTAAAAAAAATTGCTATCTTTCGTGTTTTTTCTTGCTTTCCTTTTGAATATATTTTTGAAAAAAAAAATATTTTTGACTTTAAAATGTGACATTTATATAGTAAATTTAACCTGAAACAATCTTCCTGTAGACATGTTTGCATCAAATGTGCATAGAACTTACCCTAATTCGCCCTGTGCCTAGGGACTAATTCACCCTTTTCTCAAAAACGCACCCCTTTAAATGGTCACATTCCGCGGTTTTTCCATACTGAGAGGTCCATTGACTATATGAAACAATAAAACCCCGTTGACGTTGTAGTTCCTTTCTAAAATACATAATCAATAGCCTCTAACTGCTCACTACGTTTTTAGAATATACTTATATGTAAAAGGGCAAAACTGAGGCATAAACATAAACGGAGGAAAGTTTAGCCACCTGAGGTTTGCAGATGATATTGTGCTAATAGCTGATTAGATAGATGAGGCCAAATAACTTTTAAATCAGCTCTACCTTTCCGGGCTAGAAGAGGGATTGAAAATAAATGATGACACATCTTGTAGTCAGCGAAGAGATATGCGTAGGAACAAGATCCATAGACCAGGCAATTGCTTATAAATCCTAGGTGATGAGATTCGCATAGGAAAAGATAAACAAACCGTTGACGTATCTCCGTCGTATAAGACTGAATTGCGAAGCCTTCGACAAGATAAACCATATTTTCAAATCGCCTGACATACCAATATGTCTTATCAAAAGCAAAACCTTTAATCAGTTCATTTTGCCAGTGTTGACTTACGCAGGGGAAACGTTGACCATGACAAGGAGAACAGTGCAAAATATCCGTATGTCTCAAATGAAGATGGAGCGTGCTATGTTGGGCGTTTCACTACAAGACAAGTTCCCAAACCACCAGCTACGACAGAGGTCAGGAGTGGCTGATGCAGTAGAGAGAATAGTAATACTGAAATGGAACTGCGTAGGTCACGTGTCGCGAATTACAGATAACAGATGGACAAAGCGGATACTGGAATGGAGATTAACAGATGATGCCTACCGAAGCAGAGTTCCTCCACCAACACGTTAAACTGATGATCTACAACCTTGTCATTGGAATTGGATGCAAGGGGCGCAAGATCGAAACAGATGAAAAATTATGAGGGAGATCTATGTCCAGCAGTGGACAAGCGAAGATTGAAGGATGAATAATCTGAAGTATTTTAGTCCAGGAACCGAAGCTTTTCACCTCGCAATTTTTACAGAATGGATCCATTTGCTTGAAAATTTGAGAATTAGTAGTGGATAGTCCGAGGTTCAAAATGTATATCATGCTGAAAGGCGCTTTTACCATGGGGGTGTTTGCCACCCCATCTCGTGGGTGAAATTTTTTTATTATAATTTGACCGCAAAAGTCGATAAAAACATTCATTCTAAGCAAAAAATGTTCTATAGGTACATTTTTTTTTGACAAAATTGATAGTTTTCGATTTATTTGCTATCGAAAGTGTCAGGTTTATATCGAAAAAATCAAAGTTTTTCGATATATTAATTTACGATTCACTCAGTTCTTGCAGTAGAAACATTTTTTTCAACTAAAGTTCTTGGGAATTAAATAACCTACAATTTCATATTTAAACATTTTTTCGTATCTCTGATGCTAATCTTTCTATTCTGAAGAAAGTGACACTTTTAACAAATTACAAAAATTCGTTAATCGCTTTTAACTCCAGTTTTTAAAAACTAATCATTCTGAGCCAGTCAAACTTCTACAGTCTATTAATAGTGCATAAATAAAGAAGAATATATAAGGCCAATGACTAAAAACACCGCTAACTTACATTATTATGCTTCCAATTGGATTTCTCCTCTTTTTTTTTCAAAAAAATATAATCCCTCAAAAGGGCCAAATCAAAATCACAACATAACTAGTTTTCGACTGGTTTACCAGTCATCATCAGTGTTTACGTGCAATGTACATGCTAACCACCAAGATATTGTTTGACAAAAATATGTGGGTCAAAGCCCAGTAAAAGTTGTCCGTAAAAGAAACATTGGTTTAAAATGTTACATCAAACTAGGATGTTTACGGCAAGTGACCGTCATACTTTTAACATGTGAACAAGCCATATCCAAAGCTCAGATGTTACCTGGGGCAGATTAGCCAAATATTTTAAACATCCTAGTTTGATGTAACATTTTAAACCAATGTTTTCTTGACGGACAACTTTTACTGGGCTTTGACCCACATATTTTTGTCAAACAATATCTTGGTGGTTAGCATGTACATTGCACGTAAACACTGAAGATGACTGGTAAACCAGTCGAAAACTAGTTATGTTGTGATTTTGATGTGGCCCTTTTGAGGGATTTTAAATATACCTTTTATACAGGATTTTACTGTTTTCTGTATTATACAGGGTGGTTCACCTTATTCGCCTCGGTCTCTGTACGGAAAACCACTTGATATTTAAAAAAAATTTCTTCACAGAAATATACAGGGCCTTTAATACTACAACCTAAAAATAATGTGAATTATACAGGGTGCTCCAAAAAAGAGTGGTATATCAAAGTTATATTTTTTCTTATGGAATGCACTATATCTGATGACATTACTGAATTGACCTTAAAAAATAAGCTATACTTTTATAAGAGTTCCCTATACCTAAATACAGGGTGTTTTGATTTATTTCTATTTTTATGAAAATGTAAGGTTTTAGAAAAAAATAAATATCTACGAATCTAAGAACCAGTAACAAATTCCTTCTTGGATCTTAATAATAGACTATTTAGCATACTTAAACAGATGCTTGCTGCAACAAAATTTCTTACAGGGTGGTCAAAATATGAGATTGTTCTATTAACAAATTCAAGCTGTAATAAATTACTTATGTTAAATAGAACACCCTGTATCTTACTAGTCTATCGCGTAGAAAATTTACTTAGCTTTCAATTTATATTAGGGTTACCTATACCTATCTTTTACAGGGTGGTCAAAATATTAGATTGTTCTATTAACAAATTCAAGCTGTAATAACTTACTTATTTTAAATGGAACACCCTGTATCTTACTAATCTATCGCGTATAAAATTTACTTTGCTTTCAATTCTTATTAGGGTTACCTATGCCTATCTCCCTTCATTTTTGAAATATTTAAAGATTTCTTAATTTGTAAGCTTTAAAAATTAGAATTAAGTACCTATGTCGTGGTTATGTACAACACATCACCAACACCGGCAATATACTTAAATATCTTAGTCAAGATACTTTCGTTAATAAAATTCATATTTTTATCATTTAATCACACAGAGTGTTCTTATTTTAAATGACATACTCGATATTCTATTCTTTATAATGGAAGATAATTAAAATCTCTTCAATTCCATGTAAACATTCTCAATACACATGTTATTCTGTAAATGTTAATTCCCATGTAATTCTGTAAATACCCATTTTTACATATTTTTTTACAATAGGCTTGTTTTCGTCATAGTAGCCATTGCATTTAATTGTCTGTAATTGCGATTCAAAGATTCAAACAAAAAGTGGTGTTCTTAAATTTATTTAATAACCATTGGTTTAAGATATGGAAAATACTTATACGGAATGAAATATAATTTAAGTATCTTCCAGAATACGGCATCTAATA
The DNA here is from genome assembly GCF_917563875.1 of Diabrotica virgifera virgifera. NCBI lineage: Eukaryota > Metazoa > Arthropoda > Insecta > Coleoptera > Chrysomelidae > Diabrotica > Diabrotica virgifera. Next base: position 177,482,742 of record NC_065447.1, read on the forward strand.
TAGGGTATGCAGTTTGATATAAACATATTATTCAATGTCACATGTAGGCCAAAATCAACTAAAATAATACAACACTCTGTGTGATTACATGATAACAATGAAAATTTTATTATTGACACTATCATGTCTAAGTATATTGCCGGTGTTGGTGATGTGTTGTACATAATATGTAACCACGACATATTTACTTAATTCTAATTTTTAAAGCTTGCAAATTAGGAAATCTTTAAATATTTAACAAATGAAGGAAGATAGGTATAGGAAACCCCAATAAGAATTGAAAGCTAAATAAATTTTCTACGTGATAGGCTAGTAAGATACAGGGTGTTCTATTTAAAATAAGTAAGTTATTGCAGCTTGAATTTGTTAATAGAACAATCTAATATTTTGACCACCCTGTAAAAAAATAGGTGTAGGAAACCCTAATACAAATTGAAAGATAAGTATATTTTCTACGCGATAGACTAGTAAGATACAGGGTGTTCCATTTAAATTAAGTAAGTTATTACAGCTTGAATTTGTTAATAGAACAATCTCATATTTTGACCACCCTGTAAGAAATTTTGTTGCAGCAAGCATCTGTTTAAGTATGCTAAATAGTCTATTATTAAGATCCAAGAAGGAATTTGTTACTGATTCTTAGATTCGTAGATATTTATTTTTTTCTAAAACCTTACATTTTCATAAAAATCGAAATAAATCAAAACACCCTGTATTTAGGTATAGGGAACCCTTATAAAAGTGTAGCTTTTTTTTTAAGGTCAATTCATTAATGCCATCAGATATAGGGCATTCCATAAGAAAAAATATAACTTTGATATACCACTCTTTTTTGGAGCACCCTGTATAATTCACATTATTTTTAGATTGTAGTATTAATGGCCCTGTATATTACTGTGAAGAAATTTTTTTAAAATATCAAGTGGTTTTCCGTACAGACACCGAGGCGAATAAGATGAACCACCCTGTATAGTATACAGCCAACTACAGGAAAACCTTTTCCTTGTGGATTTTTTATAAAATATTGAAAAAAACGATGTATGCATGAAGTCTGTAGATCCAGTAGGAGCAGAGTTGTAGCTAATGAAAAGTAGGTTCTTCTTCGTCAAATTCCAAATCGAATATTTCAATGTGAAATAACCAAAAACGAAGCACTTTTCGGGGAAAATTCATCAGAACTTTTTTAAAGTGGTAAAAAGGTTTATTTTTGTTTTCAAAAAAAGTTCTAACATTAAAAGTAAGTGAGTTACGCTCAAAATATTGTTGGTTCTTTTTATTTTTTTGGTAAAAAGAATCACAAAAATCACCCCCTAATTAGCACTCCAAATAAATTTAATCGTTATCGTTTCACAAGTTACTTTGATAATGTCTTCTCTATATAATCTGTAAGTTTCATCGTTTCAAAGTGCTTAGTTTTGAAAAGACTGTAGTGAAAATAGCTTGAACGAATAACTAATCATGAATTTATGTGAATTTTGAACGGCCATAACCTAACCAATTTTTGTCGAAGAACAAAACAAAAATCCAAAATATGTATATTCAGAAAAACAAAGCGTACATTTTATTACTCTTTGAGATTATTGGCATTACTAATAATTTTCAAGTTAATTTGAAAAAAAAAAAGAAATTTTTTTTTTCAAACTAAAAGAAATGTTATATTCTAAAACCAATTTTTTTCAAAACTGAGCACTTTGAACCAATGAAACTTATAGATCATGTAAATAATACATAAGTAAAGTAACTTGTAAAGCGGTAACGATTAATTTTATTTGGGAAGCTAATTAAGGGGTGATTTTCGCGATTCTTTTTACCAAAAAATAAAAGGGACCAACAATATTTTGAGCGTAGCTCACTTACTGTTAATGTTAAAAGTTTTTTTAAAAATCAGAAATAAACCATTTTTAAACACTTTTAAAAAAGTTGTTATGAGTTTTCCCAAAAAGTGCTCCGTTTTTTGGTTATTTCACGTTGAAATATTCGATTTGAAATTTGACAAATAAGAACCTACTTTTCATTAGCTACAACTCTGCTTCTACTGAGTCTAGCGTCTTCATGCATACACCATTGTTTTCATGTTTTTATATGCTATATTTTTGCTAAGAATATTTTTTTCGCTAAAGTACTTACTTTTTGTGTTACCTGCGAAAAAACCGTCCAAAAACATGTTTTATTTCTGTTAAAAATGAACATATATTCTCTCGCAAATACCTCGAAATGTATTGACTTAGTGAAAAAACTCTATAGAACAAAAGTTGCTTAGAATTAGTCATTTTATCCAATTTTGGACTTATATTGAACATATGTTTTTTCATCCCCGAGAAAATATTTTTCACCCCGTATTTCCCAATTTTTGTAAAATGGAGGGGATGTAGAATTGTAATATTTTTCTTATATAATATAATAGACAATTTATTCCCAAATTTTCATCCTTCCTTTATTTTTTTGGAGGTTTTCGTAAAGTTTTGTGTTCATTGATCGGGCTAAAGCACTGCAATTGTATCACACAATGAACAAAAATTTATATGCAAAAGAGAAATATCACGGAACACAAAAATGAAAGTTTTCGAAGCAGTTTATACAACTGTTCTGACTTTTGGCATTGAATCATGGGTACTAAGAGAACGACAAAAGAGAAACATACAGCCTAGGCCTAGCTCTATAGAGATGAAAGTTTTAACAAGAGTTAAAATGGATAGAAAAAGGAACACGGAAATTAGGAAGGAACTGAACATACAGTGCACATTATAGTTTATAGAACAGAGACAGCTAAGTTGATGAAAGATACCGGATCAGTCAGACAAGGGTGGGAAGCAAAAATATTGGAAAACAAAACAACTTACAAACTTTAGCAAAACAAAAATAGATCACTCATTAATCGATCTAAATATAGTTAGATTTTGTTTTTGTTTGATTTTCGGTTTATAAGTTTTTGCACTTCTTGAAAATCTGAATATTTTTCAAAATATTTTTAGAAATTATTTATCCAACATGGATAATAATATTATATACTGTATAAAGTTTTCATTAGTAAATCGGATAAAAAAATATTTAGTTATGAGTTTATTACCTACGGGTACTTTCAATCTATTCAGAGTTTAATTAATATTTTAACGGATTTTGAAATCTTCCTGCTGACATGATTGGACATAGGTCACACATTATGGTTCTCTCATTAATAGGAATTTATTTTATTACAGTGCGTTGATTTGAAAAGGTCACCCTCTATAATTTGGTTACTATAGCAAAATATAAAAATGTGGAAAAACACGTCAAATTTATCTGCGAGGGGACATTTTATAGACCAGTTTGCAACTACCTAAATTACGTCCACCCTCTAGCGGGAGCGGGCACAACCCTCAAAATCTTTAATGGAAAGGGGAATTGAATGAAACCTTATTTAAGGGTCGTTGAATTACCTTTTCAAAAATACAACATACATTATATTTCTTTTCAGTACTTTTGATAAAAATCTTGGACGCAATACAAAAAATTTTGGAATATTTTTGGATATTGAGAACTCGATACTCAATATATCTTTACGATTTTACTTGATTTTTCCAAAAATATTCCAAATAATATTCAATATACTACAACACTCGAAAAAATTTAATTTGGAGTTTAATTCTCCAAAAAAAATATGGAGTTCTGAACCCAATACTTATTATCTTTACGGTTTTACCTTATTTTTCCAAAAGTACTGAAAAGAAATATATTGTTTGTGGTAATTAACGACCTTTAAAATTAGTTATCACTTAACCCCCCTTTCCGTTAAAAATTTTGGGGGATGTGTCCTCCGCCGCTAGCGGGTTGATGCAATTTAGTTGAAAGCTGGTCTACCAAATATCGTTCAACAAAATTTTTTAAAAATATCACATACATTATATTTATTTTCAGTACTTTTGGAAAAAGCAAGTAAAACCGTTAAGATATTAAGTATCGAGTTCAGAACTCCAAAATGGTTTTTTTGAGTATTGAACTGCCAACGAAATTTTTTTTGGAGTACATATTAAGTCCAAGATATTTCCAAAAGTACTGAAATATAATAGGTATAGAATAATGTTTTTTTTTGAAAAATGGCTTTGGCAGAGCCAATTAGCCAGACATAACATAAGTACATACTACAATATTATTTTTAGATACATAGGTACATTGTGTGGTTTTTTTTATTTTGTTTTTTTTTATTATTTTACTGTGTTTTTTAATATATATTTTAATTTGCGCTAAACACTTTTTTTTTACTTTTTTTCTCCCATTTATAAATGTTACAAAATATGTAACGTATAGAATAATGTAAAAAACTTGGAAAGATGCAATCAGAGAAGACCTGGAGAAGATGGAAGTGAGACTATGGGAGACAGTAGCATTAGTGTTGCCCAAATGCAAGACCAAGACGATACTTGGACAGTCTTGGTCTTGGTCTTGCGCCAATACACCTGGTCTTGGTCTTGGTCTTAGTCTTGCACTCTCGGTCTTGGTCTTGGTCTTGCAGCAATAGTCTTGCAAGTCTCGCAATTGCCCATTAGCCTATTGCTATTTATTTATTAAGCGTTACTTTATATCTTAGAACAGCGGTTCTCAATCTGTGGTACATGTACCACTGGTGGTACATTTCATTATTTGCGGTGGTACACAAAACACACAAAAACTTAAAATAGTAGTACATAATAAGTCTTGATTATACAATCTAAAAATATAGAAATATAATAAAAGAAACTTTAGATGGTACATGACTCTAAAAGATTGAGAACCGCTGTCTTAGAACAACGTACATTTCACATATTCTAAAAGTGCCGGTGGGGGACGGCGTCTATTCGTAGTATTATAGTCGGTGTAAGAGAGAGTATTCGAAATCATGTTTCAATATTTCGAATACGTCCTCTCTTTACACCGACTATAACACTACGCATAGACGCCATCCCCCACCGGCACCTTTAGAATCTGTACACTGTAACAGAGTAGATACATTTTAATCTTGAATTAACATAGCCATAGTAATGACCGATAAAATTAATAAATATCTAAATTAACATTGGGTAAGGTGTGAACCCACGATCTAAGCGATGCGTGCCTATGCTCTAACTAACTGAGCTATCCATTGTGTACCATGGTCCACGGGAGGCATATTTACAGATACTAGCGTGTGTAGACACCAGGGTGTTGAAATCAGTTAGGGTTTGGAAAAACGGTATATTTACAGATGCTAGCGCGTGTTGACACCACGGTGTTGAAATCCGTTATGGTTTGGAAAAACAGTACGTTTACAGATGCTAGCGTGTGTTGACACTAGGGTGTTGAATTCAGTTAGGGTTTGGAAAAACAGTACATTTACAAATACTAACAGATTTGGACACCAGAATGTTGAAAAGCAGCTTTTTCAGTGGTTATACATGCATAGATGCTAACGGCTATTGAAATTGATTTTATATACCTACCGCTGTGGAAAAATATTTAAGTGATTTAGGTATTAATAAATAATTAAACGTTGTTGGGATATAAATAATAATATATTAACACAAAAGAACAACATAAAAAATAATGTTGTTCTGAAGCTATTTCCTTGTGGCATTTTTATAATTAACTATTTAGATGGGAAATAAGCCACAATTAAATTGAAAACAATAATTTTATTAACGTTTGGATGCCCAAGTCTGGTGTCGTTGTCAAAATACAAAATACTACTAAATTAAACAAAAATGTTGTTGCTTAGTAAAAAATTCTTCTATTAATTTATTTAATCTAACGCATTTATATTGGCAATTCAGACATATATACATTTTAAAGTATTTTTTACTAAACAACAATATTTTTGCTTAATGTAGTAGTATTTTGTATTTTAACAACGACACCCGATTTGGGCGTCGAAACGTCAATAAAATTATTTTTTTCAATTTAATTGTGGCTTATTTCCCATCTAAAGAGTTAATTATAAAAATGTCACAAGGAAATAGCTTCAGAACAACATTATTTTTTTATGTTGTTCTTTTGTGTTAATATATTATTGTTTGTATCCCAACAACGTTTTATTATTTATTAATAGCTAAATCACATAAATATTTTTCCACAGAAGTAGTATATAAAATCAATGTCAATAGCCGTTAGCATCTACGCATGTATAACCACTAAAAATGCTAGCTGCTTTCAACACTCTAGTGTCCAAATCTGTTAGTATTTGTAAATGTACTGTTTTTCCAAACCCTAATTGATTTTAACACCCTAGTATGAACACACGATAGCATCTGCAAACGTACTATTTTTCTAAAACCGAGGCAACACAAGGAAAAAAAGAAGCAGAAACCTGATGAGAAACATCACAGAGAACCTAACCCTTAAGGGCATGGATCTGCTCATTAATCTAATATGTATAATTTTTTATAATTAACTATTTAGATGGGAAATAAGCCACAATTATATTGAAAAAAATAATTTTAATAACGTTTCGACGCCCAAATCGGGTGTCGTCAAAATACAAAATACTACTAAAATAAACAAAAATGTTGTTGCTTATTAAAAAATACTTTAAAATGTATAATAAATGTCTGAATTGCCGATATAAATGAGTCAGATTAAATAAATTATTAGAAGAATTTTTTACTAAGCAACAACATTTTTTTTAATTTAGTAGTATTTTGTATTTTGAAAACGACACCCGATTTGGGCGGCGAAACGTTAATAAAATTATTTTTTTAAATTTAATTGTGGCTTATTTCCCATCTAAATAGTTAATTATAAAAATGCCACAAGAAAATAGCTTAAGAACAACATTATTTTTTATGATGTTCTTTTGTGTTAATATATTACTGTTTATATCCCAACAACGTTTAATTATCGATTAATACCTAAATCACTTAAATATTAAAATATATAAAATGAACGTCAATAGCCGTTAGCATCTATGCATGTATAACCACTAAAAAAGCTACAGCCGGAAAAATGAAAGAATACCCATGAATGAACATATAAAACACGCAGTATTTTCCTGTCACCGTGTTACACAAAAAATTGGCCAGCGCAAGTACATGTAATAATTATTGTTACATGTACTTGCACTGGACAATTTTCTTTGTGACACGGTGACAAGAAAATGCAGCGTGTTTTATATGTTCGTTCATGGGTATTCTTTTATTTTTCCGACTGTAGCTGCTTTCAACACTCTGGTGTCCAAATCTGTTAGTATTTATAAATGTACTGTTTTTCCAAACCCTAACTGAATTCAACACCCTAGTGTCAACACACGCTAGCATCTGTAAGCGTACTGATTTTCCAAACCCTAACTGATTTCAACACCGTGGTGTCAACACGCGCTAGCATCTGTAAATGTACTGGTTTTCCGAACCCTAACTGATTTTAACACCCTGGTGTCTACACACGCTAGCATCTGTAAATGTGCCCACGGCAGTCACTTTGTTTCTTAATAAACGTTTGCATTTAAAATAAGCTTACATGTTAAAATACAAAAAACCAAATTAATGACATAAAGTTGACTCTATTTTAAAGACCATTATCTGTCTAGAAAGGGATTGATCAACCCCCACTTTATATGAAATGGAATAAGAGAGTTATACAATTTGCCATTTACCTATTTAAATAAAAAATAAAATACAATGCAAATTAAATTAGAGAACAGTACGCAATTGCTCTGACGTTACTGTTACTTTATCTTTATATTAATTTTTTTGACCAAGAATTAATACAAAAAACAATAGACCAGGGCGCATCTGTAAAAATATTAGTACATTTGGATGTTGAGAGGTGACTCATATTTTTTTTGCAGAAATTGCTCGAAAATAACTCGTATACTAATGTTTGAGTTATCCTACCACTCAAAAAGGTCCGGAACATTGTTTAAATAATCAAAATGTCAAAAAATAAAGGAAAAATTCGATTTTTTTCTCCGTTTTTGATTATAACTTTAAAAGTATTCATTTCCGAGAAAAGTTGTACTGATATAAAAGTTGCATAATTAAATTTCCTACAACATAGGGTTAGCTAGAAATTTTAAAAATTTTCAGTCTTGTTGCAAAATATTAATAACTGCGAAAAAACATAATAAAGCAAATATTCGCATTTTACGTTTTTCAACCATTTATGCTAAACTTAAAACCTTCATATTTCATCAAGAATAACTAAATGATATAATTAAACAATACTGTAAATTTAATTAAGATCGATTTAATAGATTTTGCAAAATAAATTTTGCAATCCAGCTTCGCAAAAAAATTAATTTCTTCAAAATGTTGCAGCACTGAAAATAAAGCAAACAGCAAGTTGAAATTTTTTCTACATATAGAAGAATACTGTACCTTTCATTTGCAATTTTCAGAATTAAAATCGGTTAACTACCACGGCGTCAGGATTTTTTTTAAATAAACAATAATTTTTGGTGCTACGCGCAGGACAGCGGATACGTTTGCTCTGATTGGGCATTCCAATGACCTTTGACGATGATTGATAAATTTTAATTTTTAGTGCATTTCGATGTAAATAAATAAATTTGTTTTTTGCAAAATAAAAAAAACATACTCTGTCCTTTGAAGTAACACTTTTTTTAAGAAAAACTGTCTTTGTTCATATATTTTAACTTAGAGAATAAAAGTTAATTATTTTTAAACATCCAATTGTTTAAACAATATATCACAAACAATAGTCAAATTAGTTTGATTTTTGTGGAATTAAAATATTAAAATGCCACAAAATATAGAGTAAGAAAAAATAATATATAAGATAAAGATTGGAAGAAATTTTGGTGCAAATCAACTTGTGTGAATCGAACACCGCTGCCCTGCGCGCAGCACCAAAAACTAATGTTTATTTAAAAAAAATTCCTGACGCCGTGTTAGTTAACCGATTTTAATTTCACAAATTGAAAATGAAAGGTACAATATTCTTCTATATTTAAAAAAGAATTTGAATTTACTATCTGCTTTATTTTCAGTCCTGCAACATTTTGAAAAAGGGAATTTTTTTTTTGGCAAAGCTGGATTGCAAAATCTGTTAAATCGATCTTAATGAAATTTACTGTGTTCTTTTATTATATTATATAGTTTTTCTGGGTAAAATATGAAGGTCCTACGTGTAGCAGAAATGGTTGAAAAACGTCAAATACGAATACGTGTTTTTTATGTTTTTTTTTCGCAATTATTGCTCTTTTGCAACAAGGGTAACAATTTTTAAAACTTTTAACCATTCCTATATTGCAGGCACTTTAATTGCGAATCTTTTATGTCAGTGCAACGTTTCTCGGAATTGAATACTTTTAAAGTTATAATCAAAAAGCGAAGAAAAGTATCGAATGTTTCCTTCATTTTTGACATTTTGATTAATTAAACAATGTTCCGGACCTTTTTGAGTGGGAGGATAACTTAATCATTATTATATGAGTTAATTTCAAGCAATTTCTGCAAAAAAATATGAGTCACCTCTCAACGTCCATCTCAAAACAGATGCGACCTGGACTATAATACAATTCTTTATACTCGTTACTATCCAAAGTATCCAATACCCTAAGTAGGATATTGTTACTTTCCCTAGTCCAATACCCTATATACCGTTACGTCGTTACTTTAAATATTTCGGTATTTTGTTTATAGGGCAGCCGGAATTATCTGTTAATTTGTCTGGTTACTTTTGAATAACATTAATACTACAATGATTAAAGTAATTTAAAAAAGCATGAAAATAGAGACTTCATCTTTAAGTGTAAAATGCGAAAGTGTCAAAGCATACCGAAAACTGAAAAGGTAACATAATCTGTTTCGCGATTAACAACGCGACATGAGTCGGTGTCATAAACACCAAAAGAATTGTATATCAATGAAAGAAACTTATTGTTCATTATGTTAAAATACAATAGAAATAGACTGTTGTTTAATAGTTAGTCGAAAATAGCCGCGCATTTTCAGAAAATTTCGGTTTGTTTAACTGATATCGCACACTCAGCACAAACAATGTTTAGTCTAATAACTTAGGCCGATAAAATTTGTAATAAATTATATTTCTTATCAGCTAAGCTGAGATGACACATATTTTTAAAATGTTGTGGCGGCTATTATCAAAATCTGGACAATTAATTTCAGAGCGCAGAAGTTGTCTGCTGGGAAAGAATGTTCAAAATGATTTATTTTTACATTGTACTTATGACCCCTGAGTACGTATCAAATGTGGCAAATTTTCTTTTGTTTTACATATTTTTTTGCATCTCATAGAGTCTCTATACACCTAAGCATATACCCAAAATATTATACTACTTAAATGACACTCGGTCCTAACTGCAATACGCAAGAGTCTCGCAGGGTTAGTCTTGTTCTTGCTCAAATCTTGCAGGCTCAGTCTTGGTCTTGGTCTTGTTAAAATTAGGCGGTCTTGGTCTTGGTCTTGGTCTTGGTCTTACGAAACTGCAAGAACAAGACCAAGACTGCAAGACCAAGACCCATTTTGGCAACACTAAGTAGCATAGAATCGGAACTAATAAAAAATAAGAGTAAATGCGCCATAGACTCACGAAAAAATTTAAAAGCCAAAGGTGATGCTGATTATGACTGAAAAGAAATATAATGTATGGGTATTTTTAAAAAGTTAATTGAACGACCTTTTAAAATGAGGTATCACTCAACCCCCTTTTCCACTAAAAATTTTGGGAGTTATGTCCGCCCCGCTAGACGTTTATGTAATTTAGTTGAAAACTGGTCTACAAAATGTTCCCCTCACAAATAAATTTGACGTGTTTTTGCACATTTTTAGATTGTCTATAGGGACCAAATTAAACAGGGTGGCACCTTTTCAAATTGACACACTGTATAATTCCTGAACTAACCACGTATCTAATATTATTTGTTTAAACTTAACCACAACGAGTTTACCTAAATACTAAAATCTAATTCCAAAATTCGAACAATTATTATTACATACCTACAAATAATTCTCTACATTCTATAACACGGGTGGCAAAGCTCCTAGATAATTCGCGCTATTGTTCAAAATTTAAAATTTTTTGGAACCGCAATTTACTTAAAAATACGTATTAAAAAAAGTTAATCTTATGGAAATTATATTCATTGAAGATATGCAAATAAAAGTAAAAAATATGTGTACTAAAAAATATAAAATTATTTTTATTTAGCTTAAATGCCTCATCAATCAAAGCCATTGGCATGGTAAAGTTGATTTCGCAATCAGATTATAGTGTATGTAATGTGTAGTATGTGTGTTGAACAAATGTCTTGTTAATTAGTAAATTGGACTTCATTGTCTTTATAAAGAGACGCTTATTAACGACATTTATTTTACTTATTTGGACAATTCTTTAAAATTTAATGAAAAATTGTTGAAAGTAATTTTCAGTAATTCTTTCAGATTCGGAATTTTTATTATAGGTCTGGATCCCGCATAAGAAAAAAAGTTGATTAATAGCAAGCTGAAAATTTGTTAATAGCTTAACGGAGTCTAGTCGGACAAAATTTGATGAACGGAAACACTGGAACAGGGGAAGAGTTAATAGTGGAACAGGTTAAAAAATTGGAACGTCAGACTATGAAAACGTCAGATGTATTTTGTCGGACAGAACTTCCAATTGGTTTGTTGCCCTTTCATTAAACTCTCATGCAAAAATCAGACTGCTGTTTATCACCAACCGGGCATTTTAATGAGTGGAACACGAAGAACATGTCAAATAACAGGAATCATGTTGGTTAGAAATAGCAGTCTGATTTTTGCATGAGAGTTTAATGAAAGGGTTACAAATCAATTGGAAGTTCTGTCCGACAAAATACATCTGACGTTGTCGTAGTCTGACGTTCCAAATTTTTAACCTGTTCCACAATTAAAACTTCTTCTGTTCCAGTGTTTCCATATATCAAAGTTTGTCCGACTACACACCCTTAAGCTAATAACAAATTTTCTACTTGCAATTAATCAACTTTCTTGGTACGCAGGATCCAGACCTATTAGGCTGATTAAAGTATTCGTTTCACTTTTAAATGATTCGCTTGATATTAAGATTTGGTTTGTTAGTTGTTCAAATATTTTTGCTTTAATCTCCACGTGTGTTTCTGTAAGTTTTCAAGAATATTTTTTATTGTTCTGCATTATTATTTTCTACTAGTGGATATTATGTCTCATTGCGGATTGGAGATGCCTTTATACAGGAAAAACATGCTGTAAATAATTCAAATTAAAAAGTTACATCACAAAAAAACTCCAATTAACACATTTAAAATATATATTTTTTGTTATTTCTATAAATTATTTTCAGTTAGACTGACCAGTCTTTTGCAATCATATCAGCAGCTTTTTCCCCAATCATAACAACTGCTGCAAATATATTTCCTGCAACAACATTTGGCATGATAGACGCATCAGCTACACGTAGACCATCAATACCATGTACTTTAAGTGACGGATCAACAACAGCATCTCCATCGGTACTGGGTCCCATTTTGCAAGTACCTACGTGGTTCTGACCAGACATGGCAACTTGGCGAATTGCACATTTCCAATATTCATCACTTCCGAATTCCAAAGCTTCACAAGTGGGAAACGGTGATTTGTTCGGTCTTGTATTATACCTCTTGAACGGATCTGACTCTGCTATTTGTATTGCCTAAAATATGTGTCAACATTAACCAACTTATAAAAGTAAAAGCACATAATTTTAGGATAGTTTAAGTTTTTGCTAGAAATATTTGTAATAATAATAGGGCCGGATAGCTCAGGCGGTAGGATATCTGACTTTGAGGCGGTTGAAGTGTAGCACTGGCCTTGTTACCTTAATTATATACCGTAGGTCGTAGAGATTGCAGACTACCCTGCTATAATTCCAAAGCCGCGTTAGCCGTATAAAACGGTAGACTATTATTATTATTATACAGTGATGAGCACGCTAATAACCGGCAAAATAGCGCAAAAGATGGAAAACATAATACATTGCGAAACAAAATGAGATGAAACTAGTGGAGGTGGAAATGATCGTTATAAACGTATAAATTAACATTACATTACATAGTTTCCGACCTTTAGACGTCTGCGAGAGTTGTATTTTATAATATTCTACTGTCAGAGTGACAGTTGTCCTACTCCTCTGATACGTCTAAAGGTGGGAAACTATGTAATGTATAATGTTAATTTATACGCTTATAACGATAATTTCCATCTCCACTAGTTTCATCTCTTTTTGTTTAGCAATGTATTATGTTTCCATCTTTTGAGCTATTTTGCCGGTTATTAGCGCGCTCATCACTGTAAATATGCTACCCAGATAGCATGGCATTTCTAGTTTTTGTGTTACGCTTTTATTTGAAGTGTACTCTTGGGAAGATAATCAGGTGGTTTCCCCTAGCTTGCTTGATTGCAGTGTGACACCCATTTAAATCATAATTTGATATCCGCCCATGAATATCTGTTATTAAACCAATAGCATAAATTTAGTATATATTATGTTTATATGGGATTGAGCCCATAGAGCAGCGGTGCTCAAAGGGTCGATCGCGATCGACCAGTCGATCGCCAAAGTTTTTGAAGTCGATCGCGATTCACGGAAAAAATACAAATTGAAAAGATATGTCTGGTATCAAAGAAATTTGGCTAAAGAAAAATTGTTAACAATGCTGCCTCTGAAAGAAAAACCTCGCGGAGAAGATATATATACAAAGTTTTTTTTTTTAATTTTGTAAAACAATACGAGCTAGCGATTTACAAACTAGTGTGTATTACAACATATGGTGCACCATTCATGACTGGCGTTAACAATGGATGTGTTGAATTATTACGAACTAACGATGAATTTCCATAATTTTTTAAATTTCATTGCATCATTCACCAGCAAGTTTTGTGTTCCAAAATTTTAAATATGGACGACGTCATGAAGATCACAATAAAAACTGTGAATTCAATCAGAGTGCGAAACTTGTAACGACGTCTTCTTAAAGCGCAATGGAAAGCTAGCGACCCTGCGGAACACACTGACGTACATCGGCATACAGATGCGAAATAGTTGAGCCGTGGAACATTTTTAGATAGGTTCCAGGAGTTGCTTCCCGAAATAATTTCTTTTCTAGAAGAACGGGGGGAAGACGCTCATTTACTTCAAAACGAAAAATGGCTCGGTGATCTGTCTTTCGTATCGCAAATCATTTGAACCTCCTTAAGTTGGAACTACAGGATAAAAATAAAACAATTATAGATATGATGAGCACAGTACATTCTTTTGTCAACAATTTGAAATTATTGATTAATCAAATGAACAGAATGGATTTAAAGAACTTTTCACCGTTGAAAAAATGATATCCGCTCATTTGAATTATGTTTATCAGCAGACGGACGGAGATGCAAGCAGTTCATAGCGAGTTTGAAAGACGCTTCGCTGATTTAAAAAAAAAAAACTGACAGATATTGTAACATTCATGGCTAATTCATTTTCTTGCGAAGTGATGTAAAAAATTGCCATTTAAATATCCATTACTTTCAATATGGAGATTATGTCCGTCCAAAATGAGGTACTAAAAATAATTTCGGATATACTCCTTAATGGCGTAGGCGCAAAATCTTGGTCTAATACAATTTAAATGCATTCATTTTTTTCAAATCCTAAGAAAACTAATAAGTGTTTTTGAAAAATGTATACACAGAATGAAATATTACATTATTACCGAATGAAAACTAATAAGTGTTTTTGAAAAATGTATACACAGAATGAAATATTACATTATTACCGACGCCCGAAAGTCGCTGAAAACTCCTATAATCCTCATTTTAAAAAGTTACAGGGTTGAAAAAAAGAGAAAATTTAGTGTGATTTTTATTTTCAAATATGTCAATTAAAAGAAACGTTTTGTTTATTCTAGGAGACTTCTGCCCTCGGTAATAATGTAACCTTTCATTCTGCGTTTAAATTTTTCAAAAATACTTATTAGTTTTCCTACAAGATGCCTATCCCCTTAAATCCAGAACGACCGATACGAAATTGGTCTTTCATATCGTCTGACAAATATTCGTCTTTGAAGCAAATAGCTTTGTAGCTCACAGCATTCTTTGGATCAACGTACTTGTGTGAGTCTGCATTTTCCCAAATTGAGGTAGTGACATCAAAGTATCGTAATCAACTAACTGACTAATATCTCTGATTATATGAAAAACTACTGGATGATATGCAGTGCCATGCATTAACATTCAAATAATAAGATGAAAAACATGACTTTAATTACAACTCTCTGTAGTTACAACTATCAAATAGAAATGTGCAATAAAGTTTTTTATTTTCAAAATTGTTTTTTTTTACTAGCAGTCGATCGCTGGACGCTTGCAGTTTATGTGGTAGATCCCACTCAGTACAAGTCTGAGCACCACTGCCATAGAGGGTTAACGAGCATGAAACATACATTAAGAACAGAGAAATCCCAGATATGCAAACATGCCTGAGACAACGAGGACACAGTATATTGAAAAGATGCATCAAAAATCATGAAGGAACGGACACGAAAAGGAGAAAAGTCAAAGAAGCAGCCCTCATCCTACTCTAGAAAGAAAAATATGTAGCAGATACATCAACACAATGCAGCAGGCTTTGGTTACCAATATGAAAGAATAAGTCAAGAAGAAGAAAATACCAACAAGAGCCGAATGAAGAACGCACCATCGAAAGTTTCATACCTAGTGTGACCAACTCCAATTCAGTCGAATCCGGGACAAGGCTGAAAAAAATACCTGAAATCCGGGACATCTCAATGAAAATCAGGCCATTTTTTTTAGAAGACAATACCTAAAATACAGAAACGAAAAAAAGTCCAACGTTTTAGTTTTCGTAGAACTATAATACCACGATATATAATTCATGCGTTCTGGATGTAGTATGGTATAGTTAGACCCAAACCCAGACATCCAAAGTGAAAGTTATCCTCCAACACCAAATTGTTCTATATGGTCTACATAATGTTCAGAAAAAAGTCACACCATTTTGAGCATCGGGTTTGGGGGGGGAGAGGGGGGAGAAATCTGTAAATTCGTAGTTTTTTAGGTTTTTCGTCAATATTTCTAAAACTATGCGGTTTAGCATGAACAACCTTCTATACAAAATTGTTCTATATTAAATTTGAAATAAAAAAGGTCCTATGCATAACCCTTATAAAATGAACGGTTCCAAAGTTACAGAGGTAGTATAGTATAATTGGTCCAAAAAAGGCCTAACCCGGACATCCAAAGTAAAAGTTTTTATTCAACACCAAATTGTTCTATATGATCCACATATTGTTCAGTAAAAAGTTACACCATTTTGAGAGTCCGGTTTGGGGGGAGATGGGGAAGAAGTCGGTAAATTAGTAGTTTTTTTAGGTTTTTCGTCAATATTTCTAAAACTATGTATTAGCGAAAAGAATGTTCTATAGAAAAATGTTCTACATAAGATTTAAAACAAAAAAGATTCTATACATAATTGTTATAAAATCAACGGTTCCAGAGTTACAGAGAATGAAAAGTGGAGATTTTCGATACTTTTTATATTTACCGATTTCTCTACCCTCTTCCCCCCCAAACCCGACGCTTAAAATGGTGTGAATTTTTTCTGAACATTATGTGGACCATATAGAACAATTTGGTGTTGGAGGATAACTTTCACTTTGGATGTCTGGGTTTTTGGTATAGTTATACCATACATTGCCCAAAAAATATAAAAAGTATCGAGCTCCTCGACTTTTCACCCTCCGTAACTCTGGAACCGTTGATTTTATAACAATTATGTATAAAACATTTTTTGTTTTAAATTTCATGTAGAACATTTTGTATATAACATTGTTTACGCTAAAGCATAGTTTTAGAAATATTGACGAAAAACTTAAAAAAAACTAATAATTTACCGACTTCTCCCCATCTCCCTCTCAAACCGGACGCTGAAAATGGTGTAACTTTCTACTGAACAATATGTAGACCATACAGAACAATTTGGTGTTGGAGGAAAACTTTTACTTTGGATGTTTGGGTTAGGCCTTTTTTTGGACCAGTTATACTATACTACCTCCGTAACTTTGGAACCATTCATTTTAGAAAGATTATGCATGGGGCCTTTTTTATTTCAAATCTATTGTAGAACAATTTTGTATAGATGGTTTTTCATGCTAAACCGCATAGTTTTACAAATATTGACGAAAAACGTAAAAAACTAGGAATTTATCAATTTCTCGCCCCTCTCCCCCCCACACCTGACGCTCAAAATGGTGTGACTTTGTTCTGGACATTGTGTGGATCATATAGAACAATTTTGTGTTGAAGGATAACTTTCACTTTGGATGTCTGGGTTATGCCAACTTTTGGATCAACTATACTATGCTAATGTGGTAATGTGGTATTAGTATTACACTCTAGAAATTGTCCACTTTTTTTCTTCCCACCAATTCAATTTGATGTGAATTCTGAGAAGAATAACGTATTCGAAATTTCAAAAGACAATTTTACCAAAACATTGAAAATTGCGAACAAGAAGTAGAACTAGTGGAAAAGTACATTTACTTGGGTCATGAAATTAGAATTGGCAGAGATAACCAAACATGCGAAATAAAAAGAAGATTAACTCTTGCTTGGGCAGCCTACGGAGCTCTGAGAGACATATTTAGGAGCAGTATACCGATCGGTTTAAAAAGACAAGTGTTTGACCAATGTGTGCTACCGGTAATGACTATGACATATGGAGCAGAGACACTGACTCTAACCAAGGCAACAGCGTCGAAAATGCGGGTTGCTCAAAGGCGCATGGAAAGATCCATGCTGGGCGTAACTCTACGGGATAAAATAAGAAATGAAGATCTCAGACAAACAACCGGTATCGCAGATGTTGTAGAACGTATCACCAGGCTCAAATGGAACTGGGCAGGACACGTCGCCAGGCTGAAAGATTCAAGATGGGCACGAAAGCTGATGGAGTGGAGACCAAGAGAAGATAAACGAAGTAGAGGAAGGCCGCCTACACGATGGGCAGATGATATCAGGCGGATTAGTAAAAACTGGCAAAAATCAGCACAAAACCGTGAAGTGTGGAAACAATTGAGGGAGACCTATGTCCAGCAGTGGACGTGAAATTGGTTGGATGATGATTGAAAATTTGGATGGCCCAGAAGCCTTATCCGGGACGCCGGGACACGACTTCGGAATTCGGGCCATGTCCCGGATTTTTCGGGCTAGTTGGTCACACTATTCATACCCAATACATATGCAACGCACAACACAACTCAACCAAAGATTAAATTTTTAATTTGATTAAACATAAGGTCAGGTGGGGAAACTGTGCATTCGGGGTAAGTGTGTTAAGTCAAAATATATTTTAATATGGTTATATACTAGTATCGCCACCCATGATTTGTTAAAGAAGAATACAAATGCTTACAAGGTCAACTGAAACTAAGATTAGCTTTGCTTTCATTTAACTATAGTTTGTTTTTTAACCAAGAGGAGTGATTCAAATTTACCGTGCCGTAATGCTTGTTTCTAATTGGTCCAAATGTAGGCAAGTTTACTCCACTGTTATCAAATTTTGACACTAATGACATTTATGAAATTTTGGCACTTCTGTCATTCTATAGGTTAATTAAGTCTATCGGCGATTTTTTGTGTTTTCTGCATTATTCCTTTAATTTTTAGATTTTTAGTCTACTTTTATATAAAAATAGTTCTTTTTAGAACTCTTTAGCGATGTGTTAGTATAATATAATATGTATGGATTATCATCGAAAGCTGATATGATCAACGAAAAAAATAAGATGAATTTGGTGACTTTTCTAGTAACTTTCTTGGGTGTGAATCTGCCTTTTTAGTTTACTCCTCCTGGTTAAAAAATCAACATAGAAAATAGAAAAGTGTCCTTCTGTCTGGACCTAACGTTAAGTGCGTGTTTCAGGCGAGACGTGCTATTTAAAATCAAGTACCATCGGCATTCTCTGTTAAATTTTAAAACTTTTTTTTACTCTTAAAACTTTTTTGCACTTTTAAAGTACATACACACCCAGATTCCATTTTTATTGATTCATGGCTAAAAAATAAATCGAAGACACACTTCCACCATTTGAAGGGGGAAGTGTGTACTACGGAAATAGTTTAAAAAAAATTAAAATATGGTGACGTCATTGCCGTGGAAAGTTATAAAATGAAGCAGTTGTAGGTGATAAGTACATATTCAAATTATATATTAAAATATTAGCTTCAAATCTGACTTGGTCTCAAAATGCGGTATGTAAATTTCGTCGCCTTAATACTATAAGTTAATAACTCGAAATTAGTAGTTCTGAGATAAACGGGTTTAAAGATTTTAAAGATATTTGTGCTGCTACCATGATGTTGGTAAATACGGAATTCATTCTGCAGCTCTAAAATACTGTTCCTTACCTTTTTGGCTAATGATCTATTTAGGAATACGGTGCAAAATTTGTTTTCCAATATGGAAAATAACATGAAAAATTAAAGTTATCAACTTATGTTATCATTAACATTATTTGATAATGTCGCATGTCGTGCCAAGTTGCATCTAAGTGAACTTTTTATAATAATAATAATAATAGTCTCCCGCTTTATACCGCTTTGGCTTTGGGAGTATAGCAGGGTAGTCTGCTATATCTAGGGCCTACGATATACAAGGAAGGTAGCAGGGCCAGTGCTAGGCTTCAACGCCTATTATTACCCCTGGTTTTACCCAAGGTACTCATTTTATTCAGGCTGAGTCGACCTGGGGCCTATAGACATTTTAAAAATGTCTAGTTGTTTTTGCCGGCGATAGGATTTGAACTCCGGACCACCGGCACGCGAGCCAAGCACACTACCGCGTAGCTACGCCGGCCCTGTGAACTTTTTAACAAAACTAATATTTGAAGCATTATTTTGGTGAAAATTAGCCCTCTGCCATTTGGGTTGCCAGCTCTGCTAACAATTCTCGAATTTTTGCATTAATATGAACCGAGTAAACAGATAGAAATTACGTGGTAAGCTCAATGGTTTCAGAAAAATACGTGCTACAACTAGATAACTATAGTTAGCTAGTTTTAGCATTCAGTGTATGTCGTATTCACAATTATTTCGATTAAACAATAACATGATAACTTATCTTGTCAAGTTTTAGCACTGAATATTAGGGACATTTGAGTTTTATCAACTTTCGTCAATCATAAATAAATACTTAACCCGTTTGGAGCGAGTTATCAAGTTTTTACAAAATATGGAGACAAATAAAATACATCTTGTGAACTAGTTATGTTAAGAACGTCCATTTTAGAGTTATCAAGTTATAGTACTAAGGCGACGACATACTAACTTTTAATATTTTGCTACACACTTACCCCACCTGACCTTATTATTTTTATAACAGATTACTAGATTCTTGCCATATTAAAAAAAAATGATAATGGAATTTAATTTAATTTAAATTTTTTTTCAACAATCACAACTACGATACAGATTACACAAACTAACATATCCCTGGTGGCAGTAACATAATAATTTCAAACAACGTTTTTTCAACCACAGATTGCTAGGACCATAAGATCGACACCAAAATTTCATTTGTATATGGAAAGTACATAATACATATATAACCTAAAAGATCCGGTTATGAAAATTTCCCAGAATTTTCAAACCTATTTTTTTTAATTTTCTGAGGACGATCTTTACACCAACAATTAGGGCTCAATCCCATATAAACAAAATACTAAATTAAACATGCCACAAGAAAACAGTTTCAGAACCTTGCTAACATCACAAATCATTCCGTTGTAGCCTTGATTCGGTAGTAACATAGGTGCTACTTTATGGAATGTCAAAAAATACAAGATCCTTTGTAAAAGGTATATTTAAAATACCCCAATAAGGGTTACATCACAAAACAAAACGTTTTCGGATTAATAAGTAATCCATCATCAGTGTTAAGCCCTAAAATAGTAAGTATAACCTAATTAATAATAGAAAATGTGATAAAAGTTGACGAAGGTTAAGAATTGACACAGGCCATACTTACAATAGCATGCATGCGTGAGCCACCAAAAAGTTATGGGTGAAAACCCTTTGAAAGTTGTAAGATGTTAAATGATACTACATAGATATTATTGATAATGATGATCGATGTTGCTAATATTCCTGGATATAACCCAGGTTACAGGGCAACACAGGACTCTAACCCACGTGGATATGATTTGCAAGGAATGAACCTTACATATTGAAAATTGAGTGTCAACTGAACTGACAGGTAAAAGAACTTCAGAAATATGTCAGTGACAGATTAGATTGTCAATGCAACGTTATGAACTATTTTGTTACTTCAGCCAATGAAATTTAAAGTTTATGTCGATGTTAAAATAAAACATTATCAAATATCCATATATTGGTGTTAAAATTATATAAAATTATATAGATAAAGTTGTGTAATATTTGACGATTAAACATATGAATATGTCATTAATTGATAAATAGGTACTACGAGTTATGCAGTCAGCAACACATTAATCTCGTAATGGTGATATACTTAGAATTTTTTTTGAAAGGCCTATTACGCACTGCGTCTAGGATATCAGAATTTGTTTAATATGTACAAAATGTACAATTCTAAGATAATGATTAAGGTGTGAGTGTTTTGGTGACTGATAATTTGATCTAAGTTGTTGAGTACAGATGAACTTGAAAAATTAGAAAGTGATGGTATATTTCGTTTGGCTGAATAAATTTTGTAGTTATGTGCGAAAGATAATGAGACTAAACACACTTGATAAGACTGATAACCCAAGAGACTCAACCACAGACCGACCCAAAACGAATGGATGAATAATGAAGAAGGGTGTAGGATCAGGGTGGGAGGATCTGGAGATAAACAATGTAATAAATAAAACGAATAATGTAGAAGTCTGTCTAAATTACTGTAGAAGTGAAAAATAAGAATATGGAATGATAAAATGTAAATAAAATGTATTGAGAGTTTGAAGTAGGATGTTGGGTATAGAAAATTTGTATAGAAATAAAATAGGTTGGATGATAGTGAAAGTCTGATGATAAACATAAGATGAGAGTATATAGATGATGTGTGTTATGAAAAAAGTTGTCGGTGTAGGGGTTGAAAATCTCTAAAGACCCTATTAACTATATGAATCGTAGTGGAGTCTATAGATTACAATGCTCCAATTGTGATGCTACATATATAGGTAGAACTTGTAGATCACTAGCTTCTCGTTCCTTAGAACATACTAAAAGAGAGAACACTTCAACTTTCTCACAACATCTCATACAAAATAAACATACTCTCAACATCCCAGAGGACGCCTCATTGTTACATAACATCTCTCAAAAAAACTTCCTAAGATTGGACCTGTATGAGGACTTAGAAATAGTTAAAGAGAAGCAGAAAAGTCCTAATTGTGTTAATCGCCATGTTTCTTTTAATCGAGATTTTCAACCCCTACACCGACAACTTTTTTCATAACACATATCATCTATATACTCTCATCTTATGTTTATCATCAGACTTTCACTATCATCCAACCTATTTTATTTCTATACAAATTTTCTATACCCAACATCCTACTTCAAACTCTCAATACATTTTATTTACATTTTATCATTCCATATTCTTATTTTTCACTTCTACAGTTATTTAGACAGACTTCTACATTATTCGTTTTATTTATTACAATATTTATCTCCACATCCTCCCACCCTGATCCTACACCCTTCTTCATTATTCATCCATTCGTTTTGGGTCGGTCTGTGGTTGAGTCTCTTGGGTTATCAGTCTTATCAAGTGTGTTTAGGCTCATTCTCTTTCGCACATAACTACAAAATTTCTTCAGCCAAACGAAATATACCATCAATTTCTAATTTTTCAAGTTCATCTGTACTCAACAACTTAGATCAAATTATCAGTCACCAGAACACTCACACCTTAATCATTATCTTAGAATTGTACATTTTGTACATTAAACAAATTCTGATATCCTAGACGCAGTGCGTAATAGGCTTTTCAAAAAAAATTCTAAATATATCACCATTACGAGATTAATGTGTTGCTGACTGCATAACTCGTAGTACCTATTTATCAATTATTGACATATTCATATGTTTAATCGTCAAATATTACACAACTTTAACTATATAATTTTATATAATTTTAACACCAATATATGGATATTTGATAATGTTTTATTTTAACATCGACATAAACTTTAAATTTCATTGGCTGAAGTAACAAAATAGTTCATAACGTTGCATTGACAATCTAATCTGTCACTGACAAATTTCTGAAGCTCTTTTACCTGTCAGTTCAGTTGACACTCAATTTTCAATATGAAAGGTTCATTCCTTGCAAATCATATCCACGTGGGTTATATCCAGGAATATTTGCAACATGAGTCCTGTGTTGCCCTGGGTTATATCTAGGAATATTTGCAACATCGATCATCATTATCAATAATATGTAGTATCATTTAACATCTTACAACTTTCAAAGGATTTTCACCCATAACTTTTTGGTGGCTCACGCATGCATGCTATTGTAAGTATGGCCTGTGTCAATTCTTAACCTTAGTCAACTTTTATCACATTTTCTATTATTAATTAGGTTATACTTACTATTTTAGGGCTTAACACTGATGATGGATTACTTATTAATTCGAAAACGTTTTGTTTTGTGATGTAACCCTTATTGGGGTATTTTAAATATACCTTTTACAAAGGATCTTGTATTTTTTGTGATTTATGGTATACAGCCAGCTACAGGAATTTTATTTTCCTCGTGGATTTTATGGAATGTCTTCAGTTGATTTACAGGGAGATTTGGTTATATCTTATTTGCATATGTCTTACATTGTAGTAGCATTACCAAAAAAAAAGAAAAAAAAATGGTTAAAATTAAATTCTCACACACTCGTTTTTTATTTTAATAATACTTACCATTTTAAGTCCTTCGACAAGAACGTCTACATCTTCAGTTTGGCTAAAGTAATTAGGGGCTATTATAGGATTATCTAGTGAATTACTGGTTCTTAAAGAAACTCTTCCTCTACTTTTAGGCCTCAGAACGAATGGATTGATTCCGAATGATGGTGTTCCTACATGGGGCGCAAACACTTGATTATACAATTTTGTTGGGACACCGGCACTATTTCCCATTATTGCAAAAGTAAGTTGGTTAAAAGATATGGCTCCAAGAACTAATTGTAGATCTGGATAATCTAGATTTTGATCAGCGTATTTCGACTTTACGAAAGCTACAGCTTCAGAGCCTCCAGGTAATGTTAGAACTCCCTTTCCTAAAACAATAATATTTATAGACAAAGTACCTACATAAAAATCATTGTATATTACCATTTACTAGGTATTCGTACCAATTCTGAGGTTTGAAAAAGTCTGCGTCAGTGAAGGTAACGCTTTCATTAACAAATAGAGCTTGAAAAACTACGCCAATATGATCTTGTAAATTGTATCCAACTTTTGAGTCCTTGAGGCAGGTTATACCTTTTTGAGTCAGATGATCTTGTGGACCAACTCCTGATGTCATAAGAAGTTGAGGGCTCATTATAGTACCTGCACTTAAAATTATTTCTTTCCTAGCATGGACTGTATGTTTGATTCCATATTTTATATATTCTACTCCGTGAGCTTTCTTGGTGGTGGGATCGATTAAGATTTTGGTGACTCTGGCACCAGACTGAAGATTAAAATTAGATCTATTTAATATGGGCTTAATAAAAGCTGTTGCAGTGCTACATCTTCGTCCTCGTCTTTCAGTGCCTCTAATTTTAGAAAAACCTGCAATAAAATAAAAGTCGCAATTATTGTTTATATATATGATACAAAAGAGTAATTAACCCTGGAACAGCACACTGGGGTCTGAAAAACCCAGGCACATGAATCGTTCAATGTAACTTGCACATGTCTGCGTCTTTTGGCGATCCCTTGCACGTAAATTCAGTTAACAGCCGACTACGTTGAGAGACCGCGTAAAGTGTGTTGGATAGTTTGCTGTGACGCTTTTTAGAATGGACCGGGATAGTGTGACGTCAAAACGTCAAATATTTTTCCAAACAAATCAAAAATCAATTTATGTTTGCCGTCTGTAAATGGATTATACAGGTGATTTGTGTAATCATTTTTAATTTTATTTTGTTTTAACTAGCATCTGCACATTTTTTCTAAAGACACAATCCTTGTTAGTCATATCAATCATATTGCTTTTAATTTTATAAATGTCACTACACAAAATCAAGGATTTATACACTACAATAGTACTTACTGCGTTTCTTCAAGTTCTTAACCAGTCCTATTTGGAAATATGGTGGAAAATGTACTATGAGCATTGATTGCAATCACAGTTACCCAACACATTACCATTTTGTAAAAATTAAACATCCTATAAGCAATATATTCGAATTATAAAAACGAAAACAAACACATGACAAACACCACGTGTTAATATTTGTTTTGTTTGGCAAATGATTCCAGAGTAGCCAACATTGATTTGACGTCACGACTATCACGGTCCATTAGAATTAGAAATATGCTTTATTGTCATGAAAACATGTTAAATTATTTACTAAAATTACATAAATCGTCAATATAAGACAAAAAAATAATAATAAAGTAAACAGAAACAATTAAATGCAAAATTTAAAATTTTAAATAAATTGCAAATTGCATAGTCTCGGGTAAAAAGTTAGGCTGCTGCATATGCCACCCAAACATAGATAAAAAAAATATACTACTCGTACAAAGGGTACTTACAGTAACTTCTTAGTTATTGATTAAGAAATTCTTCTACTAAATAATATGGTCTTTCAGATAGGTAGGCTTTTGTCATTTTACGGAATTTTGAGAAAGATGTTGCAGCTTTAAGTTGTAGAGGGAGATGGTTGTACAGTTTTTTTGCGGAATATAATACGGATTTCTTTACTAACTCAGAGGTTGGAGTCGGTAAATAGACGTCAAAGGTAGAAATTCTCGTGAAATAGTTATGATTCGGTCTTGCTGGAAAGACATGTAGATGTTTACGAATTAAGCAAACAGTTTCTAAAATATATAAACAAGGAAGAGTTAAAATTCTGTGATTTTTGAAGTAGCTTCTGCAATGTGTTATTCTTCTGAGGCCAAACATATATCGTATTGCTTTTGTGTAATTTGAAAATAACATCGGATTGGGCAGCTGTACCAGAACCCCATAAAAAGAAGACCATATCGAAGATATGACTCAAACAAAGAAAAATATGTCATTTTGGAAGATGCTAAATTGAGTTCCTTTGAAACAGATCTTATAGAATACCAAGCTGAAGATAATTTCTTCCTTAACAAATCGATATGAAGGGACCATTTAAGGTTGCTGTCTAAAAAAATTCCGAGAAATATTACAGAATCAACGGTACTGATCTGGCTGTTATTAAGTGGTAAGGGTTAAAGAGCTCCTTTATAAGATAATGCCACTGTTTTATCTAAGTTAAACGAGAGCAAATTAAAGTCGGACCAGGTTTTTATTTTAAGTAGATCAGAAGTTATAGTGGCATGAAGAGTTGCAATATTAGAGTTGCTCCAAGTGATGCTGGTATCATCAGCAAAAAGAAATATTTTTCCATCGATTTTTAAACTAGTTATGTCATTAATAAAGATAAGGAAAAGTAGAGGACCCAGTACTGAACCTTGAGGTACCCCACATACAATGTTTTTGAGACTAGAGTCTGTGTCATTTGCTCTAACCAATAATTGTTTCCTATCATCCAAGTAAGATTGGAACCAATTCAAAGAAATACCTCGAATTCTGTAGAAAATTAGTTTTTTTATCAATATGTCGTGATTGACACAAAAACGGTGGCAGTGTGAAGATTATTGTTGAGTGCTTGGTAAACGTCATGTAGTACAGAAAACATTGCATCAGTGGTACATTTGATTGTGTGGTACACATGATTTTGTGATAAAATGTTGTTTTCAACTAGAAAGGACATAAGTCGAGCTTTTATGAGTCTCTCAATAATTTTGGAGAGTACCGGTAGCAGTGCAATAGGTCTATAATGGCAAGTATTAGATTTTTCACCACCCTTATGAAGAGGAATAATGATGGCTGTCTTTAGGCACTCTGGAAATTTGCCTTACTCAAAAGAATCATTAATAAGTGAGATGAGGACTTCCAACACATTTTCTGGGAGATTTGAAAAAAATTTTATCGATAGACCATCAGTACTACAGGAAGATTTGCTTTTGATACTACTGATTGTTTGAATCAGTTCAGGTATATCAACTGGTTTTATAAAGAATGAATTCGAGACCTTTCTTGAAATAGGGAGATAGGAAATGTGATCTTGTTGTGGCAAAATAGGTGATGTAATATTTTTAGTCACATTAACAAAGTATTCATTTAGATTTTCAGAGTCTGGAAGAGAGATTTTTTGAGAAGTGTGGGTTTTATTTCGAAGATCGTTTATTATGGACCAAGTTTCTTTTGCAATACTTTTAGAGCTTCCCAGGCGGTTTTGATAGTACACTTTTTTAGCTGATTTTAGAAGTTTAAGATAGGTTGCCCTGTAATTGGTGATATAATCAGTGACAGAGAGGTTGGTTGTAAATTTCTTGATGTAAAGTAGTGACCAAGGAAAGTCTTGGAATGAGGTGAAGGCCCTAGCGCAAAATAGAACCCGATGGCGCGTTTTCACTGAAGCTCTATGCTCCACTTAGGAGTTCAAGAACATTATATAAAGTAGTGACCTCATATTTTTGTCTGATATTTTAGTTTAGGCTTAATTTTAATTAGAGGAAATGCTTTATTGAAGATACATACAAGCTTATCCAAAAAATTACGGAAATTATAGTTAACGTCCAAAGGAAATTGCCACTCAGAAGTTAAGCATACATTTTGGAATTTACGAAAGTTCCGGGTGGAAAAAATCCTGATTAAATGTTGGGTTTTTAAGGAGGGTTTGCTGAAGATATTAAACTTTGTATAAACTGCTTCGTGATCAGATAGTCCAGCATTAATAATTGTAGAGCGGACATCAAGGGTGAGAAATCTGAGACAATATAATCGATTATGGTAGATGAAGTTTTAGTAATCCTTGTAGGAGAATCAACGTGCATTGTTAGCCCATACGATTCAAATATATTGACTAAGGATATTTGAGCAGCACAAGCTGCAGCATAATCAATATTGTGGAGCTGTGGGTACATCTGAGCAGCAGCATAATGAATATTTTATCTTTTAGTGGAGCTGTGGGTACTTCGGACCCCAGTGTGCAGTTAAAGGGTGTTAAAAATTTGAGGTGATTTTTTGTTATTTGCTAGTATGGCAGATTCTAAGAGAAAATATTAGTTATATTACTAACAACAAAAGAATTAGAGTGAGATGCTGAAAACCTGTAGGCGAATGAAGATGAACCTGAGACCATCGAATATGATTTTGGAGACTCATCAGATAAAGACGATGATTATGTTCCTGAACGATAATGAAGAAGAACAAACAGAACCCAATATCTCGCAAAGAAATATCGCCAGTATACTGGGAACAATTGTTTAGAACATCGTACTGTTTAGAACATCGAGCTCAATTAAGTATATTATGTGTTTCAGAACCAAAGTTGAAGTGCCTGGCTAAGCTTAAGAAATAGTTATCTTGTAACACTATTTATGTTTCATTTTAGTTTAAAGGGTTTTTAAGAGACAAGTTTTATTTCACTGGAATTTTGTTTAATTTTTTTGGACATATTTCCATATTTTTAAAAAGTGTAATAAAAGCACTAGATTATGTTTTTTCACATGTATCAGATCTAATGAGAAATGTTTCTTATGAAATAAACATATTTTGAAAATAAGATATTTTTGTTTATTGTTTTGTAAAACACACCGCAGAAAAAATAAATAAATAACAATTATTACTAAAAAAGACAATTAGGATTTTCGAGACCCCCCTGTGCAGTCTACGTTAGATGAACGAACTGTACTGTTCTAGGGTTTAGATGATATTTTAAAAACTGTAGATCTTTTTCAACTAAGGTTAAGCTCAGATCATTTGAAGGGAAGATTTTTACACCTTTAGTTGAAATTTTTGCAGTACAAGAATGTTAGTGTAGATAACTGGAACTAACTGGACTACCTACAATCCATAATATAGATGTAGATAAAATATGGACGCAGACATTACTATTGACCAGATATTCACAATAAAACAGATAATGGAAAAATGCTGGGAGTTTTATCGTGAGCTTCATTAGATGTTCATAGATTTTAAACAAACATTTGGTAGAGTACGCTTGGCTAGACAGTGGACAAAGATGCAGGAAGTTGGCTTTCCCAAAAAACGAGTTAGATATATATATGAATGTGTATCGAACGGTTATGATGTAAGATCAGCGTTGGACAACAATAGTCAGAGACATTATTTGGAATAAGCAATGGACTAAAACAATGAAGTATCCAATGACAATGGCATCAGACTAATAAATCTACCAACTTCCCTTAACATGGTCATTGCCAGCACATGCTTCCAACGAAAAAATATTCATAAGGGGAACGTGGAGATCTCTTGATGGGGTTACAGTAAACATGATCGATCATGTTATTATTGACCCTAGACCTCACTCAAACGTAATAAACGTATGCAGCAGACGAGGGGCAAATGCAGACTCAGATCCCTACCTAGTGGAAAGTAGAATAAGAGCCAGAATCTCAAACATTAAAAAAGAAAAGGGATCCAAAATTGAAAAATATTAAATAAAAAACTTAACAGACAACAGCAAAAGGGCCAAATATAAAAAATATATAAAAGGAAGGCTAGAAAACAGACAAAAGCACGAGGATATAAACAGAGAATGGGAAGCGTATAAAAACATCATACAAGACGCTGCCAAAGAGACTTTGGGTCTACAAAAAAAGGTCAAATCAACTGAAGGGAAGTGGTGCGATGAAGAGTGTCGTAACATAACAGAGAGAAAAAATAATGCATATCAACGACTACAACAACGACATAGAACAAGACAGGCAGAGGAGGAATATAAAATGCTAAGGAGGGAAGAGAAGAAAATACACCGCAGAAAGAAAAGAGAACACATAGAAAAAGAAATAGAAAAAGAAATCCAAGAAATTGAAGAATTAAATAAACCAACAGAAACCAGAAAATTCTACCAAAAACTTAACAAAAGCAGAAAAGAATTTAAACCAAGAACAATGATGGGCAGAGACAAAGAGGGAGATATAGTAACTCAACAGAGTGAAATACTGCAAAGATGGACTAAATTCTTCAAAGAAAAGTTTGAACAAAACGAAGATCCACTATACGATGAAATTATACTGGATCAAACGGATACCGGAGAAACAACGGATACCAGACTGAAAAACAACGAGTCACCTGGATTGGACACCATTAGCGCAGAATTAATAAAAGAAGGCGAGACTCCCTATTGAATGCGATACACGAACTTATAGTGAACATATGGAACAATAAACAACTGCCACAAGACTGAAATACCGGAGTAATCATTTCACTACATAAAAAGGGAGATCAGCTTCAATGTAAAAACTACCGGCAATAACGCTACTGACTGTGGCATATAAAATACTGTCAAATATTGTGTATGAGCGATTGAGACCATATGCGGAACAAATAGTTGGGGGATATCAATGTGGTTTCTGTAGGCAGAAGTCCACAATAGATCAGATCTTCGTTTTGAGACAAATCTTGGAAAAGTCTAGTGAATTTAATACAGGATCACATCATCTCTTCATTGATTTTGAGAGTGCCTATGATAGTATCCATCGAGAATTTCTGATCAACGCCCTGAAAGAGTTTAATATTCCAACTCATCTCATTGATATAGTAAAAGAAACACTTAAAGTACAAAGCAGGGTTTGAATTCAAAACGCACTAACAGATACATTCCATGTTAGAACGGGCCTACGACAGGGAGATGCCCTATTCTGTATTCTATTCAACATCACATTAGAGAAAATAATTAGAGAGTCAAAAGTCAACACCAGAAGAACAATACATAATAACAAAAAGTGTACAAATATCGGCATTTGCAGATGATGTTGATATCATAGCTAGAAGCAAAAGAGAAATAATAGAAGCATTAAATGCTATAGAAAGAATGGCACAAAACAGTGGCCTAAATATTAATGAAATAAAAACCAAATACATGAAGGCCAGCCAATCGACAGGCCAAAGAAACCTACAGAATCTGACAATAGGAGACTATAACATCGAAAGCGTAAAATTTTTTACATATCTAGGTTCACTAGTTACCGCAGATAACAATGTCAGCGAAGAAGTTAAGAGAAGAATACATATTGCTAATAAAACATATAATGGACTCATTAAACATCTAAGATCTAACAACATCCCTAGAAAAACCAAATGCAAAATATACAAAACCCTGATAAAACCGGTCCTTATATATGGATCAGAGACATGGACACTGTCGAAAAGCGATGAGAACTTATTAGGAACGTTTGAACGAAAAATCCTTACACACATATATAAAGGAGTGAAAGAAAATGACGTATGGCGCAGAAGATATAATTTTGTACTATACGCAGCATACAACGAACCCGACGTCATAACATCCATAAAGATCGGACGTCTGCGCTGGATGGGCCATGTTGAACGAATGTTGGAGACCGAAACACCAAAACATATAATGAAGCAAACACCAGTAGGGAGAAGGTCAAAGGGAAGACCCAAACTTAGATACATGGAACAAGTGGAACAA
Organism: Diabrotica virgifera virgifera; assembly: GCF_917563875.1. Classification (NCBI taxonomy): domain Eukaryota; kingdom Metazoa; phylum Arthropoda; class Insecta; order Coleoptera; family Chrysomelidae; genus Diabrotica; species Diabrotica virgifera. The sequence continues at coordinate 177,514,421 of NC_065447.1, forward strand.
GATCTGAAAACACTTGAGATTACCCACTGGAAGAACAAAGCAAGAAACAGAACAGAACGGAATGAACATGAATGGACTAAAACATTGAGACGCATTTTTAGCCCATCTCTTCAACTTAGCTCTGGAACACATAATCAGAAGAGCAAGAATCGAAAAACCGAAAAGGACCAAATTTACTGTTAGGATGTGCAGACGATATCGATCTAATAGGAAACACCAGATGAATGATGAAGGGGACTTTTGTCAGGTTCGAGAAGGAAGTAGAGAAAATGTGACTCCTAATCAATGAAAAAAAAAACGAGATATATGTGTATGAGCCGCCATAACCAAATCAGAGACAGGATCGGTCAGAACATCACTTTATTTTTCACCACTGACATGATCACTTTCACTTACAGATGACTTAGCAAACGATGACACGTTAGAGAAGGCAAACGAAGGGAGACTATGGGTTTGGGAAAGAAAAATCCTAGCAGAACAGTTTGGGAAAGAAAAATCCTTTGATGAAGCAGCAGAACAAAATAGGATAAGAACTAAAAAAGAGCTCGAAGAACTATACCCAGACGCCAACATCATAAAATAAATAACGTCCAGAAGTCTCGAAAGGGTAAGAAAACCTCAGAAGACATTCTGACCAAAGAACAGTAAGGCTGGTATGGGAAGAAGTCCCAAATGAAAGATCACGTGGACACCCTCGACTACGGTAGCGAGATAATATAGCAGGAGATCTGAAAGCTATGGGCATGGTAAAATAGATAGAGATTGCTGAAGACATAGAAGAGTGGTGGCATGTTGTTCAGCTGGCTAATATCCACAAAGGGTTATAACGCCACGGAGTAAGAGAAATAATCCGTTTTCATGACGCAGAAAAAGCGCGTTAAGCGCCTGTCATGTGAACGGGCTCCAAGTATGTAAAGATGCAAAGACACAGGGTTGGTAAAAAAATATAGTTCTCTCTTCAGGAACGAAATAGGGCATTATGAGTTTGAAAATGTATGCTTAAAAATGAATCCAGGTGCAAAACCTTTAGATTTTCAGCAAATATTTTAGAAACTATTGTTTTTTCCCTTTTTTTTTATTTGAAAACTTGCAAATTTACAATCTAGTCTGTACAAAGGAGTATTAAGTAAAACTGATAAATTATGTAATATTTTGTAGGTGTTGCCGGCCAGTGCCGGTTCACCTTAATCACCACTGTATTCACTAACACAAATGTCACTCACACAAGTCTTCTGGCCAATGTCTCTTGAGTCTCCGAACTGGTAATGGACGATTGGAAAGCGTGGAAATCAGCTCGTTGTTGTGACTGATACTTCTTTTTCTATGTTTGGTCGCATGCAGTCCTATTACGTCCTTTATGAATGGTATTTTTAAGTCCTCATGTAATGTTTGATTTGAAATATACCAGGGTGCATTTGCAATGATTCTTAAAGTTTTTGATTGGTATGTCTGCAGAATTTTGGTGTTTGATGGTTTCGTACATCCCCATAGTTCAATCCCGTAGGTCCATATAGGTTTTAGTATTATTCTGTATAGTGCCCGTTTGTTTTCTATGGATAATTGTGATCTTCTACCAAGAAGCCAATTCATTTGTCTGGTTTTTATTTGGAGTTGTTGCTTTTAGTTTTAATGTACGCTTTCCATGTTAGTTTCTGATCAAGGTGAATACCTAAATATTTTACTTCGGTCTTCACTGGGATAACTTGGTGGTTTATTGTAACATGTGGACAATTTACATGTCTGTTCGTAAATGTTATGTGAGCCGATTTTTCATGGTTTACTTTGATTTTCCATTTTTGGAGCCAGTTTTGTAATCGATCTAAATGTGTTTGTAGCTTGTTAGAGGCCAATACTGGATCATGGTCAAGCGCAATTATTGCTGTATCATCGGCAAACGTGGCGATAGTTGTTTCGTTGGTAGTTGGTATATCAGCAGTGTATAATAAGTACAAAAATGGTCCCAAAACACTGCCTTGGGGGTACTCCTGCCCTTATGAGTTGGTAGCTTCTGTTATCTTTTTCCATTTTGACATCGAAATGTCTGTCGGAAAGGTATGATTTTATAAGTAATGTTTGTTTATAACGGCATGTTTGTTTTGTTTTTTACTTAAAGTAATCTTCATAAAAATTAACAGCAAAAGGAATATAAACATACCGTCAAACAACAATGAGAATGAAAAATAAGAAAAAAGGGAAGTAGTAGCTATAGAAGAAAATTAAATAGGTAAATATTTAGTTCCGGAAATTGATTAAAATTCGAAAATTTTTATTTTAGTAATGTATATTTTTTGTATATTTTGAAATATAATTTTTATTAATTATCTGCATTTAGTAATAATCACTTAAATTATTATTTAACGAATAAGTAACCTCGCTTACTATGTATATTGCTAATAAAGACTTAACAATTCATAATAAGCTTAACTGTTTTATAATTAAGATATAATTGCCTGAAAAATATAATTTAAAAAATTATGAATATAGATATATGGGTCTAGGACGTTTCATCGCCGCCATTTCGATGCCGCCAGTTCGATGCCGATGCCGGCCGATTCATCGCCAGTCAATTAATCGCTATCTGATATATTTCCGAATTTTCGACAGTTATAATTATTAGTTATTTTTAGTATTAATTAGGAATTCTAGGAAATGCGAGATATGACGGCGATGAAATGGACTGGCGATGAACCGGCGGCATCGAAACGGCCGGCGATGAACCGGCGGCATCGAAACGTCCCATTCCGTAGATATATTATTACTGGTGACTATATTGATCTGTAGAGATATTTTTTTAAATTTTAATTTGTGGCCTAGCTTAACCGGACTACAGAATTAACAAAATTGTTCTTTGGCTTATAGTAGGACACAATCTTGTTATTTTGTCATTTTAACTCTTGCAATTCTTCGGGATCCACTTGTGAACAGCTCACCAGCTGTGTTTGTAATACGCCAAGATCATATATTTTTTCCCATTTTGTTGTTATATCTGGATGTATTGTACTGATAGTATATACAGAGCATTTAGTACAATAACTTCAACTGCCAATCACTGATTAAATTTGTAGATACCAAAAATCAATCATGTTGAACTCTATAGAAAGTCTATAATAACGGCAATGATAATGATGATCATGAAAAAGGCTTTATTTATCTTTTATTATAACCCTTTCTAATTATCTATTTTTATATACATTTATTTCAAAATCTGTTCCTCATTAAATAACAATAGTTGCCGAGCTTCACACTGTAATACACACACCCAAACTTATATTATGGAATCACCATGTATTTCAAAGTAATATTTATTTAAAAAACCATACAGAAGTAAAAACTTCTTTTGTATATTGGTATAAAAAGTTTTATTAAAAAACATAAAAGTCCTCCAAAAGGATTTGCAAAACGTTTTCAATCTGAATCAGATCATCCTCAGTGCCTAGAACGAAGTATTTCCACGTTAAAATGAATGCAAAAGGTTAAAATTGTGACTAGGTTAAAGAAAAATGTGGCAATACTTACGTTCTGCTTCGTAAAAGAAACTAGCAACTTTTTGAAAAAGGTTACATCGATATTAATGGTTTACATAATAATTAAGTGATATTTGTAGCGACTCCAAGTCGATGTTACAAGATGAAATGTGCTAGGAGTGCTCAAAGGGCAACATGGTTCCCTGCTCGTTAAGAACTTGTGGTTCTTGCCAGTTCAATGAACACAGACCAACAAAAGTGAAGGAGATGACAATCTAATTATCAGACCGAAGTGACATGACAAGATAGGTAGTCAATTTTTGGTTATGAATTTAAAATTATTATGGTTGTTTAAAAAATTTTTGGATTATATATTAGTAACTGTATAAAATTTAAATTTAAATTATAATAATTAGATTTTATTGTAAAAGTATATAAGGCAACTCTCTACTCTATGTTACAGAAAGAACTGTTGTTAGTGTTAGGTAGATAAAATGCTAGTCAGTGACGTCATCGGTGATTAAATTTGAGAAAGAAGGCAAACAGTTTTATTTAGTTTGAAAGAAAAGGAAAATTAGTTCTATGTACACCACCTATATGATAGGTACCAAGATAAGGTGTATATTAATGTTGTAAAAATAGCTAGGTGATGTTGGTTGCCTATGTATATGTTTGTAATGTTTATTGACAAATTGAAAATATTATAATTTAATTGGTTGTCTGAATTAGAGAACTAAAAACTAGAAAAGATAATGGAGCAAACAGACTGATATGAAAGTAATGTATATTATTGTGAAGCTTCCCACACAGGCGAGAAGATTGTTTAGCAAAATCAAGTTGAGTAAGGCAACCACCATCACTCGTTCTCAACTTGATTTTGCTAAACAATCTTCTCGCCTATGTGGGAAGCTTCACAATAATATACATTACTTTCATATCAGTCTGTTTGCTCCATTATCTTTTCTAGTTTTTAGTTCTCTAATTCAGCCAACCAATTAAATTATAATATTTTCAATTTGTCAATAAACATTACAAACATATACATATGCAACCAACATCACCTAGCTATTTTTACAACATTAATATACACTTTATCTTGGTACCTATCATATAGGTGGTGTACATAGAACTAATTTTCCTTTTCTTTCAAACTAAATAAAACTGTTTGCCTTCTTTCTCAAATTTAATCACCGATGACGTCACTGACTAGCATTTTATCTACCTAACACTAACAACAGTTCTTTCTGTAACAGAGAGTAGAGAGTTGCCTTATATACTTTTACAATAAAATCTAATTATTATAATTTAAATTTCAATTTTATACAGTTACTAATATATAATCCAAAAATTTTTTAAACAACAATAATAATTTGAAATTCATAACCAAAAATTGACTACCTATCTTGTCATGTCACTTCGGTCTGATAATTAGATTGTCATCTCCTTCACTTTTGTTGGTCTGTGTTCATTGAACTGGCAAGAACCACAAGTTCTTAACGAGCAGGGAACCATGTTGCCCTTTGAGCACTCCTAGCACATTTCATCTTGTAACATCGACTTGGAGTCGCTACAAATATCACTTAATTATTATGTAAACCATTAATATCGATGTAACCTTTTTCAAAAAGTTGCTAGTTTCTTTTACGAAGCAGAACGTAAGTATTGCCACATTTTTCTTTAACCTAGTCACAATTTTAACCTTTTGCATTCATTTTAACGTGGAAATACTTCGTTCTAGGCACTGAGGATGATCTAATTCAGATTGAAAACGTTTTGCAAATCCTTTTGGAGGACTTTTATGTTTTTTAATAAAACTTTTTATACCAATATACAAAAGAAGTTTTTACTTCTGTATGGTTTTTTAACTATGGTATACAGCCAGCTACGGGGACTTTCCCATTGATTTTGTTTTAATATTTATTTCTTTTGAAAAAACTTCTTATTGTTGCAAAGATTCAAAGGTTTTTATTGAAAATAAACAAATATATAAGACAATCGGATTGTACAGCCCGGTACGGTATAGATTATTCGCTTGAGTTGCAAGTTGAACGAAAATAAATAAACTAACATTTGCGTCAAAAAACGAAAATATGCCTCATGTGGGGTTATAGAACTTACAACGAGGAAAGATTGTTGGTCTTGTGGAGAAAGTAATGTAATACAGGGCGTTCTGTCCAAAACATATGCCAAGTAACAGGAACTAGAAAAGCTCAAAAATAAAGCAAGGGCAAGTAGCCGAAGGTAAAAACGGCTCTCCACGATCGTTTAATTGTCCAATCAGCTGGAAGACACCCAACCATTTCTCACCTGCAGCTCCAAAAGCAGCTTTTGGAAGCTACAGGCGTAACTGTTTCAGTTGAAACGATAAGAAGAAGAATTCGTACCAAGAAGTATAAAGCAGGAGACAGGTATGGGTTCCCGAGTTATACAAGCAGTACAAGACTGATCGCCTAAATTGGTGTCTTCACCACCAAAACTGGAACATTGGGAATTGACAAAATGTGCTATTTTCAAAAACAGTCAGGATTTAATGTAATCAGATGGAAAATCAGATGACCCACAAAATCGTGTACTTAGAGGTCGAGGAAGACAAGCAAGAACGAAAACTGTCAGATCTGTTCACAAATATACAAGGGGAAGTGTAATGTTCTGGAGAGGAATTGTGATCCGTAAAAGAACTCTTTTAATTTTCATCCAATCAACTTTAATTGCTCACAGGTACGTTGATAACCTGTAGTCAGGCTCTGGAGAGGTGAAACAGGAGAAAATTTTATTTTATTGCATGATAATGGATCTCTACATACCATACTACAGACATCATTGAAGCAGAAGGTATCCCTTGTTTGTAGTGGCCTGCTTGCTCACCCGAGCTTAATCCTATAGAGTATTTGTGGGATATGCTTAAAATAAAAATTAGAGCTCGCCGGGATAATTTACAGAACACCGCACGGCTAGTACAAGCTGCTTTAAAGGATGGAGCAACCTACCACAACAAAATGTTGATAATTTGATTAGGAGCGTGCTCACGCAAACTGAAGCTTGCATAAGGACTAGAGGTGATAACACTGACTACCACAAAATACAAAAAAAAAATAAAAACAAGTTAAACATTATTCGTTTTACATTGAAATTTTGTATGCTATTGACTTTAAAACAACTACTTTCAATTTGTTTGTTAAATACTTTATGGTTTTATTTAATTGTTATGTATTTGTTATTAAATTGCTTTAAAATAAATATTGTTTGATTTCGTGTCTCCGTTTTTTTTTAAATTCGCACGGAATAGTAAGAAATATCAGGTGATTCCATATAAGTTTGGGTGTGTGTATACGGTCCGTATCTGTCGCATTATATGATTGGCGTATTTAATTAGCATAATGGCAATAATTAATTGAATAAACGAATTAATTTAAAAAACTAAATTAACAATAAATTATAAAATTGTAATAAGTCAGGAAGTATTTGTTGGGAATTTTTCGCATAAGTAGGTACGTAGTACGTACTAAGTAACTATAGTATGTAAGTGCGACAGAAAACGCACCATATAGTTCGACGGCGGGCAGCTTAATTAACATTGAAAAAACAGGTATCGGTATTGAAATAAGCTCCTTTTACTAGTCGGAATCTTGAAACTGAATGTTTAAACCTCAATTTAGGCACTTAGTAACCTCAAACATATTTATTAATTTACATTATAGTATATCTTAAGTTTTGAAAATGCGTATTTTCGCATTTTTTAGATTTTAAATCGCTTAGAACTCGAAAACTGTCAACTTTTGAGAAAAACGATGACAGACATGTTTTGTTTAAAATGACCCCAAAAAACTAAAATATTGTTCATACGGGAGCGTCTCACAACAGGGAGTATAAGTAAATGAGAGCATAAAATACTGTGCATATTTTTATAGACAAACGTTCTCTTTCATTTTGGGATTGTATTGTTGGTCATATAACCCGTAGCAATAAAATTATTTTTATTTGTATTTTAAAAAGAAAAATCACATTCCATTCATACAGTTGGTTATTTTTTGAGGCCAAGATGGATAGAATATTGCATGTATTGCAATATATATTGTGGGCCGAAATAAAGGAGTACCTATACATTTTTAGTTGAAAAAAACTTTTTGTTTTTTGGGCGATTTAATTTATTTTTGCAGGGCTAATAACCTAACATGTCTTCAACATGACTGCAAATTGGAAGCAAAAATAACGTACAGGGTCGGACTTATAAAAAAATTTATGTAACGGTGCGTTTGAGCTCGTTGCAAATGAAAACTGCCTTAGCTAAAATTGAACTGATATGCTCTTTTAATAGGTTAACTATCCAGAACCCTTCAGTGATATGGAAATTTTTCAAAATTGCCGGATTCGTAAAATATTTTTTTATTCAAATAATCTTCAGAACACGCCTTCGCCATAAAATTTAAAAAAATCCCTTACATATTTGTAAAATATCATTTTTACTTAAATTAGGAAATCTTATTCCAGTACTTTTCTAATATGTTTACCAGAATAAAACCAGGCTATAACCAGGCTATATAAAAAAAAAAACAATAAAATCCTTTACCGATAACCGAAACTATGGGAAGTACTGCAAAACTCCAACATTAACTTTACTCTCATAAAAGCTGTCCAAAATTTATACAGTGACATGAAATCTGCAGTAAAATTAGGAAACAAAATAACAGATTTGTTTACAGTCAACAAAGGTCTACGACAAGGATGTTGCATATCACCGAGTCTGTTTAAGATTTATACCGCCAAAGCCCTTGCAATATGGAAAAGAAAATGCAGTGGAATGGGCATCCACATCGACGACAACACCTGCCTGTACACCCTTCAGTTTGCAGACGATCAGATAATATGTGCAAACGATAAAGAAGATTTGGAATATATGACTCGCAAATTGAAGGAAGAATACGAAAAATGGGGATTGCAGATGAATGTAGAAAAAACACAATATTTATGCCTAGGTGAGGATTCAACTGATATGATATTGGACAATAATCAGAAAATAACTAGCTGTGATAAATATAAGTATTTGGGCATTAATTTCAACAAGGAAGGTACTGACGATGCAGAAATTAAGAGCAGAATAAATAAAGCAAGAACGATAATTAAATCATTGAACGGAGTTTTATGGAGTACCGAGATAGGGAAACAAAGAAAAATGCGAATATACAACACCATGATTAAGAGCACATTGGTATACGGATCCGAAACATGGAGAAAAAAGGAACACCTAAAACGAAAATTAGAAGCTACTGAGATGGACGCCCTAAGAAGAGCAAGTAGAACATCGAGATTGGACCGGGTTAGAAATGAGGAAGTAAAGCGAAGAATGAATTTACAAGAAACGGTTGTAGAATGCATTGAGAAGAAACAATTAACGTGGTACGGACATGTTCAGAGAATGGGGGAGGAAAGACTGCCAAAGAAAATTATGAAATGGATACCCACAGAAAACAGAAAAAGAGGAAGGCCAAGAACGACATGGATACAAGGAGTAAGACGATCAATGAGTGTACGAGGATTAGAAGATGAAAACTGCAATGATAGAAGATATTGGCAACAAGGCATCGGACAACGTCGGAGGACGTTTTGAACCCGAATTTATATATTATTGTGTTTGCATTTTATCAATCAAAAGCAAAATAAAAATTAAATTAATTTTTTTTTAATAACGCGGGCACATAAATTTGATATACCCTGTATATTGAGCTGTTTTAAAATTTAGTAGAATTTAGTTAGGATGTAAATAGATTTCTCTTTTAACGAGCTTTCCGCGGAACCATTAAAGACTTTTGTGAATAATTAAAGTGAAAAGAACTATGTATTTAGATTTAAAATGGAAAAAAATTGTTTACTGTATAGGTAATTATCAATATTTCTCGAAATTGATAATTGAAAAGAAAGTTGGAATTTTAATATCTTCATTTCAATGCGAGTATATGTGGGAGAGTTTCTCCGAAAGTAATTAGGATTGTCGGAACGAATTTGAGGGTGACTATTGTTTGTCAAATGGAAAAGTCAATGTTTTGATTCTTGGAATGTGGAAGGGGAAAAGATGGATTGGATGATGGAGAGAGGTTGAAAAATTATTCATTATGTTGTTGGCAGCGAGAAGAAGCGGTTTTCGACGTGTTAAGTGGAGTAGATAGTTAGCATATATCAGTGGCTGGTTGATAGTGGAGAATAGTGTTGAAAAGTGGAACGAGCGACAGATCAAATCGAGACGAAATACCTCTTTGATTCTGTAGTATTGTGAGAAGGAGAGCAGAGAATTTTTTGGAGTTTTGTTTGAAACGAGAACGTGTCAAAGAAACATGGTTTGTTGGAGAATTAGTGCTGGTATGCTGACAGTTTTGAAGCTGGACAACGGAGAGAGGCTTTGATGAGTAGCCTTTAACATAATCAACGAGGGAGAGCTGTTTGGGGTCACGAGAAGACATCCGAGTGAGGGAAGCAAAAGGTCAGTCAATTTATGTGAAAGATATTTTTATGTTCGGAAAATAAATTTTTGAGTAAAAAGCATATGAATTAAAGTTCCAATATTTCAAAATATAAATAGTAAATATAGGTAACCTTGCGAAGACATAAATTTGATTGGTTTAGTTTGTTTTACCAAAGTCATCGGGAACAAACCGATAAATTGTTTTTTTGTATAGATAATAATTTTAAGTGGTATAAATTTCATTCGGACATCTGTGTCCACAGGTTTTTTAGATTCGATAGTTTTCAGAGTATTAATTTGATAAATAAAAGACAATTCTGTATTTTTATTTTAATAGTTTGCTTTATTTCTTTTCCCTATTTTATCCCGATTAGGATCAACTCAGAGATACTGAACCCACGAGAGAAGATAAATATAACGTAAGATAATTTGTTTTTTTTTCTTTTTTTATATATTGAAAGGCACCCTGAGTTTTTTTATTCAATTTGATATATGATTTGCGACAATTAAATGATTAATTAAATAAATAATAATCAATATAAAATTAATAAGAAGCAGATCACAACAACATGGCGAGCCAACGTTAGGGCCTTAAAGTATCTCTGGTTGTGAATTTGAAGGGAATAGGAAACGGAAAAACAGGTGAAGGAAAATTTATTTGCCCGTCGGAAAAAGTTGATATATTTAAAATTTTTGAAATATTTGTGTGACATAAATTTTTATCTAGGTACAATTTTTACATATTTATTTTATTTTTGATTGATTTGAGATTTGAGATATTTAAAAATTTGTGGGATAAATTGATTATATTTGGGGAGAGAAAAATTTTCGTCTCGACAACATACAAGGTATTTTCGAATTTCATATTAGGCGGGGATAAATTTTAACTACATGTCGATAACAACCAGAAGCAAAAGCAAAGAAAACAAAAAACAAGAAGAACATTTGGAACAAGAAGAACTTATAGAACAAGAAGACATTTTCGAAACAACAATCATGGCATCAGAAAATCAGGAATTATCAGGAATAGATAAATTATTACAAATGATGCATGCAACTCCAGTCACAAAGAATGGAACAGAAAATGGATGAAACACAACAAAAACTGGATACAAATCAGGAGGAAACAAAACTAGCAATGGATAAAAATCAGGAGGAAACAAAACAAGCAATGGATAAAGTGGATCAAAAAATGGATGAAACACAACAAAAAATGGATGAAACACAACAAAAATTGGATCAAAAAATGGATGAAACACAACAAAAAATGAAACAAGCAATAGAAGAGAACAACAAGAAAATGGAGGAACGCATAGAAAAGTATGAAAAGGAAGTAAAAGGATGTTTGACAATGATCAAGAACGAGATGGGAGAACAAGAGATAGAGATTAAAGAAATCAAAATCAAAATGAAGGAGATAAACAATTGCCAAAAACAGGAACTAGAGAATTTGGAAACCAAATTTGAAAATGCTTTGCAAGAAGATAAGAAAGAAACAGAAGAAAGATTCAGAAATAATGAAAAACTAATTGATGATATCAGAAATCAACAACATTCCGGAGAAAGAAGGGAAACGATTATCCATAGTACAGAGGATGTGAAAATAAGATTTGGCGGGGATGTAAAAAAATTACACCCAGTAATTTTCATAAACAATTTGAAAAAGAAAATACGACACATCGGTAACTTCGAGACAGCCAAAGAAACGATAAGGAACCATCTTAAAGATGAGGCAAGTTTATGGTTCGATAGCAAAGAAGAAGAATTGGACAATTGGCATAAATTCGAACAAAAGTTCCTGAGTTATTTCTGGGGAAAAATACAACAACTCGAAATAAACAAGGAATTGCAAAATGGGAGGTACCATGAAAGAATGGGTATTTCAGAGAAAACATATGCACTACAATTATATAATAATGCAAAACATCTACAGTACAATTATTCTTCCGAACAGCTAGTAGAACTGATAGCCAGACATTTTGAAGATACCTTAGAAGATCACATAACTTTACAAAACTACAAAGATATCGACAGTTTGTGCCAATTCTTACAAATACGAGAAGTAAAAATGAGAGAAAGAGAAATAAGAAGATCGCAAGATAATTATAGACAACGCGAAAATCGAGACTATAGAGATAGAAGACAGAACTTTAGGAGAGATTATACAAGAAGAGAAAACGAAAATAGAGACAACGGAAGAGGAAACTATGAACAAAGAAATCGGCAATGGAACGAAGACAGATATCGAGAAAACCAGAATAGAAATAACACCCGCACAAATCAAGAGGACAGAAATGATAATAGAAGGAATCAACAGGAAAATCGTGGAAACCGATACGGGTCCGACAGACAAAGAGAAAACAGAAGGGCGGTAAACAACACGCAAATATATGAATATGAGGATGAGAGACAAAGCGACGGAAGAAGAAGCGAAGAAGAACAGCAAGCGTCTTTTCACGAAAGCGCTCACTAAAAACAAAAGAGCAAACAGGAATTTTTTGTCACCCGAAGGAATTTATTAAATTAGCAGGAAATAATGATGAAGGAAGTGGATCTAATTTAAAATTGGTAGATGGTTTTATAAATGAGAAACCGATTAAAATTATGATTGATACTGGTTCAGAAATTACTGTGATTAACAGGAAAGTAATAGAAGAGGTTGATTTGACGAGTTTGATTTACAAAATTCCCAGGGTAAATTTAGTGGGCGCAAATAAACGGACTTTGGCAACAATAAATGAAGGAATACGAATAAGGGTTCGATTGGGGAAGAAATTTTATGCACTACAATGTGTTATAATGCCAAACATGATGCATGATATGATCGTAGGAGTGGATGAATTGTCAGAAAAACATGTGGTGATAGATTTCAAAAATAACACGATGAAAATCACAGATGGAAAAGAAGAAGAACCTAACATTCTGGAAATGGACAAGGAACATGAGAAACGGAAAAAGGATAATGCAGACAAAAAACAAACGGTGGAAATGAATTTGGCAATTAAGCAAGGACAGAAAAAGAAGAAAAGAAAAAAGGAGAAGATAAGTAAAAAAAATGAAGCTCGGGATTCCTCGAAAAAAGAGATGAGCCCAGAAGAAGAAAAAGAAGAAAAAAGATTGACAAATGAAAATGAAGCTTGGGATTCCTCAAAAGAAGAGATGAGCCCAACAGAAGAAAAAGAAGAAGAAAGATTGTCACAAGAAAATGAAGATTGGGATTCCTCGAAAAAAGAGATGAGCCCAGAAGAAAAAGAGATCAGATTAGAAAAAGAGAACGAAAAAGATACCATGGAAACTGTGGTATTTGAAGAAGAAGTATGCAAAATGGAGGAGGCAGAATACACAATAAACATGTGTAAAGAATCGGAGGAGAAAGAAATACAATTGATATGTGGAGAAGGAAAGGAGAAGGAACTGCGCGAAATATTGAGGGAGTATGAAAATTTAATAAATGAAGAAAACAGAGTAGCCAAAAAATATGAACATTCATTTGAGGTGAAAGACTTAGGAAATTTTCGATCGAAAACTTACCCTATCCCATATAAGTACCGACAGGAGGTGAAAGGAGAAATCAATGAAATGTTAGAAAATCAAATCATAGAGAGATGTGACTCTCCGTATATCAACCCCATCGGGATTTATCCAATACTTCTACAGAAGGGAAACGACCTTCTTTTCAAAAAATTGTGTAAGATACTGCAGGCTAGTTTAGGGCTGGGGTACATACCAAAAGCATGGAGGCTGATAAGGGTGGCTTTTATACCCAAACCTGGCAAAATCGGACAGGAAAGGGCCAAGTCTCTGCGGCCATTAAGTCTGATGTCATTCGTACTGAAGACCTTAGAAAAACTGCTCGATAGGCATATCAGGGATGGTGTATTGGTTGAAAGTCCGATACATCGGGGACAATATGCATATCGAGCGGGAGTCTCCACAGAAACGGCACTGCACCATCTTGTACAGAGAGTGGAGTACGTTCTAGAAAACCAAGAGGTGATGTTGGGTGCATTTCTCGATATTGAGGGAGCATTTGACAACACCTCTTACGAAGCGATCACAAGGGCGATCCGTCTAAAAGGAATAGACGAAACAAGCTGTAGATGGATAGACTGCATGCTGAGAAGCCGTGTGATATATGCTACGTTGCTAGGGGATACAGTGTCAGCTCAGGTAGCCAGAGGCTGCCCACAGGGGGGAGTCTTATCTCCTCTATTGTGGAATCTGGTCATGGATGGCCTGATAGCTAGACTCGACAACGATAGGCATCACGTCCTGGGCTATGCGGATGACCTAGTCATCTTAGCCCACGGAAAATTTAATGGTACAGTCAGAGATCGAATGCAACAGGCTCTGACAGTAGTTACAGAATGGACCTCAAACCCCATCGTGATTGTTAAAAAAAGTAGTGGAGAATTGAGGCTATGTTTGGATGACCGGAATATAAATCAACACACGGTATCGCAATATGAATCACCTCTCAACATCGAGGCTATTTTTGGGAGAATTACAGGATCACATATTTTTTCTAAATTTGACTTAAAACATAGTTTTTGGTTGATACCTTTAGCAGAAAAATGTAGAAACTACACCGCTTTTTCGATCGATGGTATTGTGTACCGATTTAAAGTAGTGCCTTTTGGGTTACAAAGTGCTTGTGCAGCACTGGTAAGAGCTCTGCATACAATATTAAACCAGTATGGAGATTTTATAGTACACTACATTGACGACTTACTAATCTTTTCACCAGATAAATCGAGTCATTTAAAACACATAAAAATTATATTAGAAGAGCTGGACAAGGCCGGATTAAAATTGAATATTGAAAAATGTCAATTTTTTCAAAAAGAAGTGACATATTTGGGTTTTAAATTGGAAACAAAAACAGTTAGTTTAGCCGAGGACCGGATAAAACTCATAGATGAATACCCAAGGCCAACGAATTTAAAAACATTGAGAGGTTTTCTTGGTACGATCAACTATTTCAAAAAACTAATTCCTGATTTAAGCCAGAAGGAGATTCCATTGATAAAATTACTGAAAAAAGGCGTTAAATGGAATTGGAAAGAAGAACAAGAGAAAGCTTTCCAAATATTAAAAGAAGAATTCTCGAAAGGAACTAAAATATATCATCCCATGTACAATTTACCTTTCATATTACGAACTGATGCGTCCATCCAAAAAAATAATCTCACTGGGGACGTTTGCGCAAAACTAATGCCTATTTTCGAGGGTCCATACATCGTGCACAATGAAAATGGAATAAACAGTTATGTCCTGAGGCATGTGGACTCAGAAAAGATACGAGGAGTTTAAAATATCCATGATGTGTACAAATACCACGAATAAAGACAAATGCATACAATTTAAGGTAGGATAAGAGAATTAGGTTAGGATAATATGATAACAAGAGAAAAGTGTTGTTGTCGAGAGAAAATCAAATTTTTTTTTGTTGCACTTAATGATACTGATTTTATCTCAAAACAAGGCGGGGATGTTATTGTGTTTGCATTTTATCAATCAAAAGCAAAATAAAAATTAAATTAAATTTTTTTTAATAACGCGGGCACATAAATTTGATACACCCTGTATATTGAGCTGTTTTAAAATTTAGTAGAATTTAGTTAGGATGTAAATAGATTTCTCTTTTAACGAGCTTTCCGCGGAACCATTAAAGACTTTTGTGAATAATTAAAGTGAAAAGAACTATGTATTTAGATTTAAAATGGAAAAAAATTGTTTACTGTATAGGTAATTATCAATATTTCTCGAAATTGATAATTCGCGGGAGTTTTGTCGCAGATACAGAACAATCAAGAAGTGCCAATTTGTTTTATTTCCCGGGTGACAAAAACACACGAAAGAAAATACAGTGTGACTGAATTAGAGTTTGCTAGCGTACTTTTTTGTGTAAATAAGTTAAGGTTTTATCTATTGGGAGCAAAATTTACAATTGAAACAGATCACGCAGCTTTAGTGCATATCATGAAAAACCGACTGGTTAACAATCGTATACATCGAGGAATTTTGTTGCTGCAGGAGTATGATTTTGAGTTTCTATACATAAAAGGAAAAGACAACATTATAGCCGACGCTCTCACACGTGATGAAGACACTGGAAAAAAGGAAGGAATTGTTTTTCAGGTGGGACTAAATATCTTGACGCAAGAGGAAGGTTTATTTTCGTTAAACGAAATAAGAATAAATCAAGAAGAACTGGAGGAAAAAGAAAAAAGAAGAGCGGAGAGAGAAAATGACATATTCTTCAAAAGAATCGATGGAAAGGAACTATATTTGGTAACACAGACATTGGCAGAGAGGATCATACAAAAATTACACAATGACAATGGGCATATCGGTAGCAGGAAGGTATGGCTGGTTTTTCGAGAAAACTATATCTGTCGAAAGGATTACCGGATTGCCAAAGAAGTGACCCAAAAATGCGAAATATGTCAAAAATATAAAAGCAGAAATTTCAGAAATGAAAATATTGCTAAAAATATTGTATCCCGTCAAAAATTGGATATTGTGGCAATAGATATGTTAAGTGACCTGATAATGACCACGCAAAGGAACAAGCATATTTTGGTGATGGTTGATATTTTTTCAAAATACGTAAAGTTATACAGTTGCCGTACAACAAAGGGGGAAGAAATAATGAGAAAGATTGACAATTTTATAGCCACCGTAGGAACACCAAGAAGAATTCTTTTAGACAATGCGACGTATTTCCGGAGTGAGCGTTTCAAGGGAAAGCTTCAAGACAGGGGAATCGGGACAAATTTCGTCAGTATCCGACATCCTCAAAGTAACCCTTCAGAGCGTTTTATACAGGAGATTACGAAATTCCTTTGCATTGCTGCAAATGGACAACATAGACGATGGGACAGGAAAGTGGCAGAAATAGAAAACTACTTAAACACGATTCCAAGTACGGTGACAAAAGAGACTCCGGAATATATCATGAAGGGTGTTTTGCCATTACGGCCCTGGGAAGAACCTGAGCAGAGGGAATACCAACAAGTCTTGGAAATTGTGCAAAGGAGGCTGCAGCGCAGTAATAAAAAATATCTCCAACGACAAAATCATAATAGGAGACGACGCCCAGTGACTTTTCAGAAGGGAGAAAAGGTGCTGGTAAGGGCATTACGAGTATCAAATCTCACTGGGGACGTTTGCGCAAAACTAATGCCTATTTTCGAGGGTCCATACATCGTGCACAATGAAAATGGAATAAACAGTTATGTCCTGAGGCATGTGGACTCAGAAAAGATACGAGGAGTTTAAAATATCCATGATGTGTACAAATACCACGAATAAAGACAAATGCATACAATTTAAGGTAGGATAAGAGAATTAGGTTAGGATAATATGATAACAAGAGAAAAGTGTTGTTGTCGAGAGAAAATCAAATTTTTTTTTGTTGCACTTAATGATACTGATTTTATCTCAAAACAAGGCGGGGATGTTATTGTGTTTGCATTTTATCAATCAAAAGCAAAATAAAAATTAAATTAAATTTTTTTTAATAACGTGGGCACATAAATTTGATACACCCTGTATATTGAGCTGTTTTAAAATTTAGTAGAATTTAGTTAGGATGTAAATAGATTTCTCTTTTAACGAGCTTTCCGCGAAACCATTAAAGATTTTTTTGTGAATAATTAAAGTGAAAAGAACTATGTATTTAGATTTAAAATGGAAAAAAATTGTTTACTGTATAGGTAATTATCAATATTTCTCGAAATTGATAATTGAAAAGAAAGTTGGAATTTTAATATCTTCATTTCAATACGAGTATATGTGGGAGAGTTTCTCCGAAAGTAATTAGGATTGTCGGAACGAATTTGAGGGTGACTGTTGTTTGTCAAATGGAAAAGTCAATGTTTTGATTCTTGGAATGTGGAAGTAGAAAAGATGGATTGGATGATGGAGAGAGGTTGAAAAATTATTCATTATGTTGTTGGCAGCGAGAAGAAGCGGTTTTCGACGTGTTAAGTGGAGAAGATAGTTAGCATATATCAGTGGCTGGTTGATAGTGGAGAATAGTGTTGAAAAGTGGAACGAGCGACAGATCAAATCGAGACGAAATACCTCTTTGATTCTGTAGTATTGTGAGAAGGAGAGCAGAGAATTTTTTGGAGTTTTGTTTGAAACGAGAACGTGTCAAAGAAACATGGTTTGTTGGAGAATTAGTGCTGGTATGCTGACAGTTTTGAAGCTGGACAACGGAGAGAGGCTTTGATGAGTAGCCTTTAACATAATCAACGAGGAAGAGCTGTTTGGGGTCACGAGAAGACATCCGAGTGAGGGAAGCAAAAGGTCAGTCAATTTATGTGAAAGAGATTTTTATGTTCGGAAAATAAATTTTTGAGTAAAAAGCATATGAATTAAAGTTCCAATATTTCAAAATATAAATAGTAAATATAGGTAACCTTGCGAAGACATAAATTTGTTTGGTTTAGTTTGTTTTACCAAAGTCATCGGGAACAAACCGATAAATTGTTTTTTTGTAAAGATAATAATTTTAAGTGGTATAAATTTCATTCGGACATCTGTGTCCACAGGTTTTTTAGATTCGATAGTTTTCAGAGTATTAATTTGATAAATAAAAGACAATTCTGTATTTTTATTTTAATAGTTTGCTTTATTTATTTTCCCTATTTTATCCCGATTAGGATCAACTCAGAGATACTGAACCCACGAGAGAAGATAAATATAACGTAAGATAATTTGGTTTTTTTCTTTTTTTATATATTGAAAGGCACCCTGAGTTTTTTTATTCAATTTGATATATGATTTGCGACAATTAAATGATTAATTAAATAAATAATAATCAATATAAAATTAATAAGAAGCAGATCACAACAATATATATATATATTTATATATATATATATATATATATATATATATATATATATATATATATATATATATATATATATATATATATATATATATATATATATATATATATATATATTTTACATACCAAATAAATGGTGTAAGATCACATCGTTAAATCCTCCGTATATCAATGGGTACCAATAGAATAGACTAGTTTCGCGATGCCTCGCTCGTCAGTATTCGGCTAGGTACGAATTGATACACCGACGGTTCAATGATGTGTCTTAATATTTCGCACCTCAGGTGCCGAGCTACAAAAGTGCCATCTACTCTGATGACCAAGAAGTAGAAACACGACTCGAAAAGAGAAGTTTTCCACAATCTTTTGAGCTGTATTAAAAGTTGCCTGCATGCAGGGCTTCGGCAAAAGCTTTGCCAATGCTAGATTTTACATACCAAATAAATGGTGTAAGATCACATCGTTAAATCCTCCGTATATCAATGGGTACCAATAGAATAGACTAGTTTCGCGATGCCTCGCTCGTCAGTATTCGGCTAGGTACGAATTGATACACCGACGGTTCAATGATGTGTCTTAATATTTCGCACCTCAGGTGCCGAGCTACAAAAGTGCCATCTACTCTGATGACCAAGAAGTAGAAACACGACTCGAAAAGAGAAGTTTTCCACAATCTTTTGAGCTGTATTAAAAGTTGCCTGCATGCAGGGCTTCGGCAAAAGCTTTGCCAATGCTAGATTTTACATACCAAATAAATGGTGTAAGATCACATCGTTAAATCCTCCGTATATCAATGGGTACCAATAGAATAGACTAGTTTCGCGATGCCTCGCTCGTCAGTATTCGGCTAGGTACGAATTGATACACCGACGGTTCAATGATGTGTCTTAATATTTCGCACCTCAGGTGCCGAGCTACAAAAGTGCTCTAACATTGGCAAAGCTTTTGCCGAAGCCCTGCATGCAGGCAACTTTTAATACAGCTCAAAAGATTGTGGGAAACTTCTATTTTCGAGTCGTGTTTCTACTTCTTGGTCATCAGAGTAGATGGCACTTTTGTAGCTCGGCACCTGAGGTGCGAAATATTAAGATACATCATTGAACCGTCGGTGTATCAATTCGTACCTAGCCGAATACTGACGAGCGAGGCATCGCGAAACTAGTCTATTCTATTGGTACCCATTGATATACGGAGGATTTAACGATGTGATCTTACACCATTTATTTGGTATGTAAAATCTAGCATTGGCAAAGCTTTTGCCGAAGCCCTGCATGCAGGCAACTTTTAATACAGCTCAAAAGATTGTGGAAAACTTCTCTTTTCGAGTCGTGTTTCTACTTCTTGGTCATCAGAGTAGATGGCACTTTTGTAGCTCGGCACCTGAGGTGCGAAATATTAAGACACATCATTGAACCGTCGGTGTATCAATTCGTACCTAGCCGAATACTGACGAGCGAGGCATCGCGAAACTAGTCTATTCTATTGGTACCCATTGATATACGGAGGATTTAACGATGTGATCTTACACCATTTATTTGGTATGTAAAATCTAGCATTGGCAAAGCTTTTGCCGAAGCCCTGCATGCAGGCAACTTTTAATACAGCTCAAAAGATTGTGGAAAACTTCTCTTTTCGAGTCGTGTTTCTACTTCTTGGTCATCAGAGTAGATGGCACTTTTGTAGCTCGGCACCTGAGGTGCGAAATATTAAGACACATCATTGAACCGTCGGTGTATCAATTCGTACCTATCCGAATACTGACGAGCGAGGCATCGCGAAACTAGTCTATTCTATTGGTACCCATTGATATACGGAGGATTTAACGATGTGATCTTACACCATTTATTTGGTATGTAAAATCTAGCATTGGCAAAGCTTTTGCCGAAGCCCTGCATGCAGGCAACTTTTAATACAGCTCAAAAGATTGTGGAAAACTTCTCTTTTCGAGTCGTGTTTCTACTTCTTGGTCATCAGAGTAGATGGCACTTTTGTAGCTCGGCACCTGAGGTGCGAAATATTAAGACACATCATTGAACCGTCGGTGTATCAATTCGTACCTAGCCGAATACTGACGAGCGAGGCATCGCGAAACTAGTCTATTCTATTGGTACCCATTGATATACGGAGGATTTAACGATGTGATCTTACACCATTTATTTGGTATGTAAAATCTAGCATTGGCAAAGCTTTTGCCGAAGCCCTGCATGCAGGCAACTTTTAATACAGCTCAAAAGATTGTGGAAAACTTCTCTTTTCGAGTCGTGTTTCTACTTCTTGGTCATCAGAGTAGATGGCACTTTTGTAGCTCGGCACCTGAGGTGCGAAATATTAAGACACATCATTGAACCGTCGGTGTATCAATTCGTACTTAGCCGAATACTGACGAGCGAGGCATCGCGAAACTAGTCTATTCTATTGGTACCCATTGATATACGGAGGATTTAACGATGTGATCTTACACCATTTATTTGGTATGTAAAATCTAGCATTGGCAAAGCTTTTGCCGAAGCCCTGCATGCAGGCATATATATATATATATATATATATATATATATATATATATATATATATATATATATATATATATATATATATATATATATAAAATCCTTTATAAAAAGTATATATTTAAAATCCCTAAAAAGGGCTACATCACAGAACTAGTTTTCGTTTGGTTGACCAATCATCATCAGTGCTTACGTGAAAATTTACATGCTAACCACCAAGATATAGTATTACAAAAATACGTGGGTAAAAACCCTTTATAAGTAATCCGTCAAGGACTCATCGGTTAAAAATGTGAACTTAAGTATGGATGTTTAAAATATTCCATTACTTCCATAACATACATACTTAAGTTCACATTTTTTACCCGATGTTTCCTTGGCGGATTACTTATAAAGGCTTTTTACCCACGTATTTTTGTAATACTATATCTTGGTGGTAAGCAGTGATGATGATTAGTCAACCAATCGAAAACTAGTTCTGTGATGTAGCCCTTTTTGGGATTTTAAATATATACCTTTTATAAAGGATTTTATTGTTTTTTGTATTACATGGTATACAGCCAACTACAGGAAAACTTTTTCCTTGTGGATTTGGCTATAAAATATCATTTGTCAATACCTGCCACATCAGTACCTGCCGAAAGAGTATTTTCAAAGTCTGAGCAGTTAACAAACCTAAGTATTGTTTAGAAATTAGATTAGACATTAGAATACTGGTTTTAATACCGGTATCCCGAAATTTCAAATTTCAAATATCAAATATCGGTATTCAGATTTTAGTTCGGTATTGTAAACCCTAGTCACTTTGAACATGCTTAAAATAACAGTTATACTAAAACCAAAATTAAAATGCACTAATAGAAATAAACAAACCAAAACACGTTAAATGTTACAAGGATCACTCCCAAATCATAATTTACAATGTATGCATATACATTGTAAATCCCAAATCATAATTTACAAAGTTTACACATTGTAAATCATGATTCAGAAGTGCTCCCCGTAACAATCAACGTGTCTTGGTTTGTTTAGTTCTAGTGCATCTTTATTGTGATTTTAGTGTAGAAAATTTATTTAAAACTTAAAATTTATCTTGTTAGAATTTTTGCTTTATTGGTAAATTTTTTGTTACATTTTTTGTCTTTCTGAGTGTTTCTGTCATGATACAATACAAGGGCATAATTTAAACAACGATTAATTTTATTAACAATGGAGGTTGGTATTAAGGACAAAATAATATATTTAAATACAGATTTACCAGACCCTCTCAATGAGGTATGACTTAAGGGGATAGGCAAATCTTGGTCCAATGCTATTTAAATGCATTCATTTTTTTTTCGAATCCCAAGAAAACTTTAAACGCAGAATGAAAAATTACATTATTACCGAGGGCCGAAAGGTCCTGAAAACTACTATAATGTTTATTTTAATAAGTTACAGGGGTGAAAAAAAAAGAGAAAATTTAGTGTGATTTCACTATTTCAATATTTCTGTAATAGTAATTTCAAATATTTCTTTCAAAAGAAACTTTTTGTCTGTTCTAAGGGGCTTTCGGCACTCGGTAATAAGGTAACTTAATATCTAACGCGATTTGAAAACATTACGAGATACTTAAGAAGGGGGGGGGGTGAATCTGACGTTTATGACATTAGCACTAAAAAGTGTCTTCCTCAAGTTTAAAGTTAACGTGTTTCGGAATTTCTTTCTAATATGCCAGCCACATTTGTAAACTATTAAAAGTGGGGATCCTTTTCAGATGAACATATAGTGGAGTCACTCAAGGTTTTCGCCTCCGATTTCGTTGAACCTCCATCGATTTTCATGAAAATTGATAAATAATGGTGATATGATGCAAACTTGCGCTTTTACCTTGGGGGTGGAAGCCACTCCTTCTCAGGGGTAAAAATTATTTTATCAAAATAAGATATAATCGATATAAGGAAAAATTCTAAGCAAAATTTAATATAAAATGTTATTAATATAAATCAATGCTTTTTGAGTTATTGAGGATCAAACTCAAAATCTATGAGCATTTACAAAAAAGTTATTATTACCAAAATTGAAGATAATAAAAAACTCAATACACTATTCACTTAAAGAACTAAAATAATGTTAAGTCAATGTGAGTTATGGGTAATTGAATGTAAATTTTTTTTGACGATTACTCAAATCTAAGTATTCAAGCTTAAATAACGGGAAAACGATGCATTTTATAAAATATACCTGTTATGCACTTGTCAAAGCACTTCGGATTACCTATCAATTAAGCGTCAGTAGAAGTTAATAGCATTAAATTTAAGCAAGTTATTATGAAAATAATAGAATTTTCGACTGTTTTAGGACAAAGTGAAAAATTAAACATACGCCATTTCCACAAAAATTATAATTTATAGTAATCCTTACAGTAATTTCTTTATATTAGCATAAGTAATGATTTCAACAATTTTGACCGGTTTAGAATAAATTTTTTTTTTAAAAGGTATAATTTAAGAAAATCAGAATTTTTAAAGTGGTCGTAATTTTCATTTTCTATTAATAATAACTCCAAGAATACTCAATATACGTAAAAAATGATATATAACCAAATTTTAGTTTTTTCTGTATAAAATATACTACCTTTTTATTATTTGTGTAGGGTAAAAAGTAACCGAGATAGAAACGTTTAAAGCTTAAATTTTGCTGCGAGAACCATGTAACCGGGGCCATTTAACTTTTTATTTTTTAAAAAGTAAGGGGTTTCAACAATTAAATTCAACGTCGTTTAATTGCTTTTGGAATTAACTTCCAAAAATGGTTTGTAGGTGAACCATCCTAAGAATTAACGGAGTTATTAAAAAAAGCAATAACAGTTTTTGGAAATAATTTTACAAGATAAATTTTGAAAAAATTTTGGAGCATAAATTTTAATGCTATCAATTGTTCGAGGATTTATTTTATAGATATTTCTAAGTACTTTGACAAATAATTGATGGATTCGACCGTTACTTGATTAAAGTTCATTTTATCTAACAATTAAACACTGAAAACGTTTGTTTTCTATACTTCTGCAAAATTTATTACAACTATGTGAATACAGCTGTTTCGGCAGAGTGCCTTTCTCAAGTGATTTAAAAAGGCAAACCCATAGTAATCTAAATCACTTAAGAAACCCATTCTGCCGAAACAGATGTAGTCACATAGTTGTAATAAATTTTGTGGAAGTATAGAAAACAAACGTTTTCAGGGTTTTATTGTTAGAACTTTGACAAATATTAAATAAGTTTATGTTATAAAATGCATCATTTTCCCGTTATTTATGCTTGAATACTTAGATTTGGGAACTCACTGAAAAAAATATACATTCAATTACCTATAACTCACTTTCAGTTAACATTAAAAGGTTTTTTTAGTAAGGGATCTATTTCATTTTTTATTAGCTTCGATTTTGGTAATAACAACTTTTTTGTAAAAGCTTATAGTTTTTGAGTTATTTATGAAAAATCGGATACAAACATGCGTTTTTCTCACGAAAATTAAAATTGTTGATCTATATTAACTCAAAAAGTTTTGATTTATCTAAATAACTTTATATAAGAAATTTTGCTTAGAATTTAATTTTAATAAGAATTAGAATTAATTTTTTAGAATTTTAATAAAATAATTTTCATCTTTGAGAAGGGGTGGCACACACTGTGTCACCTTTGTTCCTTGAGATATCCTCTAACCACTCAAAAATTTTCCAGCAAATCGATGGAGGTTCCACCATATCCACCCTCAGTGACAGCACTAATAGTGTATATTTATCACTTAGGTAACTATATTAAATGTATAAGTTAGAAGTTGTCTCTATATTAGTTTTGTGTTGTTGCAGCGAAAGTCGTCTATTATATTTTATGATCTTTGGTTGCCGCTCTTGATGTTTTAAGAATCTTTCACAATTTTTTTTTAAATGAACACAATGACATAATACATAAATCAGCGATCAATAGTCTCAGGTAACCATTAAATTTTTCTTATGTTTATTGCTTATAGTTCACACTTACCCAATTGTTCTTTGCCATCCGGATCGTTTTGAGAATAGCCAAGTTCTTCTCCAGCTTTTATAAACAAGTCCACTAAGGGGGATTCCCAGCCAGGAGGTTCTATGTTCAAGGGTCCGTCATTACTGTGATAACCTGCATCAATATCGGTACATTTTTCACAATTTTCAGATTTTTTGAAAAAAGGCAGAACGTCGTCGTAACTCCAGCCATTGTTTCCTAAAGCAGCCCATTCGTTATAATCTTCTCTAGAAAAATATAAATATTTTATGAAATAAAAAACTATATTATTATTTTATTATAAATATAATAAATATATCTTAACATTATATAGATAATATTAAATATTATTATCAAAGCTGAGTTTCTCGCTCCTTGCGCGACCATGGTGGGGGTACATGAAACGATGCCAGCGTGAGTAGCGGCGAAATATGACAATTTTAGCGAATCCTTGTAATGTCATTGTTTGACATCAGTTTCATTCATTAACTTTAATAATTTATTATTAAAATTGCTTTAAAAACCGGCTATTTAATTTCAGAGTTCTTAAAAATTTCAATATATTTAATATCAAAATTAAATACATTAAACTGCCCAAAAAATAAATCAAACTTATAAATTCAGATTTTTCTACTCTTTTGAAATGTGCAAATGGATTTTCAAATATTTCAATATACAGGGTGTTGTTTCAAGGTCATAACTACTTCTTTCTTTTTGTTAATCGGGACCTGGATTTTCCTTGTGATTACTAAATGGGTCGTTCCAATTTAGGAAATAAGAATGCATTATTTTTAAAATTAGTATTTGTTCATTAACTTTAATAATTTTTTATTAAGAGTGAATAATACCTGCTTTTTAATCTCAGAGTTCTTAAAAATTTCAATATACCTAATTTCAAAATTAAAGTCATTACATTGTCTGGCCCGAAAATTGAAGTGAACCATTAAACTTAGTTTTTATGATCTTTTTAAATAGGCAAACTGATTTTGAAAATTTCAATATACAGGGTGTTGCTTCAAAAGCACAATGAATTTATATATCTTTTAGTCCTTACCTGGTTTTTTCTTGTGATTACTAGTTGGGTGGTTTGGGTTATAAATGAGACATATGTGTTCCAAATATCAAAAAAATATAGAGTGCTTCTAAAGTTATAGGTCCAGAAAAATGGACAAAATCGATAAAACACCTTTTAGCTCGGTTATAAAAATCGGCGAGGCAACTAATGGAGTACCTACATCTAGACATCAGTGACCTGGAGTCACAAATCAAGTATTTCCATTGTTTTTCCCATTGTTTTCAGTCTGGTAGGATGTAGAATAACATTTTTGGGGGTTGTTTTATGTGCTATTAGATTAAAAACTTAGTTTTTTTTTCATTCCCCAATTAAACATACTGTATAAGTAAGTGCCAAGACACAATCTCAAACAATATATTGCATTTAAAATGGTTTTTCTCAAAAGTACTTCACTGGATAATATGTCGTTTTTAAAATGACCAAATCATAATATACAGTGATGAGCACGCTAATAACCGGCAAAATAGCATAAAAGATGGAAAACGTATTAAGTTTTGAGATAAAAAGAAATAAAACTAGTCGAGCTGGGAAATTTAGCGATATTAACATATTAATTTATACACACACCGGCAAAATTAGCCGAACACCTTAAAAATGGGACATGTTTGATGTCTCGAATTTCCTAAACCTGTTGTCCGATTTGATAGATTCTTTTAGTTTGTTATAGCCTTATTAGTTAAGAATATCATTGTAATAATATTGTTGTTAGACAGGTAAATGTCATTTTATACCGGGTGTTACAATCATACTGTGTTTTTTTCTTAAAGTTCGGAACACCCTGTGGAATATTCTAGCATATGTAAAATATTAAAATGAACACTCGATTATAGACTTAGGCTTTCTTAACATTTTATTTTTTGATTCATTTGCTTATGTTGGAAAATAAACAAGTTATGTGCTTTAACATCTAGCCATGTTTTTATCAATAAATCCTCATAGTAGGGGAGGAAAGTATGCTAAATTTGCAGTTACTCGAGCGTTATGGGGACCTATTGGATTGTGTAAGAGTAGGTCCTAAAACCAAAAAAAAGTTAAGTTAAGTTTTCCATAAAGTGTGGGATTCTCCATTTTTTATTTTAATTTTCCATTTCCACCAATCGTTTTTTCCGATTATAGCGACATCTATCCATAATTGGAAAAAATGTTGCGAATAAAAGTTGCTTATTTTTACGTCAAGGATCCAAATTTGCAATAAAATTGGGGGCTCCTATTAAAGATTTTAACCCTACCTCCGTGGGGGGTCTTACGTGGTGCCATTCGGTAGATTTTTGAAATTATTGAATAGGTGTATTTTGCAGTTTTACGATCTGTACGTTCGTATTTAAAATTTTTAATTTACCCCCACCCCACTCCGTGGGGTGTCACGAGTTCCCACGGTGGTGGGGTGGGGATTTAATTTAAAATCTTAAATACGAGCCCTCAATTTTTATTGCAGATTTGGATTCTTTACGTAAAATTAAGCAACTTTTATTCGACACATTTTTTCGAATTATGGTTTCAAATGGAAAATTAAATTAAAAAATGAAAAGTCCCCCACTTTATGGAAAACTTAACTTAACCTTTTTTGATTTTAGCACATACCCTTCACAATCCAATAGGTCGTCATAACGCTCGAGTAACTGCAAATTAAGTATATTTTCCTCCCCTACTAAGAGGATTTATTGATGAAAAACATGGATAGTTGTTAACGCACATAACTTTTTTATTATCTCACATAAGTAAATGAATCAAAAAGAAAAATGTTAAGAAAGCCTCAGTCTACAATCGAGTATTAATTTTAATATTTTACATATGCTAGAATATTCCACAGGGTGTTCCAAACTTTAAGAAAAAAACACAGTATGATTGTAACACCCGGTATAAAATGATATTTACCTGTCTAGCAACAATATTATTACTACGATATTCTTAAATAATAAGGCTATAACATACTAAAAGAATCACTCAAATCGGACCAGTGGTTTAGGAAATTCGAGACATCAAACATGTCCCATTTTTAAGGTGTTCGGCTAATTTTGCCGGTGTGTGTATTATATTGATTGTTTCCCACCTTTAAACGTATCGGTCGAGTTTGGCAACTACCACTGTCACAGTGACAGTTTTAGTTGACATACTCCTCTGATACGTGTAAAGCTGGGAAACAATCAATATAATGTAAATTAATAGTTATATAAATATATAGTTAAATAAAGTTAATATCGCTAAATTTCCCAGTTCGACTAGTTTCTTTTCATTTTATCTCACAACAACAATACGATTTCCATCTTTTTTGATATTTTGCCGGTTATTAGCGCACTCATCACTGTATAGTTCCTAAGTTAAGTATAAGTTCCAAGAAACTTACTTATTTCCCCTGTTATAGACCATAAAATTGGTAACAGACGTTCCACCAACGGCCTTTCCATTAGCTATCAGGCACGTTCCATCAATGGTACTCAGACATGCGTTTGGCTGTTTTTCAGTTTTAAACCCCCAGTCGTAGGGGTATTTTGACTGAAACCAAGCGGTGATGGGAATGTCGTTTAAAAAGTTTTCATTGATACCAGCTTCAAGAGCTAGAACTGTCCAGTTCGGGTTAGCTGACAGTCGGTTTGCTACCACACTACCCGCAGATCCTAAAAACAAGGACAATAATTTATCATTGGTAATTTTATGTTATAAATCATGCAATATGTTATTTATTGTCAAAAAATACCCATTATACCGATCTGAGTGCTTAAATAATTCATCATCATCATCATCATCATCATCATCATCATGCAACCTCTTCTGTGCACTGCTGGACATAGGTCTCTCCCATTCTTCGCCACTCTTCACGGTTCTGTGCTTCTTGTTGCCATTTCTTGGATATTCGGTTAATGTCGTCAATCCAGCGTGTTGGTGGTCGTCCTCTGCTGCGTTTGTCTTCTCATGGGCGCCAGTCAATTAGTTTTCTGGTCCATCTTGAGTCTTTCAGTCGCGCTATGTGACCTGCCCAATTCCATTTCAGCTTGGCTATACGTTCAACGACATCAGTGATACCTGTTCTTTTCCTTAAGTCTTGGTTCCTTGTTTTGTCTTTTTTTATCACGCCGAGAATCGATCTTTCCATACGCCTTTGTGCCACTTGCATTTTTAGTGCTGTTGTTTTTGTGAGCGTGAGAGTTTCTGCTCCCGGCTTCGTATGTCATTATAGGAAGAACGCATTGGTCAAATGTCTTCCAGCTATCGGGATGTTGCTCTTAAAGGTGTCTTTTAGTGAACCATACGCCACCTAAGCAAATGTTATTCGTTGTTGAAATTCGCAAGTCTGATTGTCCTTGCCTATTCTGATTTCATGACCGAGATATAATATGTACTTTTCTGTCAATTCTACCACTTGATTTTGGATGGTTAGGTGTTCGCTGGGAACTAAATTTGTCATAAATTTGGTCTTGCTGATGTTCATTTTAGAGCTATTGTTGAAGATACGTTTTCTAATTCTGGTAGCATTGGTTGTGCTTCACCCAGATCTTCGGTAATAAGTACTATATCGTCGGCAAAACGCAGATGATTGAGCATTTCTCCATCTATTTTTATTCCCCTATTTTCTCACTTTAGCATTTTAAAGGCGTATTCGAGGACCGCTATAAATAATTTAGGTGAGAGAGTGTCGCCCTGTCTCACACCTCGCTTGATATGAATTTCTCTGGTAGTATCATGTAGTTTTACACGCATTGTGGCGTTTTGGTATAATGTTTGCACTAACTTTGTAAACCGGTAATCTATTCTACTATTGTTCAGAGCAGTTATAATGCTGTCTAATTCCACAGTGTCGAAGGCTTTGTGAAAGTCTACGAAGATAAGTACCAGTGGTCTGTTATATTCTATCGACTTTTCTATTAAGGTTTTTACTGTTTATAGGTGATCGTTTGTTCCGAATTTTGAGCGGAATCCAGCTTGTTCTCGGGGTTGGTAGAAATCTATTTTTTTTCTAGTCCTGTCGTAATGATTCGGGTAAACATTTTTTAAACATGCTGGAATAATTATTAAGAGATAAAAAATATAATTTTTTCTTATTTAATCTAGAGACATCGAAAAATAATGAGGAGCGACGCGAAATTCCCCATTTACAAGCATGCGAGTCTTCATCAATTTGTTGTTTGTATACATTTTAGATAAATGTCTACAATATTCTGGAATATACCAGATAGCTTCCTTTTTTTGACGAAATGCCCCTGAAGATTCTGTAAGAGCGAAAGTACTTGGGCGAGATTTAGTAAATAACTGTGCTGGATATGCGCCTTTTATTTCTAAAAAATTGATTAAGAGTTAAACTTAGAACTAAACAAAAATTGAAAAACATAAACATAGACGGTTACGTTTCGATTAAATTCGAGTCTCTTACTCTCCTCTGACCCGTGTTTATAGGTCTACTCATCATCAGAGAGGCTCGCAAGAAGACTAAACTGAATCAATACGCACCTACTGCGACTGGTTGGTAAATATATTGAAATATGATATACATGTTACCGACCAAACCGGGTTTCAGGACAAACTAGTTTGGCCTAGGCCAAACTGGTTTGTCCTGAACGCGTTAGGATAAACTAGTTTGACCTAGGCGAGATTTAGTAAATAACTGTGCTGGATATGCGCCTTTTATTTCTAAAAAATTGATTAAAAGTTAAACTTAGAACTAAACAAAAATTGAACAACAAACATGGACGGTTACGTTTCGATTAAATTCGAGTCTGTTACTTTCCTCTGACACGTGTTTATAGGTCTACCCATCATCAGAGAGGCTGGCAAGAAGACTAAACTGAATCAAAACGCACCTACTGCGACTGGTTGGTAAATGTATTGAAATATGATATATATGTTACCGACCAAACCTGATTTCAGGACAAACTAGTTTGGCCTAGGCCAAACTGGTTTTTTCTGAACGTGTTAGGATAAATTAGTTTGGCTTAGGCCAAACTAGTTTATCCTGATAATAATACGGAGACTGCAGGACCCACTAATAGTACGGCCTAGTATAAACATTATAGTATACCTACAAAGCCAAAATAAATAAATAGACTGAATAAAATATTCTGTTGTTGTAAAATAACCATTTTTATTAAAATGATAACGAATCGTCGTTAAAATTAATGGAGAATTAGTAATACAAACACTCATATCATAAAAAATATATGTGCTTTTTATAAATAGGGCAGTCAATGAGGGTATTTGGCTCCGAATTCCATCCTACTACATCGATTTACTTGATATTTTCACAGTAAGTAGGGAATAGCTCGAGAAACAAAGTCTACCTATGCCGATGTGCTCTTTTATCTTGGGGCTGGTTCCCACCCCTTCTCGGAGGTGAAAATGTTTTGGTTAAAATAGCCACGGAAGTGGCTAGAGAACCTAATTTTAAGCAAAAACTGTTCTATAATTATTTTTTGAAAACTCAATATTTTGAATAAAATTAACATGAAGTAAAACTCCCTAGTGTAGTTGGTATATTTAATAAAAATTATAAAATTTTTTAAAAATCCAAAATATTTTTCAATATTTTGAGTTATTCGTGGTTGAAAATTGGCCATTTTCATTGAAAAATGACACCTTTTCGGAAGGATTTTTGCGAATATCATAAAAACTATGCATCTAACAAAAAAAAACTATATAAAATATTTCTGTAGGTTATAACAAAACAAAGAGATTCGTTTCTTCATAAATCTTCTAGTTAAAATACAAAGAGGGGTATGGTAGGTAAGAAGAGTTTGTTTTTTTGCTGCATGCTCAAATCGGTGTATTCAACTTGAAATAACAGAGAAACTGTCGATTTTAGGTGTATAATGCTGTGCTCTGTGCGTAAAGCGAGTTAAGTCCAAAAATGGTCGAAATTAGCCAATGCACTATCTGTATATTAGAATTTGATATCTACATGTGTGTATAATTTGTCAAGTCCAATTCCATTTCTAAACTGAGATATTCATTTTTCACAAATGAAAAACAATCTGTGCAAAGCGTGTTAAGTCCTGAACTTAGACGCATGATTATTTAAGAAACAGGAAGACTCAGTGTATTAAGTCTCATAATTTTGAAACTTAACACAATGTACACTAATGAGTTATTAAATTAACACTCTGTGCGCCACGCGACGTTGCAAACTTTAAACGCGTTTATCTAAAAACGGTGTTTTAGGACTTAACTCTCTTTACGCACAGAGCACAGAATGATACTAATAACTTTTGTAGTGCTTGAAAAGACCTTTAAAAATAGCAATACTAAATGTCGATTACATTCAAAATAAGCGAGATATGCTGCAAAAAAAATTGATGAGTAATGCATTTTAAGAAAAAATACGAAGTTTATTTAACCCCTCATCCACCAGAATTGAAATACATCGTTTTCCTTCTAGAATACTTTTTATTATAGTGTTATTTCTATGTTTAAAAAGTTGGACTGGATTCAGATGAATGGTTTAAAAAAAATAAGATCAAATTTACAGCGCATTTTTAAATTTTCTTAAAAATCTTCCTTTTCCTCCATGTAACTCGAAAAAGATAAGAGATACGAAAAAAATCCACAGAAAAATGTAGAGCTTTTTCAAATAAAAATTTCCTTTCTATTTTTTATTACTGTATCTCCTATCATTTTCATGCTACATGGAGAAAAAGAAGATCTATTTTTTCAAAAACCATTCATTTTAAACCCGTCCAACTTTTTGAACATAGAAATAACACTATAATAAAAGGTATTGTAGAAGGAAAACGATGCATTTACATTTTGGTGGATGAGGGTTAAAATTACTTCTCATTTTTTCTTAAAATACATTAGTTATCAATTTTGTTTGCAGCATATCTCGCTTAGGTTTAATGTAATGAACCTTTAGCATAGCTCATTTTAAAGGTCTTTTCAAGTACTACAAAAGGTATTAGTAGCCTTATACACCTAAAATCGACCGTTTCTCTGTTATTTCAAGTTGAATACACCAATTTGAGAATGTACCAGAAAACAAACTATTTTCACCTACCATATCTCTTTTTGTATTATAACTAGAAGATTTATGAAGGCAAGTATCTCTTTGTTTTTTTTGTAACCTACAAAAATATATATTTTGTAGTTAGATGCATAGTTTTTAAGATATTCGCAAAAAACCGTTCGAAAAGGTATTATGTTTCAATGAAAATGGCCAATTTTTAACCACGAATATCTCAAAAAGTATTGTTTTCAAAAAAAAATTATAGAACAGTTTTTGCTTAGAATTAGGTTTTTTAGCGAATTCCGTGGTAATTTCAACCAAAAATTTTCAACCCCTAAAAAGGGGTGAGAACTACCACCAAGATAAAAACACACATCGTCATAGGGTAGACTTTGAATTAGGAGATAAGTAGAGGCTAGACTCAAAATTTCATTAAAATCCATGCAGTAGGATAGAATTCGGAGGTAATATTCTATTCTTACTCCCATTGACTGGGGTAAAAAGCAATAATTTATAGCTCAATTATAAAATTTTTTACTTATTTTTCCATAAAGTGTTCTTCTTCTTCTTATTTAGTTTATTGGCCTCCACCTACTTGGTTCCATGGAGTGTTTTGGTGACACTTAGACTTACGGAGTATAATAATTGCTTTTTTGCATTTGCGTCTATTAGTATAGTATTGTTGATCCAAAAGATCGCATAACCCAGACATCCAAAGTGAAAGTTATCCTTCAACACCAAATTGTTCTATATGGTCCACACAATGTCCAGAAAAAAGTCACACCATTTTGAGCGTCGGGTTTGGGGGGGAGAGGGGGGAGAAATCGGTAAATTCGTAGTTTTTTAAGTTTTTCGCCAATATTTCTAAAACTGTGCGGTTTAGCATGAACAACCCTCTATACAAAATTGTTCTACATTAATTTGAAATAAAAAAGGCCCTATGCATAATCTTTCTATAATGAATGGTTCCAAAGTTACGGAGGTAGTATAGTATAACTGGTCCAAAAAAAGGCCTAACCCAAACATCCAAAGTAAAAGTTTTCCTCCAACACCAAAATGTTCTATATTATGGTCCACATATTGTTCAGTAAAAAGTTACACCATTTTGAGCGTCCGGTTTTGGAGGGAGATGGGAGAGAAGCCGGTAAATTAGTAGTTTGTTTTTTTAAGTTTTTCGTTAATATTTCTAAAACTGTGCTTTAGTGTAAACAATCTTATATACCAGAATGTTCTACATGAAATTTAAAACAAAAAATGTTCTATACATAATTCTTATAAAATCAACGGTTCCAGAGTTATGGATGGTGAAAAGTCGAGCTTTTCGATACTTTTTATATTTTTTGGGCAATATTTATGATATAACTATACCAAAAACCCAGACATCCAAAGTGAAAGTTATCCTCCAACACCAAATTGTTCTATATGATCCACATAATGTTCAGAAAAAAGTCACACTATTTTGAGCGTCGGGTTTGGGGCAGAGAGGGGGAAGAAAACGGTAAATATAAAAAGTATCAAAAACCTCCAGTTTTCACCCTCCGTAACTCTGGAACCGTTGATTTTATAACAATTATGTATCAACCTTTTTTGTTTTAAATGTCATATAGAACAGTTTTCTATAGAACATTCCTTACGCTGGAGCATAGTTTTAATAAACTTAAAAAAACTACTAATTTACCGACTTCTCCCCCATCTCCCCCCCAAACCGGACGCTCAAAATGGTGTAACTTTTTACTGAACAATATGTGGACCATATAGAACAATTTGGAGTTAAAGGAAAACTTTTACTTTGGATGTCTGGGTTAGGCCTTTTTTGGACCAATTATACTATACTACCTCCGTAACTTTGGAACCGTTCATTTTAGAAGGGTTATGCATCGGGCCTTTTTTATTTCAAATTGAATGTAGAACAATTTTGTGTAGAGGGTTGTTAATGCTAAACCGCTTAGTTTTAGAAATATTGACGAAAAATTAAAAAAACTAGGAATTTGCAGATTTCTCCCCCCTCTCCCCCCCAAACTCGACGCTCAAAATGGTGTGACTTTTATGAACATTATGTGGACCATATAGAACAATTTGGTGTTGGAGGATAACTTTCACTTTGGATGTCTGGGTTTGGGTCTAACTATACCATACTATATTTTTGTGCAACAGTTTTTGTTCCAGCTGCAATTGACAAAATCTTGTCCGATCCAACCTAATCTCTCGTAGCTGCAAACCTTATATTAGCGGTATTTTAGAGATAATGTATCTAACTTTTTGGGGTATTCATGCCTCTAAAATGTTTTTAATTGTTTTCAGATCAGAATTCGACATTTGCCATCAAACTTTTTTAGAGGTAGTAGATATAAGCTAAGGCACTGAAATACCGTTAAGGGTTGCAGTGACGAGAGGTTGAGCTGGATCTGGACAAGGTTTGTCAAATGTAGCAGCAACAAAAACTATTCCACTAGCAGATCCAAGAGCGAGAAGGCAATGATAATCCGCAATTCTAAGTGTCACCAAAACACTATATGGAAAAATAAATAATAATAATAATTTATAAACATTTTCAATTTCTTTGCAACACGAAAATGCAGCAGCTGCATAATACTCTGGTTAAATCGGAGAGTGCAGGAAGAGTCTATACCGGTTTTGGAGGTCTTTTCCCCCTCATCAGTAGTCCCATATCCTCTTCTCTCCGATTTCCCCAGGTATCATACTTTGGGCCTTCCCTAATTGCAAAGAAAGAAATGTCACGGATGAACTAGGGCCATCTACCAAAAAACAAAGTAAGTTATCAATCGAAGTAGCACAGAAAACGACAATAAATTCGTTTCCATACCATCATATTGACAACAGGTGGAATACTTTCTTTGGTTGCACCTCCTGAGATTTTCAAAATTTATAAAGGAGGTGTTTTTCTGTGAGGTCCTCCCCTCCGCCTTCCGACATGCTTCTTTTATGTTTTGCCCGAAGATAAGTCTATTGTCAAAGGTAAGTCCTAGGTACCTGACTGTCCTTTGGGGTCTTTTTTGGGAGCCTTGATATTCGAATACTATGGCTTTTTTTTCTTGCTCCCCTCAAGATAATTATTTCTGTCTTCTCTCCTGCTAATTTTAAATCATTTTTCTCAATGCACGCCGCAGTCGTCCTGATTGCTCTATTTACTTTATCTTTTATACCCCAGTTCATATCATCTTCGACTAGTAAGGCTAGATCGTCCGCGTATGCAATCGCTCTAACTCCTCTGTTCTTGTGAATTTCTAGTACCCCGTTGTATAATTTATTCCAAAGTAAGCGTCCCAGGACTGACCCCTGAGGTACTCCCGCGGTCATTTCTTTCTTTTTCTTCTTCGATATGCATACGGATCTTTCGGATAAGTAGTCCTTTATTATGTTGGACATGTATTTTAGAGCCCCAAATTCGACGATTCGGTCTATTATGATGCCCCAATTTGCCGAGTTTAAAGCATTTTTTATGTCCAACAAAACAAGAACCATCCATATTTTCTTACTTGCCTTAGCCGCGTCCCTTATCCAGGTTGCGGCATCGACAGTCGATCTACCTTTTCTAAACCCGTATTGTTGATTAGACAGAACTCTCTCCTCTTCCAACATGTCTTCTTGATAAGTCTTTCATAGAACTTACCAAGGCAGTCCAGGAGGCATATTGGCCGATAAGAACTTGGTGAATCTGGTGTTTCCCAGGCTTCAGGAGTAGAACCAAGTTCGCTTCCTTTAAGTCCCTGGGAAACTCTTGCCTGTGCCGTAGATCATTACCTATTCTTCTGATCAAACATGGTTTCTCTGTCGCTATAATCTTTATCGCCTCTGGTGGCGGCCCGTCAGGGCCGGGAGCTTTCCCTGTCTTCATTTCCTGACCAGCGGTTTTTATTTCTTCTTCTGTGAACTCCTCGACCATCGTTGGAAATACCTTGGTGAAGTTTTGAATTTCTTTGGTTGGGACAGCTGATTTCATCCGCTGATCTTCATCCAGTCTATATGGGGCGAGTATCTTCAGCGCCTTCATTGTGATCTTATACGCATCGCTCCATATATCTTCATCTAGTGCTTTTATAAGGGTCTGCCACTTTTCTTTTTTCTCTTGTTTTATTTTCTTATTTAGTGGTCCTAGGCCAAACTAGTTTATCCTATCGCGTTTAAGACAAACTATTTTAGCCTAGGCCAAAACTAGTTTTTCCTAACACGTTTAGGACAAACTAGTTTGTCCTGAAATCGGGTTTGGCCGGTAACATATATACCAACACATGTCTTTAGCTACCTCTAACGAGAAAAGATGAAGTGAGTGTCGATAACGATTAAAGTAAACTGTAAAACCCAGGCTTAATCAAGCGGGCGATGCTCGGAATCTATTTCATTAATGCATTAATGTCCAACTGGTACATTATTTGACAAATAATGACATGGTTTCGAAGTCAGTTATTAGGGCATTAAATTTAAATAACTAGTTAAATACTGTCAAGTTGACAAATAACAACCCAAGTTAAACTATGGTTACCATAATTACGTTACGACTATTGCTGGTAAATGTACTTATTTGAAAACAAATTTAATCAAAATTCATTCAAATTTTTTGCATATAAAGAATAATTTAGTCGGACATTAGGTGTTGAAGGCACCACGGGTGTTATAGATAATAACGCCTCGGGTCAAAAGCCCTCGGTATATACAGAGCCGTGCGGTACATCTTTTTAATATGATGCAAGTCTTCAAAATGCCGCCCC
The DNA here is from genome assembly GCF_917563875.1 of Diabrotica virgifera virgifera. NCBI lineage: Eukaryota > Metazoa > Arthropoda > Insecta > Coleoptera > Chrysomelidae > Diabrotica > Diabrotica virgifera. The sequence goes on from NC_065447.1 coordinate 177,552,461, forward strand.
TTAAATATAATTAAAACTTAACTTTTATTTTTAATAAATGCAACTGCACAAAATGAACACACTTTTATTTTAAAAACAAAACATCATTTAAATTAAATGAAATACGTATTAACATTAAATCACATTTAAAAAAAAATTACAGTTTTACCCTTCTGACTTTAATTTTGGCAAATTCGTCAATCAGATTGTAGTCTAAAGTAGCAGCTAGTGAGGACTCTATTGAAATGAGTGCTAATTTTTTTAGGTTTGTTTGTCGTATGGAGCTTCGTAATAGTTTTTAATAATTTTTTATTTTAAAAAACTTCTTTCCCCACTAGCTACCGAGACAGGGAGTGTTAATAAAATTCTTAGCGACACAACTACATCAAAACTTCTAAAGGATTCATGGAGTATAATATTATCATTTGGAATATATCACGCAATAGGGCTTTTCATGGATTGTCATTTGTTTCGAGCTTCTGTTATGTGTCACATAATATTAATATATCTACGTCATACGTCTTTGGTTTGCATCAATGGTTTGTATCATTGATATACCAATAACGTATGACGTAGATATATTAATATTATGTGCCACATGACAGAAGCTCGAAACAAATGACTGTGAATGAAAAGCCCTATTCTTTTAGAAGATCATTTCCCTGTATATTCCATTCTTTTTCTTTTTCTATTGAAAGTATTGAATAAAGATTCATACTACATTTTTTTAGTGTTTTATCATTTTTATTTCCGTCAATTTAAAAATATCATTAAAAATGTATTTATTTATGAATTTCTAGAAGCAAAAATCGACCAATCAAATAATTAGTGGCAATGTCTAAAATATAGATGAAAAAATTTATTTTAAATTTATCTCCTTCTGTTAAAAGCTCATCCATAGATTTTTCGTAATCAAATTGACGCTTTTTTCTCCTTGCTCGAATTAAATTATCAGCTGGAAATTCGGATCAAGATTTTCTTCAATTTCATTAGCAGTAATTTTCGTTTGGTCATAGCCAGATTGCCTGTAACTTTTATTTTTTTTATTGTTTCTGACAACCTTTTTACACAATTTTACAAATTTATAGTTACATCTTGCAACATCTTCGAGACTGAATTTATATGAAATAAAATATCATTCCCAAGAACTTTACCATATAAATTTGTAAATTTTAATATTTTTTGCTAATCCTCGTGTTTTGACTTTAGTTTCTGTATCTTTGTTGACTTCTGTTATTTCGAATACGGCATCATATATTTCACAAAATTGAAATCTTAAAGGTTTCAATGCATCTATTCGACTTGACCATCTAATATCGCTTAACGGTTTTAGAGTTAGTTGAAAAACATGGTTTTTCAGAACTTAACAACACTTTGTGGAACCAGAAAAAAAGTGTAAAGATCTTGTATAATACAAAAAAGGTTGTTGTTTCTGTAGAAGACGCTTTCACTTTTAAAACTAAGTTTGCAAAGTGGCATGTTTACTCTTTAAACTAGAGTGACACACGCCATCGGATATTTTTCAAATATTGTATTTTGCACACCCTTTGTTATCGGCACTGGGCCACGGCCCTGGGTATATACACCATTGACCGCAAGCGTTATTATCCTTATAATACCGTTGGTACCTTAATAACTACAATAGTTTACCCATCTAAATTGCTATTATTTTGTACTCTGCACCGAGTAAGAGCGTGAAACAACAAATTTAACACTTTACTATCAGCTGCAGAAGAATCAAATGAAAGTTTATAAGAATCAAATAAAATCAAATCGAATAAAACATCTAATTAATGATGACAATTAAGAAATTGCAGAAATCCAAAAACTAGCCCTAATGATAGATAATTAACACCAAATATATGAATCAAAAGTGAAAGTACCACCAAGTAAAGAAGAAAAACACCAAATCCGAATCTGAAGATATACCAGACTTAACAGAGGATGAAAAAAGAACTGTGATGAGCATTATGCGAAATTTGAGACCTCTAGATGAAGAGTGAAAGGCCCATAGCTTGGCTAAATGCTCTCATAGTATTTATGTTTAGAGATGGAAATAAATATACATAAAATCATCAATAAGCTTGTTATGAGTATTATTGTTTATAAAGATAATTATATTGGGAATAACAAAAAAATTGGATACCTAGTTATCAATCTCGAGAGCAGGTGGGTTTTAGAAAGGATTATAGCATCATAGATCATAAGTTAGTAATAAGAAAATTAATAGAAAAATTAAATGAATATAATATAACACTAAGGATAGTACTAGCAAATGCAAATGCGAAGAAGATCTAAAACATACCCAATTTGGTTTTAGAAATGCTGTGGGAACTAGGGAGGCACTTTTTGCGCTAAACATCCTATTACAAAAATGCCGTATTTGCATGTTTCGTGGACTTCGAAAAGATATTCGATAAAGTAAATCATGTAAAATAATTAACGCAAATACTAAAAAATATAGGAATATATTTTTATATAAACGTAGAACAGCAACGACTAAAATTACTTTTATGAAACTGAAATCATTTTTTTGCAATAATCATCTCAGTTTAGAACTACGACAAAGAATGATTATGTGCTATGGTTAAGTTTGCACTCTCGTATGGTGAAGAAGTGTGGAAGCTTAAAATATCGATCATGAACAGGATTTTTTTTATTTATTTACGCTGTAACCACCAGGGTTATTAGCGATCTAAAAAATATAACAAAGGTAAAGTTAGTAAAGATTACAATAATTGATACAGTCCAGAGTCTTTGATAAAACTTATTGTGTTTTTTACGTTCGTGTTGATTCCTAAGGCTTCCTTTATATTCTTTGGGATAGCGTTCATTTTCTTGTTGTTTCATATGTTTTGCACTAGTTTAATATATGCTTCACGAAGAGTGATGTTTCACAGTTTTCACACATAGGCGGCACAGTTCGCGTAAATAGGTGTGTATGTTTGCGATGCACTTCACTAATTTTCTACGCACTTAACACTTTATCTTTTATTTTCTGACTTCAGGTCATCGGAAGAAACCTCGTTAATAAGAATGGAGTCTTGGCTGAAGGATGCTAAATGGGCTAGTCTTTAGAGGAATTTACAGATGAGTCGGAATCTTCTCCCGACAATGTTGTCAGAGTTTTTATTACATCGCGTAAGCCTATGTGTTTGCCAAGTTTTCCTATTAATTTGGTGCCTTTGGTTTTCATTCTTTTGTCGGTATAATATGGATGTAAGTCCGATAGAAACTTCATAAGTGCATGAGAGTCTTCTGAATATAATTTTGTTACGCTGATTATGTCTTTTGCTCCTTTTATATTTTCGAATAGATCCACTACTTGATTGAAGCTTAGTAATTGCATTTTGCTTTCTACATATTCTCTAACTGGTTCTAGTAATGTTTGAAGATTTGATGTCTCATCTGTTAAGTTCTTGTCATCAGTTTTGGTTTTTTTCTTTAATTGAAGCTTAGGTTTTTCGAAGTTGTCTTCGGTGGGTGGTGAGATTGTATCTTCTAAGATTTTTTTCCTGTTGCTTTGTTCGAAGTTATCTGAGGTTCGTGAGTATTCGTGTGTGTATTTTTATTTGCAGGTAAGTGTTGGCTTGTTTCAGGTGAGGTTGATTTTTGTGTTTGGGTATTAGAGGATGACTCAGACGATGTAGGTGTTGCGATTGTAGTGTTAACTGAAGAAGTGGTCACATATGTGTAGGAATGGGTTTATTGATAAATGTGGGATGACTACCGTTTGTGATGTGGTTTGAGAAGGCTTAATAAGTGTGGAGGGAGTGGTATTTGAAATTGTCGGAGTATTTACACTGCATTATCATTGTAAGGATGGTTATGAGGGGAAATATTTGGACAATTAGCTGCCTGGTGTCCAGTTAATTTGCATTTGAAACATGTTTCGTTTTGGGTTATAAATATGCGGTATGATGTTTGTTCTAACTCGATGATAAAAGATTCAGGTAATACATGGTTGTCTGGCAAAGGTGAAATGAAAATTTGTCGTCGGAAGCTTAGAATATGACTGAAAGCAGGATTGGTTGCTCCTATTCGTAGGTATGATATATCTGAGAGAAGATTTAGACCTAGTTTTATTAATTCGTCTTTAATTATGTTAGAAGGTATACTTGGACATACACCGGACAGAATTAAGCGGACTGATGAAGTTATTAATCTTCTTGCTTCTAGTATATTTCCATTTACTTTATCTTCTTTGTTTCTGCTATGAATTTATCTACTAAGTTTTTAGATGATAGATATATGCATATTCTACCGTTTGATATATGGGATGCGAAAATTATATTTCTTGATTGTATATGCTGACTCAATCCTTCAAGATAGTCATTAATTGTACAATTCTCTAGAGTGTTAAATAAAATAGCTTGTTCTCTGTCTGGGGTTAATATATTGCGTGGTTGGCTAACTGCTTTTGAATATGATGCAATTTGTTGCGGTTGACTTGAGGATGACATCTTTTAAATTTATTTAAAATCTAACATCTTAACGGTGATGTTTTATAATTTTCGCTGCGATATCCGTTCATGGAATTGGATAATATAAAGATAATTGTCGTGATTTATTGAAACATTCAAACCCAAATAGACCCAAATAATAAATTTTGTCTACTCACAATCAAAACATTCCGTATACAAATCACTTTTCACTAGTAGTTTTTACTTTAATTACTTTTAAATTTGTTTCTGTAATTACTATTTAACTAGCACGATAATTGAGTACCAAAAATACGTGTTACTTGGTCGCTTGCTGAACATCGAATGCATGAACAGGATTGAAGCATTAAAAATGTGGATTCATAGACGGATGCTGCAGATACCTTAGACAGCAAGAAAAACTAATGAAGAAGTACTAAGGAGGGTCAACAAAGATAGAGAACTCCTATAGACTGTTAAAAACCGGAAAATGTCTTATCTGGGACATATAGTGCGTGGAAATTGATGTAAAATATTGCAACTGATCCTTAAAGACAAAATAGAGGGCCTTAGATATGTAGGACGAAAACAAGATTCTTGGTTAAAAAATATTCTGAATGAACTCAGATATCAAATGCAGGACACTTAATTCATATTGCAGAAGATCGAGAAGACTTCGCAATAATAGTGATCGCTATCGTCGGATAATAATTCTGATATGGCACATGAAGAAGAAGAAGAAGAAGGATAGCAATGGTAGACTATCAGAAAGCATTTGACTCCATAGAAATATGGACTCCATGGAAATATGGAAAGTAGGCATAAAACAGTCCATCTCGATATTTGGCAGTAGTTATTGGATTTTAAGGAAATGCCGAAACAGGTCGATTTTTGATCTAAGGGGGACACATTTTTAACATCTGTTATTTGTCAACCCGATCCCTTCCACTTCCCCCACCCTTTATTTTTATAATAGGGAATATGGGTCGTGTGCTAGCTTATTTGAAAGGTTATTTAATTCTCTATTCAGTAATATTTACATCGACATAATTATTTATACAGGGTGTCCAAGAAAAATTATTTTGAATTAAATTAATTGACACACAAAGAAGAACCTATGTAATTTATTTAACTCAAAATAAATTCTACTGCTAACAAAAAACAGAAAAAAAGAATGTGTGTACTTTGTATGCACGTAAGAAGATATTTTTCTATTATATAGGTAATTTCAACGAAGTAAATATACTTAACAGGTTATTTGTATTTTATTTAAAAATTAAACTAACTTTCTTATCTACCACTTTCAAAAAATTTTTATTAAAACAACCAAAAATAAAAAAAATATGAATCGCCCAGGATTCGAACCCGCGTCATTCTAATCTCGGAGCTAACGCCCTAGCAACTACACCAGCGAGGTCCTTCTAATTGACATGTAAGTTTCGAATATAATTACACAACACGGCGACAAACAGTGTAAATATTTCATTACTTTACTACAGAGAAACACAAATCCAGAACACAAGAATTATAATAAATAATACATTTACTAAAAACACTAATATATTCTTTTATGCCTGGTTGCACCAACAGATCTTAAGCTCCAGCTTAGCTAAGCTCTACTTATAGATAGGGCCTCCTTTAATATCACTTACGTTGCACCATACTTTTGGATTCTTACCTTATTATCCATTATATCTATTATTATATTATGGTATTCTCATTGTAATATATTATAATTATATTATATTAATTCTTATGATATTCTCAACTTAAGCTTAAGATCTGTTGGTGCAACCGGGCATTAATGACTTATTTGCACGGATACAGATACATAAACACCTATCTTGAAAGATTAGCAAGGAACTACATACTGTCTGTGTGCGCAGGCACGCAGATTTATGTACAATTTTACCCTCAATCGAATCGCGCCTAAAAAAGAATATCTTCAAATATAAAAGAATAAAACACACACAAACACATTGAAAAATGCCACAAATGATTTCTGAACAATAATTGTTGCCAACAATTTTAATTAAATACGTATTTTCTGAAAAAAATTATATAATAATATATTTACAATCATAAAATCTATAAAAAAAAAAAAATAAAAAAAATAACAACTTGCTTGGGGCTTGAACCCATTTCACGTCTATCGCGCCGTACGAAAGTCGAAGCGGTTTCCCACTGCACCACATTCGCGTATACGTCATGTGGGAATATACACAAACTAAACGTTTACACCATAAACTTTTTGACATTTTGTTTATTTATATGAATTTAATCAAATTATTAGTTTAATTTTTGTCGAATTAAAATACAACAACATATAGAGTAAGAAAACGATATATCAGATGAAGATTTGTAGAAAGTTTGTTCGTAATCAGATTATAAAGCATTGCCTACTAATAGGTAACTACATTATTTTTTTTAGATTTTCCAAATAGATAGGTATGAAGATAATTTTTTATTGGAATACAACTGAAACATTTAGAATTACGTACCTGCGGCTTTTCAAAACTATTTAAAAAGTCACTATAATTATAAATTTGATTTTATTTCTGTCCTCACAACAATAAAAACTAATATATACAATATTTTTGTTTACCGATAACCTCCATATTGAACAATTATTGACAGATCATTTCAACACCCAATCAGAGCCCGTATAACGACTAATACCATACTATCGGTGTGCGCATGCGCGCAGAATAATAAAATTTCACCCTCAATATATGTTTATTTCATAAATAAACATTGTTTGTTGCTTAAATTCAATATTCAACCTACCAAGAGACAGATAGGTGGCAGCTTGAACACTGAAATCAAGCGAAAAGCAATGTTTATTTATCAAAAAAACTTTTTTTCTGTTTTGTCACAGAAGTAGAATGTATTTTGAATTGAATAAATTACATACATTCTTCTTTTTGTGCCAATTAATTTAATTAAAAATTTTTATTCTTGGACACCCTGTATAAACAATTACGTTAATATTTATATTACTGAATAAAGAATTGAATAACCTTTCAAATGAGCTAGCACACGACCCCTATTCCCTATATAAAAATAAGGGGTGGGAGAAGTGGAAGGGAGGGGGTTGACAAATGACAGATCTATGTAACGTAAAAATGTGTCCGCTTTAGATAAAAAATCGACCTGTTTCGGATTTTCCTTAAAATCTAATTACAACTGTCAAATATCGAGGTGGACTGTTTTCTTTGGCCCACACTGTATATACGATAAAAAACGATAACGCAACATCGCAAGTAACAATTAATAGTAGAAAAAATCGAAAAGATAAGAATACAGAGAGTAATTAATCAAGGAGATTATATTTTACTGAAGCTATTTGCTTTGACCATAGACGATACTTTTCGAACTAAAAAATGGAAAAACCAAGAACTTGCAATAGACGGCTAAAAACTAAACCACCGAGATAGACGAAGCAAATTATCGAATGGCATCCAACAGAACATAAGAGAACCAGAAAAAGGCCTCAAACCAGATGGACTAATGACATCAAAAGAATAACTGGTCCCGACTGAATACACATAAAAAACAAATGAACATACTTAATGGAGTCTGACATCGGACGTTATATAGATGAAATATCGGATAATAATGATATACATATCTGTAGACAAAGACCAGAGTTATGTAAAGTCAAAAATCTAAAAATCTTTATGATGGCCAAAGAAGAGGACGCAAGAAGAAAAGCATCAATTGTGTTACACTCTATACGTTTATTACACACCTGCTCCTATAACAATGAAGTCATACTTTGAGTTAACAGAGCCCAGAATATCTTGAATAATGCCTCCGTCGCTCGAAACTGCAGCTGCTAAAATAACACTCACGAATAATATAAGCTTCGTCATTTTGGTACAATACACATATTTTTTAATAACTTCTTGAGGTTTATCATCAAACACTTTATTTTATAGCAAGGTGTTCAGTTGGTTATTCAATAAGATAAAATTTTAAATAAATTTTAATTTATGATATTTTAATGATATATATTTAAATATATTTTAATATAGTACGTTTGTTTTAAAAATGTTTCTCTCAGTAGAAAAATTGTAAAGTGATATACAGCTCTGAATATTTATGTTTTAGGCAGATGTCACTACGGCATCCATATCGAGTTATTTTGTCGGAATGAAATACTAGGAGGCTTGATTTGTTTCATGTCGTTTAGAAATATCCATGTGTTACCGGCCAAACCCGATTTCAGGACAAACTAGTTTGGTATAGGCCAAACTAGTTTGTCCTGAAATCGGGTTTGGCCGGTAACACGTCCTTAGTGCGTTAGGATAAACTAGTATAGCCTAGGCCAAACTAGTTTGTCTTATCTCGCGTATGCCAAACTAGTTTGTCAGAGGCCAAACTGATTTATCCTGATATAAATACACACACTTCAGACCAAAGTATTTTGGCCTAGGCCAAACTAGTTTATCCTGATATAATAAAGACTCACACTTCTGGATAAACTACTATGGCCTAGTCTAAACCAATTTAGCAGAGTCTAAAGTAATTTAGCGAACATGTAGGGACTTTTACATGCGGGGAATTTCCAAATCACCTCCCAAAAGGGATGGCAAAAAAAATTTTACATCGATATATTGTATCATATGATATATCGAATGAAGATATTGATACATGCTATAAATCAATATCTTCTTCTTCTTCAGGTGCCATCTCCGCTACGGAGGTTGGCAATCATTATAGCTATTTTAATTTTTAAGACAGTAGCTCTAAATAGTTGTTTTGAGCTGCATCCAAACCACTCTCTCAGGTTCCTCATAAATCAATATATTCTTGTATAATTAAATAATATAAAAAAATAATAAATTCATAAAAGGATGAGGTTTTCTCCAAAAATTAAAAGAAAGGATACACTTACGAATAAAATCGATTACGAATTAATATTGTTTTCACCAATTTAGTCCTGTCGCCAGGGAGGGGGGGGGGGGGTACAAAGGCCTCCTTAATTCAGATGGACTTACCCAAGTTTTTTTATGTATTTTGACCCGTAGATTACGAATTTTTTGGGTAACAGTTGATCCGGATGTAGATAAGTTTGTTATAAACAAAGAACTTGAGGAATTACATAACAGCGATTTATCGCAAAACAAAACATTTTTGTATTTTTTGGGCGATTCTCAGCAAAAAATGGTCTTACAAGTTTTTTCGTAGGATGCATAGTTTTTGAGATAAACGCGGTTGAACTTTCAAAAAATCGAAAAAGTGCAATTTTTGAACCCGAATAACTTTTAATTAAAGAATAAAATAGCAATTCTGCTTACTGCATTTGAAAGTTCAAGTCAAATTCTATCGGTTTTGATTGTTTGCATTCCTAAAAATTAAGTTTTTATTTGTTAAACAAAGCCATAAACACACAGTGTTTCCCGTGCACAATGCATGATTTTTAAGGTATGTAATATACGTAGAAATTGTCTGTATGCGCGCTACTCCTTCGATTTCAAATGGGAAATGCATTGAAAATATCACTCAATCACTATGTGTTTATAGTTTTGTTTGACAATAAAAAAATTAATTTTTAGCAATGAATCTAATCAAAACGGATAGAATTTGACTTGAACTTTCAAATGCGGTAAGCAGAATTGCTATTTTATTTTTCAATCAAAAGTTATTCAGGTTCAAAAATTGCAATTTTTCGATTTTTTGAAAGTTAAATCGCGTTTATGTCGAAAACTATGCATTATACGAAAAAACTTGTAAAACATTTTTTGCTTAGAATGACCCAAAAAGTACAAAACAATGTTTTGTTTTGCGAAAAATCGCGGTTATGTGATTTTTCAAGTTCTTTGTTTATAACAATCTTATCGACATCCGGATCGACTGTTACCCAAAAAATTCGTGTTCTACGGGTCAAAATACATAAAAAACTTGGGTTAGTCCATCTGAATTAAGGAGGCCGTTGTACCCCCACTGGCGACAGGACTAATTTTGAAAAAATGTGAAAACATTGAATTATCCACGTCCGTCTGTCCGTTCGTCCGCCCGTCTGTGTGTCTGTCCGTAAACTCAACTCCTCCGTCATTATACCAGGAAGAATGACAAATGAGGTGTCAAATGAAAGCTTATAATCCAAGGATGGTACTTAGGTGAGAAATTTTACCTAGGCTGTCTGTCCGTCCGACCGCGAATATAACTCATATTGTTTGTTTGTTACGAATAGTTATAATTTTAATAAAAAAAATTATTTTTCCAATGCTGAATTACTGAATTACTTTCTTCGTCTTGGTTTTTCCCCATTATGAGTTTGACGTTTTCGTCTTCCATAGCGCTCTATTCTCCAGTCGCCATCTCTGGTCTCTGAGGTCTCTATCTATCACAGCATTTCCTATGTGAGTTTTCTATCTCACAGCAGGTCTTCCTCTCCGGCTTCGTCCCCGCGGGTCCCAGTCCAGTAATATTTTCGGCCACCAGTGCTCCGGCATTCTTTATACATGCCCGTACCATTTCAGGGCCCAAACTTTTACTACCACAACTTTTTTGTAATTGAGCATTCTACTTCTATTCTGTTTCATATTTCCTCTGTTCTTATTCTATCTTACCTTGCAATTTGTAGACACCTTCTCATAAACTCCAATTCAACTCTTCTGATTTTATTTCGTATTATTTTTGTCACGGGCTATTCTTCCGCTCTTGTAGGGTAATATTCAGCACTATGCCCTGAAAAATTTCGTTAGTTAGAGTGTCCCTCCATATTACTCCATGGAGTTCTTTCATGGCTTGTTTTCCCCCTACTATTTTCATTTCTATATCTTTCATACAAGTGCCATCTCGGTTTATCATTTACCCTAAATACTTAAAAGTCTTACAACTCTTAATAGTGTCTTCTAAACTTACGTTTAACTAATCTGTAATCAATTACTTTCGACTAGATTAAATTGGTTTAGACTAGGCTAAAAGAGTTTATAGTGATATAAAAACATACCCTTCAGGATAAACTAGTTTGGCCTGAAGTGTGCGTCTTTATATCAGGATAAACTAGTTTGGCCTGAAGTGTGTGTATTTATATCAGGATAAACTAGTTTTGCCTAGGCCAAACTAGTTTGTCTTGAAATCGGATTTGGCCGGTAACATATACACTCTCTGATGATCTCCAATGAGAGTGAAACTAGTAAGGGTGTTTATGGCGCTCTCTAAACGAACTGAAATATAATACGTCTCTTGGTTTATTTTTGCGGCGAACTTGGTTTCTTGGTTTCTTTCTTGGTTTTATATTTTAATTCAGATTAAATATTGTTAGCTTCACTAGATAAGAAGAAAATAATAAACATCATACAAGTGTACGCTCCTACAGCAGACAAAGACGAAGAGGAAATAGAACAATTCTATAATAACTTAGAAGAGGTGATGAGAACAACAAAGAGACAACACATTAACATAGTAATGGGCGATCTGAACGCCAAGGTAGGTCAGGGTAAAGTTGGAGAAAATGTCGGTGAATACGGCTTAGGTAATAGAAATGAAAGGGGTGATCGTTTAGTTCAGTTTTGTCAAAGCGAAGATTTAATAATAACTAATACATTCTTTAAATTGCCCCCAAGGAGACTGTATACGTGGACGTCACCTCAACACACACAAGAAAAAGTAATCAGAAACCAAATAGATTACATAATGGTGACAAAAAGATACCGTAATGCCGTGAAATCTACTAAAACTTACCCAACTGATATCGGTTCGGATCATAATCCAGTAGTATCTGTGTTAGAAGCTAGACCAAAGAAAATGAGAAAAACCATCATCCCAACGTTAGACTTAAGTCAGCTTAAAAGTGAACACCGACGACAAACAGTGCGCGAAGAAATCAACACCGACCTCAGTGTAGCAGAAATCCAAATCCGCAGAACAGACAACATAGATGAAAAACTGAAGTATATAAACACTATAATAAGAACTACGGGAAAGAAACACCTAACCAAATCTCCAAAGAAACATAAGGTGTGGATGACACCAGACATACTAGAACTAATGGATGAAAGACAAAAATTGAAAAATAATTCAGAAAAATACAGAGAGGTTGATAAGAACATAAAGCAAATAATAAAGAAGGCCAAAGAATCATGGATTAAAGAACAATGTGTAGAAATGGAAGACTATGAAAGAAAGTATGACACATTCAATATACATAAAAAGTAAAAGAACTTACAGGAACCCAAAGTAGACCCAAACAAGTTTGCTTAAGGACAAAGACGGAAATATTATTGTAGACTTAACAGAAAAAATTAATAGATGGAGTGAATACGTAAGAGAATTGTTTGAGGATAACAGAAATAACATTGACAAGGTAAATGGTGAAACGGGACCTGAAATCCTAAAATGTGAAGTAGAAATGGCACTTAGAAATTCCAAAACTGGAAAGGCAAATGGACCCGATGAGGTTCCTACTGAATTACTAAAGCTCTTGAATGATGAATCAATAGGTATAATATTGCACTTATTTACTACAGTATACAATACTGGTATTATACCTCAAGAGTGGCTGCTGTCTACATTCGTTACACTGCCAAATAAATCCAATGCAAAAGAATGTTCAGAACATCGAACAATATCTTTAATGAGCCATCTACTAAAGATATTTCTAAAAATCATCCACAACCGAGTTTATCAAAAGTTGGAGTCAGATATTAGTAATACACAGATGGGGTTCAGAAAAGGACTAGGTACTCGAGAAGCTCTCTTCGGTTTAAATGTTCTTACACAAAGATGCTTAGACGTTAATCAAGAAGTATATGCATGTTTTATCGATTTTGAAAAAGCGTTTGACAGAGTACGCCACGATAGGCTAAGAGATATTCTTGAAAGAAAAGACATAGATAATAAAGATCTGCGAATAATTCTCAACTTATATTGGAATCAGAATGCTAACATCAAAATAGAAAACGAGATATCAAAAGCAATAGAAATACGTAGAGGAGTAAGACAGGGATGCATTTTGTCACCACTGCTATTTAAGGTATATAGTGAAAGCATCTCTCAGGAAGCCCTTTTGCAAGCAAATGAAGGAATCGTAATCAATGGAGAGGTTGTAAATAATATTCGATACGCAGACGACACTGTACTAGTTGCAAGAACAGTAGAAGAATTACAACGATTACTTACAAACATAAATATTGCTTGCAACAATTATGGCATAAACATTAATATCAAAAAAACCAAGTATATGATCTTCAGTAAAATCATGACACAACCAGCACATATTAGTATAAACGGCATTCAAATTGAAAAAGTATCAAGTTATAAATACTTGGGAACTTTAATAAACGAAACTGGAGACCAAAACAATGAAATAAAAATACGTATCGAAATTGCCAGGGCCACCTTCATAAAGATGAGAAAATTCTTCTGCAACAGAGATATAAGCATCCCTCTACGATTAAGAATGCTAAGTGGCTACGTATTTAACACGCTATTATACGGTGTAGAGGCCTGGACTCTCAAACAGAACAACATAAAAAATATTGAAAGTTTCGAGATGTGGTGCTACCGTCGAATGCTGAAGATAAGTTGGGTTGAAAGAATCACAAATCTTGAAGTAATACGAAGGATAGGAAGAGACCCAGAAATTTTATTAACGACAAAACGAAGAAAACTCGAGTATTTGGGTCACCTGATGAGAGGTCATAAATACGCATTACTTCAAAATATAATGCAAGGAAAAATAGAAGGAAAACGGAATCCAGGCCGTAGAAGAATGTCGTGGATGCGGAATTTGAGAGAGTGGTTTGGCTGCACCACTAATGAACTTTTTAGGTCAGCTGTAAACAAAGTCAGGGTAGCCTTGATGATTTCCAATCTCCGATAGGAGTGGCACAAGAAGAAGAAGCTTCACTAGTCAGCTTCAGCTGTCTCTATTGGCTGCGATTCTGTGCAATATGGACGGCTTCATGTAGGGATTTTTCCACCAGAATCTTCATTTCGACTACCCATCCTGTTGGAGATCTTCCTCATGGTGTTTGGCCTTCTATCTTTCTACTACTAATAGTTCCATGGTCCCTGTTCTTCTGGCTATGTGGTCGAATTTAGGTGTGTTGAATTTACTTTTTTTAATATCCTGTAATTTATAAGAAGCTTTTCCAGGATTGACAGGTTGGTTGAGTGTTCTGTGTAGCACACGCGTAGAATTCATCCAAAGACTTACATTTGGAAAGCTTACCAATTATCTTAATACTTCTTCCAATTTTTTTGAGAGTGCATGTTTCAGCTTTTCGGGAGCAATTATATTCTTAGGGTAAGAACAGAATAAGGGGGTCACAGTGGAGGTGGAGGTCGCGGTCGTGGTCGATGTCGACATTCATGTAAAAGAAACACATTGTAGTGAATGGAAGAGAACAGATCAGGTGAGTCGGAGGCACGTAGCCAGAAAATGTGCTTGAGGGGGGTCCAAACACAACTCAAATAAAAAAATATTGAAAAATCCTTTATACTAGGCATACAATTTATTAAAATCCCCTAAAGGGCAACATCAATCACAGAACGTTTTCTATATATAAAATATCATCATCAATGTTAAAACTGGTTGATCATATGATAAGGCCCTTAGGCACTTTATGACTCCCCCAACATCTGTTCAGCAACCCACGTGATGGGCGAGTAATACAGTGCCTAAGGGCCTTTTTATAAATTTTATCCCGTTTAGAATTTCAAGTAACAATGTTCATGTAACAAATTGTATAGGTACCATTCAAAAGGGTCTATACCCTGGTATTTTCTTTTGGTGGCTCAGCATGTGATCAGCCAGTTCTAACACTGATGATGATGTTTTATATATCTAAAACGTTCTATGGTTAATGTACCTAGTCTTTTAAGGGGTTTTAATAAATTTTATACCTTATATAAAGGATTTTTTTACAATTTTTGTTGTGATTGATTATATAAATATAGCCAGTTACAGGAAAATTATTTCCTTGTGGATAAAATTTTTTGTTAGATTGGACGGTAAGATATTAAAAAAATTATTCAGAATAAATTTTAGTTCCATATGCAAAATTTGAGAATACTATTTTAATATTTTAAAAATTGCAATTTGTTGTTATTTACCGATTTAATTAAAAAATATTTTTAAATTCAATAAAATATTTTAACCATGTAAAACTACATTTTGAAATTTTTTCAAATTAGTTTTTACTACTTTGCTGAGATGTACCATCTATATGACGACAATAATATCACCCTAGTAAGTTGTTTTTACTGCCTAATTTAACCATTGTGTCTTTAATATCATTTTAGCGTCCCTGATGATGTTAGTGACTACTAACGAAATATAGAATTCAGTAGAAAAGAGTACCTATACCTGGTCTTATATTCAGCTGTGTACCCAACGTTCCAATAAACGGACCAAAGAGCCAACAAACTGAGTCTTTCGTTTCCCATCTTGTTTCTGCTTAAAGTTTTTACTCGCTTCATTTTTGAGAACGAACGTTTTACACTGGCCGTTGTGACAGGGATAGTTGCCAAAATTGTAAGGAATTTGTAATTGTTTGGGAAAAATCTTTATTACAATTACGGAGAACTTCATTATTTGGTTCCAAAGCTGATATTTTATTACAGTTACACCAAAACATATATATTTTGCTTTTATTGCATTTAGAGAAGTGTCGTGGGAGTAATGGGCAGACAAATTTTCTAGCAATTTTGCTTTTTCTGTAGGAAATCCAGGTAAAAGAATTTGAAATGCTAATAGAATTCTTTCGTTTTTGGCAAATCTGATTTTTAAATTGGGTATAAGTTTATCCGTACATTGAACAGAAACAGAAGTAATCCTAATAAAAAGATAATAATAATTTCGTTCACTTTTTCAAAAATAGTACTTAATAATAACTTGGGGATAAACTTGCTGCCTTGGTAGGTACCAAAGCCGAGGCAGTTTTGAGAGGGGTCCGGACCCCATGGACCCCTCCCTTGGCTACGTGCCTGGTGAGTCGTGGTGGAGGTTTCTCACGATGCCATGCAGGAGGTTCACCTCGATGCTTTGAAAAATCAACTGAGTTTGTTTTTACATGGATGCACACTGCGATGCTTCCCTGTTATTGGTGAGTTTGAGGCCAAGTTGTCATTCCCTGGTCCCCTGTAATTTCGTGCGCAACCTTACTCGAGTTGCTCCCGATAATCTCTTGCGTATTCAGTTAATATTTGAACTTTAAGTGCTAAATATGAAGGAGGATCTGATAGCAATTGTGAAGCTCACTTTCATATTGTAGGACAAGACCCACAGACAAAATAGTAACCGGCATATTCTTGAAAAGTAGTGGAAAAAAATAGCAGCTTAACTTCGAACGACAGGTAATTAATACAAATGAAAATATCGCAAAAGTTTAATGTTTTTGACATTTAAATTTCATAAAACTACTTCACTTGACAGTAGTCTTAGTTCGACTGAGCAGCGCAGATAAACTCCTTGCTATGTGCTGTCGACATCGACCGCGACTAAACTAATAGCATCCATCGCGACCTCCAACTCCACCGCGACCCACTTGTTCTGTTTGTACCCTTAACCTAGTTTTGATATGATCTTTCCCAGGATTCCTAGTTCTATATGGTGGGTCGTTGTCAGTTCTATCGGAATAGTACAATGTTCTTACTTATTCCCATAATGTCCTTTATTATCTCCATATCCTTTATAGCATTAGCAAGCTTTACAGCTGCAAATAAATTACATACGTTTCAGGTTACTATCTTGCTCAATAAGGGCCGTTTTTTGATTCCGTTACATTTTTGAGCTTAATAAGAAGCAGTCTGTAATATCTTGGAGAATGTAACATATAGTTCTGCATCTAAACTTTCGAAGGATCTTAGAATATTCTAGATATGTTAAACTTACTGAAGAAATTGGACTAAGTGAGCTGATGTAATTACTGGGAATCTATCAGAGAAGGCAGGGAATAGGTGACATAATAGATTTTATAAGTCACACTTTGGACATTTCATTCTTTTAAAGTAGAAACAGTATCAGTATCAGTGACGGCTCGTGGATTTAGGGACAGGGTCGGCAAGGTTTTGTCTCCTCAGATAGGTATGCCATCTAATTAAAAGGCTTCAATTTCATAGAAGATTTTTGGTTTTTTTTTTTTATTTTTTTTTATTTTTTTGTTTTTTTTTTGTAAACCTGTTTATAAATTAACTCTAGTCTATGTTGTTTCGAAGTAGCAAAATGGGTTATAACGTCATTGTAAAATTTATTATTGTTTTGGAGAGGTTTTAAAAGTTTTTTTCTATTGACATTTGAGACAAGTTTAACATTCTCTCTTGTTTCATGGTGTTTCGACTTTTTTGAGACAAGAGAAATCCCGTTCATTTGAGGCAGAATTTGCCCACATTTGAGCACAATAATTTATTAAATTCGGGAACAGTTTGTTGCACCTAATGAATTGCAGTATATAAAATTAAACATATTTTGTAACTTATCCCACCTTCCGAAAATATTTAGATCAGCATATAAAACTGTTAATCCATTTTCTTATTTTATTTGAATAAAGAATGATGGATAATTTTTAATGAACTTGTCTAATAGATATTTTGAAAATTCCTTGTAAATAATAATTGAGTTATCCTTCCGCTCAAAAAGGTCCGGAACATTGTTTAAATATTCAAAATGTCAAAAAATTAAGAAAAACTTCGATTTTTTTCTTCGTTTTTTGATTTTAACTTTCAAAGTATTTACTTCTGAGAAAAGTTACACTGACATAAAAGTTGGATAACTAAATTTCCTACAATATAGGATTGGTTAAAAATTTTAACAAGTGTCATCCTTGTTGCAATACAGCAATAATTGCGAAAAAGACATAAAAAATAAGTATTCGCGTTTTTCAACCATTTATGTTAACACTTACGACCTTCATATTTTAACCAGAAAACCTTTATGATATAATAAAACAACACTGTAAATTTCATTAAGATCGATTCAAAACATTTTGCAAAATAAATTTTGCAATCTAGCTTTTGCAAAAAAAATTAATTTTTTCAAAATGTTGCAGTAGGTACTGACAATAAAGCAGATAACAAGTTGAATTTTTTTACATATAGAAGAAAGATACAGTATTCTTCTATACGTAAAAATAAATTCAACTTGCTGTCTGCTTTATTTTCAGTTCTGCAACATTTTCAAAAAATTAATTTTTTTGCGAAAGCTGGATTGCAAAATTTATCTTGCAAAATCTATTGAACCGATCTTAATGAAATTCACAGTATTTTTTTATTATATGATATAGTTTTTCTAGGTAAAATTATGAAGGTCTTAAGTGTAGCATAAACGGTTGAAAAACGTAAAATGCGAATACTTGTTTTTTATGATTTTTTCGCATTTATTGCTATTTTGCAACAAGGGTGACAATTTTTAAAATTTTTAGCTAATCCTTTATTGTAGAAAATATAATTACGCAACTTTTATGTCAGTGCAACTTTTCTCGAAAATGAATACTTTTAAAATTATAATCAAAAAATTAAGAAAAAAATCGAATTTTTCCTTTATTTTTTGACATTTTGATTATTTAACCCATTTAGCGCCAAAGGTGCGAAAACGCACCATTTTTTTGTAGAATTTTTTTTTGGCAATTCGTTAATTTTTTTTAAATCTTTGTATTTTTTAAGCAACCAGAAGATATAAGTGTAACTAAATTTAATTTTGTTTAATTTCCAAACTCATGCTTTCATCACAAAAATATTTTCTAAATGTCTGACATTTTCAATCCTTCGACGCAACTTTATTTTTACTGTAGTAATTTTATCGGCATAACACTTTTGTGGTCAAATAAATTAAAACATTATTTTTTTAACCTATTTGTACACCAGTTGTTATAAAAATACAAAAAAAATAATTTCTGAGTCATCAAATCTCGTGTTTGAAAATAATGGTTCGATAACGAACCATTGGCGGAAGTCGACATATAATCCTGTCTGATCAGGAATAAGTTCAAGGTGATGCACAGGCAGTAATTTGTTGGGATATTTCTTTATTATGTGTAAAAACACGTATCCACTATGCTTTCACTCCGAGCTCCTGCAACTGCTCCACATAGTGGACACGTTTGGCGCTCCCGGGCTGTGCAATTTTGCGCACTCTGCCTCGGCGCTCCAATCTGGGGCGGTTTATATGTAAGGGAGCGCATACCGTATCGATTGGAGCAGTTGCAGGGAGCGCGGAGCGCAAGAAGTTCGTGAACATAGTGGATGGTTGGCGCTCTCGGACGATGCAACAGTGTGCGCTCCGCCTCAACGGTCCAATAGGTGGCGGTTTATATGTAGAGGAGCGCATGCATGTAGATGGGAGCAGTTGCAGGGAGCGCGGAGCGCAAGAGGTTTGTAAACATAGTGAATGGTAGGCACTCCCGGACTGTGCAACAGTGCGCGCTCCGTCTCGGCGTTCCAATTGGTGTCGGTTTATATGTAGAGGAATGCTACCGTATCGATTGGAGCAGTTGCAGGGAGCGCGGAGTGCAAGAGGTTCGTGAACATAGTGGATGGTTGGCGCTCCCGGACCGTGCAACAGTGCGCCAAAGACCGTGCGGCAGTGCCTCGGTGGTCCAATATTACGAACATAGTGGAAACGTACCTTTAGAAAGACGGGTATTCTGGTATTCAGTTTTGTTATAATCTAGGGTGGGGGAGGGGGGGGCTCCATAAGGGTGGATGTGTAGTGTTGTAGACAGTAGACAATATGTCGATTCGTCGAATTTATGCAACTGGCACAGTGCAAGATACAGGATTGGAAAGTGTAAACTTCAAATATCTAAAATAATTTCTAAAAAGGATAGAGGGCCGTTCGACTTCATTTTTGACAAAGAAGCTGAAGAAGGTGTAGGCAATGCTCTAACCATATTATTTTTGTTTATGAAAACTTCCAGGTCCATTTACACTCTAAATGTTTTGAGACTTTTCACAACAAATAAAATTGTGTATTTCAATTTTTATATCTCATTTCCGCCAAAGGTTCGAAAACGAACCATTTTGTTGTTGTGACACCTGCCATTATCAAAGTGTAAAAAAAAATTTTTACGAATGTTTAAGTTTATTTTACTCTAGTTAATCAAATATATTACATATTATTGCAGTATTTCTTTGCTTGGCGGTTAATGGGTTAAACAATGTTCCGGACCTTTTTGAGTGGGAGGATAACTCAAATATTATTATATGAGTTATTTTCAAGCAATTTCTGCAAACAAATATGAGTCACCTCTCAACGTCCAAATTAAATCTCAACGTCCAAGTACGTGTTTTGTTGCCGTTTGCAGATCACCGGTGTGCCCGGCAGATTGTTTTTCTGCCGTACTTGTCATTCAAATAAATACGGGGAATGTATAATTGGTTGCCTATCGGCTAATATTCCATAGCGTCTTATTACAAGCAAATGGTCAACTGGGTACGGCTAGCCGAAGTGGGCCATGAATTCACACAATCGCAGTCGGGTGTATGGCTGGCTAGGATCCTTAATTTGAAAAGTCTCTTACGCACAGCGCACAAAGATCACTTAACGTACCTATCAGATCGTTCGAATTCTTTTAAAAACAATGAATAAAATTTAGTCTGTATTATCTCACAGATATTTTTTTTTATTTCACAGAAACGAATATCATCAACTCTGATTAACTTATATATTTAAAAAAATCTATAATGTGTCCATAAATGTGTGGGTCGGCACTGCCGACCCTGACCAACCGCCACTGATCAGTATCTTTTTTTTTTCTGAAAAATAGCTTCGACAGAGCCAATTAGCCAGACTTGTTTGTGATTGATTGCAGATTCGTAGTCATAAATTTCTGTTTTCATAACATAAGTACATACTACAATATTATTGTTATAGATACATTGGTACATTGGGTTGGTTTTTTTATTTTGTTTTTTAATTATTTTACTGTGTGTTTTTTTAAATATATATTTTAATTTGTGGTAAACACTTTTTTACTTCTTTTTTTTTGTTATTATTATTTTATTAATATCAGTATCATATAAATGTAACCAGATTTCGCATTACCAGATGTTAGTTACTACGATTGGTTATGAGACATATATTTATGTATTTTTCTTTAGATAATGGCATTAATTTTAATTTGCCCTGGTATTGGGAAACTATCTCAGACAATTTGGAGTTAATCTAGGATATTGATATTAATGAAATATATTATGAATTAAATATACATACAACATGGATTCATTATACTGAAAAGACAGAATACTTTAAGGTATAAATTCCATGTATCTGTCTCTAGTTCCATGCCTTCTTGTGGAGTATATCTACACTGGAAAATAACACTGTAAATTTACAGTGTAGATACTGCGTTTTTGCTTACGACGGCAGTATATTGTATTTATAATGTATTAGGTATACTGCCGTCGTAAGCAAAAACGCAGTATTTACACTGTAAATTTAAAGTGTTAATTTCCAGTGTAGATACTGCGTTTTTGCTTGCGACGCCGACGGCAGAGTATTGGGCGCTTGGCGCTTGTGTGTTTTTTGGCCAAAAGTATTGGTGACTGGCCGGGCAAGCGCATCTTCTTTTGTGTTTATTCTGTGGACAAACTGTGTATTATTAGTATTTTAGTATTATTTAGAATTAGTATTTTAGTATTATTTTATTGTTAGTATTATTATTACTAGTTCCTTCCATTCTCTTCTATTTTTTGCTGTGTTTTTGACTTCACCCCGTCTTAGTCCAATTTTTTTATTGGTTTTATCTCGTTGTACTTTTATAGCTGTGATATGATTTTCCTTCCTTTCTTTTCCCGTCTGGTTAGTATACAAGAGCTTGTCTTGCTCTGTTGCTATGTTGTTCTTCCCATAGTTTTTTATTAGTTATTCTGTTGAGCCAGTGTATTTTCAAGATTTTTTATGTGATTTGTTTTTACAACTAGTCCTGTCGCCAGGGGGGTACAACGGCCTCCTTAATTCAGATGGACTTACCCAAGTTTTTTTTATGCATTTTGACCCATAGAACACGAATTTTTTGGGTAACAGTTGATCCGGATGTCGATAAGTATGTTATAAACAAAGAACTTGAGGAATTACATAACAGCGATTTCTCGCGAAACAAAACATTTTTTTAAATTTTTTGGGCGATTCTCAGCAAAAAATGATCCTACAAGTTTTTTCGTAGGATGCATAGTTTTAGAGATAAACGCTGTTAAACTTTCAAAAAATCGAAAAAGTGCAATTTTTGAACCCGAATAAATTTAGATTAAAAAATAAAATAGCAATTCTGCTTACTGCATTTGAAAGTTCAAGTCAAATTCTATCGGTTTTGATTATTTGCATTGCTAAAATTTAAGTTTTTATTTGTTAAACAAAGCCATAAACACATAGTGTTTCCCGTGCCCAATGCATGCATTTTAATGTACGTAATCTACGTAGAAATTGTAGTATGCGCGCCTACTTGTTCGATTTCAAATGGGAAATGCATTGAAAACATCATTCAATCAGTATGTGTTTATAGCTTTGTTTAACAATAAAAAAATTAATTTTTAGCAATGGAAGTAATCAAAACCGATAGAATTTGACTTAAACTTTCAAATGCTGTAAGCAGAATTGCTATTTTATTTTTCAATCAAAAGTTATTCGGGTTCAAAAATTGCAATTTTTCGATTTTTTGAAAGTTCAACCACGTTTATGTCGAAAACTATGCATCCTACAAAAAAACTTGTGAAAACACTTCTTATCAACATCCGGATGGACTGTTATCCAAAAAATTCGTGTTCTACGGGTCAAAATACATAAAAAAACTTGGAAAAGTCCATCTGAATTAAGGAGGCCG
This sequence comes from Diabrotica virgifera virgifera, assembly GCF_917563875.1. Lineage (NCBI taxonomy): Eukaryota > Metazoa > Arthropoda > Insecta > Coleoptera > Chrysomelidae > Diabrotica > Diabrotica virgifera. Next base: position 177,575,631 of record NC_065447.1, read on the forward strand.
TTGTACCCCCACTGGCGACAGGACTAAACAGCTTGCAGTTTTTTTAGTTGTAGGTTCGCTCTGTTTCCATATTTCTGCTCCATAGGGGAGTATACTTTTGATGCAACCGTTGATTAATAAATATACAGAGATAATACAGCTCTATATTTGTCAATTAGACAAGGATGCGTGTTGTCACCTGACTTATTTAACATTTATGGTGAACATGTCATGAGGATGGTTTTAGAAGGTTGGGCCGGTGGAGTAACAGTAGCTGGTAGGAAAATCTCCAATTTAAGATTTGCCGATGACACTACACTTATAGCAGCAGATGAGCAAGGAATGTTTGATCTTCTGCGAGGAGTTGAGTACGAAAGCAATAAAGTTGGGCTGAAAATCAATAAAGCTAAGACAAAAATAATGGTGGTCGACAGATTTGACACTATTCAACTGACTAACATATTACAGGAATACCAGATAGTAAACACCTTTGTCTATCTCGGGTCTAGTAAAACTAACGATGGTAACTGTGAAACAGAATTTCGGAGACGTATTGGTATGGCAAAAATGCGATGAGTCGCCTAACTAAAGTTTGGAAAGACAGATCTATCTCTCAAAATATTAACATGAGACTGGTGAATGCTCTTGTATTCTCAATATTTCAATACGGAGCAGATTTCTATATTCTTCGCGCATGCGAGCGCCAAAAAATTGATGCCTTTGAGATGTGGTGCTGGAGAAGAATACTGCGCATACCTTGGACAGCTCATAGGACAAACGTTTTCATTCTAAACCAACTCAATATTAAAAAAAGGCTGTCCACAATATGTCTGCAAAGAATTCTGCAATTCTTTGGTCACGTGGTTCGCAGAGGTGACGACAGTTTGGAGAGATTAATTGTTTCTGGAAACGTTCCGGGGAGAAGATCAAAGGACGATCACCAACTAGATGGTCTGACCAAATAAAGCATTCAGCTGGAAACTCATTCTGCGAAGCTCTTAGAGCAGCTGAAGATAGAGACCAATGGAAAAACATTGTTAGGAATATTGGAAGAAATCACGATCCTCAGTAATGGGGAAACGACAGGAGAGAGAGATATCTGTCAATCAACGGTGCAACTATCAAAGATTTTAATTTTTGTTGTTTTCAATATTCCATTTTTTGTAGTTTTCAAATCATATTTAAATCGTTGAATGCATGTTGAGCCTTTATTATTAAACTTTATTATTCTCGTTTTTATATCCTTTTTACACTCCCGCTCCTTTCCACGATTGATCCCAAATATGTGAACGTGTCTACTTCTTCTACTAAATTCAATGTATATAATGAGCAATAAAAAGTTTAATTAACTTTGGTTCGAAGAATATATTTTAAGCTTCGTAAAACAGTTACCTATTTCGAATATTCATATAGTGGACAAGATAACTTAAAGGTTAATATATTGAAGGTTTGGATAATTATTCATATTATTTGAATTTTTCTTTCAGAACCTAGCAGGTACGAATATATTAGTTTCAGTAATGCGGGACTATCTAAATGAATTGCAAATAATTATGTATGTAATGAATGACCAAAACACAACAAACTAATAAAAATAGATATATACTTCTGAGTTATGACATTTATTTATTATGCTCAACAGGCCTTGTTGACTTTTACATTTCTGAATATATTTTATAAATTTTATAAATAATTCTTATATAACAAACAGAAGAGATTACAGAAATGGAGGAAGAGTGGGAAAATAATGGAACGAATGAGCCAACACTCGAAGAAGTAATAGAAATAATTAAAAATAACAAAAACGGAAGAGCACCCGGGAAAGATAACATAAACAGCGAACTCATAAAATTAGGAGGAGAACCGTTGCATAGGGAAATACACAAACTGATAGTAAACATCTGGAAAGAAGAGAAAATGCCAAAAGAATGGCAAACAGGGCAAATAATAACGATACATAAAAAGGGAAACCAACAAGAATGTCAAAATTACAGGGGAATAACATATACTGAGTACAGTATATAAGATGTTGTCAACCATAATACAAAGAAGATTACAGGAAGCAACAGACAATAAGATAGGGCAATATCAATGTGGATTCAGGAAAGGAAAATCCACAATATATGCGATATACATATTAAAACAAATAATGGAGAAGGCGAACGAATCTAACATAAACTTAGAAATACTTTTCGTAGATTTTAGACAAGCTTTTGATTCCATCAAAAGAAAGCAACTATTGGAAATACTAAAAACGCTACAGGTACCTCTTAAATTAAAAAAACTTATATAAAAATGCCGATGAGTCATACCAGAGTGTGTGTGAAAACGCAAATAGGGGAAACAGAAGAGTTCGAAACAAACAAAGGAGTGAGGCAGGGTTATAGTTTGTCCATAACATTATTCAACATGGCAATAGAATATATTACCAGAAAAATGAACAAAGGAACACTCAGAAATAGAGGAGGTCAAATTGTAGCATATACCGATGACGTCGTGATAATGGCAAAGAGAAGAGATATATTAACGCAAATGGTAGAGGAACTCATTCAAGAAGGAAAAACAGTGGGTTTGAGTATTAACGAAAACAAAACAAAAATGTTAAGATTAGGAAAAAAACCTACCAATAGTGAGGTCAAAGTGGGAAGATACAAATTTGAAGAAATAAGTAAATATAAGTATCTAGGAGTCATGATGTCAAATGATGGAACAAGAGAAAACGAAATAAAAGAGAAATCATTGGCAATAAATAGAGCATTCCAAGCCAACAAAAAAATGATAAAAAGCAAGATATTAACAAAAACAACTAAATTAAGGCTCTATGAAACATTGATTAGACCGACATTAATGTATGGAGCAGAAGTGATGACAATGACCAAGACAGACGAAGAAAATTTGAGAAGAACTGAGAGAAAAATAATTCGGGCAATATTAGGACCAATAAAAACGGCAGAAGGTGAATACAGGAGTCGAAGAAATAATGAAATAAATGAGGAATTGAAGGGGCAAGATATAGTCAGGAGAATAAAGAGACAAAGATTGAGATGGCTTGGGCATGTATGGAGAGCAGGAGAAGAGGCGATAATAAACATAGTAACAAAGTGGTCTCCGGCCGGTAGGAGACGAAGAGGAAGACCGAGGTCCAAATGGCTGGAAGAGGTGAAGCGAGATCTAGAGGACATGGGAATTAGAAATGCAGAAGAAAGAGCAAGAGACAGAAGGAGCTGGAACCGGATATGTAATGCAGTCTAAGAAAAGAAGAATGGAGGACTGATCCACCTCGAAAACATGGATCTAGAGAGCCTATGAAGGCGGCGCTACCCCCACGGGGGTGTTTTAGCCACTATATATATATATATATATATATATATATATATATATATATATATATATAAATATATATATATATTTACTCCCAGCGTATGAAGTGAGCCACATATCAAAAGAAACTGCGGTTGAAGTGAGGCCCTATACAAAGTGAGGTCCAGTATACGGACCTCACTTAGTCAATCAATGTAAGACTTTTTCGTAGACATGTACTGATAGCAAACACTGTTTTTTTACAAAAAAAAGTGGGACCTCATTTTGTATGGTCCACATCAATTTTTAGTTCAGAGTTTTTCCGCATAGAGGCGCTGACTTTGGCGTATATTTTCTAACCATGTATATTCTATGCCCTGTTGAATAACTTACGATACACATAGTGAGGACCATACAACTGGCAACATCTGTTCAACCAATCTTTAAATCAGTGGATCGTCGCATAAATTCAAACAGTACAAAAATGTATAATACTTTAATTCTTTTTGAGAGCGTAGGCGCAAAATTTCGATCGAGATATTTTTAAACGAATCTATTTTTTTCGAATGCTGAGATAACTAATAGGTATTTTTAAAACATTTAAACGCAGAATAAAAGAATACATTATTACCGAGGGCAGAAAGTCCCTTATAATAAACAAAAAGTTTCTTTTGAATGATATATTTAAAATTAAAAATCAGACTAACTTTTTTTTCACCCCTGTGACTTATTAAAATAAATATTATAAAAGTTCTCGGGGACTTTCGACCATGGATAATACAGTAATATTTCTTTCTGCGCTTAAATTTTTCAAAAATAATTAATGTTTTCTCAGGATTCGAAAAAAATGAACGCATTTAAAAATAATTCGAGCGAAATTTTGCGCCTATGCTCTCAGAAAGGCTTAAAATAATATACATTTTTGTAATCAGTACTTCAAAAGCTTTTAAACGAAGAGTTACATGATGTACCTATTTTCCTATTTAAAAAAATCAAAGTTATGCCTGTCACCTGAAGAGGGATCGCGTAAAGTTTGAAACATTGACGCTATAATATACTATGATTATTTTAAAAATCGACCTGTTCGAGCGTTTTTCTTATGTGCTAAAAATAAATAAGTTATTAAGGGGGTAACACTTATTCCAACGCACTCTATTTGCAACAACCAAGGTAGGGATGGCGGTTGTTGAACAAAAAACCGGTTTTCGGTTATACCGGTTTCTTTACTTACGGTTTAACCTGTTTTCGGTTTTTTTAATCAAAAGCAAATACTCAATAGATTATAATGTTACATATATTTATATTTCAATTTAGTTTGCTCAATTTTCCTCCCGAAAATAGCCCCAACTAATTCAACCTATAAAATTTTTCCCAGGCGCTTTCAAATTACCCTAAAAATGGGCGAAAGTACCCCAATCTGGCATCTCTGATTCGTCGCTCGTTGTAGATGGCGTCGGTGTATATTGCGTTGTCGATTGGGATATTCCCAAAAGCAGCGGTGCTCAAAGAGTCGATCGCGATCGACTGGTCGATCGCCAACGTTTTTGAAGTCGATCGCGATTCACGAAAAAAATTAAATTTATATTTATTGTATGTATTTTTCTATTTAATACAAATGGAAAAGACGGGGAATGCGCTGACTCACCACACGTGTAAGATCGAAATAAAATATGCGATCTACTCACCCAAAAGTTGCGATAATGCCGATTCGTCTATTCGTCATATCAGCATTCACAGATAACTTAAACTGGTAGTGTGCTGTATCGACATTGTACTTATGTGTATGGCTGTTAGTCAATCATTAGTCATTCATTACCAAAGTATTTTTAAAAACCAGTCAAAGATTTTATTATACGTTAATATTTAAAACTCGATATGAGTGCGGCGAAAAAGAGTAAGACATATCATTTTAATAATTGGAAATTGGAAAAGACTGGACTTGTAACACACTTCTGAATAGGTCAAAACGGCAAACAGGTGTATGTTTTCAAAAAACTTTTGATAGTGTTTAAAAAATATTTTATTATCAGCTAAGTACTTTCAACACATAACGTGCCATCATCAGAGCTTCCTAAAAGGACATATTTAAGATAAGATTTTTTTATATAAAAAATGAGTGAAAAACTTACGTCCTCTTATAAAACCTCCATAGAAGAGCAATTGCTAAACGACACAATAAAAATCATGGATACTGGGCAAAAGCCACATATATAGGGTATAATAACCCTTTAAAGTGAATAAAATCACATCTAAATTCTTTTATTAATTAATAAGGCATGGCTGAGTCAAACCATTTTGAGCCCACGTGAACAGCAGATCAACTGAGGAAGACTGTCATTTATTAAAATGATAAAGAAGGAACTACAACTTTATGCGACCTCTATGTTCATAAATATTAATTAAAAATTGAAAATGACTAAAAAGCCATGTATAGGTTAAATGAATTTAAAGTTAAGATACTAAATTTTAAAGTTAAATTTTCAAAAAATTACTATTATTACTATTGAAGTGAAATTTTAACATGTATATTAAAAGTTATCAAAATTCTTCCAAAAACAAAACTGTTATAGTTTGACCAAGTGTAGAAGAAGTTAGATGAAATCATACCTAGGAGAAATCCAGTTAGCTGAACCAGAAAGCTGTTATTTAAAAATTAAAAATCTTATTGATTAATTCAGACAAATAACAAATATTTACTTGTTTACAAATATGTAAACAATGAACGAAAACACAAGAATACCTAAAAGTAATGTTCAAAAACTTTCATAAATTGTTGGGTATACTGTATACTAAACTAAAATTACTAAAGAAATTTCTTAAAAATAGAATCAAATTTACAATTTAATTGAATCTGGGTGTTAACACAGTTTTGAGGGTTTCTTTTCATTTCTCTACTTATTTCTAGATCTTCTAGTAGATTCATTTTGGTATAGTTATTATTAGGTATGCTGTGTAAGATCCTACTATCTCTTTGTGGACTAAAGCTATGTTTCGATGCATGTAAATGATGACCAAAGCTAGATTTATCGATCTTTGACAGATGCTCTTTGATACGAGTATCCAAAGGTCGCATCGTTCTACCCACGTAGGTCACAGGGCATTCACCACATGACAATTTATAAATGCCACTTTTTGAAGTTTTTTTAATTCTGTCTTTAGTATGAGAAAAAATTGACTTGATGTTATCTTTGCATTTAAATGAAAGTTTTAAGTTAGGAATGTTATTTCAGATTTTTGCTATATTGATAAGCATAAGCTCAGCATAACTGCTGAGTTGGAGTTGTCCGGGGTTGCAATATAAGCTAGAGATCTGTTTCTTTTATTCCTTAATTTGTTGAGAATGTTATCAACCAAAGTAGGGGAGTAACCGTTACTATGTGCATATGTGCAAGTTGTTTAATAATATCCAATTCAGAAGTAAAATTTGTATCTGATAATGGTAAGCTAAGTAAACGATGGATATAGCAATAAAAAGAAGACATCTTCTGTTGAAAAGGATGATTCGAAGATCTAGGGATAGTATGGTCAGTCTGAGTTGGTTTTCTAAAGACTGAAAAACTTAATTTGTTCTCTATTCTAGTCAATGTTAAGTCTAGAAAATTAATAGAATTGTTAGACTCTGTTTCTAAAGTGAAAGTTATGCCGTTATGACTTTATGCCGTTATTGCTGTTTTGACCCATTTTAATAATGCCTGGGAAGAAGAATTCCTGTTTACCATGGTGAAAGGTGTTTGTCCTGTTTGTCGGTCTTCCGTTGCTCTTCTCAAATGCGGAAATTTAGAACGGCATTATAAAACTTTGCACAAAAACTATGAAAATGATTTTCCGCAAAACAGTTTGTTTAGAAAACGGAAAGTGCAAGACTTGAAAAGTAGTTTGAAGACGGAACAATCAATGTTCACTAGGCCTGTTAAACAATCAGTAGCTGCAACGATTCCATCATTCAAAATTTCTTATATACTGGCGACTGGCACAACATAAAAAACCGTTTGAAGATGGAGAGGTAGTGAAAGAAGCATTCATTGAAGCAGCGAGTGTTTATTTGAATAGAATAGAATAGAATAGAAATATGCTTTATTGTCACTGAAAATTATACAATTTTATGGACAAAGCTTAACATAGAGTCACAAAAAAGATATACATAACAATAACAAATACAATTTTATAAAATTTGATAAATCGTTAATAAAAAAAATATAAACAAGTTAAAAAAGTGAAGTAAAAAAACAAAAACCAATATATTGCAAAATTGAACATACAACATAATATAATAAAACACAAACCAAGGAACTAATAAGTTTAAGCTGCTGTATGTGACACCCAAATATAGATAAATACACTTTAGTTACTTGTACATTACTGTGATTTCTTAGTTAGTCATTAAGAAACTCTTCTACTGAATAATATGGTCTTTTAGATAAATGAGCTTTTGTCATTTTACGGAACTTGAGAAAGGATGTTGCAGATTTGAGTTGTAAAGGGAGATGGTTGTATAGTTTTTTTGCGGAATATAGTATAGATTTCTTTACTAACTCAGAAGACGGGATCGGTAAATAGACATCAAAAGTTGAATTTCTGGTGGAGTAGTCATGATGAGGCCTTGCTGGAAAGACATGCATGTGTTTACGAATTAAGCAAACAGTTTCTAAAATATACAAAGATGGAAGGGTTAAAATTTCGTGATCTTTAAAGTAACTTCTGCAATGGGTTGTTCTTCTGAGGCCAAACAGATATCTTATTGCTCTTTCTTGTAATTTGAAAATAACATCAAATTGGGCAGCTGTACTAGACCCCCAAAAAGGAAGACCATATCGAAGATGAGACTCGAATAAAAAAAAATATGTTATTTTAGAAGATGCTAAATTGATTTCCTTCGAAAGAGATCTTATGGCATAGCAGGCTGAGGAGAGTTTCTTACTTAACAAATCGATATGAAGGGACCATTTGAGGTTGCTGTCTAAAAGAATACCAAGAAATTTTACAGAATCAACGGTAGAGATCTGGCTGCTATTCACAAGCAGGGGTTGAAGAGCACCTTTATATGATAATGCTACCGTTTTATCCACGTTAAAGGAGAGTAAATTAGAGTCAGACCAGGTTTTTATCGTAAGAAGATCAGAAGTTATAGTTGCATGCAGAGTTGCAATAGTTGAGTTGCTCCAAGTGATACTGGTATCATCAGCAAAAATAAAAATTTTTCCATCGATTTTTAAATTAGTGATGTCATTTCTAAAGATAAGGAAAAGTAGAGGACCCAATACTGAACCTTGTGGTACTCCACATACAATGTTTTTGAGACTAGAGTCAGTATAATTTGCTCTAACCAGTTGTTTCCTGTTATCTAAGTAAGATTTGAACCAATTCAAAGAAATTTGAAGACTTCAAAAATAAAACAGATATTATGTCTGCTATCAAAGAAGTCCAGTTGTCACGCCCAACGGTCACCAGACGTATCGAAATCATGTGCAAAAATTTGGAAATCCAAGTGAAAAGTGATATTTTGAAGTGTGTATACTTTTCTTTGCAATTTGACGAGTCAACCGATATGACTGATACCGCCCAGTTGTGTATTTTCATTCGAGTGGTATTTTCTGATATGTCATGTAAAGAAGATTTGTTAACAATGCTGCCTCTGAAAGAGAAAACTCGCGGAGAAGATATATACAACGTTTTTATAAATTTTGTGGAGCAATACGAGTTACCGATTTACAAACTAGTGTGTATTATTATAACAGATGGTGCACCATCCATGACAGGCGTTAACAATGGATTTGTTGCATTATGTCGAGCTAACGAGGACTTTCCATCGTTTTTTTCACTTCATTGCATTATTCACCAGCAAGTTTTGTGTTCCAAAATTTTAAATATGGACGACATTATGAAGATTACAACAAAAATTGTGAATTCAATAAGAGCGCGAAGCTTGCAACGACGTCTTTTTAAAGCGCAATTGGAAGCTAGCGACTCTGCGGAACACACTGATTTACTTCTGCATACAGATGTGAGGTGGTTGAGCCGTGGAAAATTTTTAGATAGGTTCCAGGAGTTACTTCCCGAAATAATTTCTTTTCTAGAGGAACTAGGGGACGACACTCATCTACTTCAGAACGAAAAATGGCTCAGTGACGTAGCTTTCTTATCAGATTTAACAAATCATTTGAACGTCCTTAATTTGGAACTACAAGGTAAAAATAAAACAAAAGTATCGATATGATGAGCGCAGTGCATTTTTTTGTCAACAAATTGAAATTATTGATTAAACAAATTAACAGAAAGGATTTAAACAACTTTCCATTGCTGAAAAAGGGTAACCGCTCATTTTAATTATGTCTATTACGAGACGGAGCTGCAAGTGAGTACTCACTTCATAGTGAGTTTGAAAGACGCTTCGCTGATTTTAAAAAACTGACAGATATTGGAACATTTATGTCTAATCCATTTTCTTGCGAAGATGTGGAAAAAATTGCAACTGAAATATCCGTTACTTTCAATATGGAAATCGTTTCCGTCCAAAATGAGGTACTAAAAATAATTTCGGATATACACCTTAAATCCAGAGCGACTGATACGAAATTTTGGTCTTTCATATCGTCTGAGAAATATTCATCTTTGAGGCACGTAGCTCTGCAGCTCACAGCATTCTTTGGATCAACGTACTTGTGTGAGTCTGCATTTTTCAAAATCAGGGTAGTGAAATCAAAGTATCGTAATCGTCTAACTGACGAACATCTCTCATCATGCTTGCGTATGGCCCTCGGTAATTACGTACCATCATATGAAAAATTTGTGGATGATATGCAGTGCCATGCATCAACATCCAAATAAAATTAAGATGAAAAATATGACTTTAATTCCAACTCTCTATAGTTACAACTTTTTATCACATAGAAATGTGCAATAAAGTTTTATTTCCATAATTTTTTTTTACTAGCAGTCGATCGCTGGACGCTTGTAGTTTATGCGGTAGATCCCACGTAGTATAAGTCTGAGCACCACTGCCCAAAAGTGATGATCTTAAAATATCCAAATGACATATTTTACTTAAAAATAAATTCGATAAACCAATTCATCATTTATTGCCATCAAAAACTTTCAGTAGGTAGTATTTTTTAACACGTTTGTATAATACCTTTCATTTCCTAAGAATTATGTATTATTTAAAAATTACATAATGGAGATTCCTAATCGTATTTCGGTATACACATTTCATAACAAGAGTCTCAAAGTACAGTGGAACCCCGATAAGTCGGCCCCCAATAACCCGGAAGTCCGGCTAACCCGGACCGATTTTCATCAGATAAACATTTTGATTTTCAATATTTTGTATTTTTCAATTTAACTGTGGTTTATTTCCCATCAAAATAGTTAATTATCAGACAAACCTTTCAACAATAAAAATGTATGTAATATAATATTTGAGAGATAATGTGTATGTGTGTAATTTGAACTATACGATATCAAAAATGACTCATAGCACACGCCGCAGAAACAACAGCCACCTGTCTGTAGTAAAAATACCTATTCCTTTTTATTTCAAACTGTCTTAGCATTGTTTAGGAAAGACTATTTAAAAAATTCTTTTATAAACAATGGTCTTTAGTTTTCACTGTTCTTTAATAACATTACATCGTTGTGACTGTATTGTGTGTCTTGTATTGTTCGCTTCCGTTTGCTTACGTTTGTGTTTGGTGTTTTTTTTTTAGTAATTTTAATGAGTAGGTACTGTGCATATTTATAAATATATTTCATGTTATTTCAATTCTAACGGAGTTTATCTGTAAGTATACCGTATTTTATTAATTTTTACCATATTCTCCGGCTATCTCGGATTTTCGATAACCCGGATCGGCCGCGGTCCCGATTAATCCGAGTTATCGAGGTTCCACTGTACTCAAGTATAAACAATTTTTAGATGATTTTGGGAATATCGATTTCAAGCAGATCACTTACCTTTTTATGTAAATCTTATATCATCCCAAACTAATAATATTTGTTTTATAAATTTTATTGTTTCATAAAAGCTGATGTGACACTTTCGTCCAGTTCTTTATTAGTAAATAAAAGTTGAATTATGGTTGTTTGGGTTAAAAATTACTTCCCATATTATTTATACATAATACATATAGTAGGGGAGCAAAGTATGCTAAATGTGCAGTCACTCGAGCGCTTTGGGGACCTATTGGGTTGTGATTATTAGGTTCTAAAACCAAAAAAGTTAAGTAAAATTTTCCATTTAGTGGGAACTTTCCATTTCTTAATTTAATTTTCCATTTCCAACACCGGTTTTCTCCGATTATAGCGCCACCTATCCATAATTAGAAAAAATTTTTCGAATAAAAGTTGCTTATTTTTACGCAAAGAATCCAAATCTGCAATAAAAAATAGGTGTTCCTATTTAAGATTTTAAAGTAACCCCCCATCCCACCTCCGTGGGGGGTCGTATTTGGTACCATTCGATAGATTTTTCAAAAATATTGAATAAGTGTATTTTGCAGTTTATCGATCTGATGCTTATTTTGCGAAATATCACGGGATTTGTATTTAAAATTTTAAATTTACCACCCACCCCTCTCAGTGAGGGGGGGTATTATTGTATTGTATTTATGTATTTTATTTCCATTTATGTATATAATATGCGTAAAAGCACCTAAATTATTTAATTTTGAACTCTTGACAAAACCGCATCCATAGAAATAGTACAGTGTACAACACATGAGAAAATGACATATTTCTCCCTCGCTTGGTTTGCGGCCCTCGCCTCGTGCGTCAGCTCGTGACAATAAACTTTGCGCTCGTGAGAAATATGTCTTTTCTCTCACTTGTTGTATAATATACTATTTTCTACAATCGTGCATACCGTAGCTATGATTTTCTACAACCGTAGCTATGATTTTGACATTTATTAGGTACCTACTTACCTACAGTTGAGTCCGGGAATCTTTACCCGTGCGTCATCATTTAAAGCATACGAAATAAGTCGATGATAAGTCGGAAATTGAAATTTACTAAACGCAACAGCAAGTCACTTACTGTTGCGTTTAGTAAATTTCAATTTCCGACTAATCATTGACTTATTTCGTATGCTTGAAATGATGACGCACGGGTAAAGATTCGTGGACTTCAATGTAAATTACTTCTTGACATTGCCAAAATTAATATTGCATAAGTTTACAGTAAACTACATTGTATTGTCTAAAATATATTTTAAATATGATATTATTGTAGTTTGTGTTTTGAATACTAGATTGGTGTAAAGTAAAGCAAATTAAAAATATTCAGTAACTAGTGTATTACCTATAAGAAGTTACCGTTAAACCGGGTCCAGACTATGTAACAAAACATGTTAAATAACAAAGTTTTGTAACTTGTTACAAAATTTTAAATAAAAAAGTTTTAAACCACAGTGTTAAATAACATTTTTCTGGTTATATAGCATGTTTTATGTTATCCAACAAATGTCGGTAAACATCAAAGAAAGTTATAAAACATTGTTGTAAAACCGCAACGCGACTGATCTACACCTAAAAACATGTTATTGAAAAATTTCTCTGGCATAGTGTGCGAACAGCAACCGTTGGAGTCATATCGTCTTGTTCATTCTTGAGTGATTTTGCTAGATTTTTCTTTGCTCTGTTCACGTAGGATTATTTACGCGATGAAATTGTCGAAAGAACTGACTACTCATTTAATTGAGCTATTACGAAAGTAACGAGTATTATGGGATTGCTATGGGATGAGCTACATTTATTGATTTAAAAAACAAATCAAAAACACGATGAATTGACTGAAATAGCCGTAGAAGTGAAAATAGATACAGAAACTGTAGCTAAAACTAATGCACATACGCCTATAACTCAAGCCAACAAAAGAAAAGCAGTACGCGGAACCTTAACAGCAAATCGGTGCAAATCAACTCCAAATTTGACATAAATAATAATCTCTACAGAGCAGAGTGTTCAGACATAAAACCTGTAACATTCACTTCATTCGCTACACAGATGCAGACTGCTTCATCAGCTACTCAAACAGGCACTTAATCATACAATACATCTGAGCCTTTCTATTCCGTCCACTACACCTACATCCGCTACTTCTCCAGCTACACCAATTCAAACAGACAGTGACACTCAATAATGAACAGGTGCAGAAGATAATATTGAGGAATAAAATTTTACAGAAATGTCTTCCTCTCTGAAACAATGAGTAAAAAGTTTAAAAAATATACTTTGCTAATAATATAACTGCTAATCTTTCTCTTACTGGAATTGCATCTCGAAATGTCTTTCCTGCCTATTTTATGGCCGATTTCATTTATAAGAAATTCAAAATCAGAACTTTCTATTCTTAAGAAGTTTAAAACTGCCATCACATTTAATGTCTCCTGTCGATGGGTCTATGTTATCTCTTTCCAGATCAGCTAAAAGAGCTGTACCACTACCTATATTTTGCTCGAGCTGCTAATAAAGGACACACCCAAAATATTAATTTAACGCGCCGGTGTCGCCTCCACAATATTACACAAGCTGCTGCTGCTATGAAGAGATCCTCCATACTTATATGACGCAATTTTATATACTACCTAACCTACCAGCTATACATCTAAAATGCTGCAAAATTTATGCGCATGTTGTTGTTTTGTTTTTTGTTATATAGTCTGGATACTCATGCTATATGAAAAAAATATTGTTTCAGGAAAAAATATTGTCTAAGAGCGATAGCCTAGTGACCTAGTGGGTAGACCTCGGATTCGTAAAGCCCTGGTTTCGATTTCAAATCCGGGGTGTGGATCTCCGATTTTTTTTATTGATTGTTACTGCATTCATGTCTATAGACAATGTTGCAATCTATTATTAGCACAATAAAAAAATATAGTAATAAAATAATAAATAAATATTAAAAAAAAACAAGAAAAAAAAATACAATCACTGGAAGCGAAACTAAAAAATACGGGAGAAATATAACCACTGGATTCGGAACTGGATATGGAACTGGATAGTATTAGAAAACTGTGCACGAACATTAATAATATTATGTGATTTGCAAGTGTGCCAATTGTAGAATGTAGAAATTTTTTTATCATACTGATATTGTTTAAAAACATTAATAATATTTATATAAAATGTTAATAAATTTTATTTATTGTTATAAGAATCAAAGATAAATATGATTAGGCGAATGAAGCCTTAGGTTTCGCAGTCAATATCCCAATCACACACACACACACACACACACACACACACACACACACACACACACACACACACACACACACACACACACACACACACACACACACACACACACACACACACACACACACACACACACACACACACACACACACACACACACACACACACACACACACACACACACACACACACACACACACACACACACACACACACACACACACACACACACACACACACACACACACACACACACACACACACACACACACACACACACACACACACACACACACACACACACACACACACACACACACACACACACACACACACACACACACACACACACACACACACACACACACACACACACACACACACACACACACACACACACACACACACACACACACACACACACACACACACACACACACACACACACACACACACACACACACACACACACACACACACACACACACACACACACACACACACACACACACACACACACACACACACACACACACACACACACACACACACACACACACACACACACACACACACACACACACACACACACACACACACACACACACACACACACACACACACACACACACACACACACACACACACACACACACACACACACACACACACACACACACACACACACACACACACACACACACACACACACACACACACACACACACACACACACACACACACACACACACACACACACACACACACACACACACACACACACACACACACACACACACACACACACACACACACACACACACACACACACACACACACACACACACACACACACACACACACACACACACACACACACACACACACACACACACACACACACACACACACACACACACACACACACACACACACACACACACACACACACACACACACACACACACACACACACACACACACACACACACACACACACACACACACACACACACACACACACACACACACACACACACACACACACACACACACACACACACACACACACACACACACACACACACACACACACACACACACACACACACACACACACACACACACACACACACACACACACACACACACACACACACACACACACACACACACACACACACACACACACACACACACACACACACACACACACACACACACACACACACACACACACACACACACACACACACACACACACACACACACACACACACACACACACACACACACACACACACACACACACACACACACACACACACACACACACACACACACACACACACACACACACACACACACACACACACACACACACACACACACACACACACACACACACACACACACACACACACACACACACACACACACACACACACACACACACACACACACACACACACACACACACACACACACACACACACACACACACACACACACACACACACACACACACACACACACACACACACACACACACACACACACACACACACACACACACACACACACACACACACACACACACACACACACACACACACACACACACACACACACACACACACACACACACACACACACACACACACACACACACACACACACACACACACACACACACACACACACACACACACACACACACACACACACACACACACACACACACACACACACACACACACACACACACACACACACACACACACACACACACACACACACACACACACACACACACACACACACACACACACACACACACACACACACACACACACACACACACACACACACACACACACACACACATACACGCCGTGCAATATTTATGGCAACGTGTGCATAAGCCCCAATTGTGGTTAAATTGAGAAGATGTCAGAAACATAGTACCGTGACGAAGAGAAATCTTTGTGTATAGAAACCATTGATTTACACTCCGTTTTGTCGAAGCTATGCATATATATCACTTGTGGCAACGGAACCACAAATATGCTTCAACCGATAGTGTGTAAAAAAGTTGCCAGAAGTATCTAGATATGTGATCGTGTGTAACATAGGTTGCCATAAGTATTAAAAAATTAAATGTGTTTGGAAAGCAGTGTTGCCATGTTTAAGAAAAAATCTAGATATATTTAGAAAAATTTTATATTAAGCACGTATCGGTATCAATGTAGTTTATACTAGAAATGAGTAAGATACAGTTATTCTAGGAATTAAGTGTTTTACAAAGTGTCACAGTTAGGTAGGATCTACATTAATTTTTTTGTTTATTTGATGAGTTACAAAACTAGGATTAAAATATTATTGTTGTTAATTCTGAACAATACTTTAAATAAACTGAAATATCTAAATTAAAAAATTGTAAAATTAAATGTAAATTAAAATAACGATTATGCATTCAATAACACTTGAAACATAAAAAATGCTTGGTGAATAATTCAAATAAATCTAGTCTTATTAGGACCAAGAAATTAATGTAAAACCTTGAAATAAAACTGCTAGGACATCTAAAAATCCAGCATTATTAGTTACTTTTTGCTATTTTTAATGCGCATAAGTTTAGTAATTTCATTTTTAACACAAAATTTAATCTTTGACCAACATCTTTCAACTAATATGGGATGTAGCTCAATGCATTTCTCACATTCTTTTTTGTTTGGTACAATTCCCTTCTTAATATTAAGTTTAAAATAATTGCAGACGGCTTCCTTTTCTTGATTCGTCCATGGAACTGGACCTCTGGAAATCTTTTTGGACTTTTTTGCTTTGGTTACTAAAAAAATCAATAAACAATAAATTAATAAATTATATTGCTAGCAAAAAATAGTATTCTCATTTTAATTTGGCATGTTTTTACAACGCCCCAGTTACCTCAGATTACAACTGAAATATTACATATATTGTTGACTGTTTTTTTTTAGTTTTGACTTAAGATTGTTCAAATAATCACTTACATTTTGTTTTGTGAATGGTCTGAACATTTTCATCATCATCAATTCCTGCTTCACCTTCCGGTTCAGCTTCTGGTTCTTCTTCCTCATCTTCTTCTAAAGTAGGCAGATCTAGAAAATGAATCATAGAAGCAAACAAATTAATACTAGTTAAATATTCAAAACATTACCTTTAATTTCTATTTCGTCAATAGATTTTCCAGCAAACTTGTTCACTTCACCTTTATCAACAGCTATAAGCAATCGACTTACTTTGGTGAGTTCAATCGCACTTTCGTGCATTCTGTAAAAATCACGATGTACTTTGATGTCATGACCTAAGTGACGAGCTAACCAGTCATATTGATTTTCTGACATGTCAAATAGTTGACATACAGTTGCTACATATTTACGCAACTTTGTTCCCGTTATTGCTGAAGGATTCTGCAAATCAATTTCTTCACATATTTTTTTCAAGCAATCATGCCCCCTAAGATTTGAACTAGATGGATTAGATCTGGCGAAAATGTATACATTTTGACTTGAAATACCACATGTAACTCTATGTTGAATCAAAATATCAATACATTGTTTCGTATTTGGAGTTAGGATTACTGGGACCTTTTTGCCACGTTTCCCTTCAATTTCCACTACTGTCAATGACTCTGCCAGTTTTTTTTCGATTATTGTGAGAGAATTTTTTATTTCGTCCGTATTTTGCTCTGCCCAAGTTGGTCGGGAAATATAATCAGTTAGCTTCATTTTTGCTGCTTCACCCGATCTGCGTTTATTAAACAATATTATTCTAGATAAAGTTAATGTTGCAAGCCGTGTCCACTTATAATTATTAGTGTAGTCTTGCATTAATTCTTGTTTAGCCTTTAACATGTTTGTATCGATATAATTACTAAGTTTCACTAAATCGGTCGTAATTGGCAAAAGTTGAGTGGAATTCAATTTTCTTCGGTAAAGTGTGGATATAGCATTGGAAGATATTCGTATGCTCCATTCCATTTTCATCAGCTGAAGGAATGATAACAATGACTTGTTTTTTGTCATATTTCCTGCTCTTAAAGCACTGCCTCTCTGAATAGCCACACATTTCTTAAGAGCATAACCCAATTTTAAAGCTAAACTCGGAGTATGAAATTCTGGTCTACAGTTACTACTAGCTACCGTGGTCATACTAATGTCTTTAGTTGCTTGAACAACCACATCGAATTTCTCAGGAACCAGAAAATCGCCAAGCGTTTGCGACCTACTGTTAGTTAATCTCTTAAGGGATATAACTAAACGAGCTAGCTGCCTCATGGTTTGTCTTATTAACTCGTTTTGAGTATCACCATACTTCTCGTACTGCATGGCTCCATATTTCAATATCAAAATATCATTGTTGCAGGTGTTACCAATTTCATCGTTTTTAAACTTTGCTATTATTGAATTTGTGAAATCTTTAGTAAAACCAATTCCGAATATATCAGCTACGAGAGCATTGCTTTCGGCAATAACATGACGGGATTCTTTCTGGTCATCAATATTAACTTTTTCCTTGCATGTATATTTCACATGATGCCAGATATGTTTTTTCAATAAAAATCCTAGACAGTTGGGACAAGGACCATAATTGATATCACTAACAAATTGTGCTTCATCTGCTGTTGGCCGTCTAATTACTATCAGCTGACCTTTTTTTGTAGAAAGAACGTTGCAATTGTGATAGAAGTCTCCCACCCTAATCAATTCTAAGAAAGCTTGCTTTCTCTTTTGAGAACCCTTGGGATGAAGTAAACATTTTTTTACTTCTGATTCTTCGGAATGAACGGTTTCAAAGTGTCTTGCCATAAGTATAACTTGCTTACTACAGTAGTAACAAGCATGAATTTTATTTCTTACTCTTTTACCACTTTTTCTAATTGCTGCATTTATTTCAATTTCATTCCGACAATTTTTTTTCCTGTACGTTATGGACTTATCAGTAAGCTGAGAACTGTTTGTTGTACCTCCACTGTCACGATTTTTGATATTGTTACTGAATTTCTCAGATGTCTCATAGTGTCTTTTTAACCCATCACTTGCTGGTAGATCTTTATTATTGCAATTAGAAATATTTTCAGATAATTCAGTTACGTTAACGATTTTATTTCCATTGTGGTTTAAAATTAACCCTTCACTAACAGCTAAATCTTCATCATTACAATTAGATATTATATCAATAGGTTTTTGGCTTTCACTGTAGTTGAGGCTTGTAAGATACTTGTTTATAACAAAACTTTTATCGCTTTGATTATTTTCAGTTAATATATTCAAATTTCCTTCGCTAATTACGATATTTTGAATAACGTGTATCTTCTTAGATGGCGGACTGTCTGAACAATGAGACGATGGAATATACTCGCTGCCGCTAGTTTTAGGTTCACTTTCAGAGGAATCTGAAAAAATTGGGATAAAATGTGGATACAAATTAACACGCTACTCATACAATACGCGACAGTTTCACTCATGTTCGATTCCACCAACCATTGCATAAATTTAGGTAATACATAGGTACAGGAATTCCTATATACAATTTACGTGATAGGAAATACCTAATAATGTCACTCTTAGATATTATTTACACAGCGCGTCCATAAAGTAACGCATAAATTCATTATTACCTAAATAAACAATAATATTAGATGTTCCCGAAACAGGTTAATTTTTGAATTCAATTTACTTTTTTTTTTCAAATTATAATCTAACATACAGGGTGAACCATCTTCGTGTGATGACGTCATCACCATTTTTTTAAATGGAAACTCTTTTTTCATTTCCGGATTGCTCTTTGTGCACCTAGATCGTGAATCTATTTCACAATCTACGGTGAGCAGTAAATACAGAGAATTAGGACATGTGAGGGATGCAAATTGCAAGATAGACCAACAGTTGATGAATATACAATGCGGAGATTATCAAGGGATTTTGGTATTGGAAAGTCTTCAGTATCAAAAAGAATAAGATACCACCCTTATAAAGTACGTGTTATCCATGAATTTGCTGAAGACAACTTTGACCAAAGAACTGAATTCTGCGACTATAATATGATGAACCAAAATAACAATTTCATTGATAACGTTTTATTTTAGGACGAGGCAACGTTTTATTTGAAAGGTAGTGTTAACCAGCAAAACACTCGTTATTAGTCTGATGAAAATCCACACTGAATGCAAGAGTACCATACGCAAAGACCACAAAAAACCAACGCATGGGCTGGTATTGTGAGAAATACAATTATTGTTCCATATTTTTTGACGAAAATTCAACAGGACCATTATATCTGGATTCCCTATAAAATTTATTAATTCCTGATCTGATCCAGCTTTTTCCTATTATATTCAAATACCCACTGTTTTAAACCGCTGAATCTGGTTTCAAAAGGATGGCGAACCGCCACATTTCGCAGTAACTATGCGCGAATTTTAAACAGAACTTCTTCACAAAGGTGGATAGAAATAATGGGACTAGTGGAATGTCCCGATAGATCACCTGATATATGCCCATTAGACTTCTTTTTATGGGGGTTATTTAATATCTGATATCTTTTCACAAAGAAATCTGGAAATATCCGACAACTACAAGACGAATTAGACAAGAAAGACATATAATACCCGCAATACTACATAATGTTAGATACGAAAGTAATGCCCGGTTCAGTCATTGTCTAACGATCAATGAAGAACAATTTGAACATTTATTGTAAATATTCGTTTGTTTGATTTTGGTAGTGGATCACAGTAATTGCAAAAGTACATAATTCCATTTAATTTGTTTATTACATTCAGTAACGTATTACTTTCCATAAACAATTTTCATAAACTTTTTTGTATTTCTGCCCACCCTGTACCAATTTTAAGCAACGTGTTATACATTTTTGAAATCAGCTCAGCAAGGCAAATCCGGAAATTGAAAAAAAGGGCTTCCATTTAAAACAAAAGGTGAGCGGTCGTAGGACCGCCGACAGAAGCTTGCTTCTTCTGCATAATAGAATAGATATCGTGTGGTCGTAGAAAAAATCATTTGTGTAATTCGATTGGAAAATTATTTGCCGCTTTCAATAAATTGCAACTTTAATATCGTGTAGTCGTAGAAAGAATATTGTGTGTAATTTGATTGAAAAGCTATTTATCGCTTTTAATAAATGGCAACTTGCAGTTTGTTCTGCTGAAATGAAAAGTCATATTTCTTTGGTATCGTGTGGTCGTAGAAAAAATATTGTGGGTAATTCGATTGGAAAGTTATTTGCCGCTTTCAATAAATTACAACTTGTAGTCTTGTCGAAGAAACTAGAAAATGCCTATTTCTTTAATATCGTGTAGTCGTAGAAAAAATAGTGTGTATTATTCGATTGGAAAGCTATTTGCCGCTTTCCATAAATGGCAACTTGTAGTTTGTTCTAAGAAAATGAAAAATTTATATTCCTTCAGTATCGTATGGTCGTACAAAAAATGTTCTGTATAATTCGATTGGAAAGCTATATGTCGCTTTCAATAAATGGCAACTTGCAGTTTGTTCTAAGAAACTAGAAAATGCATATTTCTTTAATATCTTTTGGTCGTAGAAAAAATATGCAGTATAATTCGATTGGAAAGCTATATGTCGCTTTCAATAAATGGCAACTTGCAGTTTGTTCTAAGAAAATGGAAAATGCATATTTCTTTAATATCGTGTAGTCGTAGAAAAAATACTGTGTGTAATTCGATTGGAAAGCTATTTGCCGCTTTCATTAAATGGCAACTTGTAGTTTAAATTTATTGTACTATCTTACTATCTTGTACCATCTTACTAAAAATAATAAACAACTAAACGATTTAATAAAACGTCCACGTATAATTAAAAAAATTAGCTTGTACTACTTGTAGTTTGATCTAAGAAAATGAAAAATTTCTTATGTCGTGCAATAAGAAGCAAGCTTCAAAATGGTGATGATGTAATCACACGAATGTGGTTCACCCTGTACACTAGATTATAATTTAAACAAATAGTAAATTAAAATCAACCTGTTTCGGGTATTTCTAATTTTATCGTTTATTTAACTAATAATGAATGAATGCCTTTATAGACGCACTGTATATATGGCGTGGTGAAACGTAAATTGCATTTAGTAATTTTTAAATCTGACTGGTGAAATAGGTGGATAGATATTTTGAATTGAATAGTCAAACTAAAGTACAAAAATATTACATATACTTACCATTTAAAGTCCTATCATTCAATAGCACGTGTTTGGAATCCAACACTCTTCACGTTCCTCTCTATTTAGACATTTTGTAGATTCATATTTTGGAAGAAATATAAGGTTATTTTGCAACTTATCACATGATTTGGTTTCGAGTAATTGTTGTTTTGTCTTAGATGTAATTTCATTAGCAGCATTTATTTTGTTAACAGCATTTTTCAGCTTTTGTAATCTCGTTTTGTACATGTTAATATTTCACCTACACACAATCCAAATTGCGGCAACTCAACTCTAAAGTCTAACTAGAACTAAAATAACGGTCCAGCAACATCGCATTGTTGGGTAGAGGGAGCCACTATCTTACCACGCCCCCGTTGCCATAATTTGGCTTGTGTTAGTAACATGCCTCAAACTAAATAATGGAAACTAACACACATTCTAGAGAAATTAAATTAAAAACAAATTTATGGACATTTCTTCAAAAAACGAGTATCTACTGAAATGTAAACCAGATTTTCAGTTTATTGCTTCAAAATCATGACGAAATGATGTGATGTTAGTGAAATAAATACCAAAAAAATTCTGGCAACGTGTGTAAGTTGCCACAATTTTAGAAGTTACCAGAGTGCAGGCTTATTCACACACAAGTTGCCATAAATATCCTGACACACACACACACACACACACACACACACACACACACACACACACACACACACACACACACACACACACACACACACACACACACACACACACACACACACACACACACACACACACACACACACACACACACACACACACACACACACACACACACACACACACACACACACACACACACACACACACACACACACACACACACACACACACACACACACACACACACACACACACACACACACACACACACACACACACACACACACACACACACACACACACACACACACACACACACACACACACACACACACACACACACACACACACACACACACACACACACACACACACACACACACACACACACACACACACACACACACACACACACACACACACACACACACACACACACACACACACACACACACACACACACACACACACACACACACACACACACACACACACACACACACACACACACACACACACACACACACACACACACACACACACACACACACACACACACACACACACACACACACACACACACACACACACACACACACACACACACACACACACACACACACATGTTGCAATCTATTTCAATACGGTTTATAGTACAAACTATACATTTAATATCAAAATAGTGAGATATATTTTTTTAGTTGAGGACAGTTGGTCACATTGCATTGTTTCAGGATAAGGTGAAAATATCTTCAATAAATGGAAAAAAGCATGTAAGTCATATTATATTATAATACTTTCTATACTCTTAATATATTATGTAGTCTCGTATAAATTTGTAGTGATATGATTTTAAGTATAAGAACAAGAAGCTTGCAACAATTTTCAGAGAAAATAGAAAACTAAAACTATTTTAAAATGATTATTCGAAATAAAACATATGCACATATTCACTGTATTTGCCATCTATTGGAATAACTATAAAATTAAGTCAGTAAAAAAGGTAAATTAAGTTTAATTAAATTAAGTAAATCATCTTGTATACTAAAATTAAGTTTGGAAAATTGTCGTTTCAAAATGAAAATCGACAGGGGCAACAGTACCTATACTCAAATACACTCTGTATAGATAATTATGTCAATGTTAATAATACTGGATAGATAATTGAATATCCTTTCAAAGGAGCTAGCACACGCCCCTATTCCCTATTTAAAAATAAGGGGTGCGGGAAATGGAAGGGAGGGGTTGACAAATGACAGATATGTATGTACCGTAAAAATGTGTTCCTCTTAGATCAAAAGTCGGGCTTTTATATTTATATGTTAAGTTCAATATAAATTTCACGTAACTGAACTATCACTGTATCCTCCATTTTAATTATTATTGTTCTCAACTAACGCCATTTTCAAAATTCTTGCTTTTCTATCCATCTTTAATTTAAATTATTGAAAAATATAAAACTATTTCTTTATTAACGCTAGTCTCCGATAAGGCTACCGTGATTTAATGCTTAGGTACTAAAATGTTATAAAATTAACGAACAGTACGAGCAAGAACAAAGAGTCCACATCCTTCTTATAACTACAAGTGACTGAAACATCGAAACAATAATAATTCTTACTGTGTTATACAGAAAAAGGCGGTAGAAACGACTAATCTCATATTTATCGATAACACTGTATGGTCCTCACTTGATGAGCTGTAAGAAAATATACACGTAAAGTTGTCCTCACTTTGTGCGCATAACGAAAAAGCATATACAGTCTCACTTTAATAGCTACGTATAATGGCCTTGTAAGGAATGTTGAAGGGTTGGTATACAATTAACCCTTATAGTCCTTATTTAAATAATTACTGCTTCATCTGCTACAACATACTTTATTTACAAGTCTTTGAAGTGTATTATAAACAATAACATTATATCAGCCAAACCATTTCGCAATTCTACGTACAATAATATAATTCCTTCTCTCGTGTTTTGTCGTCTATTTTATATTTTATTCTTAACTCAAAACAACACGTCTTATGGGTTCACCTGAGTTCAATGTCACTTCACTAATACATATCTTATAAGGTTATTTAAAATTAACTTAAAACATATTATTCTATATAGATTGTCCTAATGATATTACATCTCCCTGTTTTAAAATGAGATATATTCCTCTTTCCCTTTTACAAAATGTTTATGGTTACCTAATACTTCAACCCTATTATTCAATACCTATTTTCAAAAATTAAATTTCCTAACTATCCTAATACCCTAAACATGTATATTATTTTTCCTATTTTAAACCGGTTTTTCCTAATACTAAAAAATTGTTTATTATTATCACTAATTCACTTTCTGTTCCGTCTTGCTTTTTAGTCTTTTCTCCATTCACAAAAAAAACAGTGTCCACATAAAAACAGTGACTAACCCTATCCGGATTGTTAACATAGTCTTTTAGTGTCTATAAGCATTTCATATGAGCAGGGGAATAATCTAATCTACCTAAATAATTATAAAAATCTCGTATCTAACTAATATTCCTAACCTAAGCTAATATTACCTAAAACTCTATTAAATAGTGTATATATTATGGTATAAAAAAATAATTTAACGTTACTTTGCTATTTCATCTTATTATTTCAGTCTTATTTTGATTTATTTATATACACCTTACTAACTTTAGAATAATGTACCTATAATAAAAATGTAATCTCTCTAAAAACTTCTAATATGTCTCTATAAAACGTTCAATAACTCTCTTGTACCTATAATAAAGATTTAATCTATGTTTCTGAATGTCTAAAAATTTCACTTTCTGTGTCCATTTGCTTACTATCTACTAGCACTTATTGTAAGATACTGTCTATCCTTAATTCAAACACTTCCATTTTCTGCGAAAATTTAACCTGAATTCATTATCTACATTTAAAAATAAGTTATTTATAATTTACATTACTTTAGAGCAAAAAAAAAATTTACAGCTTTAAGTCTTAGACATAATTCAATGATTAGCTACTTATTTGATATTATTCTTAATTTTGCTTCTTTTCTTGCAATTTTTATGTGTCTTCTTTCATTTTTCCCACATATTTTAATAAAAAAATTATCTTTTTTTCTCTTCTTCTTCTTGTCTGGTACTACAACTATATTTCTTCATTTTATCCACATAATAACACTTCTACAGTGTACATAATTCATCTTCATATACATATTTCATATAACAATCATATATCATTTATCTCATATATCATTTCATATAACATCATAATAATCACTTCTTATACTAGCTCCGATACCTTCGTTTTACCTTAACAAAAGAGGTTTCACTCGGATGTCTTAGTTCTCCGCCAATATTAACCCGAATTTTCGCCCTGATCTGTACGCACCATTAAGGTGGTATAGTTAACTCAAAACACGAAATAGGTATTTTATGCGGTTCAAATTCTTCTAAAAAATCACAACCTCAATCCCTTGCTTTGAGGCCGTTGTTTATTCACGAATAATCATGAATAAAATAGGTACCCTTCAAAACACAGAGTGGGTCTCTAATAAGCTTTCAAGCTTCTATAAATCACTTAATACCTTCCTAATTTGACAAGAGCAGTGGGTTTCTTATTGTCTCTAGTTGCCTCATAATATTTAGCTTATAATATTGTTAGTTCTTCTTCTTATCTATATAGTTCTTCTTCAAATTCCTTATCTCGACTCATCAGGTCGGTTCGTTAAAAACATATCTCTTGCTTATAGCAATGTTTATCTTAAGCTCTTATATCAACGTATGTCATCACTAATCATTATTCATTAAAAAAATATCATTTATCACTCAAAAAAATATTAATTCAGGTTCATATCATACAAAATTTAACACAAAATCGATTAAAATGTATCTATAGAATCAATAAATATCAATAATAAAAACAACTGGCTAATAAAAATTCAATAATAGTATACATATTCGACAAAAATTGAATAAAAATTCACAATAGCATATGCAAAAGTTAGATAAAAATATTCAAAATCAGTTCATATCTCAAAATTCGATAGAATTTTTTTTGGAAAAAATTCGATATTCCATACAATATTTAAAAATAACCGTACTAAAAATCGAAATCGGATAGAGATTTTTCAAATAAATTTAATAACAATTCAAAATTCAATAAAAATTCAGTAATAGCATATATAATAAACTTTGATAAAAATATTCTCAAAAATCATTTCATGTTTCAGAATTCATAGATATTCTTAAAAAAAATCGATACCTCATAAATTATTCAAAAATCAGCAAAGATAAATATTCAATGTTCAATAATAATATGTATATATAAAAAACGAGGGAAGCATTTTCAATAAAGATAGACTACTTACATTTTAACACTTTTGTCTTTTTTTCACTGGGTTCGGTTCCTGGGTCCTGGTCTGGTCCATTTTCCGCCGTCGGTGTTTCCAATTTTTGTCGCCCATTTTCAGAAGATTCTCCCAATTAATTTACAGGAGCGCCATGTAAGGAATGTTGAAGGGTTGGTATACAATTAACCCTTATAGTCCTTATTTAAATAATTACTGCTTCATCTGCTACAACATACTTTATTTACAAGTCTTTGAAGTGTATTATAAACAATAACATTATATCAGCCAAACCATTTCGCAATTCTACGTACAATAATATAATTCCTTCTCTCGTGTTTTGTCGTCTATTTTATATTTTATTCTTAACTCAAAACAACACGTCTTATGGGTTCACCTGAGTTCAATGTCACTTCACTAATACATATCTTATAAGGTTATTTAAAATTAACTTAAAACATATTATTCTATATAGATTGTCCTAATGATAT
Organism: Diabrotica virgifera virgifera; assembly: GCF_917563875.1. Taxonomy (NCBI): domain Eukaryota; kingdom Metazoa; phylum Arthropoda; class Insecta; order Coleoptera; family Chrysomelidae; genus Diabrotica; species Diabrotica virgifera. Next base: position 177,603,794 of record NC_065447.1, read on the forward strand.
TACATTTCACTTGGGTGGCAATATACTTGAACAATACGGGACACATATACGTATTTTTTTTGTGTATACTGGTCATTTTTTAATTGCTATTTACTTGTCAAGGTCACTATGAAGAGTTGAAACGGTTATGTCTACGTTTTCTACCGGTCCTCACTAAGTGCGCGTAATGTCAGGACCTCACTTTGATATCTGTGCATAAATATATATATATATATATATATATATATATATATATATATATATATATATATATATATATATATATATATATATATATATATATATATATATATATATATATATACATATATATAAAAAGATATACAACCTCTCATCTTCACCGATGAGTCCATAGAGGTTGAAGAGGGCGAAACACATTTCTAAGAGCTGGTGTTTAGATCTTCGATTCTATTCAAAAAATTTTTCCCAGCCCGAAGTAGTGGATGTGTGAATTGTTCGTAAGGGGATTTTTCCGCATTCTCTATTTCATTTGTTTATATAATATATATATATATATATATATATATATATATATATATATATATATATATATATATATATATATATGGATTCCGACTTTAGGAAGCCAAAAACGCTATATCGCACCGGTCATACGAAGCCCGACACCTCCTTACGAAGCCCGGATTCGGGCTTCGTAATTCTTTAATGTTATTTCCCCAAAAAACGTACTTTACACCTTCTCTCGATATTTTAACCAAGCTCAGAACATGTGAATACGCTTGGGCTTCATATATATTCGGACAAATTTTAGAAATGTACCATAGGTAGCTCTGAAATCATGATTAACAATACGAAGCCCGGGCTGCTTATGCCTGGAATTATTATCAAAACATACACTCGTAGTTCATGGTATCTACCACCAGTTTGCGCTGCGAAAAGAAGTATATACTCTGTAGAAGTTCAGCAGCGTTAGGAAGCCCACATTGAGCTACCGATTATAAGAAGCCCTGAAGTTTGGCAACGTTTTTGCATATTCCTCAAAGTACTATTAGCTTGTAAACATTTTTATTATTACCTGGCAATGCACATTTTTTGTATTTTTGGGTCGTTCCTCGTCATTAATCTTGTGTACTAAGACTCCCGAGAACAGATTATGGTAATTCTTAGCATTACCTGTACACAGTAAGATACCGACAGAAAAAAGATTTAAAAATTGAATCGCAAAAGAATTATTTATTTTAATTGATACAATTAATACAAATTAATACTTTGTATTACTAATTTACTATTTTAGTTTGTAATAAGCCACAAAATTTGCTACCAAATAGGAAATTAATATGACAAATTAAATTATTGTTTTTTTTTATTTAAAAAAGGTTAATGCCTCGACAACTAATGGCCATTGGCATGGTAGGTACGGTAATTTTTAACAGTTAGGTACCTAGTGTAATGTGTAGTGTGTGTGTGTGTTGAGTAAGTGTCTTGTTACTTTGCAAAGTTGACGTCATTGTCTTTGCAAAGAGACGCTAACTGTATCCGAACGTCTGCGGTTCCTCCGGTGAGTACCGATCCCACAAGGACAGAAACTATTTTCATTTATTAATTTATAATAAATGAAACATTTCTGACCCTGGTGAGATTCGAACTCACAACCATTCGGATTTTTCGATCCAAAGGTAGGCGCTCTTACCACTCAGTCAAGGACGGAGTTAAAGTTATTATTATTAAATATTACTTTATAAAATTAAAAATAGTCATTCTTATGAATTATGCGTATTATTCTGATTCTGATACGATGAACACTTGTTTGATGGGTCTGAGCCACACAATTGAGGGTTAGGCCACTGTTTCATTCGTATTTTTAGTATTTGTCAAGGCAACAATACATTATGTAGTGCCATATTGCCAAATATAGAGCTAGATTGTGTAGACCACTGTTGAACCATATATCCAATTTTTCTGCTTTTATTGATGTATTAATCTAAAAATGCTCAATTTGTGGACTGTGCCACTGTTGCTCTGAGCGCCTCATTTAATACAAATACAAAATATTTAATACAATAATGCATATAGATTTTCCCTTCGGAAAAAATCAAACAATATAGATGTTTTTTAATTTCATTAAGGGAATGGGCACGTAGTTTCTGCTGAAATGCTACTCAAATGGAATTCATTTTTTTTTTCGAATTCTGAGAAAACTAATAATTATTTTTGAAAATTTTAAACTCAGAATAAGAGATTACGTTATTAGCGAGGGCCGAAAGTCCCTGAGAACTTCTATAATGTTTATTTTAATAAGTTACAGGGCTAAAAACTAAAAGAAAATTTAGTGTGACTTTTAATTTCAAAATATCTCATTCAAAATAAACTTTTTATTTATTGTAAGAGACTTTCGGCCCTCGGTAATAATTTAGTCTTTCATTTTGCGTTTAAATTTTTCAAAAATATTTATTGTTTTTTTTTTCAGGATTTGAAAAAAAAAATGAACACAATGTCCGTGGTAATATTTTCCAAATCTTTGTCAGTAGTAAATAGAATATTGCCAGCATATTGTCAGTCAGACAGTGACAATTTTAAAGATTTGACCTGGCATTGGGAATATTTTCAATTGTTGATTAAATAATATTGATAATGTGTTTAATAAATAATTGATTTAAGACGTGAACTTAATAAAAATTTATTTGTTTATTATTTATGGAAGATCCAAAGCAGAGAATACACCAGGATATATTCAGTGATCCAAGTATTGTGTTGTTACAGATGTTCAAAATTGTAAGCGTTTCATAGTAACAATATATTATTAAAAAATCACTTTATCACTTTTCCTCTTTTCTCGATTGATTATTAGCTTTTGTTGTACAGTAGATAAATTATTACTGAATACATAGGTAGTGAAAAAATTATCAGTAGTAATTGCACAAGAGCTCTGAAATTATCGAATTTTTCCCGAGTGACACTTTGACAGTATTACGTCAAGTGGCAAGAGGGAAACAATTCGATAATAATTTCAGAGATCGAGCTGCAATTTGCTGCGATTATTTCATGAATAAAACTAAAATACAAATTAATACTTTGTATTACTAATTTACTATTTTAGTTTGTAATAAGCCACAAAATTTGCTACCAAATAGGAAATTAATATGACAAATTAAATTATTGTTTTTTTTTATTTAAAAAAGGTTAATGCCTCGACAACTAATAGCCATTGGCATGGTAGGTACGGTAATTTTTAACAGTTATTTACCTAGTGTAATGAGTAGTGTGTGTGTGTGTGTGTTGAGTAAGTGTCTTGTTACTTTGCAAAGTTGACGTCATTGTCTTTGCAAAGAGACGCTAACTGTATCCGAACGTCTGCGGTCACTCCGGTGAGTACCGATCCCACAAGGACAGAAACTATTTTCATTTATTAATTTATAATAAATGAAACATTTCTGACCCTAGTGAGATTCGAACTCACAACCATTCGGATTTTTCGATCCAAAGGTAGGCGCTCTTACCACTCAGTCAAGGACGGGGTTAAAGTTATTATTATTAAATATTACTTTATAAAATTAAAAATAGCCATTCTTATGAATTATGCGTATTATTCTGATTCTGATACGATGAACACTTGTTTGTTGGGTCTGAGCCACACAATTGAGGGTTAAGCCACTGTTTCATTCGTATTTTTAGTATTTGTCAAGGCAACAATACATTATGTAGTGCCATCTTGCCAAATATAGAGCTAGATTGTGTAGACCACTGTTGAACCATATATCCAATTTTTCTGCTTTTATTGATGTAGTAATCTACACATGCTCAATTTGTGGACTGGGCCACTGTTGCTCTGAGCGCCTCATTTAATACAAATACAAAATATTTAATACAATAATGCATATAGATTTTCCCTTCGGAAAAAATCAAACAATATAGATGTTTTTTAATTTCATTAAGGGGATGGGTACGTAGTTTCTGCTGAAATGCTACTCAAATGGAATTCATTTTTTTTTCGAATTCTGAGAAAACTAATAAGTATTTTTAAAAATTTTAAACTCAGAATAAGAGATTACGTTATTAGCGAGGGCTGAAAGTCCCTGAGAAATTCTATAATGTTTATTTTAATAAGTTACAGGGCTAAAAAACTAAAAGAAAATTTAGTGTGACTTTTAATTTCAAAATATCTCATTCAAAATAAACTTTTTATTTATTGTAAGAGACTTTCGGCCTTCGGTAATAATTTAGTCTTTCATTTTGCGTTTAAATTTTTCAAAAATATTTATTGTTCTTTTTTTCAGGATGTGAAAAAATGAACACAATGTCCGTGGTAATATTTTCCAAATCTTTGTCAGTAGTAAATAGAATATTGCCAGCATATTGTCAGTCAGACAGTGACAATTTTAAATATTTGACCTAGCATCGGGAATATTTTCAGTTGTTGATTAAATAATATTGATAATGTGTTTGATAAATAATTGATTTAAGACGTGAACTTAATAAAAAGTTATTTTTTTGTTTATTATTTATGGAAGATCCAAAGCAGAGAATACACCAGGATATATTCAGTGATCCAAGTATTGTGTTGTTACAGATGTTCAAAATTGTAAGCGTTTCATAGTAACAATATATTATTAAAAAATCACTTTATCACTTTTCCTCTTTTCTCGATTGATTATTAGCTTTTGTTGTACAGTAGATAAATTATTACTGAATACATAAGTAGTGAAAAAATTATCAGTAGTAATTGCACAAGAGCTCTGAAATTATCGAATTTTTCCCGAGTGACACTTTGACAGTATTAATTTCACGACCCGAAGGGGAGTGAAATTATGTCAAGTCGCACGAGGGAAACAATTCGATAATAATTTCAGAGATCGACCTGCAATTTGCTGCGATTATTTCATGAATAAAACTGTTTAAAACCAAAATTTTATTGTAATTTATTTATGTAAGTACAAATTAGTACAATTAAACACACAGTTGTTATAAATATTTGACGATTGAAAGTCATCACTTTTATAAGTTTTAAAACAGTGATTGTCATTAATGTCACTGAATGTATTTTTTCACAGCAACGAAGGGCATCTGATGTAATATACTTGATGATGGGATATTATCAAAAATGATCAATTTAATTTGTATTTCTGTAGCTTTCTATTGGTCGGAAATATGAAATATTCATATTAATTAACTGAATTAACAATTAAGGCAATTAATTATACTAGTAAAAGTTATCCAAGAACATTCAAAAGCCATCTTTACAGTTAATGATGAAATTGTCAAGTAAAGTTTACATATCCATACCAGTGACAATTTTACTACACGTAATTTGTCGTGTAAAGACAGAAAAAGTAGGGATAGCCTTAAAATATTTGCGAATTATGTACCGATGGCCCTAAGAAATGTTTAATAAACAACATATTAAAAAGGTCTACTCTAGAAGTGGGCACTTAATTTTTTATTAAACAAATGAACTGCGAAATTAGATGTTTCTTTAAATAACCCCGAAAATATAAATTTTAGAAAAAAACTGACTTGACTATTGAAAAATTCAGACTATTGAAAAAAACCTTATAAATAAATATAAGATTAAATATAAGATTAAAATTTTTATAAAATTAAATCTGTAGCTTCTATAATTTTTTATTTATAACGCTAAAGTCACCCTTCTCACAAACATTGGAGCACTGTAAACTAGCGAAGTGCACGGCTGAGTTATTTCAGTGTATTTCTCTAATTAATGGATCAAATAAAATTTTACAAATTGGACAAAAAAAAAAGGAAATTAAGAGAAGGAACAAGAAAGGATAGCTTAATTGGAAAGAAGAACAATTAACCCGGCACCTGCCACGTGGGGATCTACCAGCACCCCATAACATATTTTTATCAAATATTTGGTATTTCAAGTTTGGTAAGCGAGCTGTGCGTCATAGTAGCTTTCTATAATATTATATAGTATATATGTGTTAATGTTTAAAGTGGTTATTTAGTGTCATTCTGAACTTATAGCTCTAAAGTCGAATTGGGGTGTCATCATCTGGCACTTTATGTTTTAATTTTTTTTTGTATTTTTGATATAAACAGGTCAAATTTACATTTTGTATTGAAATAACTGATTTAAATTATTAATATAGACTCTATACTCACTATATCTTAATTTTTTTAGATATTTTACTTGACTTAATTTATTATGGTTTGGTACTTGCTAATTTGCTTATAACATATTTTTCATTTTATTTTTCAACTTTTATAAAATATTAGTGGCTAATAAGTTAATAAAACATGTTTATTTATATTCTTGTGTTACTCAACACATTATTTTGTTTTTTAAACAAGTGGATCACAGAAAATTGTTAAGGGGTGCTAAAGGTTAAGCTATCTTATGGTTATAATAAAAAGAAATAAAATGTATGGGCATAAGTACGGTGTGGGCTGAATTTTGTTTAAACATTATTTAAAAATGTGTAACTTATAAAATTTTTCTTATAAAGCTCTCAAATTTGCACAACTTGCCTTTCAAACATCTTACTAAACAATGTTTCATTCAAAAAAATGCCAAAAATTTAATTCAAATGATATGACGCAGAAAATGCAATTTTTGAAAAGTTTTAAGTAAATTTTAAGTAAAAACGTAGTTTACAGAATTACCAGCACTTTAAAACGGTATTACTCAAGATTGAAAAGATTTTCTACAATTTTATAGGTGATTTTTTAAAGCATTTGATGTATTTTTTAAAATTTACTCAATAATTTTATTCTAGAAATGAAATAAACTATTCCTTTTTGACAGAAATTAAGAAAGATAACAAAAATGTAATACAAAAACCGAAAATTACCAACTAAAGAATTGTTTATAAAAAGTGATCAAAAATGTTTTCTCTAAAACTTACCTAAAATAAATTTAATAATAAGCTTGAACAATAATACATTTTCAACAAAAAAATATTTTTAGCTCTTAAACATTATGTCTGCGTAACTTCGAACCTATTAATAACTTTTTTATTACCAGTTTTACGAAAAAAGTTATTCTTTATAAAATACTCTGCATCGTATATGATCTCAGATGCGACCATCAAATATTAAATTTTATTAATTTTACATACGAGGTTTTCCATACGATTTTACATTTTGACATACGAGGTATGTAAAAAAATATGAATTTCACTCAAGAGTAAAGTACCTTTAGATTTCACAATATCGAAAATTGTTATTAAAAAAAGTTGTTTGGAATTACAAAATATGTTTCACTGTTCAATTACATTCTTCTAAATGAGATATTGTGAACTATAAAGGTATGGTATGTTTAACAGTAAATGGTCGAGTTCAATTAGTTACCACTATAAACATCCTGGAATAACCGATAATAGTATAAAAGGTCTGGTTTGAGGTAAAATTTAAATATGTTTTCTGGTACAATTTCTTTGCTTTATTATGGGATTACCGTCTAGACAGTGTTAATTGTCAAAAGACCAACTCTGTCTACCTCGGTTGCTTATCGCTCCGGGTGGGTCTTAACAATGGGCCAGGTCAGATAAATTTAATAATATTTACGACCGCACTAATTGAACTCAACCATTTACTGTTGAACAAACCATACTGAACTGTTAAGCAAAAGTCATATTTTTTACATACCTCGTATAAAATTGAAAAAGTTTGATATCTGATGGTTGTTTTTTGGACTTTAGACCAGAATAGAGTATTTTATGAAGAATAACTTTTTTTTTGAAAATTAATAATAAAATAGTCGAAATAATTGAAATAAAATAATGATGATGGGTAACCGTAATTTGAGAAAACATTGAATTATTTTTTTTCAATTAGAGTGATGTAATTATAATAAAACATAGTTTTTAATTCTGACAACTTTTTATAATACCCATATTTTGATATTCTGGAATATAAAGGTACTTTACTCTTTAACAAAATTCGTATTTTTGACATACCTCGTATAAAATTGATAAAACTTGATATCTGATGATTGGGTTTTAGATTTTAGACTATGCAGAGCAATTTATGAAGAATAAACTTTTTTTCGTAAAATTTGTAATAAAAATGTTTCAAATATGGTTCCTTGCTACGCAGACATAGTGTAGAAGGGCTTCTTTATAAGCATTTTCAAATTGTAATGCCATATTCGGATTCAGCAAAATCAAAAACAAAATAGAAACAAAATTCAACGATATTTTTAAAATTATTTTAAATTATATAATTTTACATGATTGTTTGGAATTAAGAACTATATTCTGATATGCAATTTCATCCTTCTAATGGAAAAAAAATTGAAAATTTTTCTAATCAACATTATTTTTGGTTGTTTATTTCAATTATGATACATATAGCTATTTGTATAACAAGGGAGGAAAGTGCTACTTTTCCTCCCGAGAATGAAGTTTACTGCCCGACGCGTAGCGGAGGGCAGTAATCATTCAAGGTAGGAAAAGGCACTTTACTCCCATGTTATACATATGGTTTTTCCACCTTCCTCAAATAACAAGTCATTTTTTCATTTTTACTTAATTTATTTATGTAACTAACCACCAAAATTTATTAGAACTAAAACTAATATGTACGTACAATATAACTGTCAACTGTCAAATATAAGTCAAAATAAAAATGTAAACATTGTTAAATCAAAATAACAATTTACAGTTTTTTAACATTCTGTGAAATACAGAGTGTTTTATAAATAAACGTTAAAATGTATACAAACTTACGTAATAGAAAATATATATTGTACAGGGCGTCAATAAGTTATATTTTTATGAATGAAATACCATGATGTCACTTTTACTTTTCCTCCCTAGGGAGAAAAAGTACAACTTTGCTCCCTACAATCAGGTCCGGAAAAGTATACTTTCGGTAGAGGTAGGTGGAAAACTCTTTTATTATTCATTTTACGAAAAACAGTTATTCTTTATAAAATGTTCTACAGGGTCTAAAACCTAAAATACAACCGTCTTATATCAAATTTTGTCAATTTTATACGAGGTATATAAAAAAAATATGAATTTGCTTAAGAGTACTTAAATAATATACCCTTATTTTTCACAATATTGAAAATTGTGCTTATGTAAAGTTGTTTAGAACTAAAAACCATAATTAACCCGCCAGTGGTCGCTATATGAGATTTTCTCTCACGGTTTCAGAAAATTGCACAGAATTTTTTTTCTGGGAAATTATACGATCTGTAGTTCCTTCTAGTCTCCTATCTATCCTCCCTCGACAATCTAATATAATCGTCCGCTTAGATAGTGACTCAGTTGACCTAATATCACCCAATTGTTGAGTCATCGCGCTTCAAGTGAGCCATTCTCTCATCAAGCGACCACCCGCGTTACGAACTGTACATAAAAAATAATTTTATTTTGGCACTTAACCTGGCTAAAACCAAATAATGTAAAAAAAATTGTAATTGTCATCAATCAATTTTTCCAGAGCATTCTTGTTATATTTGTGTGCTGTGCCGTAAATTATCAAGATACGGAGATTGATTAATATTGGTTTAATTCCGATTATTTCTTTTTATTTTATTATATTATTATCTATATTATGTTACATTCTTTTTTCTTATTATTAGTTAATAAACAAAGTTTAAAAGCTGTTTTAAAAACTGTATTTTGTAAAAAAAGGTAAAATTTGGATATGTGAGAGAAAATCTCACACGCGACCACTCGCTTAACAATCTACCTAGCGACCAATGCAGGGTCGCTAGGTTGGGAATCTATCTTTGGTTGGGGAAATAAGCCACAATTAAATTGAAAAAATGATTTTATTCGCGTTTCGACGCCCAAATCGGATGTGGTTGTCAAAATATAAAATGTTACTAATATTTACTCGGTAATATTTTGTATTTTGACAAGGACATCCGATTTGGGCGTCGAAACGTTAATAAAATTATTTTTTCAATTTAATTGTGGCTTATTTCCCAATCAAAATAATTACAAAAATGCCACAAGAAAATAGCTTCAGAACAACACTAAAAACCATCTTCCAATATTCCATCTTTCTCATTGAAATATTCTGAACTATAAAGGTACTTTATTCTTGATCGAAATTTATCTTTTTTTACATACCTCGTATAAAATTAATCAAAATTTATAAAAGGTGGTTGTATTTAAGGTCTTTGGCCATGCAGAACTTTTTACAAAGGATAACTTTTTTTCGTATAATTAATAATAAAAGAGTTATCATAATTGAAATAACTGAAAATAATGTTGTATATCCATAATTAAAAAAAAATTCAACTTTTTTTTAATTAGAAAGATGAAATGGCATATTAGAATATAGTTCTTAATTCCAAACAACTTTTCATTATAACAATTTTCAATATTTTGAATAATAAAGCTCCTTTACTCTTGAGTAAAATTCATATTTTTTGACATAATATCTCGTATACGGCTTAAAAAAAATGAACTGATGGTTCTATTTTTAATTTAGACCATGCACAACTTTTCACGTTGACGAACAGAATGTCTATAGTCGTCTAATTTCCATTGATGTAATGTGACACAACGTCTATATACGTTGAATTTTTCCCTATTCTACTTTGCAAAATACATATAGTGTCACAACACTTGTTTATACATTTGACGCAGTGTCCGTCAACGTGTTAATTGGACACACTGTACAAAACAATTATTGTTATTGTTTAAACAAATAATAAACAATTAGCGGCAAAATCTGTGAGTAGAACTTTTTACTTTAACATGTATATAAACTAACAAAAAAAGTTTTAGAAAAAGATAATCTGGTTTGAATTGCTCCGAAACAATGCATCTTTTCGTTCTATCTTGACTCTTCTAAAATGCTTCGTATAGATTGCTGAATAGAATTGGGCTTCTTATAACAGGCAATATGACGACTTAAATACACATATAAGGATCTCGTAGAACAGTCGTATTATTTAAACGTAAATTAAAACATGGCAACATCGTCGGGCTTCGTATAATGCGTAATCCATATACACTGTGAACGCGTTTATACGAGTGGGCTTCGTAAGACTGTAGGAATAAGACAGTGCTACAATCCCCCTACCCCGTAAACCGCGGGCTTCCATTCATCTGCAGGTTGTAGCGGGCTTCCTATCATTTGTGAGCCATATATATATATATATATATATATATATATATATATATATATATATATATATATTATATATATACAGGGTGTCCCAGACTAAGTTACCCACGCTATATCTCTTAAACGAATAGAGATTTTCGAATGGGACAAAAGGTGATATATTCTACTTGTAATACACTTCAATATGGCGTACAAAAAAATCATCCCCTAAATAATCATCCCTTAGTTACAACCCCTAACTTTATTTTTTTTAAAAGCACCCTGTATATTTTTGTATAGTTTTGGATGTGGTATTTTATCGTCTATTCAACACATTTTTTGAAAATAAAATCGGTTCGTATATAACCTAGAAACTATCAGTTTATTTTTGTTAAATTGTGTGTCCCAGACTAATTTATCCAGGCTATATTTCTTAAACGAATAGAGATTTTCGAATGGCACAAAAGCTGATCTATTCCATTTGTAAAACACTTTCATATGGCGTAGAAAAAATTCATCCCCTAAATATTCATCCCTAACTTACAGGGTGCTATTAAAAAAAATAAAGTAAAGGGTTGTAACTAAGGGATGAATATTTAGGGGATATTTTTTTTCTAGGCCATATTAAAGTGTATTACAAATGTAATAGATCATTTTTGTCCCATTCGAAAATCTCTATTCGTTTATGAAATATAGCCTTGATAAATTAGTCTGGGACACATAATTAACAAAACTAAACTGATATTTTCACCCGTGTTGAGCTGCCCCCCCCCCCACTTGCAAAAATTAAAAAACAAATAGCCCTGATTTATGAGCTATTTATGAACTCTCATATTCCGCAAACTAAAAATTTTGAGCTCGTTCCACTGAGCAGGAATTTAATACCCTAGTGGGGGGGGGCTGAGTCAGCCCCCCCCACTACTTAAAAATAGGAATATTGAATCGGTTTTTGCGGCAGAATTACGAGCTATTTATGAGCTCTTGAAATTATATAGTTTCGATTTTTGAGCTCATCCCCTTCACCCCCAAACAACCCTTTAATTGATTTAACTTAAGAGAAAGATGCTGAGAAAACTTAAAATATATCGTGTTGCGGATATAATTCCTATAGCTTATATACTCTAAGAATAAACTATTAAATCAAGGGCATTTCGATTATTGAGCTACAACCCCTTCGCAAGAAAACCACCCTATCTTCCCGGCTTAAGAGAAAGTTGTACTTAAAATGCGTTAAACTAATTATTTGGCGACTACATATCATTTAATAATTTATAAGCTTCCAAATTACGCGCATTTAGATCAGTAAATTGCAATTTATTTTGTATAGTGCAGTCACTGAAGGTAAAAATCAACGATTACCTTCAAGTTCGGTGAACCTTCATCGATTTTCACGAAAATTGGTCAGTGGTTAGAAGATACGTCAAGAAACAAAGGTGACATGGTACCACCTTGCGCCTTTATCCTGAGGGTGGATACCGCCCCTTCTCCGGGGTGAAAATTATTTTATAAAAAATAATTGCACAAATCAATAAAAGAACAAATTAAAAGCAAAATTTATTATATAAAGTTAATAAAATAAGTCAATACTTTTTAAGTTATGAAAGATCAAAGATTTTAATTATTTGTGAAAAAAATGCATGTTTTGAAGTGGTTTTTTGTAAATCACTGAAAAACTGTAAATTTTTACAAAAAAGTTAATAGTAGTTTATTTCGTATAGCTTATATTCTAAGAATAAACTCTTAAATCACGCACCTTTCGATTATATAGCTACAACCCCTTCGCAAGAAAACGACCCCATTTACCCGGCTTAAGAGAGAGTTGTTCTTAAAATAATTTAAATTGATTATTTGGCGACTACATATCGTTTAATAATTTATTAGCTTGCAAAATATACGCATCTCAATTATTGAATTGCCATTTTCTTTCTATAGTGCAGTCACTGAATGTAAAAATCAACCTTCGATTTCGGTAAATCTCCATTTATTTTCACGAATTGACAATAACAACTTGGGGTTTTAGCCTGGGGTATATGTCACCCCTTCTCGGGAGTAAAAATTACTTTATTAAAAATAACCCCACAAATCGAGAGAGGGACAAATTGTAAGCAAAATTTGTTACATAATGTGATCAAAATAAATCAATACTTTTTGAGTTATTAAAGATCAAATATTTTAATTTTTGGAAAGAAAATGCATGCTTTAGAGCGATTTTTCATAAATGACTCAAAAACTGTAAGTTTTTACAAAAAAGTTTTCATTACTAAAATTGAAGCTAATAAAAAATATAATAAATTGCTTACTTGAAAAACCTTTAATGTTAATTTAAAGTAAGTTATTGGTAATTAAATGTATATTTTTTTCCGCGACTGTTCAAATCTAAGGGTTCAACCTTAAATAACGGGAAAAAGATGCAATTTATAACACTTAGGTACTAAATACTTGTCAAAGTACTTAGAAATACCCATCAAAAATAAGATCCAGAAAAAGTTGATAGTATCAAAATCCGCTCACCAATTTTCGTGAAAATGAATGGAGATTTACCGAAATCGAAGGTCATAGTTGATTTTTACCTTCAGTGACTGCACTATAGAAAGAAAATGGCAATTCAATAATTGAGATGCGTATATTTTGCGAGCTCATAAATTATTAAACAATATATAGTCGACAAATAATTAATTTAAATTATTTTAAGTACAACCCTCTCTTAAGCCGGGAATATGGGATGGTTTTCTTGCGAAGGGGTTGTAGTTCAATAATCGAAAGGCGCGCGATTTTAGAGATTATTCTTAGAATATAAGCTATACGAATTAAACTACTATTAACTTTTTTGTAAAAACTTACAGTTTTTCAGTGATTTACAAAAAACCTCTTCAAAACATGCATTTTTTTTCACAAATAATTAAAATCTTTGATCTTTAATAACTTAAAAAGTATTGACTTATTTTATTAACTTTATATAATAAATTTTGCTTTTAATTTGTTCTTTTATTGATTTGTGCAGTTATTTTTTATAAAATAATTTTCACCCCGGAGAAGGGGCGGTATCGACCCTCAGGGTAAAGGCGCAAGGTGGTACCATGTCACCTTTGTTTCTTGACGTATCCTCTAACCACTGACCAATTTTCGTGAAAATCGATGAAGGTTCACCGAAATTGAAGGTAATCGTTGATTTTTACCTTCAGTGACTGCACTATACAAAATAAATTGCAATTTACTGATCTAAATGCGCGTAATTTGGAAGCTTATAAATTATTAAATGATATGTAGTCGCCAAATAATTAGTTTAACGCATTTTAAGTACAACTTTCTCTTAAGCCGGGAAGATAGGGTGGTTTTCTTGCGAAGGGGTTGTAGCTCAATAATCGAAATGCCCTTGGTTTAATAGTTTATTCTTAGAGTATATAAGCTATAGGAATTATATCCGCAATACGATATATTTTAAGTTTTCTCAGCATCTTTCTCTTAAGTTAAATCAATTAAAGGGTTGTTTGGGGGTGAAGGGGATGAGCTCAAAAATCGAAACTATATAATTTCAAGAGCTCATAAATAGCTCGTAATTCTGCCGCAAAAACCGATTCAATATTCCTATTTTTAAGTAGTGGGGGGGGCTGACTCAGCCCCCCCCCCCCACTAGGGTATTAAATTCCTGCTCAGTGGAACGAGCTCAAAATTTTTAGTTTGCGGAATATGAGAGCTCATAAATAGCTCATAAATCAGGGCTATTTGTTTTTTAATTTTTGCAAGTGGGGGGGGGGGCCAGCTCAACACGGGTGATATTTTCTTGGTTATTTACGAACCGATTTTATTTTCAAAAAATGTGTTGAATAGACGATAGAAGACCACATCCAAAACTATAAAAAAATATATAGGGTGCTATTAAAAAAATTAAAGTTAGGGGTTGTAACTAAGGGATGATTATTTAGGCGATGATTTGTTTGTACGTTATATTAAAGTGTATTACAAGTAGAATATATCACCTTTTGTCCCATTCGAAAATCTCTATTCCTTTAAGAGATATAGCGTGGGTAAGTTAGTCTGGGACACCCTGTATATATTTATATTATATAAAAAATGTATACCTAATATCGTGAAAATAAATACATCTAAAATAACATTTCCACAAATACATCTCTCTGGGATTAATTATCACCACCCATACAAAAAGCAAATGGTTGAATGGCATTTTTCTTTGATTTCAAAAATCTGATATGATCTTTGACTTCTTGCTGGGTCTTTCCGATGTAAAAATGATTACTGGAAATCTATGATGGTATATTTTATTAGTTCGTACAAAATATCGATGTAGAACCCAAAGAATAACTGCATGTTAACCATCAACAATTTATATTAATAATTATTATAAAAAAATAAATCTAAATAGTGAACATAGTTGTATTTTTGGGTATCACTTTTTTTATAGAAATATTTTAATTTATCCTGAAAAAAATTGCTAGATGTTGAAATGTTTATTTTTACTTTGATAGATACTACCTACCGACTGCAAAAGTTAATAATATTTTTCAATTATTTACGGTTTAATCACTTAAAGATTCAATTTACTAATCTTTTATAAGATTATACTATTTAGAAATATTTTCAAATGGTTCCTATTTTCTTTTACCTATGTGTCGAATTAGCTTTTGAAAAAATTTACAGAGAAAAAAAATTAATTAATACTAGCTATGCAGGATTGAATAATAAAACAGGTACTTACATTCCGTAATGTCTTCATGGGTAAACTTTTCAAATAAAAATGTATTTGTTTTATCCTCAATATGACTTTCACACCGAAGAAAGGAGATAATTCTTTCGAAATTGCTGTCCCATCCATCAATAAGTTTATTTCCATTTCCAAATGCCACTCCAAAGTCCATATCAATCTGCAAAAGTGGAAATAGAAGTACAACTTTTTTTTATAGAAATCCAGCAAAATAATTTGTAAATATTTATAAATATATGTAAATACATATAGTGTAATATTTTAGTAAAATTGCGTTGAAAAAAAAAATAGTTTCTGCCCCCACGGCAACTAAAAATTAGAAAAAATACATTAATATGCGGATTTCTTTTGTAAGGGAAATGTAATTCCTCATAAAAGTTGAATAAATAATTTCGGTTTAATTTGGAAAATATTTTCTGGTTTCACAATGCAATTAAAAATTTTACTTACTCAAACATTATTTTTATAACAAAATAGCCTAATTTATCCGTCTCCCTAAAGTCACCCAAGGTTTTAATACTATAATAAATATAAAGCAAAGTACAAAATTACTATAATTTTAAAGTAGTGCATTGGGTATATAAATATTACAAAAAATATGGTAAAAGCATTATATTCGAAGATGTCTTCCGATTTAGCATTAAAGTAAGGCATAGTTTTTCTGGAATCAATTCGCATTTTTATAAATCCATCCCTGGAATACGATCCATAAACTGCTAGAGAAGCTTGTGTCACAAGCTTGACACATTGTTCTAAACATTGTTTGTGGCAGTGATATTCCTCAATCTCAATGTTAAAGGGGTCTAATTTAGTATTCTTAATAAAATCTCGCAGATTGTCACTCGAAAATCTAAGAGAATATATGTGGTTCTGTAAGATGATATTCTTGATAGTTAATTAACTCAAAGTAGTCGTTTGAATCAAAATTTATATAGGAGAAAGTTTGAAGACCCTCACGTTTTTTGATTTGGTCACTGGTAAACTTCTTTTTATGTCCAAGGGGAAGATCATTTGAATGTCGCAGACATACAAACCACTGAAGCGGTTTTTTAAGATGTTCTTCTAACAGTCGTATTACATCACACTTAACGCCAATATTTACAAATATTCCGTCACATGCAATGGCTGGATTTGATACTTTCTGATGTACCAGACAGCGGAAACACATATCCGAAATATTTGCACCCTGGCTCATACACAAGTGTTAGGTGTTCTTCCACGATCGATAAAACTTTGTACCTTTTTTTACTTGAGCTAAAATCTTGTCTTTGCGTCGGCGTCGGTACCTTTCTTCTTTTGCCGTTGTTCTCTCTGAATATTTTTGTTTTCCCTATTAATCGGACGCCCTGAAGGGCACTAAGGATTATGAGAAAGAAGAAGTTTTCCCTATCAATCTAGCTTATTACATTTTTTCTGGGACCTCTTTGATTTAATAGAAATTCGCGATCATCCAGAGGCACTTTTTGAGATTTGCTACAAAGACCATTAATCAGAGTATCACATTTGCAAGCTGCAAGATCGAAAAGTGTAGTTTTACTTAAGTTTTAAGTCCTTAAAGCATTGAATTTTATTTTTGTAAAATTCACTATTTTGCCTGTTCTTAAATGGTTTCATAAGTTTGATATAATATTTGTCATGATAGACTTTTAAAAGCTGAACAATTCTTGTATGTTAAATTATTGAAATTGAACCCTTTTTTCATATTTCTTCCAATTTAATTGCAACCTTTTCGGCAATCCGGAAAATTCTGGCTCTTTCTTGATGAGTTTTTATCCTCTTGCAACCACAAAACTTCACCGCTTGTTTGTATTTCGGTAAAAGATTTTCAGGTATATTTGGTGGTTGCCCAAAAATGGGGCGGTCCACAGCACATCTTGATTTTATTCCCCATGGTACTGGTTTATCTATTTTGAAAATCTTTAATTTACAAACAACTATAATAACAAAGTAACGCATCGCACCAAACATAAGCGAAAATTACACGCACGGACTCACAAAGCGGGACATTTCAAAGGGGTTGGGGAAACTGAAAAAACAAATAAAACTGTAAATATCGTTTAACTTTGTAATTGACAACAATTTTAAGTTTTCTTTAGTTGATCTTAGATCGAGTTAGCACATATTTTGTTGCAAATCAATTGAAATTTCCATAAAAATTAGATATTTAACAAAATTCAAGGTCGTTGGGGGGGGCAGAAAATTCGTTTAGAAAAAAATATTAAAAATACTAATATGCTGAAAAATAACAGTAGCAACTTTTTCACCCTATTAGATATATCATTTCCAACTTTTATTTTTTCGATGCACCCTACTGTATAGTATTTGTTTAGTGATTCATAGGTAGTATCGTTTTATTGAATTCTCAGAGTTTTATTTCAAGAGGCAAAATACAGTAAATTTATTTTTTAAATTAACGAAAAGAAAATACATAATTATGTACAACATTGTACATAAACGAATTTATTTGCATGTTTAAGTAAATTTAACAATATATGTTTGTGTGTACAACAATAATTGTATACATAGATACATAAAAGAGCTAAAGAAACAAATAAAACAATAAAACAATTTTTTTTGAAATTTATAGCAGATTTTCGAAGTGAAATCCATCTTTGTCGGGCCATCAACTGTCTAATAGACCTCCTGAGCGTTAAGCATTAATTTCTAATAATGTTACAAGAATCAATAATTTTATCAATTACTTAGTTCTTGTCGCGTATTGATATTTTCTCGATAAACCATTCCTTTTAATCGGCCACATAGGGAATAGTCGATAGGGTTAAAATCAGGTGATCTAGGTGGTCATACATGAGGCCCACCGAGTCCTATCCACCTATTTCCATAAATTACATGAAGATGTTGACGAACAGCAACTGAGAAATGTGATGATGCCCCATCGTGCATAAAGTTCATACATCGGGCAGCTACATTGGCAAGTAGATTCGGCAAACTATTTTGTAAAATATGATAATTCAAAAAAGTACAAACAGTGTAACTATCACAAATAAATAATAGCGATGGTGAACGAAAAGTCAAATTATGTACTCAAACAACGAAAATGTCAAATTATCATTTTTATACACATACAGTCGGTAAAATGAAAGAATACCCATGAACGAACATACTATAAAACACGCTGTATTTTCTTGTCGCCGTGTCACAAAGAAAATTGTCCAGTGCAAGTACATGTAACAATAATTATTACATGTACTTGTGCTGGCCAATTTTTTGTGTGACACGGTGACAGGAAAATACAGCGTGTTTTATATGTTCGTTCATGGGTATTCTTTCATTTTTCCTATTGTACATAGTATTAATACATGGTGAGAAGGTAGTGATAAAAAAGGCGGGAAAAATATTACTTTTTGTTTTTGTTTAATTCAGGTTTATTTGTTTATCTCCTTTTTGACAAACAAATATTATACAGGATGATGTTTTAGTATTATTCAAAGCAACCTGTTCCTTTTAAAATTCTGGAAATTGGCTAAAAAGGTTGTATTATTTAAAATGTGTAGCACGATCAGCGGTAGTATTATTACGGAATGGGACGTTTCGATGCCGCCGGTTCATCGCCGGCCGTTTCGATGCCGCCGGTTCATCACCAGTCCATTTCATCGCCGTCATATCTCGCATTTCCTTGAATTCCTAATTAATACTAAAAATAACTAATAATTGTAACTGTCGAAAATTCGGAAATATATCAGATAGCGATTCATTGACTGGCGATGAATCGGCCGGCATCGGCATCGAACTGGCGGCATCGAAACGGCGGCGATGAAACGTCCTAGACCCTATTATTACTTATAAATTAAATATTTGTTAAAAAAAATAATTTTTGTAATAATAGTTATTTTTTTAAATCTATGGTTCACTTCACCAAACTTTTAATTTGTAGTCAAATTTGATTTTTTTATAAAACAATTAAATAATCGTGTGGGAAAAAAATAATTATGCCATTTTAATTACCTATTTGTTCAATTTGTAAAATTTTTATTAGAGTTTTCAAAAACCGTATACAGGGTGAAATTTTGTTCTAAGACCAAAACGAACTAATTTTTTAAAGCCTGACCTGATTTTTTTTTCTAGTTTGAATAAATCAGTTGATTGAGTGGTAACAGTGTAACGATTAACCAAAAATAAGGGACACATCGATCTTACTGTTTAAAAATTATGACAAATACAAATTTCTGTCAAAATTAACAACTCGCCCTGTATATTATTAAACAATGGGAGCAGACACTTTTTAATGGTCATTTGTTATTGCCCATAGAGGCCTGCATACGAGGTAGGAATATGTACAGTTCCTCATGACTCACCCTGTATAAGGACATAGACTAAGTAAATGACAGATAATTTGACAGATATCGCTTCAACAATATGGCTCTACCATTTGCCATAATTCTGGTTTGAAGAAGACTATCGGAACACCCGTTAAGTGTACAATAATTGTACCTACTTACGCAACCAATAGCTAATGACCAAATTAAACTGACAACTTAGCAATAACGGGAGCAGCGTATTTTAAAACACTATAGAAATATCGAAGACAGGCCCATCTCTAATTATATATGTACATACAAAGAAAACACACACTGTGTTAGACTATGTATTACTAAAATACTTTCTCCTTTACAGATATGATAAACGAAGCGCTAAACACTGCGGAAGTTGAGGAAGTAAAACATCTTGGACTTGGACCGTGGTAAACGAAATGTAAACAATTAGGCGTTTCTGTAGATTTAATTTACCGAACAAACTTAAATCAGCGAATTGTGTGAAAGATATTTGGCAAAATTTTCTAAATATTTACTATGGTAGGGGAGCCGGGAGTCCAAGCGGAGATTTTTGCAGTTACTCGAGCGCGTCAGAAAATCGCATGGGGAGAAACCTTGTACCCTGTAAATTTATCCCTAAAACAAATATTGTCAGATTAAGATTAGGTAGGTTAAGTAAATGCAGAATAGTGTATATTTCAAAAATCTGACGATTTGAGCGTAACCTAAATCCGGTTTTTCCCATTGCAACAACCGGTTTTTCCGGTTGTTTTTTTTGTACCGGTTATAACCGATTTTTTCTTTTTAAAGTAATAACCGGTAAAAAACCGGATAAGTGAAAAAATACTGAATTTAGAGAACAAATGGGAAAATTTTTCGCCCCCGTGCATAAATGAGAAACTTTAAGCTGACTGAAACCGATTTTACAACACTGATGACTGATTTCTATACTGATACGGACTGATATCGATTCGAATGTAGTATCGCAAACTAAAGCGCAATGTAAATGTAACTTATTTGGTATTGGCTATGACTAAAAAAACCTAACACCGGTTTTTGGAATAACCGGTTTTTTGATCGGTTATAACCGCCATGTTAAATTGTAGGTAAAAAAACCGGTATAACCGAAAACCGGTGTTTTTGTCAACAACCGCCATCGTGGCGTAAGAAAATTGAGGAGTTACAAACTGTCACAAAAAAGCGAATATCATGTCGAAAAACTAAAAAATACGTGTTCAATATTTTTCAATAATCTAGACAGAGTGGAGAGGGGTAATCCACGGAGAGAAGAGGGGTAAATTCAAAAGTTTAAATAGGAACCCCACGATATTTCGTGAAATAAACATCAGATAAAAAAACTGAAAAATACACGATTTCAATATTTTTGAAAAATCTATCGAATGATACCAAAACGACACCCACGGAGGTGGGATAGGGGGTTACTTTAAAATCTTAAATAGTAACACCCATTTTTTTATTGTAGATTTAGATTCCTTAGGTACGTAAAAATGAGCAACTTTGATTCGTATCGAAGAGAATGATTGTTGGAAATGGAAAATTAAATTAAAAAATGGAAAAGTCCCACTAAAATGGAAAATTTAATTTAACTATTTTTGGTTTTAGAACCTAATCTTCAAAACCCAATAGGTCCTCACAACGCTTTAGTAACTGCAAATTTAGCACCCCTGCCTCCCCTACTACTATAGTTATTAATTTTAATGTTTATTGCCATTGTTTTTACAGCGTTTGAATATATCAATATTAATTTCTAGTGTTAGGGCAAAAGGACTTAAGTCCATTTTTGGCCAAAATGAGTTATCTACACATTTGGTTGTAAATTGTGAAGAAGTTTGTTTTGGTAAAGAAGAATTAAGTCTATCTTAAAATATAAGGTTTTTATTAAGGCTGGTTCAACGAACATAAGTTACATCAGACTATTTTTGTTTGAGCAAATGAACATATTTTTAAATCCTTTTTACCGAATGCTATTTTTGTAGTTTTGTCCGATATCAACGACTTATGAAACTTAAGTCCCCTGTATCAATAGTCCACGCGTAGGTGCCGGTGTAAGTGTTTATGACATAAATCTTCATGATCGTGCTAAAACACTCACTTGTTGTTTGATAAACGCTAAAATTTTTCTTCTTCTTCTTCTGTTTCTTTTTATAAGAGAAGGTACCTACTGGACTTATAACTGTACATAATTGTGCTTCAGGAGCAGTTTCCTGTTATATCTGGCATGAACCAATTGCTCACCGTAGTGCAAATGGGAATGCTTCTTGTCTTTTCAAGGAAATAATGGACCTTCCACCTGACGTCACTAAAATAACCTTTTACTTAGATACATGTGCAGGGCAGAATAAAAATTTCCACGTAGCTGCTATGTTCATGTCAGTCCTGCAAATGAAAAGCTCAATAAATAAGACCAACCATAAATTTATTATCTCTGGGCATTCACACATGGAATACGATGTCTTCCATTCCCTTATTGAAAAACAGAAAAAAAATCGGGAATGGAAATTACTCATCGTCATGATTGGGCAACTCTCATTAGACGCACAAACAAAAAACGTCCATTTAAGGTCATTGAATTAACTTCAGAAGGCTTCTACGATTTTGCTGCTTTATTAAGGACAACGTTTGTAAAGAAGCAAAAAAATGTTGATGGAGAGTTGTTCAAATTGCAGAAATGTCGTTGGCTGCAATACAGAAAAAAATATGCTACAATATCTTATAAGAGTTCTCTGGAAGAGTCAGAAAATTTTATTAATTTTACTAAAAGAGGTCGACAAAGTGCAATAGAACTCAAGAAAAAGTATGATGGGTTAATACCTATAGCTCTTGAAAAACAGCAACATCTTATAGATCTCTTACCGCTCGTACCAGACCAGAAGTCTACAAAAATTTTTATCAAGAACTGCCAACTACAAGTATGATGAACGATAAGGACCCAGATTTAGAGGAGTTTGTTTCTGATGACGAATAATTTCATCATAGTTATATTATAATATAAAAACTAAATATTACTGTTATTAAAATGTAAAATTGTGTATTTATATGATTAAAATATCAGGTCAAAAAAACTTAAGTATTTTATTCTCTGATCCAAAGGACTTAAGTCAGATCAAACTTTATTATTTTACAATATTTTATTATCAATATTTCATATCAATATACTGTTATTAAAATGTAAACTTGTGTATTTAATATAATTAAAATATCTGGTCAAAAAAACTTAAGTATTTTATTCTCTGATCCAAAGGACTTAAGTCAGATCAAACTTTATTATTTTACAATATTTCATATTAAACTATATTATGTATTGTAAATAAGCTGTTTTTGACCCATATGTGCTGACACAATATTTAATTAGGATAAAAATGGATTTAGCATGTTTCATCAAATCTTTAAAAATTATTTCTGCAATATTCCATTTACTGACTTAAGTCCGTTTACCCTAACGCTAGAGATGATTCAAAATTTTTATTTTATTTATTTACAGAAAGTACACCTATAACTATGGCCATTGGTGCAGGAACACTAACATTAAATATATAATATATTAAATAACGAAAACAAATAATAATTATATAACTTTAACTAATGTTTATTAGATTAAATCATGTGGTAGAGTTGAGCGGTTTTTAAAAACGGTGTACGTCGGCCTAATGTGAAAAGTGAAAAAGTCCAAAATATCTTATTTTACAGGAGAGACAAAAACTAAATGTGCTTAACTCCACTTGTACACAAATAAATATAGTGTAAAATGGCACAAGTCTGTTTTAGTAATAAATTTGATTAATCAAACAATACGTTGTGTCATTTTAGCATGTACCCTGCAGGTTCTCACCCGTTTACAACGAAAATAATTTTTATTTTATACACATCAGAAAAGCACCGATACTTTGAACAGTTTGGCCAGTAACAAGAGCGGACTTGTGGGACTTACGCAGATTTCATATGATTTTTAATTTTAATGGACTTCTGCAAACTTATGATGAAGCAATAACATTCGCCACGATCTAGTCTTAAAAGAACTTAAAAGAACAAGCAGCACTAGATGGAGTGCAAGCTGATGCGACAAGAGCTTTATCTAAACGTTACAACGCCTTCAAGTCTGCTCTTCATACTTTTGCTGAAGACCCTAATAAGAAAGCTGAAACAGTTCATGAAGCTAAGTATTTGTTTTAATAAATGTCAAAAAGAGAAACATTCATATTAAATGAGTTTTGGGCAACAAATTTTACAACGCATCAACGCTGTCAGTTAATCATTACATACAGAGAGAAGACTGGACTTCAGACTGCAGTTCAGCTTCTAAATTCACTTTTGAAATTCTCAAAATCCCAAAGAGATAATTTTTGCTTACTACGAGCAGAAGGCCTGCGATCTACAATATTCTTAATGTTCTGACGAGAATAAACGAGAGTCAGCAAGAAAACTACATTTTGATGATGCTAATTCTAATGAAGTTTTTCTATAGGATGGATAAAAGTTAAAGGTTGAGACGTACCTACCAATTTTTGATAGGCTAATTGCTGAGCTAAGTCTTCGGTTGACAGCATATGAGCGTTGTATGAGTCAGTAAATTCAGTGTTTTGGTGTTTTGTGTTTTTTCAAAAATTAGTAATACTTAAGTAAAGGAGTGTGCTTCAAATCTACATGAAAACTATCCTGATGATAGTCATCCTGAAATTGAAGATAACCTAGTGCAGTTCAAATATTTTATAGCCCAGCTCCAAGATTTGCAGGGAAAACAATTTATTCCTGCTTCACATTAATTTTGAGTTATTTATTGTTGGGAGAACAAACTCGAATCAACGTTTCCAAATGTGTCAGTACAGCACGACCAAATTTTATTTTTGAGATTTGGATGCGCACTGGTTTTGACGTTCGGTTTTTTCCAAATTTTTTGAATTGTTTTTGGTAACGTCTCGCCAAGTAAAATGCCTGCAAGGTACCAAAATACAATTCAGAAAATGTGGAAAAACTCAACGTCAACAACAGTGAGCATCCAAATCTCAAATACAAAGTGAATTTTGGTCGAGCTGTATCTTTTAACCCGCGAGTAGTCGCGCGGTGAGATAGAATCTCAATTTTTATCCTTTTTCGCGATAACTTGATGAATAATTTTGCAATTTTGAAAAAATTTCGTAAGTGCCTCGAGGAAGGGTGTAGTAATGCGTAGGAATTTTTTTTGTTCTTCTTTTTGTTGAATTTGTGGCTTTGGGGAGAGCCAATTAGCTTTAACCCGCGAGTAGTCGCGCCGTTAGATAGAATCTAACATTTCATCCTTTTTCGTAATATGTACAGTAAAATTTGTCAGTAACGGCCACTAAAAATGAATGTACTATTGGCCGATATAGAAAGGTGGACGTTATTACCAATTTTTGTAGTCTACATATAATTGGTTTGGGAAATTTTTAAACTGGCCGTTAGGACAGATGGCCGATGTTGGCAGGTGGCAGTTAACACAGGTTTTTTTAATAAAATTGTTAGAAATATATATTTTCACTATAAAAAGTAGATAAAAATAGTACAAAATAAAAATTTGTTTTAAATTCGTATTTTGAGACAGAATCTCACACGCGAATATCGACGTTACAGAAGTGAGCGCGACTACTCCCGGGTTAAGACTTATCTTACACTAATGATTATAAATGCAACAGGCGAACAATCATTTTCAAAAATTAAAATTTTTAAAAACTGTCACCGCTCGGAGATGGAGAGGTTATATGTGGTTTTTGGAGGGAGAAGGCGGAGGCTTCTTAAGAGGCCTCATAGCTTGGGTTGCCTAGGGGCCTCATGATTTTTAATCCAGGACTGACTCTATTAGAAGAAACAGAGCCGTACATAGCTTTTGGATAATGCTAACAGATGCCATCAAAAGTCTAAAATTGAATATTTTGGACTTATACATTTTTCATATTAGGCCGACGTATAGTTTTCGTGATCTCTGTAGGGTTGTTAAGCATGTGCTTAACAGTAGTTTCAAAATCCAATGATCTATACAGGTTGGGGAATGATTTAAAATCGGTGAGGATGTGTTTCATGTGCAGGTAAACATTGCAATGAAGGCAAGTTGAACGAGTTCCTGAAGACATCAAGACACCATGAGTAAGTTTGGTGTGGTTAATTCGGAGTCTTCTAATAATCGATGCTTCCCTTCTAGTAACAAAGTTCAGAGAGAGATGATCAATAAACGGTTGTCTTAAGGAAGAGTTGTTTTGTTATGTTGTCATAATTTTTACCAGCGTCATTTAGTGACGTTTGGAAAGCAAGTTCGGGGGATTCAAAATTAACTATAACCTTTAAATGGACATATCATACAAAAAGTCTTCCTATCGTATATCCTAAAAGTTTTGACACAACATATTGATCGATGTTTTTTTGTTAATGAAGAAATTTATTTAAACCGGTGCCTTCCAAAATCCCGACAGCCAAAATCCCGACATGCAACAATCCTTGCATAAGTAAAAATTCCGACCACTACATTTTGAATATTTATTGTTTCCTTTTCAAATACAATACCAAATCATATTATAGAGTATTAAAATTGAAAAATTATTACTTACTAATAAGTTAGGGTACTATTATTATGTATTTTAAAAGAAAAAATTATTTAAACACTTCATTTTATAATATAAAAGCTAGACTAACTGAAATGCAATGTTGTAAGTGACATGATAATATCTATTATATGAAAGTAAACTTGAATTCAGGATTTGATTATACATATATTATTGGACTATACAGGGTGAGTCACCACTAACGGGACGGAAGATTACAGCGAAATGGTAAATGATTTCAAAAAAATTTATCTTGAATAGTTTGTAAGTTGACAAGAGCTATATTTTAAAATTATTTTGAAATATACAGGGTGCCCAATAAATGACGGCGTATCAAAGTTATATTTTTCTTACGGAACACCCTGTAGTTTATTGCATTTTTTAATTGTCCGCAAAAAATAAGGTATAGTTTCATAAGGCTTCCCTATACCTATGTACAGAGTGTTCTGAGTTATGTTGACTTTTCTTAAAATGTAAAGTTTTAAAAGAAGGCTTATTCTCAAGTTATTTAAGTAATTATAAAAACTACTTTTACATCTAAATAGTTGGATATTGGTTGAATGTATTCCATGATTAATTATTACACATTTGTCTACAGGGTGTTCAAAATTTACAGTTTCATTATTGGAGTATTCAATGTGTCATATGATGCTTATTTTAATTGGAACACCATGTATATTAATAAATAATTATACTAAACAAATTTGCCTTTTTCGAATGGTATATGGATGTCCTATACCTAGGTGTCATAGTTTTTGCGTAATTTACAATTATTTAAATTCTTAATCTGTAAATCGATTTTAAAACAAAAGATATAGTTAATTAATGTCATTGTATGACATTGTCAGTTTATAACAGTACGGTCTGGTAATTATCAAAACTATAAACATCCGTGTATGATATTCAAATTTTTTTTTACTTAAAAATGACTTTTACATTCAAATTTAATTGTTCCTAAAAATGAATAATCACGCTATCTATGAAAGAGTAGACATGCTACTTTGCATTGGGGAATATTTTTAAAATTGTCTCTTAGTAGTAGGGGAACATGGGGCTTGTTGTAACAGGGGTAAGTAGTAACACGGCTTTTTCATAGGTTATTTGACGGTTTTTTACTAATTTAGCTGACTCAATCTTAATCTCTTATAGCCATGCAAATGACACCGTCTAGCTAGCCATCCTCCGATAGTTGCAAATAGTAGTTTTGTGCACGTGCTTCATTTGGATGAGGTAATTTAAAATTTGACTCTCATACAATTTTGGGTATCGCTATTGTTTTAAACGGAAATTAATATTTCGGTGTTCATTTCTTTTCCAAATTTAGTTATACTTTGATGTTGCTTAACGATTTTACGATTAGCAAGATATTTTTACAGTTATTTTAATTAATATACAAAAGTGTGCTACGGGGTATGTTGTAACAAAACGTTGGGGCTTGTTGTAACATGTTACAAATTACGCTAAATCTTGCTAAATTTATGATCTACAATATAAAAACCTATTATTTAGTTTAGTAATAGTCCAGAACGAGACAACATAAAAGAAAATCAGAAAGGGCAACTCAAAGCCAGGAAGTGAAGTCTCCGAGTTAAGTTCAGCGGAAATTTTAGATAATCAATGTAGCATAAAGCAAGCAAGTAAAACAGCACGGACTGTGTCAGGTGTCTTTATAACGATATAGAAAAAAAGAAAAACATTCAGAGTCTACAAGTGGGCTGTACTAAACCAGGGATAGTTTTTACAGCCGAAGAAGAAAGTAAAATGGCTTCGTATATTCTGAAGTGCACCGAAGTATATTTTGGAGTAATTCCCATGAAGATGCGAAAACTGCCTTACCAATATGCTGTGAAACTCAGTGCTAAGCAACTTCCTTCTTCTTGGTATCAAAACTATACAGTTGGTCCAGATTGGGTCCAAAATTTTATGCGTAGAAATCTACATTTATATTTAAGAACACCAGAAGCCACCTTGTTAAGTCGAGCAACATCTTTCAACTGGACCAATGTTGGTATTTTCTTCGAAATATTCCAAAAAATTCGAATTTTCGTAATGTTACAACCTGCCTCAATAGATGTTACAACTAGCCCCAAGCGCGGGGTAAGTTGTAACAATGCACTTTTTTGGTAAACTGCTATTTGATTAAAAAATAACCGACTTCTTAACTTTTCTTCAGTTCAATTTTATTCAGAAAGAGTTAAACTGGCGTTTAGTGTTTAATTAGTGATATAATTGGGAAAATAGCTGTCAAGATATATTTGATTTTATGAAAATTCTTACAACTAGCCCCCTGCTCCCCTATCCTGATAGAAGACACCCAAAAAAGGACGCTTTTGAGAGATTTCTCGATAGATTCCGTGATACTGGTAATGTTGCATAGGTACGAAAAGTTAAATAAAAATAAACCATTTATTTTTGATGACGTCAACGAACTTGATATCCTGCTTTCTGTTACGGAAAACCCAAATACTAGTATGTACGTGAAAAATTTCGAGTCAATTGGAAATCAGTCAAACGAGTGTATGTAGAATACATAAGAAAAACCACTATCATCCGTATAAAACTTAACTACACCAGCATTAGACAGAACAGGAACGTTTAACTTTTTGTTTTTAGACTTAAGAATTTGGAGAAGATCCTGATTTTTTTTAAGAATGTATTGTGTACAGACGAATCTACCTACTTTTCATAATAATAGTCTATTTAATAGACATAGCTTTCATTTTATTATGATAGAGTAAACAAACATTTTACTGTTGATCGCCAACATCGATGAAGTGTTAATGTTTGGGGCAGTATTCTGAGCGAATACGTTACCTACCCATATTTTTTTATGAAAATCTGAATGGAGCAACTTTTTTAAATTTCTTAAAACAAGTTTTTTGGATCCATCTTAAAACCTTCCACTTAGCGTGCGAACAAACATGTGGCTCCAATTGGACGACAGAGTTCCAGCTTATTTTTGACGTGATGTTAAGAACAACCTCAACATAAAATTTAGAAATAAATGGATAGATAGATTCGGTCCATACCTATATTTGGCCACCTAGGTCACCAGGATTGACCAAGATGAATTTTTTTAAATGGGGTTATATTAAAAATATTGTAAATGCTACACTTCCTACTCTACTACTTCAGATGATATTTTTATGAAATTAAGAATTTCGAATGCGTTTGCGTCTGTAACACCAGCTATGTTAAATAATGTAAACAAATCATTTAAAATCGCTTGTTGTATAAACATTTTGAACATGTATTACATAACTGATAATTTTTTACTTATACTAAGTTGTGGTTCATTTTGTATTATTTATGTATTTGTTTTATTAAGATTCTATATGTTTCATTATGTATTTAGTTATTTTCAATAACGAAAAAATTTATTTTACAAATCAGCAAATAAAAATATACCTACATATTTATTTACAACTACACTCTATAACAACTATGCCAAGATGATGGGTTTAAAAATCGAGAGTGACTATAAATATTTTTAAAATCGATGTACCGTTTAAGAAAATCGTAAATTACGCAAAAACATGCCTCCTAGATATAGAACATCTATATACCATTAGAAAGAGAAACCTGTGTTTAGTATAATCATTGATTAATATACATGGTGTTCTAATAAAATAACCATCATATTATGCTACATTGAATAATCCAATAATGAAACTGTAAATTTTGAACACCCTGTAAATAAATGTGTAATAATCAATCATGGAATGCATTACTTATAAGATAATTACCAGACCGTATTATCATAAAATGACAATGTCATACAATGACATTAATTAACTTCATCTTTTGTTTTAAAATCGATTTACAGATTAATAATTTAAATAATTGTAAATTACGCAAGAACTATGAGACCTAGGTATAGGACATCCATATACCATTCGAAAGAGGTAAATTTGTCAAGTATAATTATTTATTAATATACATGGTGTTCCATTTAAAATAAGCATCATATGACACATTGAATACTTCAATAATGAAACTGTAAATGTTGAACACCCTGAAGATAAATGTTTAATAATTAATCATGGATTACATTCAACCAATATCCAACAATTTACATGTAAAAGTAATATTTTTATAATTTCTTAAATAACTTGAGAATAAGCCTTCTTTTAAAACTTTACATTTTAAGAAAAGTCAACATACCCCAGAACACTCTGTACATAGGTATAGCGAAGCCTTATGAAACTATACCTTATTTTTTGAGGACAAATAAAAAATCCAATAAAATACAGGGTATTCCATAAGAAAAAATAAAACTTTGATACGCCGCCATTTATTGGGACACCCTGTATATTTCAAAATAATTTTAAAATGTAGCTTTTATCAACTTACAAACTATTAATTTAAATATTTTTTCAAATCTTTTACCATTTCGCTGTAATCTTCCGTCCCGTTAGTGGTGACTCACCCTGTATATTGGCAATAAAAATAATTTAATTCACATTAAATGGTAAATACTTTTGCTTAGTAACAAAACATAAAAAACAGATGGCCATAAACAAAAAACAAGAAATAAATTTAAATTATAATATGTTAAAAAGAAACTTATCAAACCTGTCGGGAATCTGGCATGTCGGGATTCTGGCGTGTCGGGATTTTGGGGTAGACCCGTTACAGGGTTGCATATTACCAACTCGCGCAGATACAGATGATTTTTGCCGATGTTACGTCCAGCGCCTAGAAATGTCTGGATCTAGTCTCTCTCGGTTATCAATTATTCAATAATGGAGAGAGATATTATGTCATATTCTTAACAGCTTTTCTACTAATTACTTTTATTAGTACTTAAAGCGAAGACTTCAAAATGAATCAATCTTATCTGACAGTAAACAAGCTTTTGTTTTCAAACGCAACTTGATATTATTTTGTTTTTGTTAAAATTAAAGCCAATGAATCTTGTGTCAAAACTTTTAGGACATAATATGTTATTTTTCTGAAGCTATTGCTTTGTGGGATCGTATGCAATTTACTATGTCACTTATTAACACAAACACAATAATTTAAGTTGGAAAAGAAATTTATTTGACATCTCTGTACTTACTGGGATGTGATATTTTTTTGAGTATTTTCAGTATAAATCTTGCAATATCGTATATTAGGAAATTGCTAAAGCACTTAACAAGAAAAGGATTTTCGGATATTTCGCCGCAGGGCAACAGCAGATGCAATAGTCATTAACTATAAGACAGTCAAAGGGAAAATATAGGAATAAATAAAAGTGCTCATTAGCTCATAAAATGAACGGGAAATACGACGATACCGTGTTATTTTCAGGGTCAACTCTGAATTGCATGAAAATGTGGTTTAGGTTCTAATTACCCTCCACTTCATAGTTGGTAGAACTTGTGCCGTTGGTTGCGCTTACTTGGGGGGTGACATTCACCCCTTCTCGGCTCGGAGGTAAAAACACACGCGTTTAAAATAAGTCCGTAATGGATAAATTGACTAATTATAAGCAAGAACTGTACAAAGAGCCAACGATAACGACGACAATCAAAGCTCAGAGAATACGATATTTGGGGCACATCGAAATAATGGGAAGTGAAAGAATGCCAAAAATCATACTCTTACGAAGACCAATACAAAAGAGAAGGAAATTCAGGCCAAAAAAAGATGAAAGGAGAGTGTGTACGAAGACCTAAAGAAAACTAACATTGAGAGATAAAAAGAACTGGAATTGGACAGAAGGAAGTGGAGGTAGGTTCTAAAGGAGTGTATAAAAAGGCTCAAGTGAAATTAAACAGAATTTATAAGACTTGTTATATATATATATATATATATATATATATATATATATATATATATATATATATATATATATATATATATAAAACAAGGCTGAAATATTGGGGTAGCAGCAATCTCAAAGAAAACTCTTTATAATAGTTCCAAGCTTTCGAAAATGTTTATTTTCATCATCAGGGAAACTACAATCATAAATAGACAGTATTTAACAAATAGGCTAACTGAAATCAATAAATGATTTTTGGTAACACAAAGATAGCAATTATTATTGATTTCAGTTAGCCTATTTGTTAAATACTGTCTATTTATGATTGTAGTTTCCCTGATGATGAAAATAAACATTTTCGAAAGCTTGGAACTATTATAAAGATTTTTCTTTGAGATTGCTGCTACCCCAATATTTCAGCCTTGTTTCCTAACTGTTCAGCAAATATTATATACCTGTTAATCTATATATATATATATATATATATATATATATATATATATATATATATATATATATATATTTTTATATATTTTATAAGAAGAATTAATTTCTGTTATATTTAGTTATTCAGTTTTTTCCAAATTATATTATAAAAAGTTGTTTGTGATAATGTGATAATTAAGAATATATGTTTTTGTTTCTTTAAATTTATAGACACTTACAGACACTAAAAAATCGCTGTGTCAACCTATATTTGTAATATTTATGTAGATATTAAGTCGTCATTTTCTTTACTTATTAACTATTTGTATGTTATATACAAATATACATGAAGATGACATTCCCTGAACCAAAAAAGTACGTAAATATAATGAAAAAAGCATTGATTCAAAAACGGGGCGCATTAATTTTCGTCCAATGATCAGTATCGTTGGTCCAATGTAAGTAGATACATTAACTAATGTTCAAAAACATTAATTGTTATGAATTAGTACGTTCATTCAATGTACTTTCTTGTTAAGAATTAATGTACCGATACGTTGATTCAATGTACCGATACATTGATTCAATGTACTTATACATTGATTCTTAACTAGGAAATACATTGAATGAACGTACTAACTCATAAAAATTAATGTTTTTAAGCATTAGTTAATGTATCTACTTACATTGGACCAATGATACTGATCTTTGGACGAAAATTAATGCTCCCCTTTTTTGAATCAATGTTTTTTTCATTATATTTACGTACTTTTTTGGTTCAGTGTAAATAGTGTGTTGGCCAACTTTTGAAAGCTATTATATTTTCGTGTCAAAATAAAAATTTTTTTCGTCTGTTAACATTTTTTCAAAATTTTTTATTGTCTTGGGGGAGCAGATGATATTTTCCAATTTCGAAAAAAATTTACCAAAATGCTTAACAGCTGATTGGGCAACTTTTGTGAGGTATTACTTTTCCATCGCAAAAACAATTTTTTTTGCACCCTACTATACAGGTCGATGTTTTAGTATTATCCAAAACAACCACCTCTTGCTTTTGAAATTCTGGAAATTAGCTAAAAGGATTTTATTATTCGCAACGTATAGCACAAGCTGTGGAAGTATTAATACAAATGTATAAAGGAAATACTTGTAAAAAAAAAGATTTTGCAAATAAAATTATTATTTTCAAATCTATGGTTCACTTCACCAAACTTTTAATTCATAGTAAAAATTTATCTTTTTTATAAAAAATTAAGTAATCGTGTGGGAAAAAATAAATATGCCATTTTAATTGCCTATTTGTGTAATTTGTAAAATTCTTATTAAAATTTTCAAAAACCATATATAGGGTGAAATTGTTTCTATGACCAAAACAAACTAATTTTTTAAATCCGGGATCGATTTTTTTCTAGTTTGAATAAATCAGTTAATAGGGTGGTGAATTATAAACTAAATATTTGTTAAATCTTTGGTTCACTTTACCTAATTCATAGTAAAATTTGATTTTTTTTTTAAATTAAGTAATCGTGTGGAGAAAAAAATAAATATGCCGTTTTAATTGCCTATTTGTCTAATTTGTAGAATTATTATTAGAGTTTTCAAAAACCGTATACAGGATGAAATTTTTTTAAGACCAAAACGAAGTCATATTTTAAAGCCGGATTTGATTTTTTTTTTTAATTTGAATAAATCAGTTGATTGGGTGGTGTTGTGAAAACAACAGTTATTTACATTAATTTGCTTTTATAAAAATATCGCTCTGTAAATCTGTTGGGACAATCTGTATTGTGTTTAAAATATTTAATTCTCTGAAAAA
The DNA here is from genome assembly GCF_917563875.1 of Diabrotica virgifera virgifera. NCBI lineage: Eukaryota > Metazoa > Arthropoda > Insecta > Coleoptera > Chrysomelidae > Diabrotica > Diabrotica virgifera. Next base: position 177,638,346 of record NC_065447.1, read on the forward strand.
CTTGAGTGTAGCGTTGTGTGTTTCATAAAATAGACATCTGCATTTTTATCGTTTCGGGGTAAAAGCAGGTCATGTTGCCAAAGAAGTGTAACATGTGTTTTGCCCTTTTCAGGGCGAATAGTGTAAACTAAACTATCAAAGATAATAGTGCAGAGATTTGAATAGAATTTCAGCAGTCTCTTTCTGCTCTCCGAGTTGAACACTTTGTTCGCTTGTGCGTCTCTCTTCGCCGTAAAAATACTCTCTCCGCAATAATTAATAGATTAAAAAGACTCTTACTCTCTATCGTTCGCTATTAAGAATATCATTTATCGTTAAGCCGCTTATTTGTTAAATTCGTTGTTTTTTTTGTTAATAAATGTTTTGTTCGCCGGATACCCTTATTTATCGCTAATACACAACCCTTTCTATCGTATTAATTAGCACCTTTAAAACCAGACCAAATCAAATTATTCGAACCAGTTCTCCTAAAAGTTCACTATTTTGTTTATATCGAAGGACGGGACATACGGGTGTGGTCCTAAAATATTCACCTATGTCCAATTAGGCAAAAGGTAATAATTAAAACATTTTTGCCACGGTGGGGTGAGATTGAATAAAAACTCACACCATTTGATGGTCTACATCGACCCGGATTTTTGGTTGGTTTTCGCGTTTGTGCCGCTTTTTCGGACATTTTTGTGTGTAATACCTCTACAAGACTTGTTAGTTCGCGTCGCGATAAACTCTAAGTAAAAGAAAGTGAAGTTATTGTGTGTGGTTAGTAGCTGCCACCTGTTGCTTTATCAATTGGACTAATTTGGTGAGATTTTTCCATTTTTTAAAACTTTTATTGCTGATCCAAGGTAAACTCTGCTCAAAGACATTTTACGGTCAAAAACACTTTTGTAGACATTTAACGTAGACGCTGTATCTCTCTGTGAAACTTAGACTCTTATTCTCTCGCCGCGCTTGTTAATTGACAAAAAACTCTCCAGTGTAATTTAGATTTTGCCGCGTATCGATAGACTCTCTCTCGCCGTGTGTTCAATCGAATTCGAGATAGAAATGGAAGACCTCAAGAAAAAAAGGACGCCTTTGAAGGCTAAAATTACAAGAATCGAAAACTGGCTCTCACAAAAGGCTAGTACGGAAAAGGATGCGCTACAATTTCAATTTCGGCAAACAGAATTAAAAACCTGTTTTTTAAAATATGAAGAAATAATGGATCAGATAGACGAGATTGATGAAGCCGGTACTGAAGCAGAAGACAGGGTAACAACTGAGCAAAAATATTTCTCTATTCTCGCGGGCCTACAGCGTAAGATGGACGAGTTATTGTTGGGCCCCCCTCCTCTCAGATCAAATAGCACTCAGTCAACTGTGGCCACTGCTAAGGTTAGGCTTCCGGAGATCACCATGCAAACGTTCTGCGGGTCATTCTCTGAGTTCAACTCGTTCTACCAGCTCTTCGAGACGCTAATAGTGAACAATGAAGAACTCAATAATGTGCAACGATTTATTTACCTTAAATCGTTCCTGCGAAATGAACCCCTCCAGTTGATCGACAACATCGAAGTTATCGACGAAAATTTCGATATAGCTGTAAAAACTCTCAAAGATCGTTACGAAAACAAATCGCGAGTGATTAGCTTACACATTCAAAAATTGTTAAAGGCTCCATCTCTAGTTAAAAGTAATTCAAAGGCGTTACGCGAATTTTTAACTCTAGCTCAGCAGACGCTGCTCGCTTTGAAAAATATGTCCGTACCAATTGAGCATTGGGATTTACTATTAATTGAAATATTTTTACAAAAATTAGATTTTGCTACACATAGGGCCTTTGAATATGATATTGGGACAAAGACCTTACCTACCCTTTCACAGTTTTTTAAATTTCTCGAGAAAAAGTGTGATATTCAGGAAAAATTAAATGTTTCAGATCATGATAAAAAGGTTAATAACAGGTCTCAATCAAAAACATCTTTCTTCTCATCAGTTGACCAACCATCACACTCTTTCTCTGATAATAATTGTACTTTTTGTAGAAGTAATGCTCATAAGGTTTATCAGTGTAATGATTTTAAATGCCTCTCTTTACAGGAAAAATTTAATTTTGTAAAAGGTAAGAAACTGTGTTTTAATTGTTTGGGTAGTAAACATTTCTCTCAAGATTGCGGCTCTACTCGATCATGTACTTTGTGTGGGGGTCATCATCACTCATCCCTCCATGGAACTTCTGAAAATGTCTCTTCCTCTAGGAACATCAATAGGCAAGCTCTCTCTCGTGAGCGCAATGCTCAAACTCCTCAAAATTCTCAAGGTGCTTCTCGTGTTGTCGCTCCCATATCTACTCAGCATTCTTTTAATAATCGCAGCCAAAATGAAGCTTCTACTAGCTCATCCAGACCTCCTTTAGATATGCAAAATTCTCCAGATTCTCAGGCAGCCACATCTCTCTCCGCTTTATCAGTTAAAACTGATGTATTGTTGGCTACCGCTTTAGTAACCGTTTATTCGAAAGACGGCAGACCCATGCATGCCAGAGCGCTCCTAGATAATGGGAGCCAACATTCGTTTATCTCTCGTGATTTGGTTGAGAAGTTAAAACTCATCCCTTATTTTAGACAGCTACAGATATCAACCATATCCGAAAACACCTCACTCTCAAACGAAATGTTAAACTTAGAATTTTTCCCCTATAATGTAAAGGACAGAAGTTTTAAAACTTCTTTCGCTGTACTCGATAGTATAACTTGTAGGCTTCCTAGAGCTACTATAGATAGAAGTAAAATAAAAGTCCCACAGGATCTCACTCTCGCAGATCCCTCGTATTCTGTTCCGGGTAAAATTGATTTGCTTCTAGCTGGTGATATCTATAGTGAATTATTGACGGATGGATTTATACGGTTAGGAAAAAATCTTCCCATTCTTCAGAATACTCACTTAGGCTATGTTATTTTTGGTACAATTAATCCTCAGGTTTTTCACCGTAATTCACATTTGGCTATCTCTCAGTCAAATGTTTCTCTCTTTGTTCAATCCGAACCCGAAGAAAATCAGTTGGATAAGTTGCTTCAACAATTTTTCGAAATTGAAGAAGTTCCCCTCGTTAGTAAATTAACTCCCGATGAAGAATTAGCGGAACAAATATTTAGCAAAACTACTCTTGTATTACCTTCAGGCCGCTTTCAAGTAAATCTTCCATTTGTCTCTGAAAACGCTAATAAAATGTTAGGTGAATCCTTTAAAATGGCCTTTAAAAGATTTATGAAATTAGAACATAGGCTCTTAAAAAACGAAAGTACATACGCTCAATATAAATCTTTCATTAATGAATATCTTCTTCTCGAACATGCGAAAATAGTGCCTCTCTCTCTAACCAACGAAAAGTTAGAAAGTAAATATTTTCTACCGCATCACTGTGTGTTTAAGGAAGAATCTTTAACAACAAAGCTTAGGGTTGTTTTTGATGGTTCGATGAAAAGCTCTAGTGGTTATTCGCTCAATGATATTTTACTCAAAGGTCCTACTCTTCAACCGGAACTTTTTGACATTTTGCTACGGTTTAGATTGTATTCCTTCGTTTTTACAACGGATATACAAAAAATGTATAGACAAGTTAGAATAAATCCTGCTCAAACCTCTCTTTTAAATATTCTGTGGCGTGACTCCCCTGAAAAAGACATTGCGTGTCTTGAATTGCAAACCGTCACGTATGGAACTAAAAGCGCTAGCTTTCAGAGTACTCGCTGTTTAATGGAACTGGCACAAACTCATCAGATTGAGTATCCTCTGGCCAGTGATGCTCTTCAAAATAGTTGTTACATTGATGACATTCTCTATGGCGCTAATGATGTACAGACTCTCCTTAAAGCTCATAAGGAAATAACTAGTTTGCTTGGAACCGCTTGTATCTCTCTCCATAAATGGTGTTCTAACTCAGACTTGTTTTTAAAAAATATCTCTTCTCTCTCTTCGAACACTACTTATGTAATAGCTCCAGATAATGGCTCCAATAAGGTTTTAGGTTTATGTTGGAATCCTATTCTTGACACCTTCTCAATCTCTCTCCCAAATTTTACCTTAAAGGACTCGTACACCAAGAGAGAAGTACTGTCAATGATTGCCCAAATATTTGATCCTCAAGGCCTAATTAACCCAGTTACAGTTGTCGCTAAATTAATCATGCAACAAATTTGGATTTCCAAAATTAATTGGAACGATATCATAGATGCAGATACGTTGCATGAGTGGCTAAATTTTGTTCGCAGTCTCTCTAATTTTAAGGATTTAAATATACCTCGGTGTCTCTTTTTAAGTCAAGAAATCACTAGTGTTGAGATTCACGCATTCTCGGATGCAAGTTTAAAGGCTTATGGAGCTTGCATCTACCTACGTGTGATTTATAGATCAGAACAAGTATCTTGTTCACTTTTAGCATCTAAGAGTCGTGTCGCTCCGCTAAAACCCTTGACTCTCCCAAGATTGGAACTCATGGGTGCGCTATTGTGTAGTAAGCTCACAGCAAGGATTGCTAATATTATTGAAGAAAAACTCTCTCGCTTAGACTCTATAAATATGTGGTCGGATTCAGAAATTGTTCTCGCTTGGCTTCGTTCGCATCCCTCTCGTTGGACTCAATTTGTAGCAAATAGGGTTGCACAAATTTTAGATAATTCTCCTAACGCTCATTGGAGGCACGTACGATCCAAAGAGAATCCTGCCGACATACTCTCCCGAGGAATGCTACCCGCTGAAATACTTAAATCTTCTTTGTGGTTTCATGGTCCTCAATTTTTGAATCAATCTCGGTTGGATTTGTTGAAATACAATCCAAAAGTTTATACCTCCAAGTTACCCGAAGAAAGGAAAGTAACTCTTCACATTCGAAATGATCAAATAGATTTTTTCACCTCTCTTTCTGATAGGTTCTCTAATTTTTCAAGGTTTGTAAGAACTTTAGCATTTATATTCAGGTTTGCCAATAATGCCAAATCGCCTTCTCATAAGTTATCAAATTCTCTTGAAGTAAGCGAACTTCAAAACGCTGAACTGAAGATTGTTAAGATGCTTCAGTATTCTTCTTTCTCGCTTGAGATTTCTGAGATTAAAAAAGGTAAAACTCTATCCAATAAGTCTATTTTACGCTTAAACCCCTTTTTGGATGAAAATGAAATGCTGCGTGTAGGAGGTCGCCTTGGTAACTCAGACGTCACATTTGATCAAAAATATCCTCTTCTCCTTCCCTCAAAAAATCGTGTAGTACGTCTCATTCTTCAGAGAGAACATATCAGACTTTGTCACTCTGGTCCTCAAAATACTTTATCTCAAATTCGACTTAAATATTGGCCTTTAAATGGACTACGTGAAGTTAAAAAGGTCATACACCAATGTATGGTTTGTTTTAGATTTAATGCCAAACCCGCTATTCAGATTATGGCAGATTTGCCAAAGGAACGTTTGCAATCCTCTCGAGTATTCGCTCATGTAGGATTAGATTTTGGTGGCCCCTTTCAGATTAAAGCTTCCAAACTCCGCAAAGCTCCCTTGATAAAATCTTATATTGCTCTTTTCGTTTGTCTATCGACTCGAGCTGTTCACATCGAAGTCGTGTCCGGCCTTTCTACAGAGACGTTTCTTCTCGCTCTAAAACGTTTTATTAGCCGTAGAGGCCTCCCTCAGACTATATTCAGTGACAACGCCACGAACTTTTTGGGAGCTCGTAATCAGTTGTTTGAACTTTATAAGTTTTTAAAAGAAAAAGAAAACTCTCGCTCTATTAATGATTTTTTGGCATCATCGCATATTCGCTGGAAAACCATAGTTCCTCGAGCCCCTCATCATGGTGGCATCTGGGAAAGCGCTATAAAGAGCGCAAAGCATCATATCCGTAGACTCATGGGTGATATTAAGCTCACTTTTGAAGAATTTACCACTGTTCTCACTCAAATTGAAGCTGTGCTCAACTCTCGACCGCTTTGCTCCCTCTCAAATGATCCCTCTGATCTAACCTATCTGACCCCTGGACATTTCTTGATTGGACAATCTCTTACGTCATTTCCTGAAAGGGATGTAATCCACATTCCCGAAAATAGATTAAGTTTATGGCAACATCTCTCTAAACTCCAGCAAATGTTTTGGAAAAAATGGTCAATTGACTACTTGAACAGACTCCAAAATCGCCCTAAATGGTTTCTTCCTCATAAGAACCTAGAGCCCAACGATCTCGTCTTGTTGATTGAAGATAACACTCCTCCTCTTTACTGGGCTCTAGCAAGAGTGATTGATGTCTTTCCCGGAAAGGATGGCCGAGTAAGAGTTGCATCGGTCAAAACTAAAGATGGAGTCTTCAAGCGCTCTATTAATAAATTGTGTCCTCTACCAAATGACTGTTAAAATTAAGTTAAGTTTAGTGTTTTCGCTTAAGAACGTTGTAAGTTGATTTATGTTAGGTTAGGTTTATGTTAAAGCCAGTGCTTCAACGCGGGGGAGTATGTTGTGAAAACAACAGTTATTTACATTAATTTGCTTTTATAAAAATATCGCTCTGTAAATCTGTTGGGACAATCTGTATTGTGTTTAAAATATTTAATTCTCTGAAAAACTTGAGTGTAGCGTTGTGTGTTTCATAAAATAGACATCTGCATTTTTATCGTTTCGGGGTAAAAGCAGGTCATGTTGCCAAAGAAGTGTAACATGTGTTTTGCCCTTTTCAGGGCGAATAGTGTAAACTAAACTATCAAAGATAATAGTGCAGAGATTTGAATAGAATTTCAGCAGTCTCTTTCTGCTCTCCGAGTTGAACACTTTGTTCGCTTGTGCGTCTCTCTTCGCCGTAAAAATACTCTCTCCGCAATAATTAATAGATTAAAAAGACTCTTACTCTCTATCGTTCGCTATTAAGAATATCATTTATCGTTAAGCCGCTTATTTGTTAAATTCGTTGTTTTTTTTGTTAATAAATGTTTTGTTCGCCGGATACCCTTATTTATCGCTAATACACAACCCTTTCTATCGTATTAATTAGCACCTTTAAAACCAGACCAAATCAAATTATTCGAACCAGTTCTCCTAAAAGTTCACTATTTTGTTTATATCGAAGGACGGGACATACGGGTGTGGTCCTAAAATATTCACCTATGTCCAATTAGGCAAAAGGTAATAATTAAAACATTTTTGCCACGGTGGGGTGAGATTGAATAAAAACTCACACCAGGTGGTAATAGTGTAACAATTGACCAAAATACGAGACACGTCGATCTTATCATTCAAAAATTATGACGAATAAAATTTTCTATAAAAATGAACAACTCGCCCTGTATATTATTTATCATAAGGGCCTCCGTACGATGTAGGAATATGTACAGTTCCTCCCTGTATGTATTTCGGCCTTAACTTACCTTATCGGAGCACCTGGGAAGACGCACTGAACTGGAATCAAATATTTTCATCTTTTCGGTGTAATTATTAAAATAATTAACAAATATTCAACTAGCACCATATATGTATAGTTAGTCAAAACAGGCAAGAACTAAAAATTCGAATTGTTACCCTATGCGCTATTTATGATGGATAAAACAGAACAGAGTGGTTAATTAGTCGACAAGAGGATCTGTAATTGCATCCACTACTTGTCGTTCACCGTGGTAACAATCTTTAGTGAATATGTAAACATGTGTAGATACACACATGCGCTCATTGGAGCACCTGGGTGCCTCTACATAGGTGGTTCGATGGGGCTAAATTAAAGCCTAAATACGTTTAACCTTTGTCGAGCGGCATAATTTTACACCGTTAACAGACGGCATAGGTACAATTGTACCTTATGTATATTGTACCAATATGTTTATTGTACCAATATATTTTCTTAAAAATTCGTTAATCTAAAGGGAAATACATGTTATTTTTAAGATAATATTATTTATTGCTAGCATAACTGGTAAAAAATTGTTGAATATTGCAATAAATAAATAATAGTATTAGGTAATTTGTTCTTGTACGGATTTATAAACAAAGATTAGAAGCCGCTATGACGTGAACTTTCTTATCTATTGTAAATTATTGAAATTACTACAACAATAAACTTGAAAATAGTGGTCGTAAACAAATTCTAGGAAGAGTAGCATTGTATTATATTTCAATTGAAAACATATGTAGATCTCATTCCCATTTAGTTGTTTGGTGTTTGTCAACCTGTATACCTGTCAACCTGTTTGTCAACGTGTATACCTAAAAATTATAATGAATAATAGTGATTATACATCTAATTTACCGAAATGGCGACACAAAAGGTGTACATAGAAATAACAATGAAAATTGTGTGAGGTCTGGGTTATGGAGTATCTGCCACTAATACGTGCAGCAGTGTCGTGTAATCCTTTCAATACCATGCTAAGATTTATATGATTTAGCAACGAAAATACTCGCGAAGCACGCAAAAAACGATAAAGCTGCACTCATACGAGATATTTAGAAAATGCTGAATAAAAATTTGCTACAAGGCTCCAAACCATCCCAATGCTTAACCACCGACGAACAATTGTTTCCATTTAGAGACCGTACAAATTTTACACAATACCTTCCAAACTCGCTAAATATGGGATCAAAGTATTTTTGGCTTGTGATGCATTAAACGCTTATCGACAAGTTAACGTTGGTGAACAAACAGTTTTGGATTTGGTGACGTCTTATAAAGTTTATTGGCAGAATCTTACCACAAATAACTTTTTACCAGTTTTGAATTCGCTAAATTCTTGAATTCATGGCACATAACGTTAGCAGGGCTAATATTGACAGTTAAAAAAGATAAGAGATTTCTACCCACCAATATGCAAGCAAACAAGGAAAGAGCTGGTTTTTCCACAAATTTTGCATACAATGATGATGCTACTGTATGCTTTTATATGTGCCAAAGGAAAACAAAGCAGTAGTGTCCCGGCGCAAATTGATCCTAAGCCAGACACAACCTGCGTCAGGGGACTGCGTAGACCGTTCTGCGCATCCTACTATCAGTTCATGCGTTCGCAGGTCGAGCTTGGGAAGGCCTGCCGTCAACGTACAGTTTTCTGGGCCTTGGGACGGGTGACTCACCGCCAGATGTATATTTTTACGTGTTTTTGTTTGCGAGATGGAAGTATCTGAAATGATAAGCGCCGATATATTTTACAATATCTTTATGAATAACATTTTATTGCTCTGTTGTATCAATCAGCACTACTCTACAAATTTTCGTTTATTCGTTTTAATATTTTATTGCAATAGTAGGGAATATAATATATCTGATTAAAAGAGTGAATTTTTTACATGTTAATTATTTTTATTTTCTTGTGAAGTATCTAGTGTGGCTTTAGCCAATAAATCAAAGTTATGCGTTTACAAGAGCATATTATTTGAAAAATAAGGAGTACCATAATGTCTCATAATTATAATCTCCTTTATACAGATCAAAAATGTATGTATTTATAAATCCACACAATCATTGAAAAATGATTCATGGTAAAAAATACCTATTAATGACACTGTTATCGACAAATTCGATCAATTTTAAACTTGTCATCATATATTTATTAGACTTTTGTTTATCGTTAAAAAATAAATGATGGTTGTGAATTGTATTTGTTGTGTTATTTAATATTTTAACAAAATACATAATCAGCAAAAATCTTATTTAAAACATGCGAACCGTTTTTGCAATCACAATCAATGCAGTGTTTAACTTATGCTTGTTATTATAAAGGTATGTAGAAATAAAATACTCACTGTAAGATATGTTTTTATGCACCTGCTTATGATTAAATTCGATGTTTTCGAAAGTCATACCGCTACGACTACTAGGGACGTGTAAGATATTTTTAAAACGTTACTAGTTACAAGTACGGAACTACCGATTTTAAGTTGCCTACTCAATTCAGTAAATACAAGGATCAGATACATCAGTATTTTGTAATCAGTACCACTTAGAACCTGTATCAAAAGTAACCGTTACATGTCCGCACTGATTTTGCGAACATGCGAACCGTTTTTGCAATCACAATCAATGCAGTGTTTAACTTATGCTTGTTATTATAAAGGAATGTAGAAATAAAATACTCAGTGTAAGATATCTTTTTATGCACCCGCTTATGATCAAATTCGATGTTTTCGAAAGTCATACCGCTACGACTACTAGAGACGTGTAAGATATTTTTAAAACGTTACTAGTTACATGTACGGAACTACCGTTTTTTAGTTGCCTATTCAATTCAGTACAAGAATCAGATACATCAGTATTTTTTAATCACTATTTGTACTCAGTACCACTGAGAACCGGTATCAATAGTAACCGTTACACGTTTGCACTTATTTTGCACGTCTCTATTCGTTACGGCGACAGCCGACGGTCGGGTTGGCTTGTGTTCAATATGCGGCACGCTAGAAAAATAACTGCACAGGTCACCCGTCCCGCCGGCGCAGGTTGTGACTCGCTTAGGTTCAATTTGCGCCGCGGCTTACTCTCGTCCGTGCATATGACAGGAAAAGTAGAAGACAGTGAACTAGAGAAGCCGGAAATAATTTAGTATTACAATAAAACCAAAGCGGGATTGACAACATGGATAAAATGCTGGGTGAGTATTTGACCGAATACTCACCCAGCATTTTATGTCGAACATTGCGCTGGCCTTTGGCCTTTTTTATATTATAATTTTGACGTTATACGTTATACACCTAGAGCATAATCCATTACAAAAAACAAAGGACTAACACAGGCAATTTTTGAAGGATTATCAGTAAAAACCGAATGATTATGAGGAGTCATTTTCATCTTAAGTAGAAATGGTCCTTGGTCGAAACAGAGTATGTATTTGCTGTAGATAGTAATTCTCAAGTATCTCACCGCATTCTTTGATCTACTCCAGTAACCGAAAGTTGTCATGTTTGTCGAAACGAACGGAAAAACAGCGTAAAACGAGAAATAATTGTGCAGTATGTTTTCTACCTGTGTGTGACGAACATTCTTTGTCTAAAACGATATGTATGTGTTGCGAATATCCACACTAACATTAATTTTTGTATTTTGATTGAAATAAGCTGTCATTTAAATACAAAATGTATTGTTTTTTTTAAATTATTTATTTAAAAAAAATGTACAAAGTGCAACTGTACCTATGCCGTCATTTATGGGGGGTAGAAATTATTTAAGCCTCCTTTTGGGAACTGAATAAAGATTTTTTTGTTATATTTGGCTCACATAATCTACTGGATAAATGTAGAGATGTAACAAAAGTTCAAGTCTCTACCTCTTTGAAAAAAAAAGTTATCGTAATTTGAAAACTCAAAAGTTACAATTGTACCTATGCCGCCCGACGAAGGTTAAGCACATAGTGGAAGCATCGTTCTGTAATCAAATCTGAATCATATTTACTTTCATTTTATTTGTACCTATTCACTTTTGTGGGATTAAAAGAAACTAGTTCGCTAAATATTGTTATCACGGTGAACGACAAGTCGTGGATGCAATTATTATAGATCCCCTTGTCGACTAATTCACCACTCTGTTTTTCTTTGTATTTTCCATCTTAAAAAGTGCAGAGGATAACAATTTGAATTCTAGTTCCTGCTTCTTTTGTCTAACTATGTTTAGTTTTAAATTAGAGTGAATGGAATTTAGCAGTTAAAAAGTAACCGTCTACTAAATCGCAACCCACTGATATACCTCATACATAATATTCATTAACTTAGTCAAATCATTTTTGTTATGCTCCGTATGATACGAATTCGTTCTTATAAGGAAACAGAAGAGACCGATGTAATAATACATTACAACATAGAAATAATTGAACACGCATTGTTTCGAGTTTAAATGAGCGCAAACTAGATGCAGGAAATAACAATGAGTAGAAAAATATCTTTTTTGCGACATATAGATTTTCCACAAATGGACTGTACGACCTATTTACTTAAATAAATATTAGATCCATAGTGTCCTTTCAAAATATTTATATGCGAATTAAATTTCATAATCTTTAAACGAAGAGTTTACTATAGACCTTGATTCACTTAATTTTATGTTATTTTAAAGCCACTGGATACTATCACTATTGAATTTGGTCAAGTTTAAAATATCAAAAGTTAACTTTCAACATTCACCTAATTACTGGAGCTATTGTAAACAAATGACAAGAGCTGCATTTGTTGATGCTGTAGCTTTAAAATTTTTAATTTTTTGTTTTAAAGCTGTTATTTTTTTCTAATATTATGAATGTTATTTAATAATAGACTGAGGTATATACGTTACACGATCAGAAATAATTATAAACTAATACATAAAATACTTGTACAAAACTTGAAAGAATCTTCCGCTCTTAATAATTGGATACGCTTGTCTGGTTTGTTCATTATTTCACGATAAAATATTGTAAAACCTCAGAATTTTAAAGAACCGCAGAGATTAAAGGTCGCGTCATATTATAATGCACGTCGCGTTTTCGGCACGTAGCGTTTGCAGACCGTCAATCGGACTGCCCATTCACATTATCATACATAGAACGTTTACGTTGGTTTCAGTTTGGTGTGGTGCAGATGTGTTTATTGTCACAACACATGTTTACATGACAAATTGCCTCGAAAACTACTTTTTAAATTAGACCGGGCAGTATCGTCGCCCCGGCTAGCGAAATTATTCCGATTCGATATTTTTAAACAAACTTACTCAAAAAGAAGTCCTTATAACATATCCACAGGGTGCCGGGCGGTAGCGTGGTCGAAAAATTGTTTAAACATTTTTTTTAAACAAATTCACAAAAATATTTTTTTCATTTCGAGCAATATTTTTTTAGATAAACTGGGTCATTCTGGGCAAAAAAGGTCTCTTGTCATTTTTCTCTAAAATTGATTGTTGTCGAGTTACATGCGATTAAAAATTTGAAAAATGCGAAAAGGCCATTTTCAAGGCTTAATAACTCGATTAAAAGTATTATTATGAATTTCAATAAGTGACCAAATCAAGTTTCAAACCCCTTCTTCAAGGTCCCAAAGAGATTTTTGTCATTATTTTACTACAAAGCTGTTATTTTTAGTTATTAACAATTAGCGCTATAGTCCAACTGTATCGTCGCCCCCGTTAGCGAAACTATTTCGATTAGATGTTTTTGCACAAACTTACTCAAAAAGAGTCCTTATAACAAACACATCCACAGGGTGCCGGGCGGTGCCGTTGTCAAAAAATTGTTTTAACAATTCTTATTAAACAAATTCACAAAAATAATTTTTTCATTACGAACGATTTTTTTTTAGATAATTTGGGTTATTCTTAACAAAAAACATATCTTGCAAAAATGCGGAAATGACCATATAACTTGACAACAATCAATTTTAGAGAAAAATCACAAGAGACCTTTTTTGCCCAGAATAACTCAAATTATTATTAATTTGGCTTTAATTAAATTATTAATAAAAAATTATTTTTGTGAATTTGTTTAACAAAAATTGTTTAAACAATTTTTAGACCACGGCACCGCCCGGAACCCTGTTGATGTGTTATAAGGACTTCTTTTTGAGTAAGTTTGTGCAAAAAAATCTAATTTCGCTAACGGGGGCGACGATACAGTTGGACTATAGCGGTAATTGTTAATAGTTAAAAATAACAGCTTTGTAATAAAATAATGACAAAAATCTCTTCAGGACCTTGAAGAAGTTGTTTGAAACTTGATTTGGTCACTTATTGAAATTCATAATAATAATTTTTAATCGAGTTATTAAGCCTTGATTTTTCGCAATTTTAGAGAAAAATGACAAGAAACCTTTTCTGCTCATAGGTCTGGATCCCGCGTATGAAAAAAAAGTTGATTAATAGCAAGCTGAAAATTTGTTAATAGCTTAAGGGTGTCTAGTCGGATAAACTTTGATGTATGGGAACATTGGAACAGGGGCAGTTTTCATTGTGGAACAGGTTAAAAATTTGGAACGGTCAGACCACGAAAACGGCACATTTATTTTGTCCGACAGAATACACTTAAACTCTCCGAACAGAGATTAAACTCTCATGCAAAAATCAGACTGCTATTTATCACCTGTCATTATTCCTGTCATTTGACATATTTTACATGTTCCACTCATTAAAACGCCCATTTGGTGATAAATAGCAGTCTGATTTTTGCATGAGAGTTTAATTTCTGTTCGGAGAGTTTAAGTCTGTTCTGTCGGACAAAATAAATGTGCCGTTTTCGTGGTCTGATCGTTCCAAATTTTTAACCTGTTCCACAATTAAAACTGCCCCTATTCCAGTGTTCCCATATATCAAAGTTTATCCGACTAGACACCCTTAAGCTATTAACAAATTTTCAGCTTGCTATTAATCAACTTTTTTTTCATACGCGGGATCCAGACCTATCAGAATTACCCAAATTATCTAAAAAAATATTGCTCGAATGAAAAAATATTTTTGTGAATTTGTTTAAAAAAGATTGTTTAAACAATTTTTCGACCACGGCACCGCCTGGCACCCTGTGGATATGTTATAAGAACCTCTCTTTGAGTAAATTTGTGCAAAAAATCGAATCGGAATAATTTCGCTAGCGAGGGCGACGATAGTGACCGGTCTAAATACTAAATACAGTGAACTAGAGAAGCCGGAAATAATTTAGTATTACAATAAAACCAAAGCGGGATTGACAACATGGATAAAATGCTGGGTGAGTATTTGACCGAATACTCACCCAGCATTTTATGTCGAACATTGCGCTGGCCTTTGGCCTTTTTTATATTATAATTTTGACGTTATACGTTATACACCTAGAGCATAATCCATTACAAAAAACAAAGGACTAACACAGGCAATTTTTGAAGGATTATCAGTAAAAACCGAATGATTATGAGGAGTCATTTTCATCTTAAGTAGAAATGGTCCTTGGTCGAAACAGAGTATGTATTTGCTGTAGATAGTAATTCTCAAGTATCTCACCGCATTCTTTGATCTACTCCAGTAACCGAAAGTTGTCATGTTTGTCGAAACGAACGGAAAAACAGCGTAAAACGAGAAATAATTGTGCAGTATGTTTTCTACCTGTGTGTGACGAACATTCTTTGTCTAAAACGATATGTATGTGTTGCGAATATCCACACTAACATTAATTTTTGTATTTTGATTGAAATAATCTGTCATTTAAATACAAAATGTATTGTTTTTTTTAAATTATTTATTTAAAAAAAATGTACAAAGTGCAACTGTACCTATGCCGTCATTTATGGGGGGTAGAAATTATTTAAGCCTCCTTTTGGGAACTGAATAAAGATTTTTTTGTTATATTTGGCTCACATAATCTACTGGATAAATGTAGAGATGTAACAAAAGTTCAAGTCTCTACCTCTTTGAAAAAAAAAAAGTTATCGTAATTTGAAAACTCAAAAGTTACAATTGTACCTATGCCGCCCGACGAAGGTTAAGCACATAGTGGAAGCATCGTTCTGTAATCAAATCTGAATCATATTTACTTTCATTTTATTTGTACCTAGTCACTTTTGTGGGATTAAAAGAAACTAGTTCGCTAAATATTGTTATCACGGTGAACGACAAGTCGTGGATGCAATTATTATAGATCCCCTTGTCGACTAATTCACCACTCTGTTTTTCTTTGTATTTTCCATCTTAAAAAGTGCAGAGGATAACAATTTGAATTCTAGTTCCTGCTTCTTTTGTCTAACTATGTTTAGTTTTAAAATAGAGTGAATGGAATTTAGCAGTTAAAAAGTAACCGTCTACTAAATCGCAACCCACTGATATACCTCATACATAATATTCATTAACTTAGTCAAATCATTTTTGTTATGCTCCGTATGATACGAATTCGTTCTTATAAGGAAATAGAAGAGACCGATGTAATAATACATTACAACATAGAAATAATTGAACACGCATTGTTTCGAGTTTAAATGAGCGCAAACTAGATGCAGGAAATAACAATGAGTAGAAAAATATCTTTTTTGCGACATATAGATTTTCCACAAATGGACTGTACGACCTATTTACTTAAATAAATATTAGATCCATAGTGTCCTTTCAAAATATTTATATGCGAATTAAATTTCATAATCTTTAAACGAAGAGTTTACTATAGACCTTGATTCACTTAATTTTATGTTATTTTAAAGCCACTGGATACTATCACTATTGAATTTGGTCAAGTTTAAAATATCAAAAGTTAACTTTCAACATTCACCTAATTACTGGAGCTATTGTAAACAAATGACAAGAGCTGCATTTGTTGATGCTGTAGCTTTAAAATTTTTAATTTTTTGTTTTAAAGCTGTTATTTTTTTCTAATATTATGAATGTTATTTAATAATAGACTGAGGTATATACGTTACACGATCAGAAATAATTATAAACTAATACATAAAATACTTGTACAAAACTTGAAAGAATCTTCCGCTCTTAATAATTGGATAAGCTTGTCTGGTTTGTTCATTATTTCACGATAAAATATTGTAAAACCTCAGAATTTTAAAGAACCGCAGAGATTAAAGGTCGCGTCATATTATAATGCACGTCGCGTTTTCGGCACGTAGCGTTTGCAGACCGTCAATCGGACTGCCCATTCACATTATCATACATAGAACGTTTACGTTGGTTTCAGTTTGGTGTGGTGCAGATGTGTTTATTGTCACAACACATGTTTACATGACAAATTGCCTCGAAAACTACTTTTTAAATTAGACCGGGCAGTATCGTCGCCCCGGCTAGCGAAATTATTCCGATTCGATATTTTTAAACAAACTTACTCAAAAAGAAGTCCTTATAACATATCCACAGGGTGCCGGGCGGTAGCGTGGTCGAAAAATTGTTTAAACATTTTTTTTAAACAAATTCACAAAAATATTTTTTTCATTTCGAGCAATATTTTTTTAGATAAACTGGGTCATTCTGGACAAAAAAGGTCTCTTGTCATTTTTCTCTAAAATTGATTGTTGTCGAGTTACATGCGATTAAAAATTTGAAAAATGCGAAAAGGCCATTTTCAAGGCTTAATAACTCGATTAAAAGTATTATTATGAATTTCAATAAGTGACCAAATCAAGTTTCAAACCCCTTCTTCAAGGTCCCAAAGAGATTTTTGTCATTATTTTACTACAAAGCTGTTATTTTTAGTTATTAACAATTAGCGCTATAGTCCAACTGTATCGTCGCCCCCGTTAGCGAAACTATTTCGATTAGATGTTTTTGCACAAACTTACTCAAAAAGAGTCCTTATAACAAACACATCCACAGGGTGCCGGGCGGTGCCGTTGTCAAAAAATTGTTTTAACAATTCTTATTAAACAAATTCACAAAAATAATTTTTTCATTACGAACGATTTTTTTTTAGATAATTTGGGTTATTCTTAACAAAAAACATATCTTGCAAAAATGCGAAAATGACCATATAACTCGACAACAATCAATTTTAGAGAAAAATCACAAGAGACCTTTTTTGCCCAGAATAACTCAAATTATTATTAATTTGGCTTTAATTAAATTATTAATAAAAAATTATTTTTGTGAATTTGTTTAACAAAAATTGTTTAAACAATTTTTAGACCACGGCACCGCCCGGAACCCTGTTGATGTGTTATAAGGACTTCTTTTTGAGTAAGTTTGTGCAAAAAAATCTAATTTCGCTAACGGGGGCGACGATACAGTTGGACTATAGCGGTAATTGTTAATAGTTAAAAATAACAGCTTTGTAATAAAATAATGACAAAAATCTCTTCAGGACCTTGAAGAAGTTGTTTGAAACTTGATTTGGTCACTTATTGAAATTCATAATAATAATTTTTAATCGAGTTATTAAGCCTTGATTTTTCGCAATTTTAGAGAAAAATGACAAGAAACCTTTTCTGCTCATAGGTCTGGATCCCGCGTATGAAAAAAAAGTTGATTAATAGCAAGCTGAAAATTTGTTAATAGCTTAAGGGTGTCTAGTCGGATAAACTTTGATGTATGGGAACATTGGAACAGGGGCAGTTTTCATTGTGGAACAGGTTAAAAATTTGGAACGGTCAGACCACGAAAACGGCACATTTATTTTGTCCGACAGAATACACTTAAACTCTCCGAACAGAGATTAAACTCTCATGCAAAAATCAGACTGCTATTTATCACCTGTCATTATTCCTGTCATTTGACATATTTTACATGTTCCACTCATTAAAACGCCCATTTGGTGATAAATAGCAGTCTGATTTTTGCATGAGAGTTTAATTTCTGTTCGGAGAGTTTAAGTCTGTTCTGTCGGACAAAATAAATGTGCCGTTTTCGTGGTCTGATCGTTCCAAATTTTTAACCTGTTCCACAATTAAAACTGCCCCTATTCCAGTGTTCCCATATATCAAAGTTTATCCGACTAGACACCCTTAAGCTATTAACAAATTTTCAGCTTGCTATTAATCAACTTTTTTTTCATACGCGGGATCCAGACCTATCAGAATTACCCAAATTATCTAAAAAAATATTGCTCGAATGAAAAAATATTTTTGTGAATTTGTTTAAAAAAGATTGTTTAAACAATTTTTCGACCACGGCACCGCCTGGCACCCTGTGGATATGTTATAAGAACCTCTCTTTGAGTAAATTTGTGCAAAAAATCGAATCGGAATAATTTCGCTAGCGAGGGCGACGATAGTGACCGGTCTAAATACTCGGTATCAAATTCAAAGAAATACCTACATAAACAACAAGGGGAAAACGACCCGTATCTGTCAACATCCGAAAAATATTGTTTTCGAATGAACCGAACGCAGACGTAACGTGTCTTATACGCTACGTTACGTGTCTTATACGCACAATATGAATGGTTCAATTTAAAAACCATTAAATTATATTTTTCGCAAACGAAACGCTACGTGACGAAAACGCGACGTGCATTATAATATGAGGAGACCTTAAGGGTGAAAATTAACATTTTTACCAAAAATAAAAACTGCTGATTTATGCTTATCTTTATCATAATCATGTTTAAAGTATGTTAAATAAAGATTTGTGTATTATGGGAACAGATTTTATAATATACAGGGTAGTGAGAAAGTATGGAAACACGGTAATTTCTCGGAGACCGCTAAAACGATTTTTATAGGTTTTGGTGGTTAAGGGCTTGTTCATATAGGGCGGTTTGCCAACGTCGTTTACCTGTTTCCCCCCTGTTTTTCTTGGTGACTTCAAAGGCGGCATTAAGGTGAGATCAAGTAAAACAGGTGGAAAATAGATAAATCGCGGCGTCGACGTTGGCAAACCGCTCTTATATTATGAACAAAGCCCTTAGGGTCTTCTAATGCGGTCGATATTATAATTGTAATTACATTGTTGTCAAATTTTCCGTTTTTATGGAAATCTAATGAACTTTCTTATTCTAAATTTAATGGAATACTCTATATTATATTTTTTGCGTTTTGAAGTACTTAAGACATAGGTGACCTACTGATTATTTTTCATGATATATTCCCTATACCTAAATGCCATATTTCATAATTATTGCTACATTTATTAAAAAAAAATTTAAAATTATAAAAATAAATTTTTTTGGCCCGACAAGACAGTATTTTGGGTTCTTTGGATCATGGAGAACAAAAAAGGTTTTTGTAATTTTCCTCAAAAGTTAATCGTTTCCGAGTTATAAACAATTTAAAACTGAAAAGAATCGAAAAACGATATGCCAAAAATTTTTATAGAGATCTAATAGAGAAAAAGGTTTGAGCTTGAATAATTTAGGTACTTCCTAATTTTAAAAATTTTTTACTTGTGTTTTTGAACCTTGAAAATCGTCATTTTTTGATTTTTTTTCAGTTTTAAATTGTTTATAACTTGGAAACGTTTAACTTTTGAGGAAAATTGCAAAAGACCTTTTTTCATTCCCAATGATCCAAAGAATCTAAAATAATGTCTACCTTGGCAGAAAAAATTGATTTTTACCTCTTTTGGGTAGGGCAAAAGTTATTTTATCGCGTAACTTTTTTATGTTTAAGTTTAAAGCATTTTTGACACTGGATTATCAAATTGTGTGGACTTCTAGTTCTAAAAAGTACTCTGGCTTTAAGTCGGTAGGATACGCAGTTTTCTAGAAAAATCTATTCGAAAAGTTTTCATGTTTTGAATTTGAGAAAAATTAACAAAAAATAAAAAAAATCGTTGTATGTTACCAAATTAAAGCAATCGTAACTTTTAGTACTAGAATAACTCATAAGTTAATGATGTAGTGGCAAAAACGCTTTAAAATTAAACGCACAAGAAATAATGAGATAAAAAATAATCGTTGATCTACTCAAAATGGACGCAAATGACCGGAACTAGAAATTCGCAATTAATGAAACCGATTCATCTATGAAAGATAAATAAACGTACCAGTTTTCGTTTTTCTAAATATGTAGTTTCTTTTTTAAAATTTTTTTCAAATTCTAGAAGTGACAAATTTTCAAATCGATTTTTCTCGAAAACGGTGTATTCTACCGACTTAAAGCAAGAGTACCTTTTAGGATTAGAATAGCTGACAATTTAATAATCCAGTGTCCAAAAAGCTTAAATGTTAAAGACAAAAAAGTTATGCCATAAAATAACCGTTGCCCTATCCAAAACGGACGCCTATCACCGGTACTAGAAATTCTCTCTGAGAAATAGAATCGATTTATCTCTGGAATATAAGCATGCGTATCTACCAGTTTTCGTTTTTCTAAATAGAAGCGTTCTGGAGATATTAAAAAAGTTAAAATTATTAGGGTTAAACCCTAATATTTTCAGACCAGGAGCCTATATTTAAAATATTTCAAATTATTAATGAAACACCCTGTATTTAAATGCGTTCAAAACAAAGCAAGAGACTAGACAGGGCTGCATACTATCACTATTATTATACAACATATTATACTAAATAAATAATGAGGAAAGCACTAGACGAATGGAATAGAGCAATCGCTGTAGAAGGCAGAAAAATCAGTAACCTGCGATACGCACACTTATACTAGCATCGAATGAAGTCGAAATGATTACCATCACAGCACGGCTAAGCGGCGTAAGCAAATAATTTGTACTTCAAATCAACACCGGAAAAACAAAACATAATGATCGTATATATAGGGCAGTCAGTGAGTGCATTTGGCTCCGAATTCCATCCTACTACATCGATTTACTTGATATTTTCAAAGTAAGTAGGGAATATTTCATGAAACAAAGTCTACCCTATGCCGATGTGTGCTTTTATCTTGGATGTGGTTCCTACCCCTTCTCGGGAGTGAAAAATGTTTTGATTAAAATAGCCACGACAGAGGCTAGAGAACATAATATTAAGCAAAAACTGTTCTATAATTATTTTTTTGAAAACTCGATACTTTTTGAGTTATTCGTGGTTGAAAATTGGCCATTTTCATTGAAAAATGATACCTTTTCGGACGGATTTTTGTGAATACCTTTAAAACTATGCATCTAACAAAAAAACTTTATGAAATATTTCCGTATGTCATAAAAAAATAAAGAGATTCGTTCCTTTATAAATCTTCTAGTTAACATAGGAAGAGGGATATGGTAGGTAAGAAGAGTTTATTTTTTTGCTGCACGCTCAAATCGGTGTATTAAACTTGAAATAACAGAGAAACGGTCGATTTTAGGTGTATAATGATACATATAACTTTTATAGTGCTTGAAAAGACCTTTAAAATGAGCAGTACTAAATGTTTCATTCAAATAATTTCATTCAAACTAAGCGAGATATTCTGCAAAAAACTTGATGACTAATGTATTTTAAGAAGAAATGAGAAGTGTATTTAACGCCTCATCCATCATAATTTAAATACATCGTTTTCCTTCTACAATACTTTTTATTATGGTATTATTTATATGTTCAAAAAGTTGGACGGGTTTAAAATAAATGGTTTTTGGAAAAAATAAGATCAAATTATAGAGCGCATTTTTAAATTTTCTTAAAAATCTTCCTTTTCTCCATGTAACTCGAAAATGATAAGAGATACGGAAAAATTATACCATACAAAAATGTAGGGTTTTTTTAGATAAAAATTTCCTTTTTATTTTCCATTACTGTATCTCTTATCATTTTCAAGTTACATGGAGAAAAAGGAAGATTTTTAAGAAAATTTAAAACTGCTCTCTATAATGTTATCTTTTTTTTTTCAAAAACCATTCATTTTAAACCCGTTCAACATTCTGAACAAAGAAATAACACTATAGTAAAAGGTACTGTAGAAGGAAAACGATGCACCTACATTTTGGTGGATGGGGGTTAAAATTACTTCTCATTTTTTCTTAAAACACATTAGTTATCAATTTTGTTTGAAGCGTATCTCGCTTAGTTTTAATGTAATGAATATTTAATATAGCTCATTTGAAAGGTCTTTTCAAGCACTACAAGAGGTATTGTTAGCATTATACACCTAAAACCGACCGTTTCTCTGTTATTTCAAGTTGAATACACCAATTTGCAAATGCACCAAAAAAAAAACTCTTCTCACCTACCATGTCTCTTTTTGTATTATAACTAGAAGAGTTATGGAGGCAAGTGTCTCTTTGTTTTTTTATAACTTACAAAAATGTTGAATATCGTTTTTTTATTTAAATGCATAGTTTTTAAGGTATTCGCAAAAAACCGTTCGAAAAGGTATTATGTTTCAATGAAAATGGCCAATTTTCAACCACGAATAACTCAAAAAGTATTGAGTTTTCAAAAAAAAAATATAGAACAGTTTTTGCTTAGAATTTGGTTCTTTAGCGAATTCCGTGATAATTTGAACCAAAAAATTTTCCACACTTAAGAAGGGGTGAGAACCACCCCCAAGATAAAAGCACACATCTGCAAAGAGTAGACTTTGAATTAGGAGATAAGTAGAGGCTATGCCCAAAATTTCATTAAAATCCATGCAGTAGGATAGAATTCGGAGGTAATATCCTATTCTGGCTCCCATTGACTGAAGTAATAGGGCATATAATAATTTACAGTACGGACAATAAGTGATGAGTTGAGAAGTAGTAGGTAGGCATATTTATTTGTACACTTGCGTTCCTCGATAAGCAACAATGGCGATAGGTCCTCAGAAATCAAGCGTAGACTAGTAATGGCGTAACTGCTACAGCTAAATTAATTAAAATATGAAAAGAGCGAAAAATAACCAGGAATGCTAAGCTAAGTTTGGCCGATGCCCTTAATTTTTCGGTTGCTACATCCTCTACTGAAACATGAACTCCCAAAAAATCGATAGATGTAAGATCAAAGCCTTCAAGATGTGGATTTAGAGAAGACTTCTACGCGTGTGCTGGACAGAAAACAGAACAAATCCCTCAATTCTGGAATTTTTTTTTATATAAGAGACATGCTATTAAGAAAAGTCAACTGGGTATGCTTAAATTACTTCGGCCACATAGTCCGAAGAAGGAACAGAATCGAACTATTGGCATTAGAATTAAAGGTAGACGCCCTAAGACCAAGAGGAAGATCTTCAACACGATTGGTAGAGTCTACCAGGTAGACCAAATAAAGCCTCTGATGGGAAAATCTCTACATCATGAAGCCTTCCATCTGTTACAGGATCGCAGCCAATGGACACAGCAAGGTAACACTGTTTAAAGTGTCACCACGCCCTGATAAGGACTCAAGGAATGAGGACGACATAACATGTATGCGTCCTGAATACATGTATGAATTATGTATCTTCTTTGTTTTCCCTAATACACCAGGAAAATAAGGCAAAAGTATACCATGTTCGGGACACTTGAGCAGCCAGGTTGCAAATGGGTTTTTTGGGTACTATATACCTAATACATAATAAATACAAAAATGCCCGTCACAGTTCGGACGAGAATTTTAGTTATTAACAAAAAAGCGTCAAAAATGTCAGTTTTTTCGTTTAAATCGCTACAGGTAAAAATAGGGTAAATAAATATGTTATTAATAGTGTCCTACTCTTAGTAGATGAGCAAAGGTTTAAAACGACAGCTTTTGAATTTTAGTCGGATCCTTTATTGCTTCGGAAAATTCAAAATAAAATTAAAATTTCGAAAATAAAAAACTTGCTATAACTTTTGCGAAGATGACCCTAAGACTCATATTGCACGAAAAGTTGAGTCAAACAGTCCATATAATGCACAAAAAAATTTGGGACGATTCGTCAATTACTTTAAATATTATTCAATTTGTTTATCACAAAGAGCCTTTTTTGTAATGTTATTTTTCAGAAAATAATAATGATATAGCTATTCTGTGGAAACCGCGTGAAAGAAGAATAGATATATTTTCAACACATTAAAAAAATCATTAAAAAGTAATTTTTATCATTCCGAAAACATGTTTCTAAAGTAGGGTCATTTTTGGCTTATAAACAATTTGAATAACTTTGTTAACCCGGCACCTACCACTTGGCTTTGCAAGACGTCAACTGCCACGTGGGGTGCTCACAGCATCCCTTAAAAATTTTCTGTGATCTATTTATTTATAAACAAAATAATGTGTTGTGTTACAAAAGAATATAAAAAAACATGTTTTGTTAACTTATTAGCTACTAATGTATTATAAAAGTTAAAAATTAAAATTAAAAAGGTGTTATAAGCAAATTAGCAAGTACCAACCCATAATAAATGAAGTGAAGTAAAAGATCTAAAAAAAAAATAATATCTATTGAATATAGAGACTATATTACTAATTTAAATCAGTTATTAAATTAAAAAAATGTAGATCGGACCTGTTTATCAAAAACACAAAAAAATTTAAAACTTAAACTGCCAGATGATGACACCCCAATTTGACTTTAGAGCTACAAGTTCAGAATGACACCAAATAACCACTTCAAACGCAAACAGATCTATGCTATATAATATTGTAGAAAGCTACTATGGCGCACAGCACGGTTAACAAACTTGAAATACCTAATATTTGACGAAAATGTGTTATGGGGTGCTGGTAGCAGCCCATGTGGCAGGTGCCAGGTTAATATTGACTAAAACTACTTTGGGATTTGAAAATCTGGCATTCTTGCACGAATTTTCAAAAAAACCTTTTCGCCTAGGTTAATCAGGGTCACAGTTAGCCACTTTTTACTTAATTCACAGCTACTTTGTTTATAACAATTAAGCAACCTAACTAGCGCTATTTTGAAGTTCAAGGTATATAGTTTATGCGTAAAGTTTGACTAAACTTTGAACTTCAATAAAGTGGTTAATAAAGCTTAAAAATTACGTCCTAACGAAATCGATTCGTGGTTGGCGGAGGGGAATAATTAATGAAATCCGTGCAATCAAAAAATAAAATTGATTCTTCAAACATATGCTGCAATTAATATCTCCGGAGCTTGTTGACGGATTTTGATTATAATTTTTTTCATTTGTATGTACTCGTAGTCTTGTAGAGTACGTTATGTACACATATCCCCACCTAACATTACAAAATGTTAGAAGGAACCCCCCTTCTCACTCAGCGATATGAAAAATAGATTACGACCGATTCTAAGACCTACCGAATATACATATATAATTTAATAAATAACAATCGGTCAAGCGGTCTCGGAGAAGTATGGCAACTAACAGTGTGACAGAAGAATTTTATAGATGCAAATATATAGATAGCTATTAAAAAATAGGGGTTGGTGATAGAAGAGTGAAAATTAAGGGTTGTATGTATTTTTTAATTCTACACCATAGAAAATTAGTGTAGACAATGTTGTCAAAAAAAATAAAAAAAATGTCAAGGGGGCAACCCCCCTTATAATTTATGGGCACGAAAAATAGATTAGAATCTATTCTCAGTCCTACAGGATATACGTGTAAAATTTCATAAAAATCGATCAAGCCTTTTCGGAGGAGTATGGTAACTAACACTGTTATAGGAGAAATTTATGTATACATATAGAAGTAACTGTGAATTAAAGAATAAAAGTTGCGGCTATCTTAACCGCAACTAACCTAGGCGAAGAGTTTTTTTTTTGAAAATTCGTGTAAAAATACCAGCTTTTGAAATTCCGAAATAGATTTATTCTACAGTCAATATTAATAAAGCTTTTCAAATTGATTTTAAGTCAAAAATGACTCTACTTTAGTAAAATGTTTTCGGAACGATAAAAATGACTTTTTATAGATTTTTTAAATGCTTGGGAAATATAAGTTTTCTTCTTTCATGTGCTTTCCACAGAATTGCTGTATCATTATTATTTTCTGAACAATAACATTGCAAAAAAATTCTTTTTTGGATAATCAAATTGAATAAAATTTAAGCTAATTGACGAATCGTCTTGAAATTTTTTGTGCCTAAAATGTACTGGTTGTCTCAACTTTTCATGCAATATCAAAGTCTTAAGTTAATTTTCGCAAAAGTTATAGCAAATTTTTTATTTTCGATATTTTAGTCTTATTTTGCAATTAGCGAAACAACAAATGATCAGACCAAAATTCAGAAACTGTCATTTTGAACCTTTGTTCATCTACTAAAAGATGAATATTCTAAATAAGATATTTAATTACCCTATTTTTACCTGTAGCGACTTAAACGAAAAAACTGCCATTTTTGACGCTTATTTGTTAATACCTAAAATTCTCGTCCGAACTGTGACGGGCATTTTTGTAATTATAATGTATTAGGTATATGGTACCCAAAAAACCCATTTGCAACCTGGCTGCTCAAGTGTCCCGATAAAAACCCTATTTCTCTGGACTATAAAAAATAATCACTGACACATTACTTTTTTGGTGGTACCAACTAAACATAATACATACATAGTTAGGATTATTATTCTAAAAACGTCTTAGAGGGAGCTGTATTATTATTCATATTATAATATCTTACCACATACAATTTGTATGTGTACCACTTTCCTAAGATAATAACATTTATCCGGCGATTGACCAATGCATTCTATCATTTCATAAACCATTTTTTATCCTTTGTAAAATACTGTCTATTACAGAGGATAATATTAAAGTAGTTGTAAATCATAACCATAATTATTAGTAGCATGATTCGAAAGACATTAATCGAAGTGATTTCTGCATTGTTCGTTATTACTTGCATGTAATGCGTGCAAACGGCTTTTATTGCGTAACAATTTATCAATAACTAGCAAATATGGTTAAGTAGCACAATCCGCCAATTTATAATCTATCAGGACAATAATAACGAAGATTGCTAAATGCAAAAACGGTAATTAACAATTTATATTTATAAAAAAATACAGTAAATTTTTATATCGAGAAGTAAATCAAGTAATTATTATCGCATATAGACGAGGAGGATCTAAATTATTACACAGACCCACAACTTTACTAAATGTAATGTACAAATTATTAACAAAAATATTAACAAATAGACTAACAACTAAATTAGATGGATACCAGGCAAGAGAACAAGGCGGATTTAGAAAGAGCTTCATTATAAATGACCACCTTTTAACGACGAAGATATTATGTAATCAAAAAAGCTGACGAATATAATAAGGAAGAGAAGGACAAATAGAAGATAACAAAAATAATCGAAGACTTCTACAAAACCTTGTACAGCTCGTAAAGCCAGACTAATGAATCAACAAAGGAGTACGTTAAAAGAAAAATAAAAGACGTGGGATCAGAAGTACTACCAAATATAAAGGGATTCGAATCAACACGAAGAACTAATAATTACAGTGGCACAAACAAGAATATAACAAGTAAAAGAGTATATAATATGTATATCTAGAACAAGTCTGTAAATTAAATAAAGAAAATTAGACCGAAGAAATAAAGAGAAGATTAAGATTGGCCTGGGCATTATTCGGAAAACTGTCTTATATTCTAAAGAACAAAAATACCCCCAATACCTAAAAATAAGAGTCTTCAATCAATGTATACTCTCTGTCCAGAAAGGTCCATGTAAAGACAAATGCTGACCATTGAACTATCAGACAGGAAAAGAATGAATCCGTAACAAAACAAAAATGAAAGATATCTCAACCCAAGTAGTAAAGCTTAAATGGAAGTTCGCCGGACAAACCCAAAGGCAGAGAGGTTAAAAGATAGACTAAGACGATTATACATTGGAGACGATTATACATTGGAGACCAACGAAAAAGGGGAAGAATGTGATGGTCAGGTGACCTGAAGAAACATGCCAGGTCAAACTGGATGCAAATTGCCCAAGATAGAGCGGTATGAAAGAAGGAAGACGAGGCCAATATTCAAGGATAGATTTTTAGGGCTGATCAGATAAATCGATAGACCAGGAAGTATCTGTTATGTTTTGGGTTGGGTATATCTTATATGATCCTATTTTTTAATTTTTATTCTCTTCGAAATATTACTAGAAATGACAATTTCACTATGCGGACACTTCAAAAGGTGGGCTAAATTATTGTTTATTAGACAATTTGTGAAAAAAATTCGAAATATTTAGTTATTTTTTCTTCTTTTTGTTGCCATGTCACAAAAAAATCTTGCAATTAAATTTCGTACAGGGAAGAATTGATTGCAAATTGAAAAAATAATAATTATTATTGCAAGATTAGTAAAATTTGTTAAAAAAGGGTCAAAAATCAGTATGTTTCAAGAATTTTTTCCGGTTATTAAAACAGCACAAAATTTTTTCAAAATTTACCTAGAAAATATTTTTAAATTTGATAAATTATATAAACCAATTTTGCGTTGTTGTGCAGCACCGTACAAATAACTCAGGATATACAGGGTATTTCGAAAAGATGGTTCATAAATTATACCACAGATTCTGGGGTCAAAAATAGGTTGATTGAACTTCACTTACCTATATACAATAGTGCACACAAAAAAAGTTACAGCCCTTTGAAGTTACAAAATGAAAATCGATTTTTTTCCATACATCGAAAACTATTAGAGATTTTTGATTGAAAATGGACATGTGTCATTCTTATGCATCATCTTAAAAACAATTTAAATGAAATTTGTGCAACCCATAAAAATTTTATGGAGGTTTTGTCCCTTTAAACCCCCCAAACTTTTGTGTACGTTCCAATTAAATTATTATTGTGGCACCATTAGTTAAACACAATATTTTTAAAACTTTTTTGCCTCCTAGTACTTTTTCTATAAGCCAGTGTTTATCGACATATTTTGAATATTTGTCGGATCCATCACATTTGTACCTATATGGTTATAGAATGAACGATTATAGAGACCTGTTAATAATCTGAAAATGTATTAATTTATAATTTACATTTTTAGGTATATTTTGAAAAAGAAGCCACATCTCGATAAAAGGTGACTTGTCAAAAAAAGACTAAGAGGCAAAAAAGTTTTAAAAACACTGTGTTTAGCTAATGGTACCACAATAATAGTTTAATTATAACGGTTCACAAACATTTGGGGGGTTTAAAGGAAAAAACCCCCATAAAATTTTTATGTAAATATATTAAAAAAGACTCCGCATCTCGATAAAAACTGGCCTATCGAAAAATAACTAAGAGACGAAGAAGTATTTAAAACGTTGGTTCAACTAATGGTACCACAATAATGAGTTACTTGGAACGTACACAAAAGTATGGGGGGTTAAAGGAACCGAACCCCATACAATTTTTATGGGGTAGACAAACTTCATTATAATTTTGTTTTAAGATGTTCCTGCCATAATAATGAGACATGTCCATTTTCAATATAAAATATCTACAATTTACGATATATTGAAAAAAATCGGTTTTGATTTTGTAACTTCAAAGGGCTGAAACTTTTTTTTATGAACACATTTGTACTAAGGTAAGTTAGGTTTAATCGAACTATTTTTGACCCCAGAATGTGTGATATAATTTATGACCAATGTTTTCGGGACACCCTGTATATTTCATGAAACCTTATTGCGTTTCCTGTTTAGATGTACATAGGTTATAGCATTTGATAGTTCTTTGTTGGTAAAGGCACCAGAGAATTATATCGAGTGATTCTCCGTGACAATAGTCTGAATATTCTTTACTAATGTATCGTGTATGTCGTATTATTACTATCACAAAGTAGTTTAGTATACTCCTGATAAAAAAAATCACTTGTATTTTGTATG
This sequence comes from Diabrotica virgifera virgifera, assembly GCF_917563875.1. Classification (NCBI taxonomy): domain Eukaryota; kingdom Metazoa; phylum Arthropoda; class Insecta; order Coleoptera; family Chrysomelidae; genus Diabrotica; species Diabrotica virgifera. Next base: position 177,668,306 of record NC_065447.1, read on the forward strand.
TTTTATTTTTAATTTTGTCAGTGTATATTGGTGTTAATTGTGTGGAAGTAAACATAGAAACAAAATGTTGAAACTTGGCAAAAAATGACATTTTATTTTGTTTATTAGATAGCTGTTTAGTAGTGTTCTCATATCGTGTGAGTATAACTCCCGAAAATACTGCATAATTTGTTTCATTACATGAGGACGTTCGCAGTATACGTTATATTGCAAATCATTTGAATATTGCCTAAAGTACCAACCATGATGCTCTTACGAAGTGTCGTCAGAATAAAGAATACACTAGCCACCAGAGAACCAGGATCAGGCAAACTAGGTGCAGGAATCAGCGTGATGAAAGTTTGTTTAAAATTTACGCATAACGGAACCGCTCTTTAACGTAAAATGTTCTGGTTAATCGTTTGTTAGAAACTCAAGGAATTCATATTTCTGCAAGAACTGTAAGTCCTGCAAGAAAGTTGTTTACGTTCTCATAAGCCAATCTTGTTCTTTACGTGCCATCTACGCGACGAAGGTTGGCAATCTTCATTGCTATTCTCACTTTTGATACTACAGCCCGAAAGAGTTCAGTTGAGCTGCATCCAAACCATTCTCTGAGATTTCTCAGCCAGGACATTTTTCTCCTACCTATGCTGCGCCTTCCTTGAATATTTCCCTGCATAATTAATTTTAGGAGTTCATATCTGTCACCATGTAATATATTACTGAAGTATTGAAGTTTTCTTATTTTGATCGAATCCAGTATCTCCCTTCTGTTCTTTATTCTCCTTAGTACTTCCTCATTGGTTATTCTGTCTGTCCAGGAGATTCTCAGCATTCTTCAATACGTCTACATCTCAAATGCTTCCAATCTATTGAGGCATTGTTTATTGAGAGTCCGTGTTTCCACACCATACAAAAGAACCGAAAATACATAAGATTTTAGTACTCGCTTTCTAAGATTTAGGCTGAGGTCTCTACTACATAAAATTTGATTCAAATTAGTGAATGCACTTCAAGCGTTTTCTATTCTAATTCGGATTTCTTTGGTATAATCGTTTGTTTCACTAATGTTTGTCCCTAAATAGTTATAACTCTAAACTCGTTCTATCGTCTTATTATTTACGTGTAGATTTATGTTTCTAATATTTTTCTTTGATATAACCATGAACTTCGTTTTCTTTATATTTAGTGACAGACCAAATTCTTTACTCCTTGCAACAACTTTATCTAAAATTCTTTGTAGATCTGTAATAGTTTCTGCTATTGGTATTGTGTCATCGGCTTATCTAATTTCACATATGGGTAGGCCATTTATTTTTATGCCTGCTACTTCATCTTCTAATGCTTTTTTGATTATTTCTTCTGAGTATGCATTAAACAGTGATGACGACAAGACACAGCCCTGTCTAACGCCTCTTTTGATTTTTATTTTATTGGTGTTTAAATTATTTATTCTTATGACAGCTTCTTGTTCATAATACAGATTATTTATTATTCGTATATCCCATGTGTCGATGTTCCTTGTTCTCAGTAGTTTTATTAACGGATTATGTTTCACCGTATCAAATGCCTTGTTATAATCTAGGAAGCAGACATAGATGTCCTGGTTTATATCTAAACATCTCTGTATTAGCACATTTACTGCAAATAATGCTTCTCTGTCTCCTTGAGCATTTCTAAATCCGAACTGAGTTTCTCCAATGTCTTGTTCTTACTTTTTGTATATTCTACGATGAATAATCTTTAGAAATACTATGAGTATGTGGCATATTAGACTGATGGTACGGTGTTCGCAACATTGTCTCACGTTTCTCTTTTTCGGTATAGTCAAGAATGTTGATAGAAGCCATTCTTTAGGTAATATACATGTTCTGTATATGATACTAAATAATTCAAAAATTACATGTGTATTGCAGTCGGCTATAAGTTGCAATATTTCTGTAGGTATTTTGTCGGGTCCTACAGCTTTCCCAGTTTTCAGTTCTAATGGTGTGTTTTACTTCATTTTCTGTTATTTCTGGTCCAGTCTCTTCAACGAAATATGCGTTATCTATTGTGTCTCGATTGTCGTTAAACAACTGTTCTATATAGTTTGTCCATACCATCAATTTGTTTTCTGTATCCATTACTATGTCTCCCTTTTTATCAACTAGTATATTTTGTTTGTATTCTGGTTTTCTAGTTAATTCTTTTATTTTCCTGTGTACATTAAAGCTGTCATGTTTATGTTCTAGTGTTTATATTTTTCTATTATATCATAAGCCAATAGCATGTCATAAAGTAACAGCACCCCATCGAGCTGGCAGGATAAGAATGATCAGTGACTGGACTCTGGACTGTTCAGCAATGGAGTGGGGTAATATTTTCTGACGAGTTCGGTTTTTTGCTAACGATCTCCAGACGGACGTGATAGTGTATGAAGGAGACACGGAGAACGATTTGCACCTGACTGTATTTCACTCTTTAATGAAGTATGTAAAACCGGAAAAATACCTCAGGAATGGTTGGTGTCCACCTTTGTAACAATATATGCCAAAGATTGTTCAGACTATAGGACAATATCACTAATAAGCCATACCCTCAAAATATTTCTAAAGGTGATTCATGGAAGATTATACAGAAAGCTAGAAAATGATATGGATGATACCCAATTTGGGTTCCGCAAAGGACTTGGAACAAGAGAGGCATTGTTTGCATTTAATGTCCTCTCTCAAAGATGCTTAGATATGAACCTGGATATTTATTCCTGTTTCATCGACTTCGAAAAAGCGTTCGACAGAGTCCGACATGAAAAACTAATAGAATTATTGAAAAACAGAGATATATACAGACGAGACTTACGAATTATCATCAATCTGTATTGGAATCAAAAGGCCAATATAAAGATAGACGAACAAGAGTCCGAGAATATTGATATAAAGAGAGGGGTAAGACAGGGTTGTGTACTGTCGCCGCTACTGTTTAACGTGTACAGTGAAGCCATATTTCAGGAAGAGATAGCGGAACTAAGTGATGGAATCTCTATAAACCGAAGAACAGTAAATAACATAAGATTCGCTGATGACACCGTTATAATGGCAGACACCCTTGAGTCGCTACAAGAACTGTTAAATAGAATTAACGATTATTGCATTCGATATGGACTCAAAATAAACAAGAAAAAAACTAAATTTATGATTGTCTCAAAAACACAACATGGAAATGAAAGGTTAATACTAGAGCAAACCCAAATAGAAAAAGTAAAGACATACAAATATCTGGGAACCTGGGTTGATGACAAAAATGACCAAAGCAAAGAAATTAAAGTCCGAATTGAAACTGCAAGGCAAGCATTTATAAAAATGAAGACACTGCTTACAAACAAAGACCTTCAGTTGCCTCTCAGATTGAGGGCTCTAATATGCTACATATTTTCTATATTACTATACGGAATGGAAGCTTGGACATTGAAAAGGCAACATATAAGAAAAATAGTAGCGTTAGAAATGTGGTGTTACAGAAGAATGTTGAAAATTCAGTGGGTTCAAAGGATTACCAATGTTGAAGTGCTACGACGTTTAAATAAGGATTTAGAAATTATGAACAGTATAAAAACAAGAAAACTAGAATATTTGGGTCACATTACCAGAGGAGAGAAATATGAGCTGCTGAAAGTTATTATGCAAGGAAGGATCCAGGGAAAAAGAAGCATAGGAAGAAGACGCATCTCGTGGCTGAGGAACCTTAGAGAATGGTTTAACTGTAGTTCATTACAACTGTTCAGAGCAGCAGCCAACAAAGTGACCATAGCCATTATGATATCCAACCTCCGCTAGGAGATGGAACTTTAAGAAGAAGAAGTATTTCACTCAGAACGCCGTTTGGTGGCGGAGGTGTTACGGTATCGGCGAGTATTTCTTTCTACGGATAATGTTGTCCCCTACCCTCATCTCGTTGGGATTATTTTTTATTTACGCATAATAAAATGTGTCAACACTCTGGACGAATTGTCATTGACTATCTAAATACTATCGGAATTCCCGTTTTGGATTGGCCCGCTTGTAGTCCTGACATCAGTCCATTAGAACATTTATGGGACATTTTAGGGAAAAGACTAAAACGAAGCGACCATTGCCAGAAACGATTCAAGAGCTGAAAATTATGAGAACAGGAACATAATATTCCGTAAGAATAGATCCAGCAAATTATTGTAAGTATGGCTAGGCGTATTGAAATCTTCCGAAGATGTAGATGAGGCATTACCCGATACTAAACTTAAGAACAGCCAACTGTGAGGAATTTAAAATTTTATTTTTTCTTTTGCTTAATTTTTAGAACAATGTTAATTTTTTGCGTTACTTATTTTTCCTATTATTACTTTTTTAGTGTTTTAAATAAATGATTTATATGAGTAACGTTTACTTCATCACCATTTAAATCACTTAACACCTACAGAATGAAAAAAAAAACATACAAAATGCAAGTGTCTAGATTTTTCTGTCAGAGGTGTAGTTGGATCAATAAAAGTTTAAATTTTTTGACCAGAAGTTCTCAAAATTTTAAAACAGTTTTCTCCATGCCTGTAAATTTCGATAGTGGACTTTGGTTTAGAAAATTAAAAACTATATTTTCATAATGGCAGGGGAGCCCAAGCGGGGATTTTTGCAGTTACTCGAGCTCGTCAGATTATCATATGGGGAGAAACCTGGTACCCTGAAGATGTACCTCTACCACATATTGGCTCTTAACACAGGGGAGTTCGTTAAGGGGGGTCCGAAAATAAAAATCTATCTTTAAAAAATCTTTAAATTGTCAGATTAAGATAAGGTAAGTTAAGTACATGGAAAAGAGTTTATATTTCAAAAATCTGACGATTTGAGCCGGGCGTAAGGAAATGGGGGAGTTCCAAAGTTTCACAAGAAAAAAGCGAATATTTCGCAAAATAAATGACAGATCGAAAAACTAAAAAATAATTAAAAAGACTAAGTTTTCACTCTAATGGCATATAAAACAACATAATGCTATTCTACATCCCACCAGAATGAAAACAATGGGAACCTTCTCTGGTTACACCTCCGAGGCTTCTACAATTTGCAAGCCATACGGATGCTGAGACTAAGGAAGATGAGGGAATTCTACAATTTGCAATTCACGTCCCATCTGCTCAGCGCGGTAAAGTTCCAACGAGAATGGTTATTCACGAAATTGAAAATGGTTATTCATTTTTAAAAAATAATTGCTCAATATTTTTCAAAAATCTATCGAATGATACCAAACATGACTTCCCACGGAGAGGGGTGGGGGGGGGGGGGGGTAAATTTAATATTTTTAATACGAATCCCGCGATATTTCGCGAAATGAACATCAGATCGAAAAACTGTAAAATATACTTATTCAATATTTTTGAAAAATCTATCAAATGGCACCAAACACGGCTCACACGGAGGTGGAGTGGGGAGTTACTTTAAAAACTTAAATAGAAGCCCCCCATTTTTTATTGCAGATTTGTATTCCTTCCGTAAAAATAAGTAACTTTTATTCGAAACATTCTTTCGAATTATGGATAGATGACGTTAAAATCGGAAAAACGATTGTTGGAAATGGAAAATTAAATTAAAAAATGGCAAGCGCTCACTAAAATGGAAAACTTTACTTAACTTTTTTTGGTTTTAGGACCTACTCTTCACAACCCAATAGGTTCCCATAACGCTCGAGTGACTACACATTTAGCATATTTTGCTCCCCTACCATAAACAGGTATATGGAATACTTATTATTTTCTTGTAACTAATCAGTGCGATAGTTTTTATAGTTGTTATTTATAATATAAGTGTTAAAAATACAATTTTAAGGCACGCATGTAAAAGGTTTGCAATTCTGCAATTCACATGAGTGCCTTAAAAATGTAATTTAACAGGTATATCATACAATATTTTTTCTACAAACGTCTTATATATCAACAATTATAATTTATTCATTCTCAATTACAGGACAATACCTACAAAAACTTTTACTTAAACTTGACTGACATTCCATTTTTATATTTTTCTTGACATTACATCAAAACTGCCTATACTGTCAATACGTAAATCATAACAACTATATAGGGCAGTCAATAAGGGTATTTGTCTCCGAATTCCATCCTTCTATATCGATTTACTTGATACTTTCACAGTACGTAGGTAATAGCTCAAGAAACAAAGTCTACCCTATATACTACGGTGCTTTTATCTTGGGGTGGTTCCCACCCCTTCGAGGGGGTGGAAAATTTTTTGGTCAAAACAACCACGGAAGTCACTAGAAAACCTAATTCTAAGTAAAAACTGTTCTATAGTTGTTTTTTGAAAACCCAATACTTTTTGAGTTATTCGTATTTGAAAATTAGCCATTTTCATTGAAAAATTACACCTTTTCGAACGGTTTTGGCGAATACCTTAAAAACTATGCATCTAACTAAAAAAACTCTATTAAACATTTTTGTAGCTTATAAAAAACAAAGATATGCTTCATAAATCTTCTAGTTGTAATACAAAAGAGATATTATGGTTGGTGAAAAGAGTTTGTTTTTTTGGTGCATACTCAAATCGGTGTATTCAACTTGAAATAGAGAAACAGTCGATTTTAAATGTATAATGCTACCAATACCTTTTTTAGTACTTGAAAAGACCTTTCAAACAAGCAATATTACATGTCGGTTACGTGCAGACTAAGCGAGATATGCTGCAAAAGAAATTGATGACTAATGTATTTTAAGAAAAAATGAGAATTATATTTAACCCGTCATCGGCCAGAATTTAAATGCATCGTTTTCTCCTAAAATACCTTTTATTATAGTGTTATTTCTATGTTCAAAAAGTTGGACGGGTTTAAAATGAATGGTTTTTGAAAAAAACAAGATCAAATTACAGAGCGCATTTTTAAATTTTCTTAAAAATCTTCCTTTTTCTCCATGTAACTCGAAAATGATAACAGATAGGAAAAAAGATACCATACAAAAATGTAAGGTTCTTTTAGATAAAAATTTTGTTTTTATTTTTCATTACTGTATCACTTACCATTTTCAAGTTACATGGAGAAAAAGAAAGATTTTTAAGAAAATTTAAAAATGCGCTCTATAACTTGAACTTATTCTTTTCAAAAACCATTAATTTTAAACCCGTCAAACTTTTTAAACATAAAATTAAGACTATAATAAAAGGTATTGCAGAAGAAAAACGATGCATTTAAATTCTGGTGGATGAGAGGTTAAATATACTTCTCATTTTTTCTTAAAATACATTAGCCATAAATATTTTTTGCAGCATATCTCGCTTAGTTTAAATGAAATCGATATTTAATATGGCTCATTTTAAAGGTCTTTTCAAACACTAAAAAAGGTATTGGTAGCATTATACACCTAAAATCGGCGTTTCTCTGTTATTTCAAGTTTAATACACCGATTTGAGCGTGCACCAAAAAAACAACTTTTCACCTACCATATCTTTTTTTGTATTATAACTAGAAGATTCATGAAGAAACTAATCTGTTTGTTATTTTTTATAAGCTACAAAAATGTTTAATATACTTTTTTTAGTTAGATGCATAGTTTTTAAGGTATTTCCAAAAAACTGTCAGAAAAGTTGTCATTTTTCAATGAAAATGGCCAATTGTCAACCACGAATATCTCAAAAAGTATTGAGTTTTCAAAAAAAAAAATCATAGAACAGTTTTTGCTTAGAATTAGGTTCTCTAGACACTTACGTAGTTATTTTGACCAAAAAATGTTCACCCACTTGAAGGGGTGGGAACCGCCCCCAAGATAAAAGCGCACATCGGCATAGGGTAGACTTTGAATTAGGAGATAAGTAGAGGCTATTCCCAAAATTTCATTAAAACCTATGCAGTAGGATAGAATTCGGAGGTAATATTCTATTCTTGCTTCCATTGAGTGGCGTAATAGAATAACATCTACTTTTATTGTTGTTTATTCTAACACATTTTAATAGTTTTTTTCTACAAACGTGTTAAAAATGCAATAATACAGTTTAAATTAAATTTTAAAAATCCCTTCTAGAAAACCTTTATCAAATTGCGCAAGTTGTACTGTTAATATTAATGTTAATAAATGAAATATAAAAAATATTTTGACGTTTGTTGTCAAAATTTGACATTTCAGTTTTAACTGCAGTGCCTTAAAATTTTTAAAGCACTAGTGCTTTAAAGTAACATTTTTAACGCTCCTATGGAGTGCTAAAAGTTGCATTTTTAACACGTTTGTAGAAAAAATAGTTTCTTTTGTCAAATACATAATATATGCAATGTCTACGCAAGTGCAAGAACCCACTACGCCAATGCATTTCTTATAAAAGAGTTGTAGTAGGTCAGCTGGCTGGTAACGCTAAAACTAAATACCGATTCAGATTCTTTTCGGCACGCTTCTCTTCTTTATTAATCAGTTTACCTTCTGACAGCGTATTTCTATCGTTAACAAGTAGTTAGAACAAAAATAACGTCTTCGACAAAATAGGAAATTTCAACAAAATTGTTGGACAGTAAACTTTTATAAATTGTTTATTGATAATCCATATTGGAAAGACATGCTTATAACCAGATAAGCTAAAAACAAACTGAGTGGATAAGAAATTTTGATGATGTTCAGAACTTTTTTATTTTTTTAGAAATTGAACATTAATAATAATAATAAGTTAGGCGAGAATGTGCCGACAGTGTTGAGGTGTTGTGCTTTTTGATAGACATGAGTCCAATTGGACATGTTCACAGGCGGAAAGATAATTTGTTTATTTTTATTTATTTTTGCGGTGCTTGTGTGGACTGGGGAGTGTAGAAGATTCGGATATTTTAAACAAGGTAATGTACTATTATTACTTCTTAATTATTAGAGTTACAGTTCTGAAATTTAATTGAAATAACACACGATTTGTTGCCATTAAAGCATGCGATCTACCATCGCGTTTCTGCTATACTCTGCGGTCTACCTGTGAGGCTAAGCAACACCGTTATCTCTTTTCAGAAGGGTTTGCACACAGATATAAAAGGCAGCAAACCGTTTGTAGGCAGAACGTCTATTGATAAGTAGTAACTAACATTTTCAGGAATATACAGTGTAGGGGAGTGCAATTAGAACGAAAACATGCATTGTTTCGGAAAAATTCAAACAAGCGTTTATTTTTCTAAAACTTTTTTGTTAGTTTATATACTATACATGTTAAAGTAAAAAGTTCTACCCGCAGATTTGGCCGCTAATTGTTTATTAATTGTCTAAACAATAACAATTTTTTTGTATAAATAATTTTAAAAATATCGTTAAATTCATCATTTTACTTTGATCAAATATGTTTCTATTTTGTTTTTGATTATGCTGAATTCGAATATGGCATTGCAATTTGAAAATTCTTATACAGAAGCTCTTATACAGTATGTCTGCTTAGCTAGGGACCACATGTAAAAACTTTTTTATTATCAATTTTACGAGAAAATCTTATTCTTCATAAAATGCTCTGGATAGTCAAAAGTCTAAAACTCAACAATCAGATATCAAATTTTATCAATTTTATACGAGTTATGTCAAAAATATGAATTTCGTTAGAGAGTAAAGTACCTTTATATTCCAGAATATCAAAAAATGATATTATGAAAAGTTGGTTGAAATTAAAAACTGTGTTTAAATATTCAATTACATCATTCTAATCGAAAAAAAATATTAAATTTTTCTCAAATTACGGATATACTCATCATCATTTTATTAACATTATGATAACTATTTTATTTTCACTTTCACGAAAAAAAGTTATTCTTCATAAAATGCTCTCCCTGGTCTAAAATCTAAGATGCAACCATCAGATATTAAACTTTTTTAATTTTATACGAGGTATGTAAAAAATATGAATTTTTCTTAAGAGTTAAGTGCCCTTACTATTCACAATATTTTAATTAGAAGGCAGTAATTGAACACTATAACAAATTTTTTAATTCCAAACAACTTTTCTTAATAACAATTTGCGATATTGTGAAATTAAAAGGTACTTTACTCTTGAGTAAAATTAATTTTTTTTGACATACCTCGTATAAAATTAATTAAATTTGATATTTGATGTTTGCCTTTTAGACTATATACGATGGAGAGTATTTTATAAAGAATAACTTTTCTTCGTAAAACTGATAATAAAAAAGTTATCAATAGGTTCCAAGTTACGCATACTGTATATGTGCTAAAAAAAATTTTTTGCTGAACATTTATTATTGTTGAAGCTTATTATTAAATGTATTTTAGGTAAGTTTTACCGAAAAAAGTTTTGATCACTTTGTATAAACATTTTTTTAGCTGGTAATTTTAGGTTTTTGTATTGCACTTTTGTTATCTTTCTAAATTTTCTCAAAAAGAAATAGTTCATTTCACTTCTAAAGTAAAATAATTTAGTGCATTTTAAAGACTAAATCCTAAGCTTTAAAAAATCGCTTGCAAAACTGTAATAGATCTGTTCAGACTTGAGTAATACTGTCTTAAAATGGTGGTAATTCCATAAAACTACGAAAATTTCAAAAATTACATTTTTTGAGACGTCATATTATTTGAAATAAATTTTTGAGATTTTTTTTTTGAATGAAACATCATTTAGTAAGACGCTTAAAATGTAAGTTTTGCAAAATTGAGAGTTTTATAAGAAAAATTATATTAGTTACACATTCTTAAATCATTTTTACACAAAACTCATCTAAGGCTCACTTTCCGCTCACACCGTACTTATGCCCATAAATTTTATTTATTTCTATTATAACCATAAGATAGCTTAATTATTCTTCTTTCATGTTCAATTTGTAAAATTTCATTTGATCCATTAGTTAAAGAATTAAATTAAAATAACTCAACCGTGCACTTCGCCGTATTCTAGTTTACAGTGCGCCAATGTTTGTGAGAAGGGTGACTTTAGCGTTATAAATAAAAAATTATAGAAGATACAGATTTAATTTTAGAAAATTGTTTATAAGGTTTTTTTTGTAAAATTTTCTGAATTTTTTAATGGTTTTTAATCAGTTTTTTTTCTAAAATTTATATTTTCGGAGTTATTTAAAAAAACATCGAATTTCGCAGTTCATTTGTTTAATAAAAAATGAAGCACCCATTTTTCGAGTAGAACTTTTTGATATGTTGTTTATTAAACATTTCTTAATGAAATTACAAAAAGTTCTATCTTGTTTGATTTTTTCCGAAGTGAAAATCTATATGCACTCCCCTAGTAACCTTACATATTTCTTTACTATTATAAACATAACACCATAATATTCTTGGTTAGGTTGCCTGCATGACTTTTTTAAGCTAGAATGATTTAATGCTTTTCTCTCTTAAATTAAGGTACATAAATCTTCTCTTTAATAATAATAATTATGCTGTATCGTATTGTAAATAATTAGGTTACTTATAATTTTTTTTTGTAAATAGTTGGGGTGCATAAATTATTTCTACCCCTTCATTTTACATTTTTTAATTTCTTCCAAATGTTTATTACTTGTTAATAAATATTAGTTTCTACAAGAGTTTTTTGCATTTCGTTATATTGCGCAAATCCTTCAGGAATTTTCAAATTGCTATCGGTACACCGCCCACTGCAAATCTATCATTTATAACATAACTGGATATAATAGAGCACAACGGCACAGGTAAAATAGACCACCATCATCGTGGTAGACTGGTAGACCGCATACTATAGTAGCGGATTTCGATTTCCACCTCAGAAAGTTTTCTCAAGATATAAATTAATCAAATTGTTTTTTTAATAGTGTCTTTGAAAGAACAAATATTTTTCTGATAGATTAATTTTACCTGATTGATTCATAACGGCAATAATAATTATTGAGATAAACTCGTATTATAATATATTATTAAGTTTTTAAGCACAGAACTTTAAAATGAGATCGTCAGTATTTTTCGGATGTGTTCTTGGCACACTTTTATTGAATAATACTGTATTTTATTACATACAATCAACATCCCAGAGAACAGCAGTTCTCGCCAGCGACACACAACCCCCGTACACAGAGCCGTGCGGTACATCTTTTCAATATGATGCAAGTCCTCGAAATACCGCCCCCTAAATATTATTGAAACTTAACTTTTATTTTTATTAAGGAGGTAGGCGCAAAAAAAAAATTTGGGGGGTCTAAGGGAATCCAATGCTATTTAAATGCATTCATTTTTTCGAAACCTGAGAAAACTAATTAATATTTTTGAAAAATTTAAATGCAGAGTGAAAGATTACATTGTTACCGAGGGCTTAGTATAAAATCCCTTAAAAAAAGAAAAAAGATTTTTTAATGAAATACACTGCGGTGCAAAAAAATCGATCCACTAAAAATTTGGTCATTTTTGATGTATCGAATTTCCTAAACCTGTTGTCCGATTTAAGTAATTTTTTACCACGTTATAGCCTTATTCATGGACAATATCGCTGTAATAATATTGTTGCTAGACAATTGTAGCAATAATATTATTACAGCGATATTGTGAATTAATAAGGCTATAACATGGTAAAAAACCGCTTAAATTGGACAACAGGTTTAGGAAATTCAAAACATCAAAAATTACCAAATTTTTAGTGTATCGATTTTTTTGCACCGCAGTGTATTTGAAACTAAAAATCAGTGAGAACTCTATTGAAATAAGTGCTAAATTTTTTTGTATTGTTTGTTTTATGGAGCTTCGTAAATAAATTATTAATAATTTTTAATTTTGAAAAACTTCTTTCTTCACTAACTACCGAGACAAACAGTGTTAATAAAATTCTTAGTGATACAACTACATTCGGGTATAAAGAAATTAGATCATTTTAGCAGAAATAGTTCAAAACCTCTAAAGGTATCATTTAGGATATATCACGCAATTCTTCTAGAAGATCGTTTGTCTCTATATCAGATTGCTTTTCTTTTTCTATTGAAAGTATTGAATGAAAATTCATACAATATTTTTCTGGTGTTTTATCATCCATGTCCCTAAATTTGAAAATATCATATAAAAATTTAAAATCTTTATTATGAGTTTCTAGAAGCGAAAATCGATCAATCAAAGAATTAACGGCAATGTCTAAAATATAGCTGAACGAAAGAGCTCGTCCACAGATTTTTCGTAATCAAATAAACGCTATTTTCTCTTGGCTCGAATTTCATTTTCACCTGGAAATTCGGAACTTATAGATATTAAGATTTTCTCAAATTTCATTAAATTTTTATTTAAGTTGGTCATTCGCCATATTGTCTGTAACTTTTCATTTCTTCTATAGTTTCTGACATTTTTATACAATCTGACATTTTTTTTTATTTTACTGATTATGCCGCCCCCTTGTCATGCCGCCTGATGCGACTGCCTCGCCTCATCATAGCACCGCATGTCCATGCCCGTACATGCGACACTATTATATACACGAAATTTTCGACTTTCTAAATTTGACTGAATTGAAAATTTGGCTAAATTCCATCTTAAAGTTTAGGAAAAGGCTCGCCCATTCTTATGTTAACCATCCATTGTGGTCCAAGGGTGTGGATTTTAACGCCCTTCCCACTGGTCTGTTTTTCGTTCTCTTCGTCAAAACTCCCAAATATTTTAAAAGTTTACATCCGACCTTTGCGGCTTCTGATAATGCTGATTATTATCTTTCCAACGGATGTTTAATTTTGAAAATCGGTTATATCGTTCAAAAGTTACCGAGCTCAGAAACATTACTCAATTTCTATTAAAAAATGGGAATATGTTTGTATGTATGTATGTATGTATGTATGTGTGTATGTGTGTGGAAAAGTAACATCGATCTAAATTTTTTCTCTGTGTTTCAAGAGGGGGTTAGGGCCGAATCAGAACCGGTGTAGTTTGTAACTTTCGACCACCCATAAGCCAGTTATAAGACTGGGTAGGTACAAAATGGCATATTTTTTGGGGGTAAAGGTTTTGGGTTCAAGGAGAGACAGGAAACCCGCGAATAAACCAAATCAATAGCGTTGAGATAAGCTTTCGAGTGGTGCCTAAGCGGTCAGGATCAGACATACATACGGCTTAGTATATCCAGAAAACTGAAAAACTAAACTTTGAAAATTTTGGTTTCTCGACAATTACTCAAAATTTCAACCTACGAATTGCACCATAACTGAGCGTTTATATGAGAACTATAGACACGTCTAACGGTGTATACCTTATATCTGGGAAAATTTAAATTTTTACGTTATAGCCTTTTCGGAAACGGTTTATCAAGCTCAGTAGTTCCAGCAATACCTTCAGTTATCATACGTGACCTTGGATGCAACAGATACTATTTGTCAATAGGTTTCAAATTCATGTTTAGTGATCAAAATCGGTTAAGCCATTTCGAAGTTATCGAGTTCCAAAAGTATAATCCATTTAACCATGATCGCCGAAATGGTTTATACAGTTGTAGTAGTTACGACGCTAAATTTGATGGGGCAATCCGAGAGCATTTACCGGCCATCCCAATATTTCTGTTCAATCTAATTCGAAGAGAAAAAAGTCTAGAGTAAGTTCGATAGACCCTAGATCATTTGGGTGATAATGAGAAAAAGGATACCATTTATAACGCTTAATGTGTAATCAAGAAACATTACATCCAACTTTATACATTTAATTTATAAATAACGTTAAAAAACTCCTGACACAAGAATAAAAGCCGCTAAACGCCTTAAAAATGTGTGGCGCATACAATATTCCAACTACAAAAGAGCTGATATGAATTTTACGTGGCGCGAAAACGTGTTTTAATTTTGATGGAAAATAAAGTTCTGTTGTTCTGAAGCTATTACCTTGTGGCATTTTTATAATCAATTATTTTTCAAATGGGAAATAAGCTTCAATTTTACCAAAAAAATGATTTAATTAACGTTTCTACGCCCAAGTCGGGTGTCGTTGTCAAAATAAAAAATAATACTAAATTAAACAAAAATGTTGTTGCTTAGTAAAAAATTCTTCTAATAATTTATTTAATCTGACTCATTTATGTCGTCCCAGGAACGCAACTCATCAATATTGCCAATATCATTTTAAAGTCTTCTACTTTATAATGTATAACACATGTGTGAATTGCCGATATAAATGAGTCAGATTAAATACATTATTAGAAGAATTTTTTGCTAAACAACAACATTTTTGTTTAATTTAGTATTATTTTTTATTTTGACAACGACACCCGACTTGGGCGTCGAAACATTAATAAAATCATTGCTTTGGTAAAATTGTGGCTTGTTTCCCATTGAAAATAATTGATCATAAAGTTCTGGTTTTATTTTAAAAGAATTTTTCATAACATTTGCTAAATTTGAAGTTAAACGCGCCACAAAAGAGTACAGTTTAAATTTTGAAGCTATTTTGTGGAGCGTTTTACTTCAAATTTAGTAAATATTATGGAAAAATCTTTTAAAATAAAACTAGAATTTTATTTTCTATCAAAATGAAAATACATTTTTGGTCCTCTTAAAATTGATATCGGCTCTTTTTTAGCTGTAATATTGTATGCGCCACTCATTTTTTCGACGTTTAGCGGTTTTTTATTCTTGTTTAACAGAGTAATTATTGATTAATATGATAAAGCTCAATAGAACCGCTATAATAATAGATAGTAATAAAAGTTAATAACCAAAATTATAGGAAATATTCAGATTCGCTCTACAATGTTACAGGGTGTTCGATAACCTAATGGCAGACCAATCTTATGTTTTTTAAGTGAAACCTATATGAAACAAAATATATTTTATTTTATATTCAAAATTTTCTTCACTTCCATACTACAATAATGTACATTTTTTTTATGTTATAGGTATAGGATATTTACAAAGTTATAATCAATTGTCTATCAAAATCGTAAAAAGTTCAAGAGCGTATTTAAAAAATAAACACAACATCAAAGATTTATTGCTGCTATATCTTTTTATTGATTGTCCAAATTTTCAAAAGTTATTTTTTTGGGCCTTGGGAGTTATGCCCATTTAGCCAGCACCAAATAAACTAAAAACTATATAATCCTAACAAGCACCGATATTATGACGAACGCAAAAAAATACGACAAAAGATGGAAAAAGAAAAAACACTTTTCACACCCAGGGATCGATCAGGGTGACTAACCACAGAATAAGTAGACCACGGAGACAAGGGATATTATGACCAGGAGAAAAACAAAGGTTACTCAAAGCTAATCCTAATCCAAAGTTTTAATTTACAAGAGTTGAGAAAATTTTAAAGAATATTAAAAATTGATATTTTATATAGAGCCAGTAAATTCATGAAATTGTAAGGGGGAAAAATGTTTTCTTGCATTATCTAAATGTATAATTTATTTCTATGTATGTTAAACTTGTTACATGCAAAAAAATGTGATTTAAATCGCTTGGTATATTACACATTTCACATAAATCAAACACTATCAAACCAATTTTGAACAAGTGAGACGGGAAAACAGGCATGTCCAAATTTTCGACGGCATGGTAACAATATCATATCTCGACAAATTTAATCCTAATTTTTTGTGGCAGTACTGCGTTGGACTCTCTGGATGTAAAAGTGTGTAACTTGTCGGGTGGTTTACGCAATATTGTTTCCATCTATATTTCCAGCTATACTTTAAATTATTTTTACTTATCGAAATGCATTCTTGTAGCCCAATATTTGAAATTTCCTCGCCGATTAAACTACCGTCTTTCGCTAACTCATCTACTTTTTCGTTATTTTGGAGACCAATGTGCGCTTTAAGTCAAGTAAAAACTATATAGAATTGTCTACTCGTTAGGTCAGATATTAGTATTTTTAATTCTATTATAAAGGGATTAGTGCTTACAGAATTTGCATCTAGTTGGCTAGAGAAACTTTTTGGGACTGATAAAGAGCCAGACAGTATGTTTATTTTTTTGATATCATGGTTGTCGGAGAATTGGCATGCTTTTAAAATATCTATTGCTTCAGCGGAAAATGTTGATGTCATGGAATTAAGTTTTAATTTTTTTTTCAACATTAAATGTTGGTATATAAAAAGCACAACCTACTCCATTAGTTTGTTATAAAGCATCCGTGTACACTTGTATATGGTTAGGGTATCTTTTTTTTTATTGTTGTAATATTTACAATCTGTCCTTAACTAAGAACAATAGGTAAATTCTTTGACAAAAATTGAAAATTTGACCTGTAGAGGGAGATCCAGTGATCACCCTCTTTACATAAATTAAATTAAAACAAGTTAAAAGTTTAGTTATCACAGATTATTCGAATCTTCTTGCTAGGTCCACTACTTTGAATCTCTTCAGGCGTCGTACATCATTGTGGTCATCAGTGAGGTTGCTGGCTAACTCGTTTGGATGAGATTCTAATCTCTTGGAATATTTTTTGTAATATTCTATTATTACTGTTTTTATGGATGGCACATTGAGGTCTTGCTCTATCACATAGTTTGGCACGTACCAAGGGGCATTCAGCATTGTTCTAAGGACTTTGTTCTGGAATCTCTGCAGTATTTCTAGGTTAGTTTGACTGGCTGTCCCCCAAAGTTGGATACCATAGGTCCACACTGGTTTTAATATAGATTTATATATCAGCAGTTTGTTTTCAAGAGACAGTTGAGAATTACGACTGATGATCCAGTACATGTCTCGGAATTTTATTCCTAGTTGTTTTCTTTTTGTTAAAATGTGCTTTTGCCAAGTTAATCTCCTATCAAGATGGATTCCTAGGTACTTGACAGTATCGGTTTGTGGGAGTTGCGTTTCGTTTAGTGTTACAGATGGACATGTTTGTCTTTTCATGGTGAAGGTTACATGGATGGATTTACTCTCATTTGCCTTTAGCTTCCATTTTTTAAGCCATCTTTGTATATTATTAAGGTCTTTCTGAAGGATTCCGGATGCTGTATTTGGATCATGGTGAGAGGCTAGTACAGCAGTGTCATCAGCAAAAGTTGCACACGTTGTTCTGTTACTTGTGGGCAGGTCAGCAGTGTAGATCAAGTACAATATCGGTCCCAAGACACTTCCTTGTGGTACTCCGGCTTTTATTGGTCTTAGGCTTGTGTATTTATTATCCTGCTTGACTAGGAAATGTCGGTTGGAAATGTAGCTTTTTAGGATTTGAAAAAAAGGATGGGAAACGTTTTTCTTTAGTTTAAAGAGCATACCAGCATGCCATACCTTGTCGAAGGCCTGACCAATGTCAAGGAATGCAGCAGAACAATACCTTTTATTTTCTAAATCACTTCTGATGTGTTTTACCAGTCTATGTATCTGTTCTATCGTTCCGTGTTGTGTTCTGAACCCAAATTGGTGTTGGGGAATTATTTTCCTTTTTTCTATAACTGGGGATAATTGTTTAAGGAGAAGTTTTTCCAAGATTTTTGATAGAACAGGTAGCAGGCTTATTGGTCTGTATGAAGTCACCTGAGTTCTATTTTTCCCTGGCTTAGGTATGAGAATAATTTAAGCAACTTTCCATTGTTCTGGGTAGTATCCTAGCCTAAATATTGCATTAAATACTTGCGTTATCATCTTCAGACCTTTTCATGTCAATTGTTGCAGTACTTTCCCGTTGATCAGGTCATACCCTGGAGCTTTTTTTTTGGACTGATTTTATGCTGGATAATATTTCTAACTTCTTTAGTCGTGATTTTTTGTATAGGTAAGTCCATCTGGTAGGGCGATTCCAGGAAGTCATTTATTTCTTCCTCTGTGTCACCATCTTCTATGGGATATGGCTGGAATACATTTGTGAGGTGATTTGCAAATGCTTCGGATTTTTGTTTATTATTTCTACACCAGTTTCCCTCTTGGTTCCGTATTGGTGGTATTTGTTGTTTCGGGTGTTTGATTTTTCTCGTGGCCTTCCAAAGGGAATATTCACTATCTGCGTTTGCTGATAAACCTGTAAGATATTCTTGTATTTTATTATTTTTGATATTATGCAATTGTAGTTTAATTTCCTTGGTGATTTTATTTAATTTTGTCTTTTTCTCAGGTGTTCTTTTTCTTCGCCACTCCTCTTTTATGTTTCTCTTTCTAGCAATCATTTCATTTATTACAGTTGGGCAATGCTCTTTAAATTCTGTTTGGTAGCAGTCAGGGGTAGCATACCAAGCACCTTCTTGTATAGATTTCTGAAGATTTTCTACTGCTGCGTAGATGTCACTTACTGTTTTCAACGGGATATTTATGTTAATCAGTTCATTTAGTTTAGTCTTGAAAATGCTCCAGTCTGTTTTGTTACTGTATAGTGATGGTTGTTTAGTACTGTTTGTTATTTGTGCATACCATGTCGCGATTACCCTAGAGTGGTCAGAGGGTAGATCGTAACAAGATTCTACTTTTATTTAACATTAATTCGTTTAACAATATAGAAGTCGAGTAGATCAGGTATTTTTGCATTTTCGGCAGGCCAGTAAGTTGGTTCCCTTGTGGTGAGATAATTTGCATTGGTCGCGTTTATAGCTTAAAGAAGTTCTCTGCCTTTTGTGGTAATAATTCTGGATCCCCAGGTCGTATGCTTAGAATTAAAATCTCCTCCTGCTATAAATCTATTTCCAATGTTTTAAAGAAATTTTCAAACTGTTCCGTTTTGTTATTGTGCTTTGGCGGACAGTATATAGCTGATACTGTTAGTGGGCCTAGTTGATCTTCCACAACAATGCTGGTGGCCTGTAGATAGTCGCATTCATGTTTTTGTATTTCGTAGGTTAGGGTATCTAGCAGTATAATTATTAAGAATGCATTTGCTAAGTAGCATAATTTCAGAGTAAATTTCGATTTTTAAGATCTCTAAGGTCTTGAAAAAGTCTGATGGCGGTGGATTTTTAATAATGTCACTAATATTACAAGTATTTCGAAAAGTTGTGCATAATGTGGGAGACGAATTTTTTGACCAATACTTTATTGTTAGATCGAAAGTGTTTAACATAGAAATTTTATGGATCAAATTCGGGTCTTTTGTATATGATTTTTGAACAAACTTAGATCTAATTAAGGTTCCAAAGCTTCCGCTCGCAAATGTTCGTTAGGGGTAGAGCACATAGCCTTAAACACAGTCTTAAAGCAGCGTTTTGTATCACATCTAGTCGTCTTAAAATGTGAAAACTAGCCGATCCATAGAATAGACACCCATAGTCCAATACTGACCTGATCAAGGACTTATAAAACATTAAACATGTTTGTGGGTCGAATCCTCACCATCTTTGTCAAATAAGTTTTAGAAAGTTTATTCCTTTGCAAACTGGTGTTTTTATTTTTTTGATAAATGGTTTCCAGTTCAGTTTCTTGTCTAAAATAATGCCGAGATAAGTTACTATATTTGAAATAGGAATGTTCATTTCATTCATGCTGATATTATCTATTTGTGGTGTATTATGCCTTGTAAAAAACATAATATTTGATATTTTTCTGTTGATAGTGAAAATCCAATTGAATTAATTTTGCTATGAGTGCACTTATGTTTAACTTCAGGTTCTGTGTACATTTTTCAAGATTTTTTTCAGTGTTATATATGACAAAGTCATCAGCATATTGTATGATGTTATAATTATTAGTTTTTACATAAATTTCTCTGGTATATATGTTAAAAAGAAGAGGTGACATGACTGAGCCCTGTGGTAAACCCACCAAAGGTAAACGGGGGGCATATTTACAGATGCTCCTATAGGTACTACGGCACCCGAGTGCTGAAATCGGTTAGCCTTTGATATACACTATTACGCTACAAACACTCATTGATTTAGGCACCTATAAAATTGTAAGACAACTATTAACTTATGGTGCCAAGTTTTAATTGCAATTAATATTATTGTAAGTATTGTATATTTCAATTTTTTGCTTGAAAAACAGGAATAGAAATGTCGAAACTGCAATAAATCAAGCATAGAATGTGTTTTTTGACTCAAAGAAACAAATAAAACAAAAATTATTAAAAACGCCAATGAATAAAAAACAAATAAATATTTTTTATTTTTATTTATTTATAAATACGGATATAATTACTCGTATACAGTGCGTCTATAAAGTAACGCATAAATTCATTATTAGTTAAATAAACAACATTAATAGAAATTACATGTCAATTTTTGATTTTAATTTATGATTTTTTTGGCATAGGTATTGCAGCGTGACTAGTGTAATTATTCTTTTTCTCATGATCATCTTTCAGTGCGTCACAGTTTTTCGAATTCTCTCTAACGCATTAAATTGTATGTGACAGAAAAAAAGGCACGTCGCTGAATACTTTGGTAATTATTCTAGTTCGGTGATTATTCTAGTTGTCAGTAGATGGCGCCATAATCAAAAAAGAATTATTTATTAAATAAAATAATAATATTATCAATATAATCTGTACAATTTATAAGACTATACAAATGAAAGAAAATACCATTTTATAAATGCAATAGACACAATTGATTTGGTTTTATTCCAAATTGAAAATAAAATTTGACAACTGTCAGATTTAACTAAAATGTCACGTTAGAATAAATGTCATAAATGTGTATTATCACGGACTTACCTTTTTTTCTATAATTTGTGACGCACTGAAAAATGTTCATGAAAAGGAGAATACTTCTAATTACAATAAAACTAGCGGTTCGTAATTTATATACGACTTTATTTTTTATTTATACAAGTTTACTTTACAAACTTTAGCTTAAGACTAACTCTATTTACAAATATGTCCTATTTATATATGCGATACAGATATTCCAGAAATATCTATATATCTCCAGCTATGTCCATGTGACCGCTTGCACGTCATCGGCGCTGCATCGGCGTATCTCGAAACATCGATAGTGTTCTGCCTGTCCTAAGACGGGAGCTGGTATACGAGGGTAGGTCAATAATTATTTTGTTACACTGCTCCCCTCTTAAGATCTGAGCGTCCCGATCAGCAACTCTAGATGGCCCAGGATGGCGGAATCTACAGGATTCTCCAGCTCTGCATACACCCCTAGAAAAGAAGTAACAGTCTACTGTCTTTGAAGGGTATGACATCTTCGGGTTCATGCAACACACAGTAATCCGTACGCCAGTTTCTCTGAAGATCACTTCCAGCATGCTTCTCACAATCTTCCAATCCAGATTTTCTACTGCATGGCCAATTTTTGGTAAAGCCAAATCTTTGATGTCATAATTACAGACCATTTCCTTTAAATTAGTTAGAGCACGCCATATGTTCTCGTAGCTTGGCGTGTCCGTATAAGACTTCCTGGTCACTATATACAGCAAAGATCGAGGACCATCTTCCAATCGCAATACTCTTCCAATTTTAGGTTGTTGATTCCTTAACTCGTCCAGGCGGCCGAACTTTCTATTGAATACGGACGAGATTCCTTTAGTCATCTCGAGGTCTTGTGCAACACAGTGGGCTAGAGAGACGTTTTCTGGAACACCAAACAGATCTTGCTGAACTTCTGTGGTCACGCTGAATCTAGCACTCTTTCTTTCTGCGTAATTTGACATAAATTGATTAAAACTTGGCTGTGCGACATCTTTCATCTCCTGTTGGAGGACTCGTGCTTCTTCTGTTTCATTTGAGCCAGCATATGGTGCAAGACGATTTATGTGAATATCTTTTGGTTTACCGTTTGGCAACTTCTTAATTCTATATATTACGTCATTTATTTTCTTCTTAACTTCATACGGACCTTCCCATTGTCTTTGCAGTTTAGGACACAAGCCTCGACGACGTTGCGGATTATAAAGCCAGACAAGATCACCTACTTCGAAGCTTTCATTCTTGCATCGAGAATCATATTGATCTTTCATTCTGTCACTGGCTATCTGGATGTGTTGTCGGGCAAGTTCATGAATGTTGTTCATTCGTAATTTCAGGCGGTCAACGTAGTCTTCGCCTGCAACATGTTCCTCGGAAGGTCCGCAGCCAAACTCTAGGTCGCAGGGCAACCGAACTTCACGACCCAACATCAGGCAGGTTGGTGTTTGACCTGTAGTTTCATTTACGGCCGAGCGGTAGGCCATCAGGAATAAATGAATGTGTTGGTCCCAATCTCGCTGATGTTCAGATACAACTTTGGACAAGTGTTTACCCATCGTTCGGTTCATCCTCTCGACCATCCCATCTGATTGAGGATGCAGGGGTGTTGTTCTGGTCTTATTGGCACCAATCAATTTACAAACGTTTTGGAAAAGAGCTGACTCAAAGTTTCGCCCTTGGTCGGAGTGGATCTCCAAGGGAACACCAAATCGGCTGAAGAATTCTCTAACAAGTACCTCTGCAACGGTAGCAGCTTCTTGATTTGGTAATGCATAGGCCTCGGTCCATTTCGTAAAATAATCCATGGCTACCAGGATGTATTTATTTCCAGCATCAGTTTCTGGAAATGGACCTGCAATGTCGATTGCTACTCTTTCCATAGGACTGCCAACATTATACTGTCTCATGGGTGCTCTCTTTTTACCAACTGGACCATTACCGGATGCACACAGTTCACATTTCTGGCACCATCTTCTTACATCATCTTTACAGTTCACCCAATAGAACCGTTCTCGAACCTTTTGCAGAGTCTTCGTAATACCAAAGTGTCCACCTGATGTACCGTCATGCAACTGACGCAATACTTCTGACACTTTACTTTTAGGTACAATCAACTGAAGCTTAGATTCTGTATCATCATCGTTCTCAAAGGTTCTGTACAAAAGATCATCTTTTAGTATCAGGCAATTCCATTGGCTCCAGTAGGCCTTGACTTCCGGACTACATGCACTAATGTTTTGCCAACTAGGTCTCTCACCTCGACGCATCCAATCCAATACTCTTTTTATACATGGATCATCTTCTTGGGCGTGTTGTAACTGTTGGGGCTGCCATTGTTCATTAACTACGGTAGTTCGTCTCACAGGGCAACGCTGTTCCTCTACTCTAAGCCGGTGATTACAACTTTCACCGCATGGCCGTATCGAGAAAGCATCTATATTTGAACGAACTCTTCCAGCCCTCTTCACGCGTCTCTTCGGCATCGTGTCACGAATCACCCTCCGTACCATTTCCACCAAACGTTCATCTTTTCTCTTATCGCCTTTTTCCATGGCTATTACTCCATTGTTTCGTGAAGCTTGGCTAGCTGCTTCGTGTTCCAAGGCAATAGCAAGTGCTTCATCTAAAACTTTCGGTCTTGCTAGTCGTAAAGCTTTCTCTATTTCACTATCTTTCAGCCCATTGACGAAGGTATCTACTGCAATTTCTTCTAAAACGCTGTCTGGCACCTCTGGATAAGCCAACGGCACCACACGAGCCACATCTGCTTCAAATTCTTGCAGATTCTCACTTGCTCGTTGACTTCTACTTCGCAGTTGTGCTTTGTATACTTGTTGTAGATGGGCATCTCCATAGCGTTTTTCTAGACGAGTGAACAAGGTCTGGTAACAATTTTCTTGACCCTTGGGAATTGACCTTAATATATCTGCAGCATCACCTCGTAAAGCAGCAGTCAAGGAAACAGCCTTTTCTTGTTCGGTCCAATGATTGGCGGTCGCAATAGCTTCAAACTGTCTAAGATATATGGACCAAGAGGACTTTCCATCAAATGGTGGTAATTTGAATCTCATATTATGCGACGTTTCGTCTCTCGGTAGTTCATCTTTCACTAAAGGATCTAACGCTGCTGCATTAACTGATGGTTGCACTTTTGTATCGGTTATCATGCTCTCTAATTCTTTGATCTTCTCTTCTACGGCCAAAACTACTGCATTAACTGAAGGTAGCACTTTCGTATTGGTTACCATAGTCTCTAGTTGTTTGATCTTATCTTCTAACATTTCTTTACTGTCGTCTACGCTTTTCTGTATCTTATCGAATGTTCTAGAAACCTCTTCAAATTTCTCGTCGTTCTGTCTACAAACGTCTTTAATTACTTGAGAAACACTTTCAAATTTCTCGTTGCTCTGTCTACAAACTTCTTTAATTACTTGAGAAGTCTCGTCAAATCTTTTAGCAACATTTTCGAATTTATCGTCGCTTTTTCTACTAACTTCTTCAAGTTTTTCGTTGTTTTTTCTAGAAGTTTCATCGATCGTTTCAGAAACAGTTTTTAATTTCGATAAGATTACTTGCTCTGCTGACTGGAAGTGGAACGTCTCTGGGTCATCTCCGTTCTTCGTGAGGACATCCTTGAGTCGTGCTTGTAGGACTATCTTGCACCCACTGCTGTCTAATTCGTACTCTTCTAATTGTTCACGGAGCTGTTTTATGGTCAGTTCTTGTAGCAACATCTTTGGTCGGCACACACGTACTTTTCAAAATGTCTAAGTCTTTCCGAATACCGAACAATCAACGCACTTCAATTATTAACGACGAATAAAGTTCAAAAGTCTTTTAAAAGTCTTTCCGAATACCGAACAATTAACGCACTCCGATTATTCTCGACGAATAAAGTTCAAAAGTCTTTTTTTTTTCACTTTTCATTTATTTACACTCCACACCGTTAACACCACTGCAGCGTGACTAGTGTAATTACTTCTAATTACAATAAAACTAGCGGTTCGTAATTTATATACGACTTTATTTTTTATTTATACAAGTTTACTTTACAAACTTTAGCTTAAGACTAACTCTATTTACAAATATGTCCTATTTATATATGCGATACAGATATTCCAGAAATATCTATATATCTCCAGCTATGTCCATGTGACCGCTTGCACGTCATCGGCGCTGCATCGGCGTATCTCGAAACATCGATAGTGTTCTGCCTGTCCTAAGACGGGAGCTGGTATACGAGGGTAGGTCAATAATTATTTTGTTACAGTATCATACTAGTGATATTTTTAATATCACTAGTAAGATAATATCAGTAGATATAATGACTTTACGTAATCGATGGTCCTGTGCTAGCTCATTTGAAAGGAAATTCAATTCCCTTTTTAATATTATAGACACTAACATAATTATTGTCAGAGAACAGAAGTAAAAATGTCTATTTCAAAAATAAACATTACTTTTGGAAATCCATGAGAAAAATAAATTTCTTGTAGCTGGCTGTATACCATAATTCACAAAAATACTAGATTTGTTGTATAAGGTATATTTTAAAATACCCTAAATAAAGAGTAACAAGACAAAACGTTTTCGGATTAAGAAATCCATCATCAGTGTTCTAAAAGCCCTAAAATTAAGTGTAACCTAATTAATTGAGAAAAAGTTAAAAAATTGACAGAGGTTTAAAAAAAACAAGAGGCCATACTTACAAAAAATAGCATGCCTGAGCCACCAAAATGTGTTGGGTAAAAACTTTTTAAATGTAAAAGAATATGTTATGTTACATATTTATATAAAGTGTAAATGATGTTCTAGATATGTAAGTAAGTAAGTAAGTAAGTAAGTAAGTAAGGTATGCTTTATTGTCAAAAAATTTACCAATTTATGGACAAAGCTTATACAAAATAAAAAAAATACAATAAAAAACTACAAACAAAACAAAAACAGAAACAGACACCAAGTAAATGGCGTGAGTTATACTACTTAATATAATTTTATAGTTATTAAGTACACATTAAAAAATTAAAAATTTTGCAAACAATATGTATACAACGTCAGAGCAAAAAGAAGGCGAACGGGGAAAAGGGAAAGGGAAAGCAAATCAAAAGTTCTATGGCGCTGCAAATATGTACAAAAGTACTCGAAAGTAATAATCCTGCAAGTCAATTTGCTGAATTCAAATCGTTTATAAAAAGTCATTCACTGTATAAAAAGCTTTCTCTAGCGAATAAGCTTTCAAGGCCTTCCGAAAAGCGGGAAATGCTGCAGAAGATTTGATGTTAGATGGCAGGTGATTGTACATTTTTCTCGAATTGTATAGTATAGAGCACTTAACCAGCTCAGACCGTGGGGTCGGCAGATAAAGATTATGATCCACGTTTCTAAGGGGATAGTTGTGAGTGGGTCTCTCTGGACCTTCTGATGCATGTTTGCGGATTAAACAAACGGATTCAAAAACAAACAAAGAAGGAAAAGTTAATATTTTAAATTTTTTAAAGAATTCCTGGCAATGAACTCTGCTATTGAGTCTCAGGGAGTAACGAAGAGCTCTCTTTTTTAGTTTAAAAATACGCTCAAATTGAGTCGCACAACACGTACCCCAGAATGGAAGGGCGTGCCGAAGATGAGACTCAAAAAGGGCACAATAAACCGTCCTAGATGTTGACAAATTCATTTCCGTAGCAACTGATCTTAGCGCAAAACAAGCAGAACTTAATTTTTTGTGTAAGGCATCAATGTGCAAGTTCCATTTTAGAGACTTATCCACAACAAGCCCTAAGAACTTTACCGATTCAACTACCTCTAGACTGTTATTAAGTACAAAAGGTTGCATCATACTGTTGTAAGGTAGGACTTTGGTTTTGGAAACGTTAAATAACAGGAGACTCGAATCGCACCACGATTTAATGGTGACTAGGTCTGTAGCTATGGTATTGCGAAGATCCATAATATCCGTGTTACTCCAAGTAATACTAGTATCATCTGCAAAGAGACATATTTTACCTTTAATGTTCAGACTAGAGATGTCATTTATGTATATCAGAAACAATATAGGGCCTAGAACTGAACCCTGAGGTACCCCACATTCTAATGGCATGCAAGAAGACGTCTTCGTGTCAACCCTTACAAACTGGATGTTACCCAGAGCAACACAGGACTCTTCCCACGTGGTTAGAATTTTTTTGGAGAAAACCTCACATATTGGATTTCAATGGCCAACTGACAACTGAATTCAAGAGCAACACAGAATGACGTTAAGAACTGTCAATGTAACCTAGTTGTATTATTATTTCAGCCACAACGTTAAAATATTATTTTAATATTTGAGAAAAAACAGTATCAAATTTACATATGTTGGAGTTAAAGTTATTAGCAAATAGATACATTTTTTTTATATTCCATTAATTAAGTAATCAAATAGGAAAATAAAATATTTACGTTACCAGAAGTTATGCAGTCAACAATACCAATAGTTGTTGTATTAGTATACATAATTGACTGTATAACTTCTGGTAACGTAGAAATTTTATTTTCCCATTTGATTACTTAATTAATGGATTATTTAAAAAAAAATTTCATCTACATATTTGCGAATAACTTTAACTCCAACATATGTAAATTTGATACTGTTTTTTATCTCAAATATTAAAATAATCTTTTAAAGTTGTGGCTGAAATAATAATACAACTAGGTTACATTGACAGTTCTTAACGTCATTCTGGGTTGCTCTTGAATTCAGTTGTCAGTTGGCCATTGAAATCCAATATGTGAGGTTTTCTCCAAAGAAATTCCAACCACGTGGGAAGAGTCCGGTTTTGCCCTGGGTAACATCCAGGCATATCTAGAATATCATTTACACTTTATATAAATATGTAACATAACATAATCTTTTACATTTAAAGGGTTTTTACCCAACACATTTTGGTGTCTCAGGCATGCTATTTTTTTTAAGTATGGCCTCTTGTTTTTTTAAAGCTTCTGTCACTTTTTTAACTTTTTCTCAAGTAATTAGGTTGTACTTAATTTTAGGACTTTTAGAACACTGATGATGGATTTCTTAATCCGAAAACGTTTTGTCTTGTGACCCTTATTTAGGGTATTTTAAAATATACCTTTTACAACAAATCTAGTATTATTTTGTATTACTTTTGGTTTAAATTCAATTTTTAAGCTGCCACCCACATGCCTCTTGACAGTTTGAACATTTAATTTAAGCGAAAGCAGTGTTTATTTGTCAAATAAATATTTTGTTTCTGTTTTATGACCGCAGAAAAATGTATTTTGAATGAAATAAATTACGCACATTCGTCTTTTTGTGTAAATTAATTTAATTTAAAAAAAATTTGGATACCCTGTATAAATAATTATGTTAATGCGTATATTACTGGAAAGAGAATTAAATCACCTTTATAATGAGCTGGTACACAACCCTTATTCTCATTTAAAAAATCATCGATTACGGCATCACGTCTAGACCGATGACGTCACTAGTATGATGGTATATCGTGGGCGTACTGGAAAAATCCACTAACTGACAAAAATAAAGTTTTGGGAAAAACGCATTTAAACATTGTTATACCTTATGGATTACCTCTTAAAAATCGGTTATACTGGCTGTTCAACTTTTGGTACCTGGATATGATTTTGAAGGATGTTAACCACAGGTGTTGTGCACATACATGTACATAAAAATATTTGGAAAAACATTATTTTGTTCATGAAAACTTAGAAAAATATGGAATTAGTTGTTTTTGTTTGTCACTGAATGTGCCGATTTAAGCACGGTGGATGACGAATTTGGAGATATAGGGTTTTTCCTGTTAACGTATTGATGTTTGTGGATTTAACGGTAGTAAAATGTCAAAATTGAAAAAAATGGAGTTAGTGGATTTTCCTAGTACGCCCACGATATATGCCAAAAAATCATAAATTTAAATCAAAAATCGACCTCTTTCGGTAATAATGTTGTTTATTTAGCTAATAATGAATTTATGCGTTATTTTATGGACTCACTGTATACGAGTAATTGTATCCGTACTTATAAATAAATAAAAATAAAAAATATTGAATAGTTGAAAATATTCAACGACATTTTTTAAAACTTTTGTTTTATTTGTTTCTTGGGTTAGGGTCAAAAAATCACATTCTTGTATACACGGTTTATTGCAGTTTCGACATTTCTATTCCTGTTTTTCAAGCAATAAATTGAAATATACAATACTTACCATAACATTAATTGCAATTAAAACTTAGGCACCATAATTTAATAAATGTCTTATAATTCAATAGATGCCTAAATCAATGAGGGTTTGTAGCGTTATAGGTTGGGGGCCAAACAGGGGCCTATTAGTTATTATGCGATACCATTTGGCATAATATATTGCAAATTCTAGGAGGAATTTCTACATATAATAATTTTTCCCGCAATATTAATGTATCTACACAATCACCTTTAATGTCGAGAAAACCAGCTCCTAAATACTGATTATTCGAATAACACAACTGAATATCTAGAACTAAATGGTATACTGCATCTAAATATAGTACCGAAACCTTTTCTGAATCCAAATCCAAATTGTTGTGCAGGCAAATAAGAGTTAGAATATAGATGAAATTCAAGTATGTGTTTGATTATGCGCTCAAATGTTTTACAAATACATGATAGTAAGGAAATAGGGCGGTAAGAGTCGGCATGTTTAGGATTTTTTTGATATTTGAGTATTGGGATTACTATAATTTGTTTCCATTTCTCAATAGTGCCGTTTTGGAACCAAATTTCATTAAATATCTCAAGTTTAATAAATAATTTTGCTTTGTGAGGTAAATACCAGATCATATCGTAAGTGACGTGGTCCAAACCAGGAGCCGAGTTGTTTGAGTTTTTTAATGCAAGCGTCAATTCATTTAAACTAATTGGATCGTCAAAGAGTGGATTGGGAGACCCGTTGTCGCCGGGTAAGATTATTGCATACGTAATCCGGTTGAAATTTTTTGGAGAAATGGTTCTTGCCATTCAAAATTGTCACATTTATTAGTAGATATTGGCACTCTTTTCATTTTTTTGGCTTGCTGCTAAAGCTCAGTTGCAGAGGTGTTTTCTACAATACTACATCCAGTAATTTTTAGCTTTAGATTTTAGAAACAATTTTGTATTTGCTATTTCCTTTTTCACAAGTAGAAAATTTTCTTCTCTACTATTATTTTTATACATACGTATCATTTCTTTCCTTCGACCGACTGCAATGTTGCATTCTTCGTCCCACCACGCTGGCGGCAAACGTTTATTTTTATTCGATACCTTTCAATAGAAATTCGTATTTTTCATAAGCATTGAGTAAATTAGGCATATTAGTGTAATATATGTCAAAAAAGAAATGATATTGTTGCCAACTGGCCTTTTTTGTATTCCATTAAGTTTTGGGATATATTTTATCATCCTGTGTTACCACAGATAAATTATGATAATGGGAAAATGATCGGAACCTAGTGTGTCTGACTTAACTGACCAGTCTATTTTATTCACGATATCTGCAGACTAGACTGTTAAATCTATTGCGGATTTGTAACCGAATCTAGAGATTTTTGTCGGTGAACCGTCACTGAGGAGAGCTAGAGGCGACTGATTTAAAGCATTAACAAAATTTGCGCCAGAAGTATTAACTTTGTATGACCCCCATAAATCATGATGGGCGTTTAAATCACCTCCAATGATAGATGTGCCATTAGTATTGTTTAAAAGATTGTTATAATTTTTGTTGATACTGTGATATCCGGTGGGCAGTAGAGATATATGAAAGAAATATTAGATTTGTTACATTTAACTACCCCTGTACATGCTTGTAAACTCTCTGCAATATTGCTTATAGTGGCTTTGTTAAAAATAAATTTATTGCTTATTAGTATTGCAACTCCGGTAGTGCCATTAGCTCGATGTTCACGGACAACCTAGAATCCCGAGAACTGATAATTCCAGTTTAGTTTAAACCTATGTCTCGCTAATCAAAGTTATATCCATTTTATACTCATACAAAACTTTCATTAAACTAAGTTTATTAGACACCGCTGAACGGGCATTCCATTGCATAATATTAAGTGTGTTAGTACTCGTCATCAAATATATCTTCGACTTGTTTCCCTGCAATATTTTTAATATATTTAATATCAATGTTTGAAAGGTCCTCGACGGAGTTAACTTCTTTAATCACCTTTTGAAATATAACAAAGAAATACTTTATGAATTCATCTCCAGAAAAATTTGGTACGGGTTGTTCTCTAGGAGAAATATTAATTGATTTGTCGGGACCAAAGCTAAAAGGCAACATGGGCTCGAATCTCGGATCCGCTTCGGGATAAGAAGCTTTACGTTTTTTCTTTGGACTTTTTCAGCTGACGGGTGTTCTCGTCTTTGTGAACTAAGCGGAGAAGTGGATGCAGAAGGATGTGAAGAAAATTGTTTTGATTGAAACTGAGATCTTACTCGAGGTTGTGGAAGGGAGGGAAATTATTTATCGATTGTATTAGACAACAACTGAAAATTATTTTGCAATTTGAGAGGGTTAGCATACGAAGTTTTATTAAGACGTCTTGCTTCAGAAAATGTTAAATTTATTTCAGTCATTTTCTTTTTAATCTCATATTGTTTCATATGGGTTGGGCAATCTCTTGAGATTGATTTGTGTGTGCAATTTTTGCAGTATATGCAACAACTATCTTGTGGGTCACGACAGGAATATATTTCCCCTTTTTCTTTACTGCAGTTTATGCAAAGTTTTGTTGAACTACGACATTGTTTGGCGACATGTCCATATTTCAAACATTGATAACACTGAGTTACCATATATATAAGCCTCTACCGGGCATAAAGCAAAATTATTATAAATGTGCTTTGGTAAAACATTGCCCTCGAATGTAACAGTCACCGTTTGTCTAGAAACGAAAATTGTCTCACCATTAGATATAATTTTGCGTTTAACTCTCTGAATTTTAGTAATAGCTGCATGAGATAAAATTTTTTTAAATATATATTGTTCGCCAAAGATGGTGCTCACGTGTTTAATAACGCCTTTCCTAGATATTAAGTTATTAGGTATATCCGCTTTTAGATTTTCTTTTTCAAGATTTTTATTATTAATTAAATTATTAGCATCTCTCATAGTTTTTAATTTGACTCTAATTGTAATTTTTCCTGTTCTATCTATTTTTAAAATATTTTGAATAGCAAGTTTTTTATGGAGGACATGTCCCACCGCCATTGGGTGAAGGTTTGAAATATTAAGGTCATTGTACTTTCAATGAAAACATAAACAAAGTTCGAGTAAATATGTGGTTTTTTGTAAATTAAAGACCTTACTTTTTTGCTGGAACGGTTGTTCAAGACCTGCTTTCCTTATCGCTGTTGTTTTTACCGCTGCTGTGTTAATCGGTGTTTTCAATGATTATAGAATCCTGTGTGCCGTCCTCTTTGTTCCCCCAGTATCGGGGGAGGATCGTCAGACGTTTTAAAAATTCACCTAAACTTATTCACTGGTATTTATTAAGCTGATTCGTAAAAATAACCGGTGGAGAAAAATATTTTAACACTACACTTTTAAAACAAGAGGCACTGTAAATCACGTGTGACCGCTCGACTCTCGCAAGTGTACTGTAAAGTTATTGATATCGTTAATTTTCATTGTATCGAATCAGGGCCGGCGATAACGGGCCTGAAAGGGATGCACTGCTGGCGGGCGCCCCTGTTTGGGGGGCGCCAGAATGAGCTTTTTTCTGCTGGTGTTATGCAAAATATTAAAATAGAAAAATTCATTTTTTAAATGTGGTTAAATTCCTCATAATACTTTAATATGTGTTTGTTATTTTGGCATATCACACTTGTAATAGATGTTAAATATACAATATTAAAATATACAAAAATATGCAATGCCACATAGAATTTGTACCATGTAGCTATAATATAATTTATTGGTCAAAGGTATCATAATTTCAACCAAACAACTTTGCTCTTTAATGAGAATGCTTTGTTTATTTTCTTCAAATTTCTTGCAAGTTGTTAGTTTTGTATCATCAGTTATGATGAGAGGAAATGAATGATTTCTAGTAAAATAAACAAGATTGTAATACATACTGTCTTGTCTTCTTGCTGCCTGTCTAAGTATTATGTACCTATTTACTAATAATAGGTGTTAAGTTAAAGTGTTCATCCCATAAAGACCATAATATTTTTTAAAATAAACCTTTTATATACAATTTAGTTTAGAGCTCTTTAGATTTAGTTTTATTTCATGTGATTATAATATAGAATAGTTTGTCAGTTGTACTCTGCAATTAAACAATCTAGCCCTAGCCCTGCATTCAATTAATATAAACATTTGTTAAGTACTCAGTACTATTATTAAATTCCGGTTTCACATTACTGCAGAAGCATAATCTTGAGGTTTTCAAGCTATTATTTTTATTTAGTTAAATAAAAATGGATTCAAAAAAAATATATGAGGCACAAATCTAAAAAGAAGAGCCAAAAAAGAAGAAATGACAAAAAAAAAAACAATCTAATTCTCTTTGCCAATTTCTTAAAAAAGTTAAAGTGAAGTTGTTTTGTCAGATGATGGGTCCAATAAAACTGTATCCGAACTTCTAACTTTATTTACCTAGGACATTTTCGGATAGCGGGATAGCGAAATCGGTGCCTCGCTGCTCGGAACTCACATTTTTTGGACGAAGTCCAAAATCAAGTCATTAATAGGGAGAAAAGCTCTTGTAGCTACCCCTAAAATCAGGAGGTTTAACCACATAAAGTAATACAGAGGATGTCCCATTACCCAGGACATCCAAGGTAACGTTCAGTACAAAGCCTCCTCATTTGTTATGTTATGTTGGTACCTACTGCGATGAGGAGGGGTGGTGGTATAGCTTGGGGATCAGATAGATACCACTCCAGGTTATGGGCGGTCAGATAGGTACCACTCCAGGTTAAGCAGTGTGACCGGTTTGATCTTCGGACATGAGGGTCCCGCTGTTCCATTAAACCACACATTGTCCCCGAGGCTAGGGTTGTATGAGTTCTTTGTGTATGTGTGTGTGTGTTTGGGGGGGGGGGGGGCGCCTGTGCTAGTTTTGCAGGCGGGCACCTTATACCCTAGCGCCGGCACTGTATCGAATACAGAGTGAGTCAAAACACAAGCACAGTAATTTCTCAGTAATTTTAAATAGAACACATTTTATTTCATGTATCTATCAAAAAGTACCATTCATCATCATCATCATCATTCTCTTTGCCTTATCCCTATGCGGGGTCGGCTTCCCTAATTGCATTTCTCCACCCACTTCTGTCTTGGGTCATATCAATGTTAATCCCCTTTACCAACATGTCCTGCCTTATCGCCTCCCCCCAGGTCTTCTTTGGTCTTCCTCTCCTACTCCTTCCAGGAATCTGCACTTCAGCTATTCTTCGTATTGGGTGATTAACGTCTCGACGTTGAACATGACCAAACCATCTTAACCTATGCTCTCTCATTTTGGCATCAATTGGTGCCACACCTAGACTTCCTCTAATATACTCATTTCTAATTTTATCCTTCTTTGTCACTCCACTCATCCATCTAAGCATTCTCATTTCCGCCACATGCATTCGTTGTTCCTCTTTCTTTTTCACTGCCCAACATTCAGTTCCGTACATCATAGCCGGTCTTATGGCTGTTTTATAGAATTTTCCCTTCAGCTTCATTGGAATTTTTCTGTCACACAACACACCACTCGCTTCTTTCCACTTCATCCATCCAGCCCTAATTCTACTGCATGCATCTCCATCTATTTCTCCATTACTCTGTAATAGCGATCCTAGGTACTTAAAACTATTGCTTTTCACAATCATTTCACCATCCAAAGATACCATTTTATTTGTAGTAGCTCCATCTTTAAATGAACATTCCAAATACTCTGTTTTTGTCCTACTAACTTTTAAACCTTTTTCCTCCAGAGCATGTCTCCACTGTTCCAGTTTTTGTTCTAAGTCTCTTTCACTATTTCCTACTAACACGACATCATCAGCATACATTAAGCACCATGGAATGTTACCCTGTAGTTTCGCTGTTATCTGGTCCAAAACTAATGAGAATAAATACGGACTAAGCACCGAGCCTTGGTGCAATCCTACTTTCACATGAAATTTATCAGTCTCTCCCACACCTGTCCTAACACTAGTCGTAACTCCCTCATACATATCCCTCACAATCTTTACATATTCACCAGGGACTCCTTTCGTATTGAGTGCCCACCACAGAATCTCTCGAGGAACTCTATCATATGCTTTCTCAAGATCAATGAATACCATATGAGCGCTTGTTTCTTTACTCCTGTATTTTTCCATCAACTGCCTTATAATGAAAATTGCATCTGTTGTTGATCTACCCTGCATAAAGCCAAATTGATTCTCGGATATTTCGGTCTCTTCACGTATCCGTCTGTCAATTACTCTTTCCCATATTTTCATGGTGTGGCTAAGCAGTTTTATAGCCCTGTAGTTTGTACATTGTTGTATATCTCCCTTGTTTTTGTAAACAGGTACCAGTATACTGCTTCTCCATTCGTCTGGCATTTGTCCGACTTCCATAATTCTATTAAATAGACCTGCTAGCCATCTTGTTCCTGTCTCTCCCAATGCTCTCCATACTTCCCCAGGAATATCATCTGGTCCTACCGCTTTTCCTTTCTTTATTTTTTGAAGCGCTTGAGCCACTTCCTCGTTGGTTATTTTGGTGACCATTGCTGCTACTGTCTCCGTTGACTCTACAGGCTGTCTGTCAAATTCTTCATTTAATAAGCTGTCAAAGTACTTTCTCCATCTCTTTTTGACTTCCCTTTCGTGAACTAGTATTTTATTATTTTCATCTCGGATACATCTAATCTGATTAAAATCTTTTGCTTTCTTTGCTCTCTGTTTGGCTATTTTATATATCTTCGTTTCGCCTTCCCTGGTATCAAGTTGATCGTATAGGTTTGAATACGCTTCTGCTTTGGCTTTTGCTACTGCTACTTTCGCTTCCTTTTTCGCCACCATATAGTTTTGAAGATCTGTGTCGGATCTGGTTTCTTGCCACTTTTTATATAATTTTCTCTTCTCTTTTATTTTTCCTTGTACTTCGTTTGACCACCACCAAGTCTCTTTATCCTCGAACTTTTTTCCTGACGTTTTCCCAAGTATTTCAATAGCAGTCTCTCTAATACTACTGGCCATTTTTCTCCAAATTGTCCTATCAAAAAGTACCATTATCATAATTTAATTTTTATTTAATATCCTCCTTGTCTAAATTTATTAGTTTTGAGATGTGCATTTTTCCTATTCAATAGCCAATAGTCAATACCCAATAGATATTCAAAAATATTTTAAAATGTGTCATTTTCTAGATACACATCGGTGTGTCTCAGTAATCAAGCAAAGAAATTGGTTAATTCATAAATTTTTATTGAACTTATTCCAATTAAAAGCACCACCCTGTATGTATGTTATAGTAACACTGTATGTCGGTTTTCATTGTTTTATTATAAGATGTTTTGTAAAAAAACTTACAAATTTATCATCACTTTCTAATGTAACTATAATTATTTACTTAAAATTCAAAAAACATCATTTTTTTAAATACCAAATAAAAAACTAAAATTAAATTCGTGTTAAAGTTTTGAAAAAACAGTGAAAGCTATCCTTATATAAAAACTGTCATTAAATATTTGGTACTTATGGTAAATTGTATACATTTTGGTTTATAAAAAAGTATCCTATTTAGATGTAGGTTATGATGACCAACTGATGTTATTTATTGCAGTTGATTATAAACAGAAATTTTTATTAGTGAATAGTTTTTAATTTAATTTAATTTAATTTGTTAATTATATTTTGACCAGTCTGACTTATGATAAAAGAATTAGTTTTTTCTGCTAGTTCTTTATTGCATTAGTGCAATACATTTTTTATTGCACCCATCTGTCACCCTACCACAGCGGTTTTTATATTTATGGCATACATAAACATTCAGAACAACATTGTTTCGACACTAAAATGCCAATAGTTACTATGATTGCTAATTATGAACAAAACGTAATAGTTGTTAAGGTGATACAGTAGCGATCAACAGGTAGCCAAAACGCGTTCCAAGATTACGGCTGTAATTTTGAATATTTTTTCGAGATATTTGGCACACTTATTCGTAATATAATAGAGAATGGCGGTACAGAGCCCAATTTGAAAAATATATTAATATGTGGAAATTACTCTGTAATTAAATACAATATTAAAAAACGAGCCTGTACCGCCATTAAGGAGAACAAAAAAATACACTTTCTTCAAACAAACTTTTTTATCCGATGCCTAGATTTTGTGTCATTTTGGAACTACTAATGAAATAAAAAATTTTAGTAGTTCCAAAATGACACAAAATCTAGGCATCGGATAAAAAAATTTATTTGAAGAAAATGTATTTTTTTGTTCTTCTTAATGGCGGTACAGGCTCGTTTTTTTAATATTGTATTTAATTACAGAGTAATTTCCACATATTAATATATTTTTCAAATTGGGCTCTGTACCGCCATTCTTTATTATATTACGAATACGTGTGCCAAATATCTCGAAAAAATATTCAAAATTACAGCCGTAATCTTGGAACGCGTTTTGGCTACCTGTTGATCGCTACTGTTTCCTCTTAAGGTACAAAGGGTATTATAAGGATAATAACGCTTGATGCCAATGGTGTATTTACCGAGGGCCTTCGACCCGAGGGATATACGTTGACCGAAAGCGTTATTATTATAATACCCGTGGTGCCTTCAACGTTTAATGTCCGAGTAAATTATTCTTTATATGCGAAAAATTTGAATGAATTTTAAATTAATTAGTTTTCAAATTAGTACATTTACCAGTAACAGTAGTAACGTAATTGTGGTAACCAAAGTTTTACTTAGGTTGTTATTTGTCAACTTGAAAGTATCTAAGTCGTTATTTAAATTTAATGCCCAAGGGCGTTATTTTTCAAAATAAAGCTTTGGGACAGTGGTTCCCAAGCTTTTATGTCTGGCGACCCAGCTTCTGATGTTTTTTCGTATTCGCGACCCATCCCTCACCCATGACGATACGCAATTCTGTACTCTGTACGCCACTCAGCTACTGTAAGATTTTGTACCTTTGCTGGTAATAATTGTTGTTCGACTTGTTGGTCAAGACCACCGATTTTGACCTTCCCAATTTATGAGTAAAAAATGTAAATTATGCACTTATTGTTACGCATTATTACGAAAGGAACCATATTGGTAGGTAATAGATGGGCAATTTAGTCTTGAAAACAAAACCGGAATAAATTATAATAAATTAATGGTGCAGTTTTGACGAAACTATTGTTGACATTTTTAAACAATATATTTTTAGTTGGCTTAGTTAATTCTCTTTAAAAAGAAGTGAATATTTTAAATATTGTATTTACATGGAATTGAACCACAATTGATTGATATCAGACGATTTAAAATTTGACAGTTGACATCGATATTGTAGGCAAATAAGACATTCTGAGATGTATCTCTGGTTGATATCAAATTCTTATTTCTGCGCCCATGTAGTTAATTATAGATGGTGTGTCTTTGTCAAAAGGGAAAGTGTGTCTATATCAAAAATAAGAGGGACAGATCTCAACACAGTTCGAACAAAGGTCGTGGAAGATCCTAGCCCCTATAAACGAGTGTCGTGATACGGAAGTCACACTGTAGATTTTTAGTCAAGTTTGTGCATAATGTTTTCCTTAAATTCCTCCATAAAAATATCTGATAGTAATGGGGATAATGAAGAGCCCATGGCTAACCCAAAATATAGTTTCCAAAACCATCGTCTAATTGAAAATATGTGTTGTCTGTGCAGAGTGCTACTAGCTCCATTATAGCTAATAAATTAACATTGTTAATTAACTCTTGCTATTTAACCTTCGGATGACCAAGCAGGGGAAATTGTGACCCCAGCGTATGTTTTTCTTTAATAAATTCAAAAGTATTTTCAATTTTTAACTCATTATTTTTTTATTTGACTTTAATATCATTCTAGATATCCTCATATTTTGAAATAAAAAAAATTCCCTATATTTTACGAATAAAAAATATATTCTGAAGTTGATGTTTAGTAAAGTAGCGTCTATTATGTGTAATTCCAAGTAGTTTTACGCTAATGACGTCGACTTTGCAAAGTAACAAGACACTTACTCAACATACACACTACACATGACACTAGTACTCATGTTGTAACTGGCTGAATGACATAAAGTCCGTGCCATAAAAAAAATTAAAAAAAAAACAAAAAAAAGCTCCATTTTTTTGTTAATTGTCATTTTTGACATTTTTGACCTGGGATCATTTTTCCCCCCTTGGTAGTCCGTGTAACAAAAAAAGGTTGGTCATCGGAAGGTTAAAGAGCCTCCACGTATACACCAAATCACAGAGCCTCCATTATACAATCTCGTCTCTTTTATGTTGCGCTGCGCATACCGTTCACTTGGTCGAAAAATAACTCTTAAGGTGTCGACCAGAATTATTTTGCCAGAATTGTTTTGCCAGAATTGTGTGCCTTTCCGTTTTTAAAGTTTTTTTTACTGGTTTTTTTATTGTTAATTTCGTTTTGTTTCAGTTAAAACAAGTCATGTTAAAGAACACAACCGTGTATTTTTTTGTTTCTAGAGATATCAGGGTCATTCAAAAAACAAAATGTTCATAAAACATAAGACTACTACTTATCCCCTGTGCTCCCTACAGAGTGTCTTAAACTTAACATAAGAAAAATATTTTTTTCGTCCACCCGGTAGAATTGCAAAAAAGAACGTTTAAGTAAACCTTTGCCCAACTGTGTAAATACCAAAGAAAAATCTAAAATAATAAAAAAAATAGCGGAATCCGTTAGTCTGTTCAGGAAAAATTCAACTATAAAAATGAGCATAATTTTAGGTGATGCATAACTTTTGAAACTATGTATGTGTATTATTACCAGGTCACTATAATCTTACTTAACCATTTGTGGTGGATTTTATAAATGTTCAAAATATCTCGATAAAAACTGGCTTAACGAAAAAGTAATACCAAGCAAAAAGTTTTAAAAACATTGTGTTTAACTAATGGTACCACAATATTAATTTAATTGGAACGTAAACAAATATTTGGAGAGTTTAGAGGAACGAAATCCCCAAAATTTTTTATGGGGTGTAGATGCCACGTAGCCAGTAAGAATGCCACGTGTTCATTTTCAATGAAAAATCTCTAATAGTTTTCGATATATTGGAAAAAATCGATTTTCATTTTGTAACTCCAAAGAGCTGTAAATTTTTTATGTAGATATTTGTACTAAGGTAATAGACCTGGATACCGCGTACCAAAAAAACGTTGATTAACCCTCGCCTAATGCATACAACCGCCTTGAGGCGGATTTTGATCAAAGTCATATTGGTATCAACGGGCGAAATTCTGGTTGCATACCTACTTCAAACTGTTTCGTGGATGTCCGTAGATTCATATCGGTCACAGAGCAGCTGAGGCGGTTAGTTATATGGGAACAATTTTAGTAGTATTGGGTGAAAAAATTATTTGGCCCCAATACACATTTTTAGTAAAATAAGTACTTGTTTGTGGAACGCTAAGTGAAGCAGAAAAAATTAAAGGTGAGTAGCTAAATACCTCTATTACACATTTTTCATCTGATTTGAGTTAAATCAATTTCGATATTTTTATTATGTTCCATTTTCCATACTCCGCCTGTAGGCGGACTTGTGCATTCTGGCGTAGTAAAAATTTAGTTTATGGGGTATTACTGAAGCGTTGTGAGATGTGGTACAGTACATTTTCCTTTTCAGCTATGGTACAACGGAGTTTCAGACTGTCTGGAATGACTGATGCAGAAATCTGGGAGATGTTGGACGATATACCTGCTGCAGAAGCTGAAGCAACAGATGTTGAGAGTGACTATGATTCTGATCGACTTATGTTGGCGTGCAACCATTTGCATCCGAAAATGATAGCGTAAAGTCCCAAAAAATTAGACGTTGGTACAGAAAAAAATAGTTCACGATGAAATCGATTGCCCACAGATCATCAAAGTATATGATCGGCATAGGGAGGTGTTAATTTTATGGATGGACTATTAGGCCGGTATCGCATTCATATGAAGACAAGAAAATGGAGTAATCGTATTTCTTACCACCTCATAGATGTGGCGGTGATCAACACTTACCTACTGTATCATTGGATTCATGCACAAAAAGAAAAAATTGAGTTGCCAGTGTTCAGAACACAAGTAGCTGAATCGCTCTGCTGTGGCATGGCTCCAGTCAAACGACCCGTTGGCCAACCTTCTAGTTGTTCACCTAAAAAACTACACTGCAAGAGCACCAAAGAGAGCATATCTTCCGCCGGAGGACATCCGTTACGATCAAATAGGCCACTGGTGTGTATTTAGAGATCATACTGGTAAAAAACAGAGTGCAAATTTCCAAAATGCACATCCGAAACCCAAGCATATTGTATAAAACGCAATTTATCTGTATGTAGTTCAACCACAAAAACATGTTTTTACGATTTTCATAATAAACAATAATTTCAGTATGTTTTTTTGCTTAGTTTGATAATTAAAAAAAATTAAATGCAGTTATCTTATTGCATGGTTACTGCACAAGTCCGCCACAAGGCGGATGTCTGGTTTTTCCTTTCAAAGGAACACCTGGCAGTAATATCAATTTTTGCCTCAGAACATTTGTGATCGTAACTGCAAAATCTAACTTTCCTGAATTTTTCAGCTCGAACAAAAATTGATGCATTAGAGGGTTAATAGCAAGCTGACAATTTGTTAATAGATTAACGATGTCCAGTCGGACAAACTTTGATGTATGGGAATACTGGAACATGGAAATTTTAATTATGAAACCTGATGTTAATTGTGGAACGTGTCATCCTGACAAGTTTATGATTCTGAAAACTAGCAGGTTGTTCTTAAATTTATTCAATAGCAAGCTTTATACAGGGTGTTTCATTGGGAAACGGAAATACTTTAATGGTGAATAGAGGTCACCGAGCCGGTTCTAGATATAGTACATTTTTTGCCCTACCGACTTTTATAACCGGGTTACAGGGTGTTCTATCGATTTTGCCCATTTATTTCCTAAGCCATAACTTAAGAACCACCCTGTGTATTTTTTTGATATTTGGTACACATATGTCTCATTCAAAACCCAAACGATCGACATACTAACCATAATAAAAATCCAGGTCTGGATTAACAAAAAATTATAAAGTAATTGTGACCTTAAAACAACACCCTGTATCTTGAAATTTTGAAAATCTGTTTGCATATTTGAAAAGAGCACAAATAAGTAAGTTTAATGGTTCGCTTCAATTTTTCGGCCAGACAATTTTATGACTTTCATTTTGAAATTAAATTGAATTTTTTAAGAACTTTGACATTAAAAAGCAGATATTATTAATTTTTAGTTATAAATAATTAAAGTTAATGAATAAATACTCATTTTAAAAATAATCAATACTTATTTACCACATTGGAACGACCCAACTACTAATGACAAGAAAAATCCAGGTCCGGATTAAGAAAAAAATATAAAGTAATTGTGACCTTGAAACAACACCCTGTATATTGAAATTTTGAAAATTTGTTTGTGTATTTTAAAAGAGCATAAAAAACTGCGTTAAAAGGTGCATGTCAAATTTTTGCGCAGATAATTTAATTACGGCAATTTTGAAATCATATTGATTAATTCTATCA
Organism: Diabrotica virgifera virgifera; assembly: GCF_917563875.1. Taxonomy (NCBI): domain Eukaryota; kingdom Metazoa; phylum Arthropoda; class Insecta; order Coleoptera; family Chrysomelidae; genus Diabrotica; species Diabrotica virgifera. Next base: position 177,711,535 of record NC_065447.1, read on the forward strand.
AGGTCACAAGAAGCTACCAGCAAAATGAAGAACAATCCCAATGTACTTAGAAAATCGATTCGAAATATTTTAAAACGAGCAAGGAAATGCATCGAACAAAATGGAGGACATTTTGAGCAACTGTTATAGTTCAAATATTGTTAATTTATGTTAAATTGTTGAATTGTAACGAATTTTTGTTTTATTAGATATAGCAGCTTTTTTAATTCTTTACTAAATCATTAAAATATCCCAATTCTCGCAATTCTAATTTTTAATGATGTGCATATAGCTACAAATCCAGAGAATATAATGAAGCCAGCGTAGTAAATAAGTATTAAGTATTTTTAAAATAAGTATTGATTCATTAACATTAAAATTATTATTAAAAGTTAACAATACCTGGTATTTAATCTCAGAATTCTTTAAAATTTCAATATAATTTCAAATTGATGTAATTAAATCAAGGGCGAAAAGATTAAAATAAGCCTCTAATCACAGTTTTTCATGCTCCTTTAAAATGCGCAGACAAATTTTTAAAATTTCAATATACAGGGTGTTGGTTCAAGGTCACAATTACTTTGTATTTTTTTCTTAATCCGGACCTGGCTTTTTCTTGTCATTAGTAATTGGGTCATTCCAATGTGGTAAATAAGTATTGATTGTTTTTAAAATGAGTATTTATTCATTAACTTTAATAATTTATAACTAAAAGTTAATAATATTTGCTTTTTAATGTCAAAGTTCTTAAAAAATTCAATATAATTTCAAAATGAAAGTCATAAAATTGTCTGGCCGAAAAATTGAAGCGAACCAATAAACTTACTTTTTTGTGCTCTTTTCAAATATGCAAACAGATTTTCAAAATTTCAATATACAGGGTGTTGTTTTAAGGTCAAAATTACTTTATAATTTTTTGTTAATCCGGATCTGGATTTTTCTTATCGTTAGTATGTCGGTCGTTTGGGTTTTGAATGAGACATATGTGTATCAAATATCAAAAAAATATACAGGGAGGTTCTAAAGTTATGGCTTAGGAAAGAAATGGGCAAAATCGACCTAAAACACCCTGTAACTCAGTTATAAAAGTCGGTAGGGCAAAAAATTAGTATAACTAGAACCGGCTCGGTGACCTCTATTCACGATTAAAGTATTTCCGTTTCCCAATGAAACACCCTGTATATAATATATGAAAAAAATTTTTGTCCGACAAATATATTGGGCGTTTTATTAAGTCCAACACATAAAATACTTGAAATGACAGGAATTATGTTGGTGATAAATAGCATTCTAGTTTTTGTATGAGAGTTTAATGAAAGGCTAACAAATCAATTGGAAGTTCTGTCCGAGAAAATACATGGGACGTTTTCATAGTCTGACGTTCGAAACCTGTAACCTGTTCCACAATTAAAACTTCCCCTGTTCCAGTGTTCCCCTTCATTAAAAGTTGTCCGACTAGAGACACCTTTAAGCTAGTAACAAATTTTCAGCTTGCTATTAATCAATTTTTTTTTGGTACGCGGGATCCAGTCCTGGTAAGTTAGATTCAATCGAATATTTTTGGTCCCAGAATATGTGATTTAATTTATGACCGGCATTTTTGTTACACCTTGTAAAAGTTTGTCAGTTTGATTCTCTTTAATTAAATATCCTCTAACAATTACACGAAGTTCCGCCACTGGTCACTGTAAAGGAAACGCAACCGCAAATAACCCGTTTATCAAAATTTTAAAATATATTTTTTAATGGCCAACCAATTATTACCGGTGTATTTAGTATAAATTATTAGCTTCTATGGTTACTAAAGTGCTGCTTATTAGTATCGCATGCTTTGGGTTCGCTGTAGCGAATACCACAAAAGGTAGGTACCTATACTTATTGATCTATCACAAATTATTACAAAGTTAGGTAAAGTAAAATGATTTATTTTATCTTTTTATTTTTTTTTTGTTTTTACTGGCCTAGATATATTAATCATTCAGCCTCTTCTCTCCTTCTTCTTTAAGTACCGTGCCCAAATTTTTAGGCGTGGGTAGCTTCCATAACAATTTGCCGATATCGTTCTCGATCGTGTGCGGCATGTAACAATTGATCTGCTGATAAGCCAGTCCATTGACGAAGGTTTCGGAGCCATGAATATTTTTTTCGACCAATTCCTCTTTTTCCGTCGATCTTTCCATTGAGTATTAACTGCAGCATCCTGTATCTGCTACCTCTCATTATATGCCCCAGATATTCAAGTTTTCTCTTTTTTATCATCTTCATTAAGTCACCTTCGCCTTGACCTACTCTGTTTAAGACTTCTCTGTTTGAAATGCGTTGAACCCAAGATATTATGAGCATACTACGATACGACCACATCTCAAAGGCTTCTAATTTGTTCATCATGTTAACCTTCATGATCCAGGTTTCACATCCATATAATAATACAGGATACACATAACATTTTAGGAACTTGATTCTTAGTTGTAAATTCAGCTGAGAGTTGCTCAGAATAGATCTAACCGGATTTAGTGTCTCGTTTATCCAACATCCTAGGTATTTAAAATGGTTAACTTTTGTTATTGATTCATCACTGACAATTAGTTGCATAGGGCCGACGCCTTGTTTACTAACCACAAGTAACTTTGTCTTTGTTGCATTTATGTTAAATCCGTTATTGGAGCATTTTCTAGTGACTCGATCAATAAGGAATTGAAGATCTTCGATATTTTCAGCCATGATCGCGGTGTCGTCTGCATATCTGATGTTGTTAATAGTTTCTCCCCCGATTCGAACTCCACATTGTCCTTCCAAGGCTTCATTAAAAATTATTTCTGAGTATACGTTAAACAAAGTTGGGGATAACACACAACCCTGTCTAACACCTCTTTGAATGCAAATTTTGTCTGTTTCTTTGCCGTCTACCAGAATAGAAGCTTCTTGATTCCAATATAGATGTTGTAAAAGTCTCAGATCTTTATCATCTATTCCAATCATTTCTAGATATTCAAACAACCTATCATGTTGAACTCTATCAAACGCCTTCTCAAAATCTATAAAGCAGACGTAAATTGGTTTCTGTACTTCCCATGATCGTTGAAGTAATGTTAACATTGAGAATAAAGCTTCCCTTGTTCCCAATCCTTCTCTGAAACCGAATTGTTTGTTTCCCATTGTCTCTTCACATTTCTGCTTGATTCTATTAAGAATTATCTTAAGAAGTAGCTTGAGAGAGTGGCTCATGAGACTAATTAGTCTAAAGTCTTTACATGATTATGTATTAGGTTTTTTTGGGAGTGGAATAAATGTAGACTCCAACCATATCCGTGGCATCATTCCAGTCTCGTATATATGGTTATAAATGTTTGTTAATTGTGAGACATTATCGTCATCCAGAAGTTTGAGCCAGTCTGATGGTATTTGATCAGGGCCTGGAGATTTCCCATTTTTGCTCTGTTTGATGGCTTTCTCTACTTCCGCTTTTAAAATACTAGGACCAGTATTCGTATACTTTGTGGTGTTAAGTGGTGGCCTCGTATCCAGGAAGAGCTCTTTTATATAGTTAGTCCATTCTTCCTTTTTTTCATCCAAGTCGAGAATTATGTTACCTTTGGAGTTTGTCATAAAGTGAGGAGTTCTTTTTCTCTGAGTGTAGGTAATTTCTTTAAGCTTTTTATGTATATTAAACTCGTCATGTTTTCTTTGTAGTTCTTCCATTTCACGACATCTTTGTTCCATCCAGTCCTCTTTTGCTCGCTTATATCATTCAGCCAGTCGTAATTAAATAATAGTGTAATGTGTACAGTGGAACCCCGATAAGTCGGCCCCCGATAACCCGGATGTCCAGCTAACCCGGACCGATTTTCATCACAAAAAACACACATTTTTTCATTTTGACTGAGTTTTTTACCAAGAAATAAATAATAATGTATACAACTGTACGAAATTAAGATGTACTGTGCATATTATGTATTTCAATTATAATGCATGTTGTTGCAATTTTAATGTGTATTTGTTTATTATTTATATGTATTTTACTACTTTTTTCATATTCTCCGGCTAACCCGGATTTTCGATAACCCGGATCGGCCGCGGTCCCGATTAATCCGACTTGTCGAGGTTCCACTGTACTATGTGTGTTGAGTAAATGTCTTGTTACTTAGTAAAGTCGACTTCATTGTCTTTACAAAGAGACGGATATTGTATCCGAACCTCTGCGGTCTCTCAGGTGAAAGTAAAATGGTTGATTGGTACGTTTTATATTATATTTATAAAACTATATTCTAATATATACACATATATCCTTCTAACGAAAAAAATTTTTTTTTCTCAAATTACAGATACTTTAAATTATTTTCATTTATAATTCTTTTATTGTTAATTTTACGAAGAAAACTTATTCTCCATAAAAAGTCCTTCATGGTCTAAAATCTAAGATGCAACCTACATAATATAGAAAATTGTATCATTTTTGTACGAGGTATGTCAAAAAAGACGAATTTCGCTGAAGAGTAAAGTACCTTTACAATTAATAATATTTCAATTCAAATGATATAATTGCACATTAAAACATAGTTTTTAATTCTAAACAACTTTTCGTAATAGCAATTTTCCATATAATGAATCGAAATACGTAAATAAACAAAGTTTTCGTTGTGATGATGTTTTCAACTTCATTTTCAACTTGTTTATTATACGTTCTGGCCGTCCAAGATATGTTCAGATTAGCACAGGTAACCAATATTATGTTTTTAGCTTAGGCATAAATATACAGGGTGAGTCATGAGGAACTGTACATACTCCTACCTCGTATAGAGGCCCCTATGGGGAATAACAAATGACCATTAAAAAGTGTCTGCTCCCATTGTTTAATAATATACAGGGCGAGTTTCGCATTTTGACAGAAATTTGTATTCGTTATAATTTTTGAACGGTCAGATCGATGTGTCTCCTATTTTGATCAATCGTTACACTATTGCCACCTAATCAACTGATTTATTCAAACTAGAAAAAATCAGGTTCGGCTTTAAAAAAATTAGTTCGTTTGGGTCTTAGAAAAAAGTTCACCCTGTATAAGCTTTTTGAAAACTCTAATATGAATTTTACAAATTAGACAAATAGGCAATTAAAATAACATATTTATTTTTTTCCGCACACGATTGCTTAATTTTTTATAAAAAAATCAAATTTGATTATGAATTAAAAGTTGGGTAAAGTGAACCATAGATTTAACAAAATTAACTTTTATTACCAAAATTAATTTTTTTTAACAAATATTTAATTTATGTTACCACCAATCAACTGATTTATTTAAACAAGAAAAAAATCAGGCCCGGATTTAAAAAATAAGTTCGTTTTGGTCTTAGAAAAAATTTCACCCTGTATACGCTTTTTGAAAACTCTAATATGATTTTTACAAATTAGACAAAGAGGCAATTAAAATGGCATATTTATTTTTTTCCCCACACGATTACTTAATTTAAAAAAAAATCCAATTTGACTATGAATAATTAAAAGTTTGGTAAAATGAACCATAGATTAAAAAAAAAATAACTTTTATTACAAAAATGAATTTTTTTTGAACAAATATTTAATTTATCTTATCACCCAATTAACTGATTTATTCAAACTAGAAAAAAATCAGGCCCGGATTTAAAAAATTAGTTTGTTTGGGTCTTAGAAAAAATTTCACCTTGTATACGTTTTTTGAAAACTCTAATATGAATTTTACAAATAAGACAAGCAGGCAATTAAAACGGCATATTTATTTTTTCCTCACACGACTACTTATTTTTTTATTAAAAAATCAAATTTGGCTATGCAGAAAAAGTTTGGCAAAGTTTTTGCATAAATTTAAAAAAATTAACTTTTTTTACAAAAATTAATTTACAAAAACAACGTTTTTCTTAAAATTAAAAGTTTTACCATTTTTTTTTTCTATAACACGTCTAGATCTAAAACTTCCCATAACACTTCTTTTGGACTCTATAGTTTAACATAGACGTGATCAAATTAATAAATTTTAAATTTTTCCACCTAATTTTTGCGATTTACAAGTTTGCAACTTTTACAAGAAGAAGACTGAAAGTATACAACAACTTTCATAGTCTTCACAATGGTAAGAGGTATGTGCTGTAAATATTTCAGAAAAAAAAATATTAAAATGGAACAGAGTTGTAGCGAGTTAAACAGTGAGTTCATTTTTTTTTCATTTTTAGGTTAAAATTCCGATTTTGACAAATTTGATTTTTTAATAAAAAATTAAGTAATCGTGCGGGGAAAAAAATAAATATGCCACTTTAATTGCCTATTTGTCTTATTTGTAAAATTCATATTAGAGTTTTCAAAAAGCGTATACATAGTGAAATTTTTTCTAAGACCAAAACGAACTAATTTTTTAAATCCGGACCTGATTTTTTTCTAGTTTGAATAAATCAGTTGTTTGGATGGTAACATAAATTACTTATTTGTGCAAAAAAAATTAATTTTTGTAATAAAAGTTATTTTTTTTAATCTATGGTTCACTTTACCAAACTTTTAATTCATAGTGAAATTTGATTTTTTTATAAAAAATTAAGTAATCGTGTGCGGAAAAAATAAATACGCCATTTTAATTGCCTATTTGTCTAATTTGTAAAATTCATATTAGAGTTTTCAAAAAGCGAATACAGGGTGAAATTTTTTCTAAGACCAAAACGAACTAATTTTTTTAAAGCCGGATCTGATTTTTTCTTGTTTGAATAAATTAGTTGATTAGGTGGTAATAGTGTAACGATTGGCCAAAATAAGAGACACATCGACCTGACCGTTCAAACATTATGACGAATACAAATTTCTGTCAAAATGCGAAACTCGCCCTGTATATTATTAAACAATGGGAGCAGACACTTTTTAATGGTCATTTGTTATTCCCCATAGGAGCCTCTATACGAGGTAGGAGTATGTACAGTTCCTCATGACTCACCCTGCATACTTCTTTGAATTCTGTTATCCTAGATCGCCATAATTAGCCTTCTTCTGGTTATGAACCTTATTATTAGTCCAGGGCGCATCTGTTTTGAGATGGACGTTGAGAGGTGACTCAAATTTTTTTGCAGAAATTGCTTGAAAATAAATCAAATAATAATATTTGAGTTATCCTCCCTCTCAAAAAGGTCCGGAACATTGTTTAAATAATGAAAATGGCAAAAAATGAAGGAAAAATTCGATTTTATTCTTCGTTTTTTGATTATAACTTTAAAAGTATTCATTTCCGAGAAAAGTTTACTAACATAAAAGTTGCGTAATTAAATTTTCTACAATATAGAATTGGTTAAAAATTTAAAAAATAGTCACCCTAGTTGCAAAATTCCAATAATTGCGAAAAAAATATACAAAATCAAGTATTGGCATTTTACGTGTTTCAACCATTTGTGCTACAATTAGGACCTTCATATTTCACCCAAAAAAACTTTATGATACAGTAAAACAATACTGTAAATTTCATTAAGATCGGTTCAATAGATTTTGCAAAATAAATTTCGAAATCCAGCTTTCGCAAAAAAAATTCATTTTTTCAAAATGTTACAGGACCGAAAATAAAGCAGATAGCAAGTTGAAACTTTTTTTGCTTATAAAAGTGTACTGTACCTTTCATTTGCAATTTGCAAAATTAAAATCGATTAATTACCACGGCGTCAGGAAATTTTTTAAATAAACATTAATTTTTGGTGCTACGCGCTGGGCAGCGGTGTTCGATTCATATATAAGTTGATTTCCACCAACATTTTTTTTAATCTTTATCTAATATATTATTTTCTTACTCCAAATTTTGTTGTATTTTAATATTTTAATTCCACAAAGATCAAACTAATTTTACTATTGTTTGTGAAATATTGTTTAAACAATTGCATATATTTAAAAATAATAAACTTTTATTCTCTAAGTTAAAATATATGAACAAAGAAAGTTTTTGCTAATAAAAGTGTTATTTCAAAGGATAGAATATGTGTTTTTATTTTGCAATAAACAAATTTATTTATTTACATCGAAATGTAATAAAAATTAAAATGTATCAATCATTATCAAAGGTCATTGGAATGACCAATCAGAGCAGACTATCCGCTGTCCTGCGCGTAGCACCAATAATTAATGTTTATTTAAAAAAATTCCTGACGCCGTGGTGTTAATCGATTTTAATTCTGCAAAATTGCAAATGAAAGGTACAGTACATTTCTATAAGCAAAAGAAAATTCAACTTGTTATCTGCTGTATTTTCAGTCCTGTAACATTTTGAAAAAATGAATTTTTTTTGCGAAAGCTGGATTGCGAAATTTATTTTGCAAAATCTATTGAATCGATCTTAATTAAATTTACCGTGTTATTTTACTGTATCATAAAGTTTTTCTGGGTGAAATATGAAGGTCCTAAGTGTAGCATAAATGGTTTAAAAACGTAAAATGCGAATACTTGTTTTTGTATGTTTTTTTCGCAATCATTGCTATTTTGTAACAAGGGTGACTATTTTTTAAATTTTTAACCAATTCTATATTGTAGGAAATTTATATACGCAACTTTTATGTTAGTACAACTTTTCTCGGAAATGAATACTTTTAAAGTTATAATCAAAAAACGAAGAAAAAATCGAATTTTTCGTTAATTTTTTGACATTTTGATTATTTAAACAATGTTCCGGACCTTTTTGAGAGGGAGGATAACTCAAATATTATTATTTGATTCATTTTCAAGCAATTTCTGCAAAAAAATTTGAGTCACCTCTCAACGTCCAAATGTACTAATATTTTTACAGATGCGCCCTGGTCTATATATCCTTATTAAAAATGTGTTCATATTTGATTTTTTTTCTTCTGGCACATATCGGTTGGGAATGTTGAATTCGGTGATCGGTGATCGGAAATCGCTGATTGCACCAAGTCCTTAGGTTATGGAGTCAGGAAATATGTTGCTTTCCCGAACCTGTGTTATTCAAAAATTATCCTTTGATCTTCTTCTTCATTCCTTTTAATATGCAAAATACGTTTTCTATCTTCGGTATCATCTATACAGTCATTCCAGTGTTTCTTAGGTCATCCGATCCTTTTAAGACCTATTAGTAATTTGTCTGAAGATATTCTTTCTATTCTGTTTTGCGCTATTCTATTAATATTTTTATTTTCTTCAATTCTTCCTTTTTGTATCCATGTGTTAACTAAAACGATTTTACACTGTCTTTGAATGTTGTCATTTCTTTCCTTCTCGTATAAAGTTTTGCCTTCTATTGCCTTGTACACTACAGTCCTCTTATCTACATCGAGATATTTATTTTATCATATCATTTAGACTGCCTACTACTTTATTAGCTTTTATAACTTGCTAGCTTGAATTCTTACTTCATTTTCGGTGTTACTCGAGCTTAAGGTACTAGTACACTTTAGGAGACCAAAAACAATAATTTTTTTCAAGAATTTTTTTTTCTCAGAACCTTTATAAAAAATGAAAATAAAACTTTTTACATATTAATATCTAATAGTCTAAGAGCTAGAGCCGAAAAATCATCGTCATAAGTAATATGGAGTTTGGCATGTGAAATGTGTCTATTGTATATTGATAATTATGACCCCTATCAGGCTGACACGTCAGTGGATACAGGAAGTAGCAATAAGGGATGAAAGGGGAAAGTAAGTGTAGTCATTAAAGGTTTTCACCTCCTATTTTGTTAAACCTCCATAGATTTTCATGAAAATTGGTGACTAGTTAGAACATACCTCAAGAAATAAAACTGATTTGGTGCCAACTTGCACTTTTACCCCGGGGGTGGATACCACCCCTTCTCGGGAGTGAAAACTATTTTATTAAAAATAACCCCACAAATCGATAGAGGGACAAAGTTTAAGTAAAATTTGTTATATCATGTTATTAAAATAAATCAATAATTTTTGAGTTATTAAAGATAAAAGATTTATCTGTTTAAGAGCACATGCGTGAAGGTACGGATAACAAAAAGAACATATTAATTACTTTTATGTTACTAAAATATTATTTTTATATTATTTCGATATTATAAATTTAGCAAAAATGTATTGAAATATGTCAAATGTACCCATTATTGGACACCCCCAATTTCTGAACATATTCAGTTTATATTGATAGAAAAAATTCAATTAAATATCGAAATAATATAAAAATAAAATTTTACTAACATACAATTAATTAATATGTTCTTTTTATCATCCGTAACTTCACGCATGTGCTCTTAAATAGACAAATGTTTGATCTTTAATTACTCAAAAAGTATTGATTTATTTTAATAACATATCATAAATTTTACTTAGAATTCGTCCCTCTATCGATTTGTGGGGATATTTTTCATAAAATAGTTTTCAACTCCAGGAAGGGATGGTATCCACCACCAGGGTAAAAGTGTGAGGTGGCACCAAATCAGTTATATTTCTTGAGGTATGTTCTAACTAGTCACCAATTTTCATGAAAATCTATGGAGGTTTAACAAAATAGGAGGTGAAAACCTTTAATGACTACACTAACTTTCCCCTTTCATCCCTTATTGCTACTTCCTGTATCCACTGAGGTGTCAGCCTGATAGGGGTCATAATTGTCAATATTCAATGCACACATTTCACAGGAAAAACTCCATATTACTTATGACGATGATTTTTCGGCTCTAGCTCTCCGTCTATAACTCTTAGAGAGTACAAAAAAATATATATTTTTTCATTTTTGCGCGTACACTAATATTATAGAGGGCGCAAAATTCGAGGCCCCGAAAAATGATGGCGGACAGTTAATCTCAGGATTGGGATATCTGAAGCAAACAAAAAATCGTTTCTTACATAACAATTTACCACAATTTGACAAAAAATAAAATATAAATATTTTTTAACCATGAAAAACTGAATAAAAAGCGATATTTTCACAAAATTTTTTCAAATTTCCCTAAAATGTTTTTTTTGCTGAATTTTTTACTAACGGTAGGAAATTGTCACATAGGAAACCTTCCTTTTTTAAATGCCGCACGATTTTTTTATTTCAGAGATCCCAATCCTGAGATTAACAACTGTCCGCCATTGGAACTACTTTTTTTTGAGGCCTCGACTTTGGCGCCCTCTACAATATTAGTGTACGTGCATAAAAGAAAAAAGATATATTTTTGTATTCTCTAAGAAATAGATATTAATACGTAAAAAGTTTTATGTTCATTTTTAATTAGGGTTCTGAGAAAAAAAATCTTGAAAAAATGACTATTTTTGGTCTTTTAAAGTCTACTAGTATCTCTATCTCCGTTTCTAGATATTTGAAATTTGTTGTTTGTTCTATCACTTTTCCGTTAACTTCCAATTTACATCGTATCGGTTCTTTACAGGTGGTCATATATTTTGTTTTTTTTAGATGCTACGGTCATATTCAGACTTTTCCCTTTTGTGTTAAAACGATGAAAAATCTTCGAAAACGATGAAAAAAAGTTCGTCTTCATTTTGCGCTACCAGAACAGCATCGTCTACCTAAAATACGTCCACTCTTACCTAACCCATTATGATATTAAATAGAAATGGGCTTAGTGAATCACCTTGTCTGATCCCGCTGTATACTTTAGGTAATGGGTTCTTTAAATTACCTTATTTACTTGCGCTTTAATTATGTTTTCTCTATAAATTTCTTAAATTGTTATGGTTACTGCTATACGCAATTCTGTATTATAGTGCGTCCGCTATAACTTTTCCCATGCGGTACGATTCATTTTCATTCAAATTAAGTCAAAACGGAAAATGAAACGTACGCCGATGTGTGTAGTATATAGTTAACAGTTTACAAAACGTATATATACATCGACGTTCGTTTCAATTTATGTTTTGACTTAATTTGATTGAAAATGAATCGTACCGCATGGGAAAAGTTATAGCGTACGGACTATATCTACTATTCAATTTTTTTTGTTAATTATACACATAGGTACCTACATATATTATGTATACATATGTATATGTATCCATCTCAGTATATTATACTGAGTTTTTAGCATAATGAAATGTTTACTTATCAACGGATTTCGTTTGGTTAGTTACTAAGATAATCAACTTCAAGAAAATTTTTGAATTTCGGGATGATAAATGTTGAAATTAGTTTTAATTTAACATAAATAATACAATTTTCTATTTTGTGCGGTGTAGCCACAATTTTACTTTCAAATTAAGTTTATTTGACTTTTCAATTTTTATTTCGGTAATGGCCTCGAAATATAAAATTAAATAAATTTTGTTTACGTTTTGCTTGGTTTTGTTAACTAATAATGTTTTACTAATAACTTTATTTTATATGACTGACTCATATTGACAGTTCAGACATTATATTATATATTTTATTAGATGGCTTTAAAATCATACTGTCAATATTTTTGAAGTGCGATCCTGGGACGACTTTATTGGAAGATAATACATTATATCTTAGCAAGAATACTTACCATGTCGGGATAGTACCGCTATCAGGAGAATTTTACCATTATGATTTTTCTGAGGGTATTTTTAAGTTAAAGTTATAACATGCCGATGTTTCATGTAATCGAATCAACTATCCTCCGAATATAGGTCGATCTGCACCCATATGCTTTCCGGATGAAACATTTTTTTTATTAAATTTTATACATAGACAAAAAATACGACTTGCATTGGTTGCCTATCAAACTCGAGTCATAGCTATCACTAAGGGGAGCCGTAGGGGTTGAAATTAATATTTCAAGCACATTTTTTTTTTGAAAGTATGGTAGAATTATTTTATTGTTACATTAAATAAGCATATTCAGTACAATTCATAGATTATTCAAGAAAATATTGAAAAATAAGCCTCCGGTGGCAAATTTTTAAAGGCACCTCAAAAAACAATGAATTTTGCGATGGACATCAAAACTCATCATTGGATCATCGTAAGCAAAAAATTCAAAAATATTTTATTAGGCTATGGGTTTTACGAGGTAACGTATTCGAGTCTTTTAGTTTTATCGACTTTTGACTTTTTGATATCACTCAGAACTCAAAACAACAATTTTTTTTTTGCAAAAAGGGTGAAAATTAACATATCTATTATTGTTAAACAAAAAATAAGCATAAGGAATGTCTAAAGAAAATATATACAAAAATCCAGGTGGGTCTGTCAAGTTGTTTTTGAATTACAATGTCGACACACTATATGAAATAAAGCAGTTTTGGGGAAAACGCGTTTAAAATATTGTCAACTTTTATTTTTAATTTCTCTTTATGTCTGTCAAATCGTTAAGTGATGCACACTGGAATATTTTTTTGAATCGCGGAGTAATTTACAAAAGAAAATGAGAACAGTTGTTGACCGTTGTTCACTACGTTCAAACGCGCTGGCACCAATCTGCTGCAATGCGAGTCGAAGGTAGGGATATTCAACATTATCTCCCTACCTTCCTACCTTCGACCCGCTTTGAAGCAAGTTCGCACCAGCGCACTTGAGCGTAGGGAGAAAAGATCAACAGCTGTTCTCCTTCTCTTTTGTAAATTACTCCGGGATTCAAAAACATTCCGGTGTGCTTCACTTTACGGCTTTACAGACAAAAAAGAAATTGAAAATAAAAGTTGACAATACTTTAGAGTCGTTTTCCTCAAATTGTTTTTTTAAAGGTTGAAGTCATTGCATCCCAAAAACCCGTGTTGAGCTGCCCCCCCCCCCCCACTTGCAAAAATTAAAAAACAAATAGCCCTGATTAATGAGCTATTTATGAGCTCTCATATTCCGCGAATTAAAAATTTTGAGCTCGTTCCACTGAGCAGGAATTTAATATTTAATGGGGGGGCTGAGTCAGCCCCCGCCACTACTTAAAAATAGGAATATTGAATCGATTTTTGCGGTAGAATTACGACCTATTTATGAGCTCCTGAAATGATATAGCTTCGATTTTTGAGCTCATCTCCTTCACCCCCAAACAACCCTTTAATTGATTTAACTTAAGAGAAAAATGCTGAGAAAACTTTAAATATATCGTATTGCGGATATAATTCCTACACTTTATATATTCTAAGAATAAACTATTAAATCACGTGCATTTTGATTATTGAGCTACAACCACTTCGCAAGAAAACTACCCCAACTTCCCGGCTTAAGAGAGAGTTGTAATAAAAATATGTACATTAAATTAATTATTTGGCGACTACATATCATTTAATAATTTATGAGCTTTCAAATTACGCGGATTTAGATCAGTAAATTGCAATGTATTTTGTATAGTGCAGTCACTGAAGGTAAAAATCAACGATTACCTTCAATTTCGGTGAACCTTCATCGATTTTCACGAAAATGGGTTAGTGGTTAGAGGATACCTCAAGAAACAAAGGTGACATGTTGCCACCTTGCGCCTTTACCCTGAGGGTGGATACCGCCCCTTCTCGGGGGTGAAAATTATTTTACAAAAAATAATTGCACAAATCAATAAAAGAACAGATTATAAGCATCATTTGTTGTATAAAGTTGTGTAAAGATTAAAAATTTTAATTATTCGTGAAAAAAAAATGCATGTTTTGAAGCGGTTTTTTGTAAATCACTGAAAAACTGTAAGTTTTTACAAAAAAGTTAATAGTAGTTTAATTCGTATAGCTTATATTCTAAGAATAAACCCTTAAACCACGCGCATTTCGACTATTGAGCTACAATTTGAGTTGTACTTAAAGTAAAGTAATGTTGGAGTTATTATTTTAAATATGATTTAAAAAAATCTAAATTTTTCAAATTTTCGTAAATTATTTGCTTTTGATAATAACTCCAACAATACTCGATACACGTAAAAAATGATAGATAACGAAATTTGAGTTTTTTTTATTAGCAAAGATTTTACTTGTCTTTTGATTTCTGTATGAATAAAAATAACGAAGATAGAAACGTTTAAGCCTAAAATTTACTACGAGAACAATGTAACAGAAGCCCTTTACTATTATCCTAAAAAAATAAAGTAGTATTTGAAAGATTAAATGTAATACAGTTTTATAGCTCTTGAAATTACCTTTCAAATAGTTGGATGTGCCTGATATCATAAAAATTAACAGAATTATTAAAAAAAATTCATTTTTTCGAAAATTTTTGGAGCATAAATTTTGATGCTATCAACTTTTTCTGGAGCTCATTTAATAGGTATTTCTAAGTACTTTGAAAATATTTAGTAAGTGTTACATAAAATGCATCTCATTCCCGTTATTTAAGCTTGAATCCTGAGATTTGAATATTCGCAGAAAAAATATATTTTTAAGTAAGCAATTTATTATATTTTCTATTAGCTTAAATTTTAGTGATGAAAACTTTTTTGTAAAAACTTACAGTTTTTGAGTTATTTATGAAAAATCGCTTTAAAGCATGCATTTTCTTTCACAAAAATTAAAATATTTGATCTTTAATAACTCAAAAAGTATTGATTTATTTTAATAACAATATATAACAAGTTTTGCTTAGAATTTGTCCCTCTTTCGATTTGTGGGGTTATTTTTAATAAAATAATTTTAACCTCCGAGAAGGGGTGACATATACCCCAGGCTAAAACGGCAAGCTGTTATTGTTAATTTTGTTTCTTGAGGTATCCTCTATCCGCTCACCAATTTTCGTGAAAATGAATGGAGATTTACCGAAATCGAAGGTCGTAGTTGATTTTTACCTTCAGTGACTGCACTATAGAAAGAAAATTGCAATTCAATAATTGAGATACGTATATTTTGCGAGCTCATAAATTATTAAACGATATGTAGTCGCCAAATAATTAATTTAAATTATTTTAAGTACTACTCTCTTTTAAGCCGGGAATATGGGATGGTTTTCTTGCGAAGGGGTTGTAGCTCAATAGTCGAAATGAGCGTGATTTAAGAGTTTATTCTTAGAATATAAGCTATACGAATTAAACTACTATTAACTTTTTTGTAAAAACTTACAGTTTTTCAGTGATTTACGAAAAACCGCTTCAAAACATGCATTTTTTATAAATAATTAAAGTCTTTGATCTTTAATAACTTAAAATGTATTGACTTATTTTAATAACTTTATATAACAAATGTTGCTTATAATTTGTCCTTTTATTGATTTGTGCACATATTTTTTATAAAATAATTTTTACCCGCGAGAAGGGGCGGTATCCACCCTCAGGGTAAAGGCGCAAGGTGGCACCATCTCACCTTTATTTCTTGAGGTATCCTCTAATCACTGACCAATTTTCGTGAAAATCGATGAAGGTTCACCGAAATTGCAGGTAATCGTTAATTTTTACCTTCAGTGACTGCACTATACAAAATAAATTGCAATTTACTGATCTAAATGCGCGTAATTTGGGAGCTCATAAATTATTAAATGATATGTAGTCGCCAAATAATTAATTTAATGTATTTTATTACAACTCTCTCTTAAGCCGGGAAGTTGGGGTAGTTTTCTTGCGAAGGGGTTGTAGCTCAATAATCGAAATGCACGGGATTTAATAGTTTATTCTTAGGATATATAAGCTATAGGAATTATATCCGCAATACGATATATTTTAAGGTTTCTCAGCATTTTTCTCTTAAGTTAAATCAAATAAAGGGTTCTTTGGGGGGTGAAGGGGATGAGCTCAGAAATCTAAACTATATTATTTCAAGAGCTCATAAATAGCTCGTAATTCTTCCGCAAAAATCGATTTAATATTCCTATTTTTAAGTAGTGGGGGGGGGGGCTGTTGTTCCGTTGTTTTGATTTCTGAGTGATATCAAAAAGTCAAAAGTCGATAAAACTAAAAAACCTCGACAGCGTTCCCTTAAATTTTTTTGTTTACCATAATCCAATGAGGAGTTTTAATGTCCACCGCAAAATTAATTGTTTTTTGAGGTGTCTTTATAAATTTGCCACCGGTGGCTTACTTTTCAATACCTTTTCAATTACCTTGAATTTTTTGTTGAATAATCTATGAATTATACTGAATATGCTTATTTAATTTAAAAATAAAATAATTCTACCATACTTCCAAAAAAAAAGTGCTTGAAATGTTGATTTCAACCCTTACGGCCCCTCCCTTAAGGATAGCTACTCGTACGACACGATTTTGATAGGCAACCCATGCAAGTCGTGTTTTTCTATGTATGAAATTTAATAAAAAAGTATTTCATCCGGAAAGTAGATGGGTGCAGGTCGACCAATATTCGAATCCCGTACTATAAAGTTCCAGGACAGAAGCTCAAAAATGTTGACAATATTATTTTAACGTCATCTCCTTTGAATTGTATAATATGTCTGAACTGTCAATATGTACCGGGTGTCCCAATAAGAACGGCTCTCGGCCATATCTCAGGAACCGTTTATAATACAGGTTTGAGGAAATAGTATATTACTTTATGAGGCGGAGAAGCATGACTTTTCTTGACGCGCCCGATATTACGCGCCGAACGAAGTGAGGCGCGTAATAGAGGGCAAGTCAAGAAAAGTCGCTTCTTTGCCGAATAAAGTATACTATTTTTTCTTCAAACGTAGCAATTTTCAACCATAAATAGTACAATTCATACGATATTTTTACTCGAAATTAACTGTGACAACTATCAAAGTCGTCTAGATGTTAGAAATTAAAATAATTAAGTCGTCGGTGGGATTTGCGTCTCCCGGGTTACAGTTGTTTGACAGTTGTTTGCAAATATTAAAGACAGCTTATTGTTGTTGCAACCGCAAGCGCAAATTTAGTGCGAAAATGGAAAACCTAAACGAAATTGAGTCCGCGGCTAATGATGCAGTAGCATGTTTGGGGCCCTCCAAGTCCGGAATAAAGTATCGGTTAGCGTACAAACACTTCCAAGAGTGGTGCGATACAAGAGGACTACGGCAAGTTACCGAAGACGTTTTACTGGCATATTTTAATAAAATGGAAAATGAAAATAAATGGAAATCTTCTACAATGTGGTCACGATACTCTATGATAAAATCCGAGTTAGTTATTAGAAAAAATGTGGATATAAGCAAATTTTTAAAGTTACGTGCCTTTCTGAAAAAGACAAGCGAAGGATATACTGCAAAGAAGTCTAAAGTTTTCACTAAAGACGAGTTTGATAATTTTTTGTTTGAAGCGCCAGATAAGTTGTATTTAGGATTAAAGGTAAAAAAAATTATATTGCAAAGCATGTAGTATACTCTACTAAATTATAAAAATATTTCAGATTATTTTGTTAATTGGGGTTACCGGCGCCTGTCGATGCGACGAAATGGTAAAAATGAAGACTGTGGACATTGAGGATAAAGAAAATGTAATAATTATCAAAATCCCAGACAGTAAAACACGACAAATTAGATCTTTTACGATAATTGGTCAAAACTACATTAAACTGTATAAAAAGTATGCATCACTGCGGCCTGAAAATTTCACAGAAAACCGATTTTTTATCAAGTACCAAAATGGAAAGTGTTACCGAAGCGTCATGGGAATACATTCGATCAGCGCAGTAGCCCAAAAAGTAGCTAGTTATTTAAATTTAAACGATGCAAGCGCATACACGGGTCACTCTTTACGACGAACTTCAGCAACACTTTTAATTGATGGAGGCGGAAATCTAGAATGCCTCAAACGACATGGGGGCTGGAAATCAAGCACGGTTGCCGAAGGATATATAGAGGATTCAATAAGAAATAAGAACGATAATGCTCAAAAAATTTTAAACCCTCATGATTCGCCAACATCGGGAATGATTGCTGAAAGTTGTGCTCGACCATCAGTATCATCAACAATTACCAATGCGTATCAAGAGTCGGGAAAATTTTTGCACGGTTTCAATTTTGAAAATGCCTCATTAACTAATTGTACTTTTAATATTACTATAAATAAAAATGATGTTTAATTGTTGTTAATGACATTTGTATTGTTGCTTTGTGACATGTTTCATATTGTTGCCATGACAACATTTTTCCCTCCGCCGCGCGTAAAGAAATGGGAAAAAAACTGCTGCCGGCGGAGACATCAAACTGACAGGATCAAGTTAGATAAGTAATGTCATCATTATTTGACGTTTGAAGAAAAAAATATTTATAACAAAAGTTGCCTCGGGAAAAGCCTGGAAATTATTTTCAAAATTGTGGGTCCACCTTAAAGGGCGTAATTGAATATCAAAAATTAAAAAAAAATAAATTTACAAAATTTGCCTAATGAAAGAGCACTTTAAATCCGATCATCGTATTATTTATACAATTCTGCGCATATTTGATTTCATAAGTTTAAGTCAACCTTTGTAAATAAGAGGTAGGGGTGAGTGGGAACCTTTTTATGGAAAAATGGCTATAAGTCCGCTTCTGCTAAATCGAATTTTGCAAACTTGGTCTTGTCGAAAACAGCTCTTTTTCGTCAATGTAAGCGTTATAATTTTGAACCAGCTTACTAAGTAATATGCCAGCTAGGAGGCGTTATTTATGTTTTTTCAGAAATCTAGTTATCTTTGAAAAATATTAAACAAAAGTATACATTTTGAATCTTATATTACAAAATAAGACCAAATTAGCAACCCAATAGCGAAAACCGCATGTCGATCCCTTTTTGCTATCTCGAGATATCTTACGAAACGTGTGAATTTAAAACATAATTGTTATTGTTACCGGTAAAAGAAGTTAAGGAAAAGTAGTGTGCTATGGAGAAAACAAAGAAACATTTTCCAGATGTCAACGTATATAATAGGGCTTTTCAACGCTTCTCATTTGTTTCGGGCCTGTGTCATATGTCGTAAATTACGGTATATTAATATTATACACGAATTATACGACATTATGACAGAGGTTCGCAACAAATGAGAAGCGTTGAAGAGCCATATTAATTAAAGCAACAATAAGACAAACAACATTATAAAATATGACAAAAAAATAAAAATAACTATTTAGTGACGACCTAAATGTTCAAATTGTTGCCTATCATTTTCATTTGACTCTTTCAAGAGTAAATTGAACAGCAGTCTCAATTTTTGCTCTCGAAATGCTTTGAATGGCGTTTCATATTATCTGGATCATGTTTTCTCGAGTAGTGTAGTAAGTGCTTGCATCGAAAATGATGGGCAACAATTTGAACATTTAGGTCGTCACTAAATATTTGTGTTTATTTCTTTGTTATAGTTTATAGTATTCTTTGTTTTATTGTGGATTTAATTAATTATATTTATATAGGATGTTCAGAAACTCTCCCGACAAACAAAGACTGGAGATTCTTCAGATAATTTTAATACAATTTAACACAATTCACCTAGTCCGAAAATGCTTCCTAAGGGAGATAGACCTCTTTGAAGATGGCGTCTTGAAATTAGTTTCTTTTAAATATCTCCAGAACACTACTACAGTTTTAGAAAAACGAAAACGGGCACTGTTATTTATCTTCTACAGATAAATGAAATACATCAATTATGAATTTCTAGTACCGGTCATAGGCGCCCGTTCTGGGTAGGGCAACGGTTATTTTATCGTATAACTTTTTTAAGTTTAACTTCTAAGCATATTTTATACTGGATTATTAAATTGTAAGGTATTTTAGAATTAAAAGGTACTCTTGCTATAAGTCGGTAGAATGCACCGTTTTCTAGAAAAATCAATTCGAAAATTTTTCGTTTGTTGTTGCATAACGTTCTTGTCTTAAATTTTTAAGCATTCTTGACACTTGATTAAATTATTAGGTATTCTAGTACTAAAAGTTTTAAGACGGTAAAATACAGCGTCTTTTTTTGAAACAAATTTTCAAATTTTTTTCAAATTCAATACACGAAAAATTTTCAAATCGATTTTTCTCGAAAACGGTGCATCCTACCGCCTTAAAGAAAGAGTACCTTTTAGTACAAGAATACCTTACAATATAATTATCCAGTGTCAAAAATGCTTAGAAGTTAAAAACAAAAAAGTTATACGATAAAATACTAGTTGCCCTACCCAAAACGGGCGCCTATGACCGGTACTATAAAGGCGCAATCGATGGAATCGATTTATCTCTAGAAGATAAATAAGCGTAACAGTTTTCGATTTTCTAAATAACAGAGTTCTGGAGATATCAAAGAAAAACTAGTTCTAAGACGCCATCTTCAAAGAGCTCTAGCTCCCTCAGGAAGCATTTTCGGATTAGGTAAATTGGGTAAAATTGTTTTAAAATTAAATGAAGAATCTCGAGTCTTCGTTTGTCGGCAGAATTTCTGGACACCCTGTATATGTTAACATCTGGAAAATGTTTTTTTGTTTTTTCCATAGCACACTACTTTTCCTTAACTTAGATTACTGGTGACAGTAACAGTTATGTTTAAAATTTACACGTTTCTTAAGATATCTCGAGATAAAAAGAAGGTATCGACATGCGGTTTTCGCTATTCTATTGATAATTTAGTCTAATTTTGTAATACAGGATTAAAAATGCATACTTGTATTTAATAAAGAATTAAATAACGCCTCCTAGCTGGCATATTACTTATTAGGCTGGTTCGAAATTATAACTCTTACATTAAGGAAAAAGACTGTTTTCAACAAGACCAAGTTTGCAAAATTCGATTTGGCAGAACCGGACTTACAGCCTTTTTAGATAAGAAGATTCCCACTCACCCCTACCTCTTATTTGCAAAGGTAGACTTAAACTTGTGAAATCAAATATAAGCAGAAATTTATGGAGAATACGATGATCGGATTTACAGTGACCCTTCATAAGGAAAATTTTGTAAAATTTAGATTTTTTAATTTTTGATATTCAATTACGCCCCCTAGCGGTAGACCCACAATTATGAGAATAATTTCCAAACTTTTTCCGAGGTAACTTTTGTCAAAAAATTTTTTTCTCAAAGCTGTACTATAAACGGTTCTGAGATATGGCCGAGAGCCATTATTATTGGGACACCCGGTACATGTATCTATCAGGATGGAGTTCATGCTTAAAAAAAATAAATTATTGTTCATTTGCCATTATTCTTTAGGTTTCTCGACTTAATTACATTGAAAATACTTTTGAGATTAACCAAAGAGGTACATTAACCATTAGAGGTACATAAACCACAAGGCGTAACTTTTTAGCAGTTACAAAGAAAATAAGTTACTTGTTTTTTTTAATGAATTAGAAGAAAATACTACAATTATTATTAATTATGTTCAATTCTAAGTATAGGTATGTTCACTTGATATTTCTATGTATTTTTATAAAAAAATTATTCTAATAGTACGTAGGTAGCGCTCAACATTAACTATCTTGTGGTATATAATTGAAACGTATTCCTTTATCATTACAGTTGACGTAACAATATTTCATGCACTGCTTCTTTATTAAATCATGGGTACAGTTTAATTAATTGGTCTAGTAAAGCATTTAATTAATGTTGCTTTTATAAACAAAACCCTCTAAACTGCCCATTACCATTTGTATAAAAGAGCGACAAACATAGTATAGGCCCAATATACAATAATTTATTTTTGATAGACGGATACGTGAAGAAACCGAAATATCCGATAATCAATTTGGCTTTATGCAGGCAGATCAACAACAGATGCAGTTTTCATTGTAAGGCAACTGATGGAAAAATACAGAAATAAAGAGACCAACGCTCGTATGGTATTCATTGATCTTGAGAAAGCATACGATAGAGTTCCTAGAGAGATTCTGTGGTGGGCACTAAATAAGAAAGGAGTTCCTGGCGAATATGTAAAGATTGTGAGATATATGTATGAGGGAGTAACTACTAGTGTTAGGACAGGTGTGGGAGAGACTGATAAATTTCAGGTGAAAGTAGGATTGCACCAAGGCTTGGTGCTTAGTCCTTATTTATTCTCATTAGTTTTGGACCAGATAACAGCGAAACTACAGGGTAGCATTCCGTGGTGCCTAATGTATGCTGATGATATAGTGTTAGTAGGAAATAGTGAAAGAGACTTAGAACAAAAACTGGAACAGTGGAGACAAGCTATGGAGGAAAAAGGTTTAGAACTTAGTAGGACAAAAACAGAGTATTTGGAATGTTCATTTAAAGATGGAGTTACTACAAATAAAATGGTATCTTTGGATGGTGAACGGATTGTAAAATGCAATAGTTTTAAGTACCTACGATTGGTATTACAGATTAATGGAGAAATAGATGGAGATGCATGCAGTAGAATTAGGGCTGGATGTATGAAGTGGAAAGAAGCGGAAAGAAGCGAGTGGTGTGTTGTGTAACAGAAAAATTCCAATGAAGCTGAAGGGAAAATTCTATAAAACAGCCATAAGAGCGGCTATGATGTACGGAACTGAATCTTGGGCAGTGAAAAAGAAAGAGGAACAACGAATGTATGTGGCGGAAAAGAGAATGCTTAGATGGATGAGTAAAGTGACAAAGAAAGATAAAATTAGAAATGAGTATATTAGGGGAAGTCTAGGTGTGGCACCCATTGATGCCAAAATGAGAGAGCATAGGTTAAGATGGTTTGGTCATGTTCAACGTCGAAACGTTAATCACTTAATACGAAGAATGGCTGAAGTGCAGATTCCTAGAAAGAGTAGGAGAGGTAGACCAAAGAAGACCTGGGTGGAGATGATAAGGCAGGACATATTGGTAAAGAGGATGAACATTAATATGACCCAAGATAGAATTGTGTGGAGAAATGCAATTAGGGAAGCCGACCCCGCATAGGGATAAGGCAAAGAGAATGATGGTGAAACAATAATTTATTTTTATGTAACTACGAGTGCTAGCCGACCCAACGAAATACGTACCTCCTTAGAATTAAGAACGTAGGCGTAAAATTTCGTGAAAAGACAATGGTCGCCACTTTTGTGTCAAAATCTGATTATGTGGCAACAATTGCTTTAGAAGATTGAATAACCGTTACTTCTGATTTGTATATAACCGTTTGTTTACCAAAATTTATCGCGATACTCGGACAAAGCAACACAACGGCGAATCATCCTACATCAGGACAATGCAAGGGCTCACACTGCCCAAAAGACAATATATTGTTTTTTTAGCTTCAAAACATCGAACTGTTAAACAATCCAACGTACAGCCCCGATCTATGTACCCAATTCCCGTTAAATTGATGGTTGAGCTGTTTTTCGATTCAGAGGAGTCCACGCTAGCGCTGTTGATAAAGCCTGAAATGGTGGAAACAGCTGTCCATTGTTTATCCCTCTGAATCAAATACAAGCAACACCATCTTTTACTTTTATATCTTTACTCAAATTTGGGTACAGTAAAACCTCGATATAACGGACCAATTGGGGGGGGGGGTTATCCGTTAAAGCCGAAAGTCCGTTATACAAAAATACATTTAAAGTGAATCAAAAAAATTTTTTTTAAGTTTTGTTGACACTTTTGAAGTTTTGCTGTTTTTATATTATTATTAGAAATATATCCGCCTTATGCTATAATAAAAATTTTATTGAAATTGTTTGTAAAATACAGAGATGTTTCAATTATTTTCACATTTGAGCGGATTTTTTTGTCCGTTATATCCGAAGTCCGATAAATAGAGGTTCGTTATATCGAGGTTTTACTGTACTAGGAAGTTCCTCTTCTGTCCTTTTCCTAGACGAATGAAAACGGAATGTGATTGAAAGGAGTCCTTTTTGTTTTCTATATTCGTCGTCTGCGGTCTTATAAATTGTTGAAGTCGCAGATTAAGGATGTACCAGAAAGAACTTTTAACACGAAAAGTCTCAGATTTAAATAACTATTTACTCTTATAACTTAGACTCTTCAATTTGTTAAGAGATGTCGCTGGATCGCGTCCCAATGGGAATTTGAATGATATTTCAAATTCCCCTTAAATTGATGGTTGAGCTGTTTTTCGATTCAGAGGAGTGCACGCTAGCGCTGTTGATAAAGCCTGAAATGGTGGAAACAGCTGTCCAGCGATTGTGCATCCCTCTGAATCAAAAACAAGCAAAACCATCTTTTACGAATAAAAAGTTATTTAAATAATGAATGGGTTGCATGTGTGAGTCCATACTATTGTAGTAAAGAAAAAAGAGACGTTCTCACAAACAATTTATTTTACAACTGACGACCGGTTTCGCTGTCTACAATATTCACAGCATCTTCAGGTCACGGTAAAAGTAAAATTAAATGCTACAAATAACAAAAAACCAGAGTTAGTTAAGTGGTCTGGTTGAAATCGAAGGGTAAAGATCAAGCCAATATTAAAGTATACCGGGTGGTGAATTGGAACACGGGCCATAGGAAACTCAATGTAAAATTCTAAACTGTTGAATTCCTGCTTCCCTAATTATTTTACATCAAAAGTCATAAGAAACTATTTGTAGATAATTGAAATCTGTATTGAAAACAACTGTTAATATTGTTCTACGAACAATAATTATTTAAAATTTTGTAAAAATATAATACAATTTTCAGAGAAATACGCCAAAGTTACGCCACACACAGTGCAATAATGTGTATAAGATTGCATTCGGTGACAATGAGTTTATTATATTAACAATTTGAACTGTCAATTTCTTTATTTATTTTATCATTTATTGTTTAAAACACAATAAAGTTGATCAGATACCCTCAGTTAAGGAGAAAGTATTAATAATAAAGATATTTTCCTTAGTCAATAGTATGCTCACTGTCAGTTAAATAGTAACGTGTGGCCTAACATGCCCACACATACCTACTGCGGTAAATACATTATATTTTTCCAAAATTTTGGAATGTGTCTAAATCGTAGAACAATTGTAACTTCTGTTTTTAGTATAGATTTCAATCCTCTACAAATAACTTCTCATGACTTTTGATGTAACATAATTAGGGAAGCAGGAATTTAACAGTTTAAAATTTTACATTGAGTTTCCTATGGCCCGTTTTCCGATTCACCACCCTGTATATATTCATGCATACATATAAATGCTAAAATGTACGTAAATATGGTTTAACAACCCTCACACTCACATACATGCAAGCATTCAAATGTAGTGGCAACTAAAGTATGTCAAGTATAAGTATAAAATGTACACTTACTTTCCGGTATAAGGGAAGAATATAGTAGTATTCAATATCATACTTTTTCTCCAAATTATGCTAAAGGGAGAGATGATAGAGGGACAGATTTGATTGTAATGTACAAACAAAACAAAAATAATTGGCAGGATCTTGAGGGGATTAGCAAGGGAACACGACATTAAACCGTGAAACCAAAAATTGTTAGTTATATATAAAGTGATGTTATTTTTAAATTTTTTAAAGTGTATATTTTTATATTTATTGGGATTATTAGATGTTGTTCTGGATGTTCAAGAACTGATGGATGTAAGATTGGTTGTGCAATTTTCTTAAAACCAGAATTGGTCAATTGTGTATTATTTTTGTTGTTCTGAAGCCATTTTCTTGTGGCATTTTTATGATTAATTATTTATATGGGAAATAAGCCACAATTAAAATGAAAAAAATAATTTTATTAACGTTTCGACGCCCAAATCGGGTGCCGTTGTCAAAATACAAAATATTATTTGTGGTATTATTTGTGTATTATTTGTGGTGTGATTGTGAAAATGTTTTAATTTTTATTTGTTGGAGACATTGAAATTAAACGGAACAATAGTAAATAGGTAAAAATTTGCTAAAATTTAAAAGTGTCAAACTATAAAATCATTAATAAATAATTCAGAATTAAATTCAAATGTGAAGGTAACTAACTGTACATGAAATTAAATTTATAGTAATATAAAGTTATGATGATTTGTGCAGCAATGAATGAGATTTTTTGAGATATTACTAAAAAGTTAGAAAAAGGCAAATATGAAAAAATAGATGAAAAAATGATTCATTTATGTTAATATCTGTTGAATGTAATAAATAGTTGAGTAGATTGAAAAATTAATCTCAAAAAATCTTTGAAAAAGTTACCTGGTTGAGCTGAATTATATGGTTTCTTTGAAAAGTTAAAAAAGTTTTTGAAATATTTTTTGTTTTAAAGTCGATAAAAATAACACATAACAGATTCTCGAATGCACACAAAGGACGTGGACACAACGGGAGTTTGGGAATTTTTTGATGAGGAAAGCAAACTGTGTACTACTACATCTTATTTCTTTTTGATTTTTAAGAATTGTAAAAACTCCTCTAATTTGGTTTTATTTACAAAGAAACTCAAATGTCACTGAGAGTGAGAGGTTAAGTCAATGTCAAATTCTTCTTCTGTTATGATGTAGTAATAGTTTCAGGCCTTGTCAGTTTACAATAAAATATATATTTTTCTTTTTGACAATATTGTTAATGAATAATATTGGCTAGATCTAATACAATTTTGTGCAATACTATGGTAGAAATCAATTTAAATTAACATATTTGGAAATTACTTGTGGTTACAAAAGATGAATTACAGATAATTAACAATACGCGGGGGGGGGGGGGGGGTTATTCAAATGAGGAGCAAAAACTATGGTGTAATGTTTTTTGGTTTTAATACTTATTAAAACCAGATGGATTTATTTGAAAATCAAGTTAAATTGTTATTAATAATTTATTATTTTTGATAATTATTATAGATAATTTATTGATTTATTATTATAGATAATATTGTTTATTAATAATTTACTACAAAAAAGTTATTTATTGTTTATTATTTATGGAAGATCCAAGCATAGAATACACCAGGGTATAATCCAAGTATTTTGTTGTCAAAGATGTTCAAGCGATTTTCCAAGTAAAGGTTATGCAAGAACATTCAAAAACTGATCGAAATAACCATCTCTATATTAATGATGATTGTCGTCTAATGTTTATTACATCTCCATCCCAGTGAGAATTTTACTACATGAAATTTGGCGTGTAAGAAAGTAGGGATGGCCGTAAAATATTTGGTATTATTCACCATTTTCATTCACCTTATCTAGTTTGTATATAGGTCGATTCTTAAACGGCAATATCTCTCGTTTTTTGAAATGCATCAAATTGTTCGAGGTATTTAATTAATAGTTTTGATGATTTCTTGGTCTGGATTTGCCCTTGAGTGGCCCTCCATTTTTCTATGATTCCTTATTAGTCACATCTTTTTCTTCTTCTTCTTCTTTACTTGCCATCTCCGTGACAAAGGTTGTCAATCATCATTGCTATTCTAACTTTTGACACTACAGCCCGAAAGAGTTTAGTTGACCTGCCTCCAAACCATTCTCTGAGATTTCTCAGCCAGGACATTTTTCTCCTACCTATGCTGCGTCTTCCTTGAATCTTTCCCTGCATAATTAATTTTAGGAGTTCATATGTATCACCATGTGTTATATGACCCAAGTATTAAAGTTTCCTTATTTTGATGGAATCCAGTATCTCCCTGCTGTTGTGTATTCTTCTTAGTATTTCCTCATTGGTTCTTCTGTCTGTCCAGGAGATTCTCAACATTCCTCGATATGTCCACATTTCAAACGCTTCCAATCTCGTTAGTAACTTCCAATCCATGTTTTTTGTAGCATCTTTAGTGATGCCACAGCAAGGTTCTGCGCCTCCAAACGTTTCTATCTAATCTTTAGCCTGAAATCTTTATCTTTATCCTGAAACACAGTTTCATTGACTTAGACTGTAAGATTCATTATAATTTGCATGTTTGCCCAATGACTCTCTCTTACCTAATACCTCTCTTCAAAAAGGGAGAAAAGTCGGACCCGGAGAATTACAGAGGAATTAGTTTATTAAAATTAACGACCAAAGTGATAACAAATAAACTGAATAAAATAAAAACATCAGCAGAAGAACAACAAGGTTTTAGGTCGGGAAGATCATGCACCGACGCTATATTTATAATGAGGCAGATTCAAGAAAAATCGTTAGAATACAACAAACCGGCATACTTATGTTTCGTGGACCTTAAGAAGGCATTTGACAGGGTCAAATTAAAGGACGTTATTCATTTATTATACGCAAGAGAGGTACCTCTAGGAATAATTAAAACGATCGAAAACATCTACCAGAACAACACAATAAAAGTAAAAGTAGATGAAGAACTAACTGACCCAATTGAAGCTGGTAATGGGATAAGACAGGGAGATTCCCTGAGTCCTCTGTTGTTCAACCTGATCATGGACGAAATAATAAAAAAGTAAGAACTAAAAAAGGATACCAAATGGGAGAAAAACAACAAATAATCTGCTGTGCAGACGACGCAATACCTACTAATCTCTCAAAGTGAAGATGATTTACAACGTATGCTGCACGAATTTAATATAAACGCTAGAAAATTTAACATGTTAATTTCCCCAAAAAAGACTAAATGCATGGTTATAAGAGCAGATCTAATAAGGTGTAAATTAGAGCTGGAGGGTCAAATAATAGAACAAGTCATGGAGTTTAAATATCTAGGCATCACACTATGCAGCTACGGAAAGCTCGAAACAGAAGTGGAAGATCAGGTGAATAAAGCAAACAGAGCCGCAGGTTGCCTGAATGAAACCATATGGAGAAATAAAAACATCGAAAAAGAAGTGAAAGGCAGAATTTACAAAACAGTCATCAGACCAATAATGACATACGCGGCAGAAACACGACCTGATACAGAAAGGACAAAAAGAATGCTAGAAACAGCAGAGATGAAAACATTGCGAAACATCGATGGTAAGACGCTGTGGGATAGAGCTAGAAATGCAGATATACGAAGGAGATACAAGGTGGACAACATTAATAACTGGGTGAAAAGCAGAAGAGTAGAATGGAACGACCACATAAGCCGAATGACAAAAAATATAGTAGTAAGGACGGCGAGAGACGGTACCCCAATAGAAAGACGATCAGTGGGAAGACCACGAAAAAGATGGAATGTCAAATTACTGGAGGCACATTGAAGAACAGAGTAATGTCTATATAAAAAGAAGAAGAAGAAGAGAAGAAGCCCAATGACTCCAGATCCAGTATCATGGGCAGTTTTAGATACATCAGTAAACCATATTAAGTTTTCCTTAACACGTTGACGGACAGTGCGTCAAATGTATAAGCAATTGTTGTGACACGACATGTATTTTGCAAAGAAGAATAGGGGAAAATGCAACGTCTATAGACGTTGTGTCACATTACATCAATGAAAATTAGACGTCTATAGACGTTCTGTCCGTCGACGTGTTAATATTTGGGAATTTTCGTTATCTAGGTGTATACTTTTGTTAACCTTCTCAGTGAAGATGGGATAGTTGTATATTGACAATTATTGGCAATCTCTTTTAATTTCTTATGCAGGTGAAATATAATACATCTGTTCATATTAGATTAGATTAGAAAACATTTTTTTTTTAATTTGGGAATCCTCAAAATAATGTATAATTGTATATCATAACTATACAATCCTTTGTAACCACAAAAATAAACAAGAATTTTTGTTAGCTGTCTTCTACTGAAATTAACAAATAGGATATTTTCTGCGGTAGATACTGTATCGCCCAATTAGTTACAGGCTTTCCCCTTATCTGACCTACCTTATCGTTTTCGTTTATGGTCAAATCTTTTGCAAATAGGTGCTTTGACCTTGCCTAATAAAATATATAGACACCCTGCCTCTGATTACATCCCACACAATATAGAAAGCGAACATAATAATCATAAAAACAGTGACGTGCACCTCTTAAATACGTATAGAATAGAAAGAACATACATAAATACATTTTTATATTAAGCTGCCTACTTGACACCAATGAAAACAATTTTTTGGCACTTTTTAATAGCAGATAAAATTTGACACATAATGACATAAATACAAAAACTAGAGTAGTAACACGCCAAGATGATGCAAATACTACAAAATGCAGAAATTAACAACCACGATCTTATAAACGTTTACTGGAATCAGACTGCAAATATCAAAGTTGAAGGTGAACACACCGAATATGTGAAAATCATGCATGGTAGTGACGGTTTAATGCATCATGGGGCCCTAGGCGGCCATAAGAAGTAGGCCCCTTTATAGCTACCATTTACTTAAATAATTCAATATTAATTAATGCATTTAAGCGGGATGCGGGCCCCATCAAGTGCCCGGGCCCTAGGCGGCCGCCTAGTCAGCCTAATGGTTAATCCGGCGCTGGCATGGAGTGAGGCAAGGCTGTGTTTTGTTTTCTCTAATCTCCAATCTTTACTTTGAAAGAATATTTATCGAAGCTTTGCAGGAAAATATAAAAAAAAACAAAAACTAAAAAATGTTCTGCTAAACGGGTACCCGCTAAATAACATCAGATATGCAGATGACACCATAGTATTAGCGGATAACCTTAAAGACCTACCAGTCCTTTGAACAAAATCACGTATTAAAGTCAACAATAATGACTCAATATAAACGTAAAGAAGTCAAAGCTTTTGATCATTAGCAAGAAAAACACAACAGAAGCTCAACTCTAGGTCAACCAAACCCCTGTATAAAGAATGACGCATTACAGTTACCTCGCCACCATAAAAAATAAAAAAAGGACCAATAACCAAGATATTCCACCTTTAACCAGATGGGGGTCCCCTTCAATATCACAACCTGTGTCTTGGTATTACTGTAAGAATCCTGCGATGCTTCATCTTTGTCCTTTCTATGATGTTGAATCGCAGACCGTGAAAGAAAATATGTGCATAAAATTGTAAGGGTTTGAGATGTAGTTATGTCGGAGAATACTTAAAATCTCTTGGACTGACCGAGTCATAAATTAGGAGGCCCTAAGAAGACTGAAGAGGAACCGAGAGGTACTGACCCCCATCAAATCCTGGAAGTTACAGTACTTCTGACACATTATGCGAAATTAATCCAAATATCACAAGCCAACTTGCAAGGAAAAATGTTTGGAAAGTACGGTCCAGGTGGAAGAACAACATCCTGGTTAAAGAACTTGGTTGGTTCAACAAGTAAAAGAAGTTGGTTCAACACAAAATTTGTGCAGATTTTCCGCGCTCCTGCAGATAAGATACACATTGCCGTGATGATCGCTAGCATTCGTCACGGATAGGCATATCAAAAATAGAATGTCAAGAAAAACTAGAGTTGACGGAATAGCTATTTTGCTATTATGTGGCGATTATTTACCTAGTGTTCTGGACTGTATGTAAGGTAAAATTAAACCAGGTTTGGTAAATGACATCCAAAAGCCAGACGACTAGATATTTCAGTATTCTACCCTCTATTGGCCAATTGAGCATCAAGAAATTAAACAAAATAAATAATTTGTGGTTTGAATTATATTATCAAATTTCTAAAAAGAGGAACATAGAACATAGTAAAGCTAATTGAGACATCTAGGAAATATAATCACAACGGAAATAGTATCACAAAATAAATGTATAACTTTCTTCTTCACGTGCCATATCAGAATTATCCGACGTTGCGAAGGCTTCTTGATCTTCTGCAATATGTAATAATTATCCTGCATTTGATATCTGAATCCATTCTCGAAGGTTTTTTAACCAAGAAACTTGTTTTCTTCCTACACCTCTACGGCCCCCTATTTTGCTTTTAAGGATCAGTTGTCATATTTTATATCGACTTCCCCTCACACTATGTCCCAGATAAGACATTTTTCGATGTTTAACAGTCCTTAGCAGTTCTCTATCTTTGTTGACCCTCCTTAGTACTTCTTCATTAGTTTTTCCTGCTGTCCAAGGTATCTTCAGCATCCGTCTATGAATCCACATTTCCAATGCTTCAATTCTATTCAAGATCGATACATTAAGCGTCCACACTTCTGCACTACACGAAAGTACGGACCAAACATAGCACTTTAAACTGAGATGATTATTGCAAAGAAATGACTTCATTTTCATAAAAGTAGTTTTAGTCATTGCTATTCTACGTTTTATTTCTACTCGTATGTCTGTATCTAGTTGGTCCGTTATCACATTTCCCAAATACTCCAAATTCAGGATATAATTCACGAATTTTTAGAAACCTATCAGGTATTGTAAAGGACGATACCAGGAATAACTTCTACTAAAATGTAACCAAAAATATTGTGCGCTTTTTTTTATATTGCGATTTTCATTTGTTAAATTTGCCATTTTTAAAGATTTTTAATTTTGCAGCTTAGGATATTGATTTTAGAGAAAAACTTTTTAATAGAAAGTTGTAGTAAATTAAAAAAACTACAATTTGAGCTAGGCTAAGTTTAATTTCGTTTATTGGTTATTGCAAAACAGCCTGCGAAAGTTCAAAAATGGCCGTTTTTACAATTGCATTATTTATTGTACAAATCATTTTTTTATATTTTTAAAGATTTAAAATGAAGATCTTTCAATTCCAAACATAAAAAAAGTTGTAAAGCCAGATTCACCAAATTGTTGCTTAGATATTTTAAATTGTTTATCCCAAGAGGTCAAATGTCGAAAGCTATAACTTTTCGAGGCCGAGATAATTGTTTTTTTTTCCTTAAATCGTAGTGCATTTATTTATAACAATTAAGAAATTATTTTACAGTCATTGACTAAAGAAAGACTTATGTTATCTTAAAATAAAAATTATTATAAAATATAATTACACTTAATTATTAAAAAATATTTTTAAATCGGTGCTTTGGCGAACGGCCGAATTTTGCAAATCGCCCGGCTCGCTTCAAATCCGCGCGCTCGGAAAATTTTTACGTAAATTGTATTAAATTTTGACAGAAAACAATTTAATAATATTCCCATTATAATATACAGTATGTTTACCCCAGTATTTGTTTTTCTTGATAAACTTTTATATGTGAAATCTCATTTCTGAAGAAATAATATTACAAAAATTATACATATAATAATATATGAAATATATAACTATATTTTTAATTTTTTCATTGTTATATAAATATAATAATAATAATGTTACTTCTTATTATACAATATAAAACTTTTTCTTCTTGTAGTGACTATCCGTTTTGGATGTTGGCGAAAGAAAAAGTTTTATATTGTATAATAAGAATATTATACAATATAAAAATTTTCTTCTTGTAGTGACTATCCGTTTTGAATGTTCGCCAACATCCAAAACGGATAGTCACTACAAGAAGAAAAAGTTTTATATTGTATAATAAGAAGTAACATTATTATTATTATATTTATATACCAATGAGAAAATTAAAAATATAGTTATATATTTCATACATTATTATATGTATCATTTTTGTAATATTATTTCTTCAGAAATGAGATTTCACATATAAAAGTTTATCAAGAAAAACAAATACAGTGGTAAACAGACATTATACATGGTACATTATAATAGTAATATTATTAAATTCTTTTCTGTCAAAATTTAATACAAGTTACGTAAAAAATTTCCAAGCGCGCGGATTTGAAGCGAGCCGGTTTGCAAAATTCGGCCGTGTGCAAAAGCACCGATTTTAAAAATAATTTTTAATAATTAAATGTAATTATATTTTACAATAATTTTTATTTTAAGTTAATATAAGTCTTTCTTTAGTCAATGATTGTAAAATAATTTCTTAATTGTTATAAATAAATGCACTACGATTTAAGAAAAAAAAAAACAATTATCTCGGCTTCAGTTGGTTGTAGAAAATTTTTATTTTTTTTATAAATCTTCGCTTCGTCTTCAGCAACTTTAATCTGTAAGTAAGAAACTCATAAGATGTACAGGGCCGCTTCAGCTCTAAATGATTTTAACGAAATTTGCCCCCTTATTTTCAAACCCAAAAATTATCTCGGCTTCAGTTGGTCGTAGAAATTTTTTATTTTTTTATAAATCTTCGTTTTGTTTCAGCAACAATAATCTGTAAGTTAAAAACTCATAGGATGTACAGGACCGCTTCAGCTCTAAATGATTATAACGAAATTTGCCCCCTTATTTTCAAACCCAAAAATTAGAGGTGTAAAAATGATTTACGGATTTATTTACACTAGAATATGAAAATATAACTCATTAGAAGGAGACTGGACGTTTCACCAACTCTCTACGATTTTTTTTCAAAAAGTTATAGCCTTCGACATTTGACCTCCTGGGATAAACAATTTATAATATCTAAGCAACAAATTCGTTAATCTGGCTTTACAGCTTTTTTTATGTTTGGAATTGAAAGATCTTCATTTTAAAGCTTTAAAAAATATAAAAAAATGATTTGTACAATAAATAATGCAATTGTAAAAAACGTCCATTTTGGACCTTTCGCAGGCTGTTTTGCAATAACCAATAAACGAAATTAAACTTACCCTAGCTCAAATTGTAGGTTTTTTTAATTTACTACAACTTTCTATTAAAAAGTTTTTCTCTAAAATCAATATCCTAAGCTGCAAAATTTAAAATCTTTAAAAATTGCAAATTTAACAAATGAAAATCGCAATATAAAAAAAGCGCACAATATTTTTGGTTACATTTTAGTAGAAGTTATTCTTGGCATCGTCCTTTACAACACCTGATAGGTTTCAAAAATTCCTGAATTATATCACGTTTTTTCACCCACAACCTGGGGTAAAATATGTCATTTTGTGAACTTTCTCAACTTGGACTCCGTTTAATTGAAGCTTTGAATCGGGATGTGGGTCACAACAAACACTAAAATTTTGGTTTTGTTTGAGTTTATTTTAATGCCCATTTCCTCTCCTACCTCGTGAATACGATCAAGCAGAATTTGGAGACCTTCAATATTATCTGACAGAATCACTGTATCGTCTGCATATCTAATCACATTAAGTAGTTCCCAGTTGATTTTTATTCCATATGGCTGTTTTTCAAGTGTCTTTTTAAATAACTGGTCCGAGTAAATATTGAACAATGTTGGCGACAAAATGCAACCTTGTCTGACTCCTCGTTCTATGGAGATTTCATCGGTGTAGTTATCTCCAACTTTTATGATAGCAGTTTGATTCCAGTACAAATTTTTAATGACACGAATGTCCTTGTCATCTATTCCGATATCTTTCAGTATTTTCATTAATTTTGCATTCATTATAATATATTAAAAAGATATACCTGTATAGTTCTAGTATATTATTCAACGAGCATGTGTAGGCGAGTGTCGTCATTCATCAAAGCGAGTAATAGCCATTACATGCGAGCACAATACTATACTTTTTCTACGGCCTTTTTTATTTTAATTTGTAAAAAATTTAATTATCAACTACTCGAGATTTAAATTATAATAATTTACAAAAATACCTAAATGCTATTTACCCCTAGTACGTGGCTGAACAATTGGTTGCCTACTATTATGAAATTCATATCTATTGTAAAAATACAACTAGAAATAGTCAATATAAATTCTATTCGTTTCCGAAAAATTATAAGCTTAAATTTGTACCGACTGTCAGTGAATCTAATAAATAGGAAATGGCTGTTGTATGTGGACGAATTTCATATTATACAGGGTGGTGAATTGGAAAACGGGCCATAGGAAACTCAATGTCAAATTCTAAACTGTTGAATTCCTGCTTCCCTAATTATTCTACATCAATAGACATAAGAAGCTATTTGTAGAGGATTGAAATCTTTATTGAAAGCAATTGTTAAAATTGTTCTACGAATTAAACACATTCCAAAATTTTGTAAAATATAGTAAATTTTATCAAAGTATTTGCCAAATTTAGACTACACACAGTGCAAGAATGTGTATAAGATTGCCTTCGGTCACAATGAAATTATTATATTAACAATATTTTGAACTGTCAGTATTTTTATTTTATCGTATTTATTGTTTAAAAAACAATAAAGTCGAAAAGATGTCCTCAGTTGAGGAGAGAGTAGTAATAATAAAGATGTTTTATTCAGTCAATAGTTTGCGTACTGTCAGAAATAGTAACGTGTGGCCTTACTTTTACCCACTTAGGTATGGCAAATGTATTCTATTTTTCAAAATTTTGGGCTCCGTTTAAACCGTAGAGCAATTTACCTTATGTTTTTAATACAGATTTTAATCCTCTTCATATAGTTTCTCATGATTTTTGATGTAAAATAATTAGGGAAGCA
The DNA here is from genome assembly GCF_917563875.1 of Diabrotica virgifera virgifera. NCBI lineage: Eukaryota > Metazoa > Arthropoda > Insecta > Coleoptera > Chrysomelidae > Diabrotica > Diabrotica virgifera. The sequence continues at coordinate 177,748,288 of NC_065447.1, forward strand.
GAAATTCAACAATTTAGAATTTTACATTGAGTTTCCTATGACCCGTTTTCCAATTCACCACCCGGTATATTGGTTACAACGTATATTTACATTTAACTATATACAATATAATAATATAATTATACATAATATATTGCAACATATTTTTTTCTACGACCGTTTAATAACATGCTCATTATTCGCTATTTTTTCATAGATAATACCACCCATTCCTGTATCCGTGGTTGTTTATGTTAATTGGAATTTATATTAACTAATATTGTGTTTATTTTTCAAGTTATATTGTGTTAAATAATTATTATACCTGGAGAGGCAAGGAGTAAAACAAACTCCTAATTGTAGAAATATAGTAAAGCATCGCACATCGCCTACTACTACTATCATTGTTTGATTTGCGTGTATAGATATAATGCTATGTGGAAATGCGATCAATGATTGTCCCCGTTAAGGTTTTTGTCCTCTTCAGGGTTTGTAGTGAATGTATAATGTTGGCAGCAAAAGCAAACAGTCCGAAAAACACACTGGGGCAAGCGCCGTATCCTGGTGTTTTTTGGATCCTGGGTTATGCCGGACGGTGGTGTCCAGAAGGCTAAGAAGTCAACAGAGAAGAAAGTTTGATGGATTGTTGTTGGTTCCATAGACATTTACGTGTACTGTCCGTGCTTTGCTCTAGACCAATCTCCCTAGAAACCATTGTACAACGACAGGCGAACCTGCGTCCCTCGTCGGCGGTCAGGAGGTGGCTTTGAGCGCGGCGTGGACAGTGTGCGTTCGAGTGGAGAAAATAGTTGCGGCTATTTTCTTGGAACGAACAGGTATAATTGTGCAATGAAGTTGGGAAACCGCAAAAAACCAACTTCTCCCTGTTCGGGGTAGGGAAGAGGAGATGTTAAAGGTGGGTACGGAAGGCTAACGGGGTAGCCTCGAGGATGTTTTCGTACTCCACCGGGAGTTCGTCAATGTATGTTTGCATTAGAGCGGACGGTAAATGAATCTTTTTGCGTTTGGGCTTTCGGTGGAGTACGTGGATGAACAGGAACATTTGAGAGATTCTTGTGTGTCGGAGGGGGGGCCGTTGATTACTTTGATTGTAAAGTTCCTGTTCAGAGAGTTTATTCTCTCGGTGATTTTGGGGATGTTCGAGATGTTATGGATTTCGTTTGAGGGATATCGCCAGTGCTCATAGTTACATCTACGCAAGATTCTACGTTCAGCGCTCAACAACCACTCTTGTTTTGATCTAGCGCAAAGAGAGTAGAGGCAAGATTTGTACTCCATGACGGGTCGAATAAAGGTCTTGTAAGTGTGAATGAGAGTCTTCTTGTGTGTCTTGCCAATTCGTCCAGAGAGAGAGTTGAGAAGTCTGGCCCTGTTCCTTACCCTATCTAAAGTTGCCTTTAGATCTGCGTTCCAGTTAAGAGTCCTGGTGAACAGAACTCCTAAATAGTTCGCTGTCGGACTAACAACAAGCCTTTCTCCCAACAGTCTCAGAGGATATTGGTCGTCTTAATTAATTATGATTCTATGTGACACAGAAGGGGCGCGAAACACAATTGTTGTTGTTTTGTTCGCGTTCAGCGTGACTCTCCACTTACAACACCATTCACCAACTTCGTCCAACAGAGCCTGGGCTCTTCTGAAGAGGAGTCTTGGGTTGTATCGCGAGGTTGTTGTGAGCAGAGCCGTGTCGTCTGCATAGAGAAACAGCCGAGTGCCTGGGATATTTTGGTTAGTGATATCGCTGTTGTAGATTATGTACAACAGCGGTGCTAGGACTGAACCCTGGGGGACTCCAGCTTGTGGAGTGAAGGGGGTGGACTTTTGATCACTTATTTTCACTCTGACAGTTCGGTTGTGGAGGTATGAGTGTACAATTTTGGTAAATTGCAATGGTAGCCCGATGTCCAGAAGTTTCCGAACAAGTCCGTCATGCCAGACCTGATCGAAAGCCTTCTGCACATCCAGGAATGTGGCTATGGCGAATGAACCATCGTTGATGGTTTGAGTAACTTTAGTAGTGAAATCAGTTATTGCATGTTTGGTAGATTTACCTGACTGGAATCCGTATTGAAATTTTGGTATGATATTGTGGTTTTCGAGAAAGCCATTGAGCCTCTCTTTTAGGATTAGCTCAAGAACTTTGCCCAGAGTGTTGATTAAAGAGATTGGTCTATAGGATTCCACGTTGGTAGGGGGTTTGCCTTTTTTCAAAAGCATGATGGTATTGGCCACTTTCCAAGGAGTAGGGAAGTGGCTGTTTTTGAGACATGCATTGAATATTTTAGTTAGAAGAGGGATGATACTCTCTGGAAGTTTTTTGAGGCATCTTCGGTTGATGCCATCAGGTCCGGGAGCGCTGTTTTTACCTATTTGGCAAAAGCTCTCCGTTTCCCTGTTTGTGAGGGGGTCCATGATAGGATCATAGACTGGAACGTGGTGATTGAGAGTAACATTTACTACGTATTCTGTGTTGAGTTTAAATAAGTGATCAAAGTTCGGGTTGTCTGGGGTTTGAAAGTTGATTTGAAGCGAATTTTTGAATGCTTCGGCTTTCCCTTCTGGGGAATTGACTATGTGATTGTTGACCAACAGATGAGATGGTTGAGATAATTTTTGTTTTGTTAGGACTTTGAATTTGTGCCAGAATTTACTACCGTCTCTGTAGTCCAGTTTTGAGGTAGTATCTTCCCACCGGCGAGCCGTTAGGTCAGATATCTCTCTGTTTATCCTGGCGCAGATCCGGTTGTATTCTGTTTTGATTAGTGGATTTCTGTTGGCCTTGTATTGACGTAGAAGACGTCTTTTTTGTTGGATTTTGGCAATGATGTATTGTGGAAGTGCCGGTGATGTATAGGATATTTGTTTAAGTGGAATAGCGTGCGTGATCGCCTCGGTGATGAGGTTCTCAATTTCGGTTGCACTGGTGTCGATACTATCGTTAGTATCAAGTTCGCCTAACATAGGGAGATTTTGAGTGATGAAATTTTGGAATTCAGTCCAGTTAGCGTGACGATAGTCTCTTATAGTTCTTGGAGGGTTGGGTTGTTTTGGAGTTAGTATGTCAGTGTTGACAAGAAGTGGTACGTGGTCTGACGTTATTGAGTCACCGATGTGGCATCTATCCTCGAACCGATCCAGAATGTTACTAATAACTAGGATGTGGTCGACAATAGGGGCCCCAGCAGCGTTCAGAAACGTGTATTCAGTGTTGGTGATTCGAGAGATAGAAAGGTCTAGTAGAAAATCCGTGAGGCGGATGCCTTCTGGGTTTTGACGGTGATCACCAAACTGTGTGTGTCTACAATTTAGATCGCCCATCAACACGGCCTTGCCGAGCCTTGAAAAATACTCTAGCAAATGCCTGTTGAGTGGTTGATCCGGGTGTTTGTAGTAAGAGACTATCGTGAGGGTTTCGTTATTGGGGATATGCACGTCAATTGCCAGGAAGTCCACATCAGGTGGACGAAAATTTTGTGGGAATGTGTGTGTGGTGTGCGGTATTCCGTGTTTAACGAGAATACCATTCCCGCGTGAAACCTGACAGCGGCTTCGATGGATGATCGAATATCCTGCGAAGTGTGGATCGCTTTTCGACAGAGTATCTGTGAGTGCGAGGATCTGGATGTTATGCTTCGACAGGATATTCTTGATGAGGGGTCTCTTTTTGGAGAGACCCTGACAGTTGACTGTGCCTAGGGTGAAATCCATAAAGGGAGGGTGTTTGGTGGTTGGAGCGGAATGTCACCGTGACATTGCTTCCGTACCCGTGGACCACTGTCGAGTGGCACATCGCCGTGCACCTAAAATATATATTCTCGTGCAACCGATATGTGAAACAATTGTGCATTTAATGATAGAAGTATATAATTTGGACCACATATACTGCACATATAAAGGTTTAACTTTAGATATAAGACCATCTTAGATTTTACCTTTTACAAAAATGGCTAGCATTCAAAATGGCGACTATACATGTGTGACTAATAGCACGGTAACTTTTAAACGAGACGTCAGATTTCAACGAAGTTTGGTATACAGGTTCTCTTTTTGATGTGTAAGATCGAGGTTTTAAACCGGAAGAACCGGTTTACCAGAAATTTTGTTTTTCCTCGTTTTTATGTAACAATATGTTGTTTTTTTTTTCAATTATTTCACCCTGTATGTATTAATTTTTCAAAAAGTTAATGCCGCCATTGAAAAGGAGCGTAAAAATGTTCTTTAAGAAATATTTTGAACTTTTTAGTTATGTTAATTAGCATTTAATAAATGCATAACGTGTCTTCACATGAACCTATATGAGGCAGATTCGTGCAAATATTATAAGAATTATTGTGCATTTAATGGTAGAAGTATATAATTTGGATCACATATACTACACTACACATATAAAGATTCAAATTTAGATACGCTGTCATCTCAGTTTTTGTTCCTTTTACAAAAATAGCGGGCATTCAAAATGGAGACTATACATATGTGACTAATAGCACGATAACTTTTGAAAGAGACGTCAGATTTTAACCAAATTTGGTATATAGATTCTTTTTTTGATAAGTTAGATCGAGGTATTGAACTGGAAGAATCGGTTCATCAAAGTTTGTGTTTTTACTGTTTTTATATGTATAAATATGTTGTTTTTTTCAATACTTTCACTCTGTATATATAATTTTTTCAAAAAAGTATTACCGTTATTGAAAATAATGTAAAAATATTTTTTAGGAAATATTTTTAACTTTTTAGTTATGTTAATTAGCATTTAATAAATGCATAACGTATGTTCGCATGTACATATTCATTTTGAATGCCCGCCATTTTTGTAAAACACAAAATCTGAGATGGCCACATATCTAAATTTGAATCTTTGTATGTGTAGTATGTGTGATCCAAATTATATGCTTCTACCAATAAATGCACAATAATTCTTATATTATTATTATTTGCACGAATCTGCCGCACAGAGGTACCCTACATGTGAAGTTACGTTATGCATTTATTAAATGATAATTAATATAACTAAACAGTTCAAAACATTACCTAAAAGACCATTTATGCTCTTTTTAACGCCGATGTTATCTTTTTGAAAAATTAATATATACAGGGTGAAAGAATTGATAAAATAAACAACAGATTTAAAAAAAAAATCAGGAGAAACACAACTTCTGGTAAAGCGATTCTCCCGGTTTAGGAGCTCGATCTTATCCATAAAAAAAGAACATATATACCAAGTTTGGTTAAAATCTGACTCTGCGTTAAAAAGTTATCGTGTTATTAGTCACATATGTATAGTCGCCATTTTGAATGCCGCCTTTTTTGTAAAAGGCAAACTCTGAGATGGCCTAATACCTAAATTTGAACCTTTGTATGTGTAAAATATGTGTTCCAAATTATGTTTCTACCATTAAATGCATAGTAATTATTATAATATTTGCACTAATCTGCCGCACATAGGTACATGTGAAGATAAGTTATGCATTTTATTACATGGTAATTAACATAACTAAAAAGTTCAAAATATTTCCTAAAAAATATTTTTTCGCTCTTTTCAATGCTGGTATCACCTTTTTGAAAAATTAATATATACAGGGCGAAAGAATTGAAAAAAAAGAATGTGTGTGTACTTTGTACGCACGTAAGAAGTTATACTTTTATTATATAACTTCAACGAAATAAATATACTTAACAGTTACAATACAAAAAATTAACAATAATTACCAAAAATTAACCAAAACTTAACAATGCCAAAAATTAAAAAAATATATGAATCGTCCGGGATTTGAACCCGCTATCTCGCGATCTCTCGATCTCTGGTCCAATGCTCTACCAACCAGGCTATCAAGGCACGTGTTATTGACGTTTTGGATATACATAATTACACATAACGGTGACAAGTGAAATATAAAAATAGATATTTTATTATTTTACGCCCAAGGAAGACAAATTCAAAGACACAAAAATTATAATAAATAATTAATACATTTACTAAAAAACACTAATATATTATTTTAATGGCTTATTTGCGCTGATACATAATTTGAAAGATTAGCAACTAAACGTCACACTGTCTGTGTGCGCATGCGCGCAGATTTATGAAAATTTTTACTCTCATTCGCGCCTAAAGAAGTATAACTTCAAAAAAACAACATATTTTCACATTAAAAATCGGAAAAACACAACTTCTGGTTAACCGATTCTTCCCGTTCAGAAACTCGATCTTATACATCAGAAAAAGAACCCATATACCAAATGTGGTTGAAGTCGGACTTTTCGTTTAAAAGTTATCGTGCTATTAGTCACATATGTATCGTCGCCATTTTGAATGCCCGCCATTTTTGTAAAAGATAAAATCTGAGATGGCCTCGTATCCAAATTTGAACATTTATATGTGTAGTATATGTGGTCCAAATTATCTGCTTCTATCATTAAATTCACAATTCTTATAATATTTGCACGAATCTGCCGCACTATTCTACCATGGCAAGAATGCAATTTGTTGCGACGTGCGCGGCAAGGTGCCTGGCGAGGTGCCTAGCGAGATGCCTGGTTAGGTGCGTGGCGATGTTCCTGTCGAGATGCAATGCCTCACTTTATTTCTACACTTAGGGTGTATTCAAATTAGTCATTTAAAACGGAACATCTAATTTTATAATCATATATTCCGTTTTTTTTTTCATTTTGTTTTATTAACCTCCTCTACACTCAGGACTTTCAATGCGTCTTGATTTAAATCTTTTTTTTGTTTTAGTGGAAGACTTGGTTAGGCAATGGGCTCCATTGGTATGGTTGGCACCTGAGGAGAGATACTTTCCACAAAGTGTTGACGATTTTTTAAAGAATGTATACGTTGGTGATGGTGGTGGAAAGAGAGTTATGCCCTATCTAGATGATAAGATTTCAAGATACAAATCAACTGACTTTAACCTTTTGCCATATCGGTCATTAGGTGAGTATTTTTTTTATTATTTTTATAAATTAATATTAAATAACCATATATTGGCTCTTAATGCTAGGGAGTTCGTTACGGGGGGCCCTAAAAAGAAATCTATCCTTAGAAAAACTTGAAATCATCAGATTAAGATAAGGTAAGTTAAGTACATGCAAAACAGTGTATATTTCAAAAATCTGACGATTTGAGCGGGGCATAAGAAGTCCCAAAGTTTCACAAGAAAAAAGCGAATATTTCCCGAAATGAATGAGAGATCAAAAAACAAAAAAATACGTGATCAATATTTTCTAAAAATCTATCGAATGATACCAAACACCACTTCCCACGGAGAGGGGTGGGGGTAGATTTAATATTTTAAATACGAATCCCGCGATATTTCGCGAAATGAACATCTGATATAAAAACTTAAAAATACACTTATTCAATATTTTTGAAACGTCTATCGAATGGCACCAAACACGACCCCCCCACGGAGGTGGGGTGGGGGTTACCTTAAAATCTTAAATGGGAGGCCCATTTTTTTCAGATTTGGATTCGTTGCGTAAAAATAAATAACTTTTATTCGAGACATTTTTTCGAATTATGGATAGATGGCGCTATACTATAAATAACGATTGATGCAAATGAAAAATTAAATTAAGAATGGAAAGTAACCACTAAAATGGAAAACTTTACTTAACTTTTTTTGGTTTTAGGACCTACTCTTCACAACCCAATAGGTCCTCATAACGCTCGAGTGACTGCACATTTAGCATACTTGACTCCCCTACTACTATATTAATATAATTATCATCTCGATGTTTGACCCAACCATTCTAACCTATGGTCTATCATTTTGGTATCAATAATTGGTATCGTCCTAGACTTTTTTCGCTTCTGTTCTTTTTATTGTTTTTAGTTGTGCAACACTCATTGCCGAACATCATAGCCGTTTTTGAGAATTTTTATCTTTGAATGTTGCTAAAATCGTTCTCATCCCCCTCATTCTTCGAGCCCTTCACAGCTCGTGGTGATAATCTAAATATTGTCAGCTTGCTGTCTTCATTGGCTGCGATCCTGTACTAGATGGCGGTTTCATGTAAGGATTTTTACACCAGTTTTCATTTGGTTTGCCCAGCATGTAGAAGATCTTCCGTTTGGTCTTCGTCCTTCCACCTTTCCTTCTAATACCAATAGTCCTCTGGTCCTCGTTCTTCTGGTTATTGACCAAAGTAATTTAGGTATGCTAGTTATTTAGGTATTAATCTCTTCCAGAATTGACAGAATGGTTCTTTGTTATGTCCCGGAAATGCGTAGATTCTTCTGCAGACCCACATCTCTAAGAATTTGATCTTTTTTCTATCGATTTTTTTGAGAGTTCATGTTTCAGCTGCGTATATAACAACGGAAAAAATAAGGGCATTAACCAACCTGAGCGCGTTCCTTGTTATTGTTTGGTGTTTTCATATTTTAATTATTTAGTTGTTGTGGTTTGGGTCATTGCTAGTCGACTCTTGATTCCTAAAGAGCAACTATCTACTACTAGGACCATCTATCTATTACTTCAAAATTAGCTACTTGGTGTATGTGCGTTGGATTAAAAAGTAAAAAAATATTTACTCTTAATCATTATTTTTCTGTTTTCATAAATCTGATCAGTGTTAATCTAGGTTTTTTTGAACCTCCGAATTATGTTATGTACAATTTGGTCTGTATTGCTCTTGCTTAGTTAGCTCTGGCGTTATGTCACATTTATCTGCTTTGTCTCTGAAGGTGTTTTCCTGTTATGTATGTTAAGTACTTATATATTATATTTGTTCTTTTGAGGTCTGTTGTAATTTTAACTAACCAGTATGATGGTTGTTTGAGTGACGTGAATCCTACCTAAAACAATGAAATAACAACCTCGGTGGAGTTATGGATTTGCCGAACAGCTAACCCTGAGCATTCAATAAAATTCAGTCACATTCACCATAATAAACATAGGTTTGTTAAGTGTGTGATACACATGTGAGTAAGTACGCGAACTTATGACTCGACGACCTTTTTCGCGCGTGTATCACAGCAAGTATGCTTACTTTAAGTCCGCCGAGTAAGTACGCCGTCGATCAAACAAGTTTGAAATCTTACTCGTAACCCGTACGTGTATCACTGCCACGAGCCGCGAGCCTCGAGCCATCATGTTATTGCGTTTAAAATTACACTTTTATTTTCACTAATTAAGCAAATTGCCTAGAAATAATTCAATCGTTTATTGTTGAAAGGAGACAAGTTACATTTTGTAAGTTTTGAGAAAACCGTAAAACACTATTTTAAGCTTTTTTGATTATTTGTTTTTGAGTAAACCCAATTATTTATAGGCTGTTTTATCCTCCTGATGAAAATATTACCCTCTTATCTATGATATTTTGTTTGTTACCAACACTTTTCGATTTCGTCTTTTTTTATTAGTAATAAAAATATATAATACGATAGGATACGATACGAAGTATATAATATGATAAAATTCCTAAAAAGCACAAACCATCTTCTCTCAAAGACATCGCAATGAGTTATGAGTAAGTCTGCCGTGTATCACCGACGGCGAGCCGAGTAAGTCCGCGATCTCTAAACCCGCGTACTTAAAGTTTGTGTGTGTATCACACGCTTTAGAATAGTTCGTGAGAGCTGAAAAAGTTAATTGGTATTTCCTAACGTGAGTTTTCGACGAAGAACCTATACAGGGTGTTTCATTAATAATTGTCCATATAGTAACTAGAGAAACCTTAGCACAAAATACGAAGATTTAACCTAAAACACTTAAATAAAATGTGGTTCCCCACTGAGTTACAGGGTGTTTTATCTAAAAATTTAAAAATTTAAAACTATTCGACGTATCCTTTTTATACTTGACAGGAAGTATAGGTACTGTACAAACTACTTAATTATGTTAAACAAACGTTTCTGGCTAATACCAGAGGCTTACGACGGGGAAAAGTAAGTGGTTGACCCTTTTCAAATTCTACGCCACTGGCGGATTTGCTATTTTAGTTCAATTTTTGGGTTCTGCAATACTTTCTATGAAAATAATATACTCTTCATTCGTAACGATAAAGTCATTAGTTTTCGAGATCTTTAAAGTTAAAAATGAAACGACATGGTTATTTTGATTAATGTATTGTATCGCTTCACTTTTAATTTGAAATATCTCGAAAACTAATCATTTTATAGTTACGAATGAAGAGTATTATATTTACATAAAAAGTATTGGAAAATCAAAAAATTACACTAAAATACCAATTTCATCAGTGGCGTAGAATTTGGGAAGGGCCAACCAGCCACTATCCCCTGTCGTACGCCTCTGGTAGTAGCTAGAAACGTTTATTTATCTTAATTTAGTAGGGCGTACAGTACCCACACTTTCTGCCAAGTATAATAAGGATACGTCAAATAGATTTAAAGTACTGGGTACAAATAATTTTTAAATTTTAATCATATGAATCATATCATAAAATAATCAAAATAACTGTGCCGTTTCATATTTAACTTCAAATATCTCGAAAACTAATGACTTCATCGTTAACAATAAAGAGTATATTATTTACTTAGAAAGTATTGGAGAATCTAAAAATGACACTAAAATAGCAATTTCGTCAGTGGCGTAGAATTTGGGAAGGGCCAACCAGACACTATCCCCTGTCGTACGCCTCTGGTAGTAGCTAGAAACGTTTATTGATCATAATTTAGTAGGGTGTATAGTAGTCGCACTTTCTGCCAATGATGAAAAGGATACGTCGAATAGTTTTAAAATGCTGAGCAAAAATAATTTTTAAATTTTTAGATAAAATACCCTGTAACTCAGTAAGGAACCACATTTTATTTAAGTGTTTTGGGTTAAATCTTCGTATTTTGTGCTAAGGTTTCTCCAGTTACTATATGGACAATTATTATTGAAACACCCTGTATATTTTATCTTATATCTTTTTGGCTATAGGGCAGAGCCCATAGCTGCTGCGTATAGTTCTTTTAGACCTTAAACATTACAACATTGGACATCTAAGTAACACTTAAAAATAACAATTAAAACAATTATTTAGGCACAGAACTATTGTAAACATTTTATTAACACTAATTTATTCTGAATTCTAGAATCTCTACAAAATGATACCACCTCGTTTATCTTTGGAAATCCGGATTTAAATAAAGTTTCCGTATATGCGGTGGTAACCCATTGTGCAACATCCCTCAAAAGATTTGAGAATGAAGTTTTGGATAACGGGGATAAACTATATTTCCACGTCACCTACTGGATTTTCTATCCTTATAACTTGGGGAAAGATATTTGCGTACTAGGTAAGATATTATTTTTGTTTTTATTAGCTTTGATTTTTATGTTCCATTCAAACACAAGAAATATATAAACCCATCAAAAAGAATATAATTAGAATATTGTAACGTCATCTGTCACTATTACGTCACCTGTTATGACTAATTGAGAAACCTACGTTCGTTTATTTCCTCCCTCCAAATTTCACTATTCGAAGCATAAACGTCCAAAAGATACAAGGGGGAAGTGGACTTTTGACTGGAACTGTATACATACAATGAGAAAGTTTGAGTTGGAATAAATTCATTTTCACGAGAATGGGCGACTCTGTAGATAAATCCCGAAACAGGTCGATATTTACTTTTAAATTATAATTTTTTGTCATCCATCTGGGCGTAATAACGTAATCGATGATTTGTTTTAATGAGAACAGGGGTCGTGTGATAGCTCATTCGAAAGGTTATTCAATGGTATATTCACTAATATAACCATTAATAAGATTATTTATACAGGGTGTATAAAGTACAGTAAACAAAAATTTTTTTAATTAAATTAATTGAGACAAAAAGAAGAATGCATGCAATTTATTTAATGCAAAATACATTTGTTTACTGCTGTTAGAAAACAGAGAAAAATGTTAAATTGGAAGATAAACATTGTTTTTCGCTTAAAAATTAAATGTTCAAACTTACAAGAGGCCGGCGGGTAGCAGCTTTAATATTGAATTTAAGCGAAAAACAATATTTTTGTATCAAAACATTTTTTCCTGTTTTCGAACAGCAGTAAAATATATTTCGAATTAAATAAGTTAAATACATTCCCTTTTTGACTCAATTAATATAATTCAAAAAAGTTTTTTTGGACACCCTGTATAAATTATTATGTTAATTTTTATATTATTGAATGGACCATTGAATAACCTTTCGAATGAGCTATCACACGACCCATATTCTCATTTAAAAAAGTCATCGGTTACGTCATCATGCCCAGACGGATGACGTAACTGTCACTAGTATGATGTATATGCCAAAAAATAATAATTTAAAAATAAAAATAGACCTGTTTCGGGATTTATCTCCAGCGTCGCCCATTCTCGAGAAAAAATTTATTCCAACTCAAACTTCCTCACTGTATGTAGGTATGTGTAAAATATGGGTCAGATCCGTCGAGTAGTTTTTAAACAATTCTGTTTGTTTATCCCATTTGAAAAACAGGTCATTTTCAAATGCCTGTAGGTATAGGTGCTTTGTAAATATTTAGAAGGGCTTTTTGGTCGTATTATCTTCGTAAAATTTTCATGCTTTACAAAAGAACATTAATTTTTAATTGTTTGCTTACTAATTGATCCAGAATGATCACGAAGTACCATTTTTCTCCTTATACAGGAAGTTATCTGCGACGTTTTAACACAAAAAGGAAATTTGTACGGCTTATAGAACTGGCGATAATTTTTTTAATGCACATCAGGCTTTTGCTAAAAAGGTCAGTTTCGTAATCACAATCTAAAACTTATTTTAATCGAAAGATTATAATCCCAATATGCTATGTTAAAAGTTTACCGAACATTTTCCATGGATACCTATTATCATGGCAAATTATTAAAAATTGCTTTCTCGTTTTGAAACCACAATTAAGGTCACACAATTAATGTACATAAATACAGTGCGTCCATAAAGTAACGCATAAATTCATTATTTCGTAAACCGGCGACATTAAGAAAAAATTCCGAAACAGGTCGATTTTTATTTTTAAATTCCGATTTTTTGGCATGTATATAATACTAGTGACGTCATCCATATGGGCGTGATGACGTAATCGATGATTTTTTTAAATGAGAATAGGGGTCATGTGATAGCTCATTTGAAAGGGTATTCAATTCTCTTTTCAATAATATAAACATTAATATAATTATTTATAGAAGGTGTTCAAAAAAACATTTTTTTAATTAAAATAATTGAGACAAAAAGAAGAATGTATGTAATTTATTAAATTCAAAATACGTTTTACTGTTTTGAAATGTTTGGGAAAAAGAAAAAAAATGTTTATTTGACAAATAAATATTGTTTTTCGCTTAAATTCAATGTTAAAGCTGCCACCCACTGGTCTCTTGGCAGTTTGAATATTTCGTTTAAGCGAAAATCAATGTTTATTTGTCAAATAAATTTTTTTCTGTTTACTGACAGTAGAAAAGTGTATTTTGAATTAAATAAATTACATAATATATTCTTCTTTTTGTCTCACTTATTTTAATTTTAAAAAATGTTTTTTGAACCCCCTATATAAATAATTATGTTAATGTTTATATATTAGATAGAGAATTGAATACCCTTTCAAATGAGCTACCACATGACCCCTATTCTCATTTAAAAAAATCATCGATTACGTCATCACGCCCAGACGGATGACGTCACTAGTATGAAATATATGCCAAAAAATCGTAATTTAAAAATAAAAATCGACCTGTTTCGGTATTTTTCCTTAAAGTCGCCGGTTTGCGAAATAACGAATTTATGCGTTACTTTATGGACGCACTGTAGTTAGGCACCAGTAAAGATTAGTGACTAAATCTAAAAATACTATGGTAAAATTAAAATCAGGAGATTATATTTATATGACGTAGATATTTTCAAATATCAGATTCACAACGATAAGTTAGATTACGTAACCGTAAATAAATCATTTACAATTTTTAATTTTTCTAACACCTGTTATTGATAAAACATAAACAAAAACAATGTATTCTTTTCCGTCTTTAAAATAACTAGTAGTATCCGCTCCGTGCGTGACCATGGTGGGGACAAATATGACAATGTCGGTGAATTTTATTTAGTCTATGAGAAAGTATGCGCATGCGCACTTTAATTCCATCTTATATTTATTGAATGTACTATCGTTTATTGATAAATATAGATGATAAATATAGATTACCAATTAATAATTAGTTAATAATATTAATTAATATTAATATACCTTTAATATTTATCTATGACCGGTATTATTAAATAAATATTATATAAATTTTATATTATTTTAAAGTGCGCATGCTCCTCTTGTCGTGGACGAGTCCCTGACTGTCTCCGCGAACACACTTATTGTTTGTATAACAAATTTTATCAAAAATGGTAAATAAATATTACATATTAACGTTAAATACATATGTCATATTATGTGTATCATACAGGGTTGCGAAAAAGTCTGGCAACACGTTATTTTCTCGGAAACCGCTAAAACTATTTTTATAGATTTTGGTCGGTAAGGGTCTTTTAATACGGCCGATATTACAGTGGTAATTACATTGTTGTCCAATCTTCCGATTTTTTGTAAGTCTAATGAACTTTCTTATTTCAAATGGAACACCCTGTATATTTTTTAAGTTTTGAAATCATTAATGGGTACTGATTATTTTTCATATGATATTTCCTATACCTATATGTCATAATTTCGGAGTTATTGCTACAATTACTAAAAAAAAATTTAAGCAATTTATAAAAATACATTTTTTCGGTCCGTGTAGATATTATTTTAGGTTCTTTGGATCATTGGAAACAAAAAAGGTCTTTTGTAATTTTTCTCTAAACTTAATCGTTTTCGAATTGTAAACAATTTAAAACTGAAAAAAAAAAACGAAAAATGACGATTTCCAACGTGTAAAAATAAAAGTAAAAAAAAATAATTTTTGAAACTACAGAGTACCTACCTAAATTCAATATCAAACCTTCTATCAGATACCTATAAGAATTTTTGGCACGTTGTATTCTAAATATTGATTTTTTAATTATTAACACGTTGACGTACACTGCGTCAAATGTATAGGCAAGTGTTGTATTGTGACACTATATGAGTTTTGCAAGTAGAATAGGGAAATTGCTGAATTTCTTTTAGCGCTTTCAGTATAATATGGGTTTTGTTATAACAATGAGTTTTGTAAACATGTGGTCGATGACCATGTATGTCGTGTCACATTTCATATGCATCTATAGATGTATTTTGTAGATGTGTTATTTTAAAAATGTCGTCTATAGACGTTGTGTCACATTACATCAATGGAAATTAGACGTCTATAGACGTTCTGTCCGTCAACGTGTTAATGAAGCGCATAATATGAGAGAACGGGCGATCGGGCTGCATTAACAACTAAAAAATAATATTTGATCTTGAAATTAGGCACTTCGTAGTTTCAAAAATAGTATTTTTTACTTGTCATTTTTCGATATTTTCCCGTTTTAAATTGTTTATAACTCGGAAATTATTAACTATAGAGGAAAATAACAAAAGACGTTTTTTGTTCACAAGGATCCAAGAAACCTAAAATAATGTCTACCCGGGCCAAAAAATTTATTTTTATACATAAAAATCTTTTTTAATAAATGTAGCAATAACTCCGAAATTGTGGTATTTAGGTATAGGGAATATCATATGAAAAATAATGAGTATCCCTTAAGGATTCCAAAACTTATATAAAATATACAGGGTGTTTCATTTGAAATAAAAAAGTTCATTAGATTTCCAGAAATACGGAAGATTTGACAACAATATAATTACCACTATAACATCGGCCGCGATAAAAGACCCTCACCCACTAAAATGGATAAAAATCGTTCTAGCGGTTTCCGAGAAATTACCGTGTTGCCAGACTTTTTCGCAACCCTGTATATTTAATGTCAAATTGTAGCCGCCAAAAATGACAGGCCACTACGCTAGATGTCGCGTCAATCATGTACGGAGCGAATAAATGTTATTTTAAATAATTTGTGAATGAGAACATTTTTATTTAGGTGAAATATCAAGATCATTAAACGTTAGAATAAGTCAACAATCAATTGTATATTAAAACTAGAGATAGATCTCAAAAATGTAAACGCGAATGGGAAAATGAACATGTAGTTTACTGGAATGATTCAAGATTCCTCCCAGAAACATAGGATAGCCCTAATTATGTTAAATGAAACTAAGTGCGTCGCAATTTTTTCGGCAAAATCCAATAGGATCTGGTTACTCATTTTAAAAAGGAAATCAATAGAAAGAAAATACTACATTAGTAAGTTAATAACATATCGAGAATAAATAATTTCTGTTTTAAAATATTATACGTAGAAAATCATAGTTTTGTCTTAATATTGAAGCTAAACTAAATGTAAGACCAGATACTTGCCATGACGGGATCGTATCATGAGGTTTTTTTTCCTCAGGATTTACTATACGATCACTAAGAGGAGAATTTTACTGGCATAATCGCATGTGAAATTTTACTGGCATCATCGCATGTGATAATTTTTGACGGATATCCTTAAGTTAAAGTTGATTTCATCACAATAAAGTCGTTCCAGGAAAGCAACTCAAAAATGCATTATTTGCATTAAAAATATGGTAAATAATAAAATATTTAAGAGCATTAGACTGGTGTGGCCCAAGCATGAGTATTTACATTTATATTTAAGCTTAACGTACGTCCTAAGCTTAATATATTTATGTACTATATGTTGGCGCAACCAGGCATAAATTGTCAATATGAATCAGTCAGATAAAATTAAATTACTAGAAGATTTTGTTTACCAAATAATACAGACAAAATTGTTTTAAATTATTAATGTTATGTAAGTATTTTACGAATAATTTCTGAAGTAGGAATCGAAACGACAAAATAAACTTATTTTAAAATAAAATTATTTTCCTTTTTATTAATAAGACTTTCCCAAATAGCACCGAACGGGTTTAAGTCTTTTAATGATGCTTTAAAATTGTAAAATAAAAATAAAATTAAAACCAATTGGTTTTTAAGTAAAATTTTAGGGTTGCAATAAAACCGCTTTCAGCATAAAAGGGCCCACATTGAAAGGGGTCAATAAAACCAAAAATAAAAACCTTCTTAAAACTTTGTTTTCTTAAACTGGTTTTAAAGCTGCTGTGAAGGTGCTTTTAAAATTATGTTAAAAGACACTTTACGTGCAGGCAGTTTAATAGCAAAATTAAAAAAGGTTTCTTAAATGGAGACTTTTAAAGAAAATGTATCATATTAAATGATCCTTTAAACCCATATACTCCATATAGGTCAACAAATTTTTACATGTGTTATGATAGGCAGATACGTATTTGTAACCATAAAATAATAAAAAGTACTTGGTTATTTCCGACTGTCAAGGTAGAAAAACACTTGCGCACTCAACTTTATTGATAATGTTAACAAAACAAGGTTTAAATATCTCACGCGCCCTAAAATTTCTGACTTTTGGCGATTAAAAAATAATAATAAAACAATTTAAAACCGAAAAATATTAATTGGAAAGAAAAATAATTTTATCTACAATTTTAATACTTTAATGTTAAAATAAGCCTTATATTATTGTAATCTATCATGGCTTTCAGCGTTTCCAGAAAGCAATATGGCCGAAATCCCAATAAAACTATTTAGTCTATCGACAGAGAATTGTTAAGATCAAATGGTTTTCTTTTATACCTTTCCAAGAGCATATATCCTACATAAACGCAAGGTTGACTTGGAACTAAAACCGTTTAGTTTTAATGCTGCTGTCAATAATGCCACTCGGTTTTAATGTCTTTCTAACCTTAAAATCAAGGCCTCGTAGTGCTGTGTGTGTTGTATTCTTTGAAAAATAAGCCGTAATGACCAGTTCGTTTATATTTTAAGTACTTGCGACTTATTTCTTCTATACTAACTGTACTTCCACTTTTTACAACACACTACACCAGACACCACTGTTTCACTCTAAAACAAATGGCCGACCATTTTGGACATGAAACAAAAAGGGATGAGTTTGTGTGTGTGTGTGTGTGTGTGTGTGTGTCATCGAATTTCCTGACTGTGGACTTAATCCATTAGCCGAACTTATTTTTGCTCTACAGATATTTATCTCACATATTACTATTAAAATAAGATTTTGTATTTTAAAGATATACCTAGATTCTATAACAATAAATGGATAATTTAATCTTTAGCTACAATCATACAATATTACACATTTATATACATATATCTATATCATAAATATATTCTAGTATTATTCAATATTATTCTTTATTATGTTTTTTTTTATTATTATTTTCTTTTTTTTTTTTTTTTTTTTTTTTTTTATTTTTTATTTTTATATATATTTTTTTTCTTTCTTTTTTTTCTTTCTTTTTTTTTTCTTTCTTTTTTTTTTCTTTTTTTTTTATTATTATTTTTTTTTGTTTTTTTTTTTAATTGTATTATAAGGAATGTCAACAAGGAGTACTTCTGCTCAGGGGTCTTTCAGAGCAATGCACACACACAAGACTAGACCACGGAAAGGTAGGTAGACAAATGGGATAAACACAGGTATTATAGTTTACAATTTTAATTTTATACTAAGTATGTGTTTAATTAGGATCTCATATACACGGTCGTCTAAACTAGATAATATTGTTATTAGATTAAAAGGTCTTGTAATATTGGTTTCTCTATATACTTGATTCATGAAATGATTTATTTCGATTATCTTTAGTCTACAGTTTAGTATCATGTGTTCTGCAGATCCTAACTCACCACATTCACAAAGATTACTATCACTAAGACCTATTTTAAATTTGTGTTCTGGAATTAGACAGTGTCCAAATCTAAGTCTGCATATATATGAAACAACGATTTTTTCGCCGTGATAATGATTAAACCAGGATTTAGCTGGAATATTTAATTGTATGTTTTTATAGAATAGCCCTTTTGTTGAGTTGTTATACCATTGTTGCCAGGTTTTGGTTTTATTGCTAGTAATATTAGCGTAAATATCATTTAATGTTAATTTATATTCACTTTCAATTTCTTGTTCGGTAGCCTTCTTAGCTAAAGTATCTACTATTTCATTGTGTTTAAGATTAGAGTGGGCTTTTACCCAACAAAATGATATTTGTTTGCCCTTATCCTTAAGTGCGATATATGCCTTAATAATATCAATATATATGTAGTTTGATATGTCCTTCAAACTTTCCAGTTTAAGTAAAGCACTTTTGCTGTCTGTAAGGATTAGGAATTTCTCTTCATTATTGTTTATACTGCTTATATACTGCAATGCTCTCAGTATTGCAATAAGTTCTGCTGAAAATGTTGTAAAATTTTCATTAAGTCGTATACCCTCTTTATACCTTGTCCTAGGGTCCCACACGGCAGCGGCCACCCTCGAATTCATTTTTGAGGCATCGGTATAAATTTGGTAATGTCCCGGAAATAAAGTTTCTATATCCACATTAAACATGGCATTCCTTAAGTACACTGGAAATTTCGAGTAATCTCTCATGTAGGTTGGTTGTATGTTTGGTATATTGTTTAGATTTATCTGAAACATAGATGGCAGAGTTGATGTATGTAGTTTATTTTTAAATTGTCTTAATCTATTGTAACTTTCAGCAAGTAGTAATGTTGTCTTTTTCCTCCAGTATTCTGTGGTTAGGTCATTTATACAAAGTTTGTGGCAGTTGTTACATATTATGCTTTCTTTAGTTATCATTTTAGTTATAAATTTTTCACACAGAATTTTCCTTCTTAACCATAACGGTGGTTCATTACATTCTACGCTTAGGTTTGATATTGGAGTACTCATCAAAGCTCCTATACATAATCTGAGACATTTATTTGAAAGGATGTCTATTTTTTGAAGATGGGTTTTGGCGGCTTGATTGTAAAAGTAACATCCGTAATCTAATATTGACCTTATATATGACCTATACATTAGTAATGCTATGTTGGGATCTGCTACCCAGGTTGTATAGTTTACTGCTCGTAACGCATTGTACCCTTTGTCAGCTCTTGCTACGATATACTCAATATGATCTTTCCAAATCATTTTCCTATCCAGTATAATACCCAAATATTTAACTTTAGGTTGAACTTTAAACGAGACATTTTGCAACTCCACTACTTCTGGAATGTTTCGTTTTCGGGAGAATATACAAGCTTGTGTTTTTTTTGTTGATATGTTTAATGCTATTTGATCTAGGTCTTCTTGTAGATGTTTAAATACTGTATTTATTTTTCTACTGCCTTGTTCTATTTCCAATTGGTCTACATATATGCATATATCATCTGCGAATTGTAATATTTTACCTTGTTTGCTAGTAATTATGCTTTGACCTATATGCGCTGTATAAATAGTGTATAATATTGGACTTAAGATGCTCCCTTGGGGTAACCCGATGTTTGAAACTCTGGGTCCTATTAGTTTGTTATTGATTTGAAGATAAAGAGTTCTATTGATGTAAAGTTGATGAAGTTTCCAGCAGAGTGTATCTGGCAGTCCTATTTCCTTCATTTTGTGGTATAGAAGTTGTAGGTTCACATTGTCATATGCGTTTTCTATGTCTATGAATGTAGCAAATACCGACTTGTTGGCGGAAAATGAGTTATATATATCCAGTATTAAGTGCGTTAAATTTTCCATCGTAGAACATGATTTTCTAAAGCCGAATTGTGTTGCAGGTATTTTAGAATTTTTTTCTAACCATAATTCTAGTCTACATTTAATCATTCTTTCCATTGTTTTTAACACACATGATGATAGTGAAATGCCTCTATACGAATCCGGACAGTTTGGTGATTTGTGTGGCTTAAGAATTGGAACTATGATGTACTCTTTCCATGCACGTGGTATATCCATACTCATCCAGATATTGTTTATTACGTTTAGTAGTTGAACTTTCTTATGTATGGGTAAATTATACAACATACTATAGTGTATACCATCTAATCCTGGAGCTGAATTATTATGTCTTTTTAGGCAGTTCTTTATTTCTTCCAGACTAAATACTTCAGTGAGAAACATGTTGTCTTCGTTTGCTTCGTCATTGTCATGTCTATTATCCGTTGGGTTCCTGTGATTAATTTCTCCTTCTATAACCCAAGGTCTAGCAATTTTATTAAAAAATATATCTGTCCACTCATTTTCAACTATCGGATTATTGGGAGGATTATAAACGTTTTTTAATTTTCTGATTTCATTCCATATTTTGCTAATAGGTGTATTTTTATTTAAACTACTACAAAAGTTTTTCCAAGAAGCTCTTTTGCTGCCTAAAATAATTCTTTTTTTATAAGCTTCTGCTTGTTGATATTTTAAGTAATTATCGTAATTAGATAGTCTTTTAAACTGCAAAAAAGCTTCTTTTTGTTGTCTTATAGCGTCCCTACAATCATCATTCCACCATGGTTTATTAAATTTTGCATTGGGCCCTCTCTTCCTCTCTGGAATAGAGCTTTTACTAGCTAAATTGATTGAGTCACAAAATGTGGAATATTCTTGCTCTGAACCATCTGATATATTATTATTCTTTTCATTGTTTAAGAGATAGGTAAAGAAAGCCCAGTCTGCCTTTTTAATATCCCATGTAATTCTAGATCTAGATATATCATTAGTGTCAATGACAGCATTACTATTAGTAACGTTGCTATCAGTATTATGGTTAAATTCTATTACTATTGGGTAGTGATCAGAACCCAGACTCAAAGTTTCTGTGTGCCAATCAAATTTGTAATAAATATCCCTAGAGCAAATTGTTAAGTCTATAGCAGATCTATTTAAATGCATAGGTTTACGAATTAATGTTTCTGACCCATCATTTAGGAAATTAAGTCCACATTGCTCCATAGCCTCAAAAAGATAAATACCTTCTTGATCGGTGACATCACACCCCCACATTTTATTATGGCAGTTGAAATCTCCCCCTATTAAAAAAGGTTTGTGTAAACTATTGAAAAATTTAACCCATTCGTTTTTTGACACACATAATTTGGGTTTTGCATAAATGGAATATAAGTTTAAGTTTTTATTATTTATCTTAATCTGTACTGCAACGCACATGACATTATTTATTTTATAAAAATTTAAATTGTTCTGAAAATTGATATTTTTTCTTAATAATATCGCTACTCCTGCATAACCATCTGATCTATCTTCACGGAAGATGTTATATTGGGAAAAGCTTATCTTTGAATTTGGTTTTAACCAAGTTTCACTTAAAAGAATAGCTAAGAATTTATTTTCGAAAATGTACTTTTCAAAATGGCCTTTATTGTTCACTATTGATCGTGAATTCCATTGTAAAATCTTATTATTTACTAGGGCCATTTAAAACTTTTTCTATATTACTTTTAATGTCGTCTAAAATTTGATGTTAGGAAACAGTGTGGTGCTCTTACCAACTGAGCTAACGAGCCGGGATGAGTTTAGTTTTATTGTTTTTAACAAGAAGCATAATTTATTCTTTACGATAACCAAATTGATTCAGTTAAAAGCGTTTGGTTTTAATATAGCCTAAGAATTGCTTTTAAGAAAGCAACTTTAAAGAAAACTAAAAAAATGGGTTTAAGGCATATAATTGACTGACATAATAGTCTTGAGATCAAGTAGTTTTAACAATAGGTTTTATTAGTCATATTAGGAGAATCTTTAAAACTGGAATAAAGCTAAAAGGTCACAAACTAGGATCTAATAAAACCAAGTAGGCCGGAAGTTCTTCATAAAACTGATTAGTTTTAAAGTGACCTGAGAATAAACCATTTTAAAACTACAATAAGACAAATTAATTATCTATTAAGAATAATTAATCTTATTTGATACTCTTATTAGATGCTTTAAAACTAGTAACAAATGTTTAATTATTTTAAAGTTCTGGCATATATCTACAAGGTAATTTGAAAACCATTATCTTCTTATTTACCACAATAAAACCTTTTTAAACCTTAAATAAACTTAAAATATTTTTATTGTGCTACTTAGGTTCTTTACATTTTAATAAAAAGCCTGTATTATTTCGTCTGATTTATCTCCCATGGGCGCATGCTTTTGGATTATGTTTTTACTGGGAATAAATCCAATTGGATGAGCATGATTCTCTCATTGAAAGAATCATGCATACTGAAAAAAATATTAGTATTATAACGAGTTTATTTAGTTTTTGATTTAAAATAATTCCTACGCCATGCTTATGTTGATCTTCTGTTTATTGTATTAAAGGTAAAGTCCCAGCTTTAAGAATATTCAACACATGTCTTGGTAATGTAAAGACAATTGGAAACCACGTTGGCGACTGGGAACACATGAGTCTTTCTTTTGTTGGAAAAAATGTACCTGATCAGCTGTATTTAGCAGCACACACGTCTGGCGCCTTTTATACCTACAACGAGCAGCAGAGGTTAGTCTATTTTTCTATATCATACAAACGTTAACTAACAATAGTTTTTCCTCAAAGTGTCTACAGGTTTAGATCATTCAATTATTCAAATGCTATTAAAGGTGCGTTAAATGTAATATTCATCTACATGTATCTTGCTTCAAACAATTTCATGAACTGTAGATATTATGTATTTTGGCAGTGGTGAATTTTCGCACCAGTGAAAAAATCAGTAATAGTTATTTTTGTAGCAAGGGCATTAAGTAGGTACGTGTTTCTTCCTTAGGGCGACTACCTTACAAACCCGAGGGCTTCTGGCGTCAGTGTGTGTAAAAATTTAGGGTAAAAATGTTTGGAGGTAAAATTTCCTGGCGGTTTATTTCAGCATTTAGAATCTTCTTCTACATGTACAATGTCCTTTCAGAACGTTGGTTACTATCATAGCATCTTAGTTTTATTCACTGCCACCCTAAATAGCATACTTGTATCAACTCCATACTAATCTCGCAAGTTCTTCAACCATGAGGTTCTTCATCGTCTTGGATTGCGTTTGAATGCTATTTTCCCTTGCATATTGCAATACTTTGTAACAACCTATATTTGGGACCTCTCATTGCATGTCCTAAATACCCTAGCTTTTTCTTCTTGATGCTTTTTATAGTCTCAGTAGTCTTGCTGAGACGTTCCAGTATTGTGGAGTTTCGAATCTTCCCCACTCCAGCCAATTTTAAAATTTTTCTATAACACCACAATTCGAAAGCCTCAAGGTGATTTAGATCGGATTTATTCACAGTTCAGGACTCGACAAAATAAAGAAAGACAGAGAACACGTAGCAGGGAACTAGGCGGATCCTCAATGCCAATTTTAGGTCTCTGTTTGTACACCAGTTAATAGGGAAAAAAATCATCGATTTCACGTAAAAATGTTAAGCAGGGTTTTGAAGGTTTTAAGCGATAGATGAGGTATAAATAATGATCATTCCGTGAAGACGTACAGCTAATTTTTCTTCTTCTTTTTTTAAAACAGTTATAAAGAATGAAAAACTAAGTTTTTTTACTATAAAACGTTTCTTATCCATTTTAGAGAAAAATGTTTCAAATAAATATTGTAGACCTTAAAAAGTTCTTCAATTTGGTGTGACACATATTGCAATATATAAACAATTGACCGAGATAATTGTAAAAAACTCTCATTTTTGCACTAATTTTTAAATATTAATAACTGTATTTTTTGCACAACGATATTTAATTTAACTACTTTAAATTATGCCAATTAATGGGTTATTTTAGTGAGCTAAATTTCAACCAGATCGACCAAATAGTTTATAAGTTATTCAATTTGTTTATCCCAGACAGCAATTGTTTAAACAACTGTTCTTGCCCTAACAGTGACTCTGGAGATATTTTACAAATCGCAATCGATTATATGAAACTTTAGTTTTAAGATGTATTGAAAATGTTTTAAGATTTTATCAAAATTGTTGTTAAAAAAACCGCCTGAAAAAGACCCTACTTTTTAGGTTATAAACAATTAGAATAACTTTGACAGTTTTTACGTTACATGCTCGTATGTAGGCTCACTGAAAAGCTGGTGAAAATATACACATTAAAATAATAAAGTGGATTTTATATGACTAATAGAAATCGAGTTAGAATTTTTTTTTCAATAAATCATATTTCCATTTTTTATAAACATTAAGAGCTGAAAATTGAATAAGTTGTTTAAGAAAGTCTATATTTTACGATCCAGTTTATAGATTGCATATGCAGTAAAAAAAATAAAAAGTCATGACTCATTAAACTGATGGTACTCGTGAAACACCGCCAACAAATGTGAAGGTGAGAATAGCTTCGTTTTATTTTTTAGAATGGAATCCCAATTTGAAACATGTTGAAAAAATTTGCAGTTTAATTGCTATTACTTGCTTTAATTTTACAATAATTTCTCGTAAGAATTACTTATATTTTACTAATTAAAGAATATTATTTATATAAATATACAATAATAATTAGCTCAGGCCCAGAAAATAAATTGGTTGAAAACACGATCTTATCCATAAAACAAAAAATATTTTTAGCAGTTAGTAAAAATAAAAAGCAATTGATTCAACTTTTATGTGCAGAGCTCAACAAATCTGGGTACCGAACTAAAGTAGCAGATGAAGATGCAGACGTATTAATAGTGCAGACAGCTCTTCACGAACATACATATGAAACTAACAACACCATTGTAATAATTGGTAATGATACTGATATACTCATAATATTGACGCAACTCTCTGCTCCGGACAATAACATATATTTTGAAAAAAAAGTCGCAAAAGGAAAATCTATCTATTATAGTTGTAATAGTTTTAAACATTCTCATCTAAGAAAATACGTTGGGTTCTTATATATTATTACTGAGTGTGATACAACTTCCTCTTTTTTAATCAAGGAAAATTCAAATTATTAACTGCATCGTCAGAAATTGTAGATCTGATAAATATTTTTTATGACGAGAATGCTAACAAGGAGGACATCATGAAAAACGGATGTGATATCATTGTTGCTTTGTATTCTGCTGCAATTGATGTTACATATAAAAAAAATAATAACATATTGGCATTAAATTAGTTACGTTTTTTACAATTTATAAGAAATACAGGGAAAAAATCGTTTAAATTGGAAAATCTTTTAAATTGAAAGGTGCAGGTTATCAGCATGTACTTCGCGTTTAACACTGGTTAGGTAAAAAACTGGATGCTACCCAGTATGGATGGAAAAAAACTGATACGGGTTTTGAACCTATTTACACCTTAGATTGTTTGATACCTAAAGAGATATTAAAACAAATTACATGTAAATGTTCAACGGGTTGCAAAAGTAAAAGATGTGGCTGTAAAAAATATGGTATAAACTGTACGGATCTTTTTACAAACTGTGCAGTGGAAGAAGAGGAGAAAAAATGTTGTAATCGCGCTGCAGTGGTTCTTGACGATGTCGAGTCAGACTTTGTAGAGGATAAACTGTATCTTGCCGAGAAGCGATTTAGAAGTTATAGACGTTCACTAGAATAATCAAATTAAAATTCATAAACAATGTTTTACTTTTTTATTTTTATAATTAATTATATGAATTTATTAAAATATATATATTACTATCAAAACTAATATATGAATTTTATTCTAATTATTGAACTTAACATACATCATTAAATAATAGTGCAAACATATTACATATTTATACTTATTAGATGCCTATCTAAACAAATATTAATAGCTTCATTAAATTAAATAACATTTCATAACAATTCAAAAACAAAATAAAACAAAAATTAGTTTTTTAAAAACTATTAAGGACTTTTAAATACTTTTTAATTATTTCAAATAAAAAAAAATAAATAATGTATTGTACTAATTTATAATTATTTTATATTTATATAAAAAATATACTTTAATTAATAATTTAAATAATTTTTAAGGAATACTTGTGGAGTTCAATAACTTTTATAATAAAATTCAATTAATTGATTTTCACGGGATTTTCCAATTGTGCAAGGTGAAATTTACACAATTTTTAGTATTTTCTTGAGCTACTCCAGCTAAACAGAAGGTTGTGCATGCTCTGGAAGGTGATAATATATTGCAGTTTTTTCCCAAAAAAGGAAGCGAAGCTTGAACAATTCCCACCTTCACTTTCGTTGGAGGTGTTTCACGAGTACCATCAGTTTAACAGGTCATGAGTTTTTATTATTTCACTGCATATGCAATCTATAAACTGGATCGTAAAATATAGATGTTTATAAACAATGCAAAATTTGATTTATAAAAAAAATACTAACTTGATTCCTATTTGTCATATAAAATTATTTTTTCTTTTTTAATATGTATTTTTTCGCCAGCTTTTCAGTGAGCCTACATGCAAGCGTGTGACATAAAAACTGTCAAAGTTATTCAAATTGTTTATAACCTAGAAAGTAGGGTCTTTTTCAAACGAGTTTTTTAATAACAATTTTAATAAAATGTTCATTTTTTCTTAATGCATCTTAAAAGTAGACTCTCGGATAATTGATTGCGATTTGCTAAATATCTCTAGATTCACTGTTAGGGCAAGAACAGTTGTATAAACAATTGCTCTCTGGGATAAACAAATTGAATAACTTATAAACTATTTGGTCAATCTGGTTGAAATTTAGTGCACTTAAAGAAACCATTAAATGGCATAATTTAAAGTAGTTAAATTATATAACATTATGTAAAAAGTAAAGTTATTAATATTTAAAAATTAGTGCAAAAATGAGAGTTGTTTGCAATTATCTAGGTCAATTGTTTATGTATATTAATATGAGTACTATCAAATTCAAGAACTTTTTAAGATCTACAACACTTATTTGAAACATTTTTCTCTAAAATTTACAAGAAACGTTTTATAGTCAAAAAACTGTGTTTGACATTTTTTGTACCTGTTTAAAAAAAAGAAGAAGAAAAATTAGCTGTACGTCTTCACGGAATTATCGAAACCCTGCTTAACATTTTTTCATGTTTTTTCCCTATTAACTGGGGTATTGGTATTATTTACATATACATGGTTTTATATTCTGTTGTTTATTTTTTACATGTATTTTGATTTTCTAAAAATATGGGCCTTACTATACATGGCTTTCTTATAGCTTTATACCCACAGAACCTCCAAGTTTCTGTGAATATGAAGGCGTTTAATAAAATAATACGGATTTATTCTGAGAATTTATGTAGGTACCCAGAAATATGAAACCAACATTCGTCAGTAAAACAGGTTTTTGCCTAAAACATCAATATTATTATTGAGATTGTTCATAAATCAATTAGATAAGGCTAGCCTTTGGGGATAGTCGTTTAGGGAAATTTTTAGGGAAGGCTTGTAAACGATACGGATGAAAATGTAAATTTTCCTGAAGCAAACGCTGGTTCCAGAAGAATAAGTTCCATATGAAAGATCTACCTGTTTTCTTCAGTTCGCACTTTAGACCTGCCTGCCCTGGCTTGTGAGTTACGCTTCCAGTTTCTCTTTAAACATCTTCAATGCGACGAACACTTCTGCAAAAGACGTTATAATGATCCGCAAAATTGGGAAATTCTTCAACAAAATCTTCAAAAGCACCTCGTTTTCCGTTAATTCTTTGGCCATTTTTAAAATACATTTTGAATATATATTTTTGGGAAAACCATTTTTAATAATAATTGTCTTCACAAAAACTTGAAAAGCCAAGTTGACGTAAACTTAAAAATATATCTGAATTTATGATAGATCTGCACTCTATAGCTATCTCTGTCCGTCAGAGCCCACTATGGTGACAATCATTTTGGATCAGTGGATAATTTTTATTATTAGATTTACGAGTTAGTAATGTGGGCTAAATAATTAAGAATATAGCTAAAAGTCGCAAGCATCCAACTAGTTAGTTGTTAACCCATTCGTAATTTTATGTTTAAGGGTTCCTGTACTATTCTTCTTGCCTTGTCGATGAATATGAACATATTCTAAATTATTGTCATACATTTTTTTTATTTTTAGGTATTTTAAATTGGATGAGATTGAAAAGAAAAGTGTGCATTTAGGTAAATACCCAGAGCTTATTCGCACACAAGGCGACCATCCTGTAGTATTTTCTGCTTATGGATCACATGGGATGTGGGGATCTCCGGGAGTACAAGAATATGTTAAAGTGCCAAAATTAACAGATATGACGGGGTATGTATATTGTGCCACTATATTTGCTATATTTTATCATAGTACACACTCTAGTACGCTTACCAAACGTACAAATGATATAACTTCATAACTATAAATAGTTATTAAAAATATTACAATAAATCATATTAGGCATTTGCTATATTAATAAGCTAATAGACCAAGGAGAGCCACGGGCTGCCTTAATGAAACAGTATGGAGATGTTACAGTTCAAGTTGATTATCCAGTTGGAGTTGACTATTCCTAGTTCGAGTCAACTCAACAGTTGGTTTTAGTAAAAGTTAATTATAAATATAAATTGAAGATTTTTATTCAACATTTATTAGTAACAGTAGACTCCAACTAGAAAAGGTATACTCTTCCAAATGCCATTTAGTAAGAGTTGATTCACACAAACAACAGTTTCTAGAAATTAAATGTTACTGGATATGTTCAAATCGTGAAAAGTAGTTGAAACGGTCAAAACAAAAAGACGTACACTCATCAAAAAAGCAGGTTAGTCAACTCAAACTAGTAAGAGTTGATTCGACGTTTCCCACGATCTACATTTACTAACAAGGGTTAGGAAGAGTCTATTTCAGCTAGTAGGTAAAAGTTGAATTAAATTTTTCAAATCACCCCTTACTGCTCGTTTTAGTTGAAGTTGACTCGAACTAGGAATAGGCAACTCTAACTGAGAATCAACTTGAACGCTAACAAAGACATCAAAATATAGGGAATTAAATGAAAGGCAGAATTTACAAAACAGTCATCAGACCAATAATGACAAGACATGATCTGTAGAGACACGACCTGACACAGAGGGGACAATAGGAGGACAAAAAGATTAAGACACTATGGGACAGAGCTATAAGTACATACTTTATGGTGCAAATGAAAGGAATAAATTCGTTATTTCGTTAACCGGTGACATTAAGGAAAAATACAAAAACAGTTCGATTTTTATTTTTAGATTATGATATTTTAGCATATATATCACACGCGTGACATCATCTATCTGGGCGTGATGACGTAATCGATAATTTTTTTAAATGAGAATAGGGGTCGTGTGTTAGCTCAGTTGAAAGATTATTCAATTCTCTATTCATTAATATGAACATTAACATAATTATTTATACAGGGTGTCCAAAAAGAATTTTTTAAATTAAATTAATTGACAAAAAAAAAGAAGAATGTATGTAGTTTATTTAATACAAAATACTTTTTACTGTTATCAGAAAACAGAAAAAAATGTTTATTTGAAAAATAAACATTGCTTTTCGCTTAAATTCAATGTTCAAGCCAGCTCCCCCTAGGCACCTGCTTTTTGGAAGTTTGAACAATTAATTTAAACGAAAAGCAATGTTAATTGTTGAATAAACATTTTTTTCCTGTTTTCTGACAGTAGTAAATGTATGACTATAGGGACAAAAGGTGTATATAGAATCAGATTTAACAAGAAAGGAAAGGGAAATACAAGCAAAAATTAGGAAAATGGCAAAAGAAGAAAAAGACAAAGGCAATACTACGAACATAGGATATATGAAACTGGAGATTAATGGAAAGGAGTGGAAATGGGACCATAATAATGAGAAAATTATACAAATTCACACAAACATCGGGGAAAGGACTCCAAAAAAGTAATAGAAAATAATGAGACCGGACACACAACAATGACGACCAAGGCAATGAATGGGAAAAGCGATAGGGAAAAAGATGATGCACAGGTAAACAAGGATGAAAATAAAAAGAAGGGGAAAGCTAGATTGCAGAAAAAAGGAGAGATAAAAATGAGAACATGGAATGTGAGAAGCATCAACGGAAAAGAGGAAGAACTGGTAGAAGAAATGATAAAACAAAAAATAGAAATACTAGGAATAACGGAAACGAAGATGAAAGGAAAAGGTCTTAAGAAAATACCCAAAGGATATTGGTTACTTTGGGTAGGAGCGGATACAAAAGAGAGAGCAAAAGAAGAAGTCGGGATAATTATTGCACCGAATAGACTACAAGACGTTATAGAAGAAACATATATATTAACCAGAGAATATTATCGGTGAAAATGAAACTGATGGACGAAGAAATATGGACAGTAATAACAGCCTACGGAGTAAATGAAGATGCAAGAAAAGAAGAGAAAGATAAATTTTTCGAGGAGCTCCAAATGCAAATTGATAATGAGGAAGAAAACATAATTGTAATGGGAGATCTAAACGGTAGAGTCGGAAACAACAACAGCGGAATAGAGGAGTGCATGGGAAAAGAAGGAGAAGAAATGCTAAACAGAAATGGTGAAAGAATAATAGAAATATGTATGGAGAACAAACTAGTGATAACAAATAAAAAGTTTAAACATAAAGAAGTACACAAATACACGAGAGTACAAGACAGCAGAAACGAAAAATCAATCATAGATTACTTTTTGGTAAGCAGCAACAAATGGAAAAGAGTACAGGATACGAAAGTGAAAAGAGGCTCAGAGATTGGCAGTGACCACCATCTAGTAATAATGAGAATTAGAACAACAGAAGAAAAAGAAGAAAAAAGAAGAAAGGTAGTAAACGAAAAAATAAAAAGTTACAAATTAAAAGAGGAAAGATATAAGAAGAAATTCCAAGAAAAATTAGATAATACTCTGAACGGTAGGGCAAAAAATACAAATATAGAAGAAAAATGGAAATATCTAAAAACCAGCATAATCAAAGCAGCTGAGGAAACTTGTGGGAAAGCAATAATAGCAAATACTAACATGAGGAGAACGGAATGGTGGACGGAAGAAATACGAGAGAAAATAAAGAACAAAAAAGAAAAATGGAAGAAATACCTAAGTACAAAACACCTGGAAGATTACGAGGCATATAAAGAAAAAAGGAAAGAGGTTAAAATAGCGGTGAAAGCAGGAAAGGAAATGTCATGGGAGAGATTTGGACAAAAAATGACAAAAAATTATAGGGAAAACCAAAAACTCTTCTAAGGCGCATTAAAACAACTCAGACAAAAGAAAGAGCACACGATGCCGAATATAAAAGACAAAAATGGAAACGTACTAACACAAGAAAAACAAATAATGGAAAGATGGAGAGAACATTTCAAAGAGCTAACTCATGCAGACACGGACAACATAATGGAGATACAAGAAAGGAATGAAGAACAACAAGTGGAATCCATAACAAGAAAGGAATTAGAGAAAGCAATAGAAAGAGTAAAATTGGGCAAAGCACCAGGCAAGGATCATATCACCCCGGAAATGATAAAATTCATGGGGACAGAGGTAATGGATAGCATGAAAGAACTAATGAATGATATCGTAAATAGAGCAGAATTACCAAAGGACTGGAAGAAAAACATTATACTACCAATACACAAAAAAGGAGACAAGAGAAACTGTAATAATTACCGAGGTATCACCATATCAAGTATCCCTGGGAAGGTATTCGCAAGAATAATAGAGACAAGAATAAAAACCCAAATAGAAACAACTATGGAAGACACACAGTGTTAGTGATGAGCAAAACAAGAACAAGACCAAGACCAGGCTAGTCTTGGTCTTGGTCTTGTTCTTGCAAGCTTGGTCTTGGTCTTGGTCTTGCAGCTAAAAGGCAGTCTTGGTCTTGGTCTTGGTCTTGCACTAGCCGGTCTTGTTCTTGGTCTTGGTCTTGCTGCAAGAGTCTTGCTGGTCTTGCTTTTTTGGTAGTAATAATTTGAACCAAACAATTTCGAATAAAATGTACATTGAAATAAATAAAGATGTGAAGAATGAAACTATATTTTTTGCTTTAAAATTTTAACAGAATGTAAAATGTAGTTTCAAACGGATACCAATTTTAACATTATACATTCACCTAATGACCTAATTATTTCCCTCTATATCAAGAGATTAGAGTATATTTTTATAATGGTAATGTTTATCAGTAGGAAAAACCTGCATTTACAACCCTTGTTGCAATTGCCGGCCTTCGGTTGTGTCACCTTGTGTTTTGCATGCTGTCGATACATGCCGCCTGCCTTCAGACCACGTCTTGAGTCTGGATTATTGTTTATTGCCCCTGTATTTTAATAAAATGTTAAAGAAAAAGAGCTTCTTAAAGGTGCCACAAATGGTCGGGGACCATCAATTCACAGATTTTACGAAAAGGGATAAACGGTTTATAGTTGTTAACAGATAATGATCTGCTCCTTTCACTCGAACACTGTAGTATTTATCCTACGAGGGTCAAATTTAAGAACATAAATTAAATTTTTTTAAGAGAACACAAAAATCAAATATTTTTTACTCTATTTAATCATTATTTAATATAATTAACTTTTTTTATAAACTAACTAAAACATACTTTTTAGTAAATACGTACATATTTACCATACCTATTTATAGACCTAATAATATAACATAATAACTAAACCTAATGGGGAGTTATAAACGCTTAATTCTGTAATTTGTTATCTTGCAGTTCTTTAATTTTATTTAAACTACATTTCTCTCGTAACACGAGTTATTCGCACTTTATATTTTCACATATTTTTGGATTGAATGCCCATTATGACATTTAAAAAGTTGAAAATATTCGGATGTGGGTAGTAAAAACTAGAATTTAAAACACACCGAAATGATGCGCATGCATTTCAAGTGCGGCACATACTATTTGTACTAATGGCCCTTTCTGGGGAAAACCTAGATTCTTCCAAATAGTTTTCAACTATGAAATCAGTAAAATTCTTTACGCCTTTGTCATCCGGGATTTTCACAAATAATTTAACTTCCAACTTTCGTTGATTGTAAAAAATTAATCCAAAAAATAATTTTAAAAATTTCCCAGTATCGGAATTTTTGTCATTATATTCAGAAACTGAACCTAAGCTTTGGATTTTGCGATACCAAGCTTGACACATTACAATCGACAACCAGTTATTTTTTATTCAGGCCACAATGCTTTTACAGCATTGTGAATCCCGAATCTCTTTTCAAAATCTATTATGATATTTTTTGTATTCATTTTAAATTTAACGACCTACATTTTTCCTCGATTATGAGAAAAGAATTGAAATAAGTGTCAGTATTTTTATTAGACAAAAAAGCGAAAACTACTGGTACATAATTGGTACATAATTTTTAATTGCATTTTTTTAAATGGACTACCCTATCTATAATTACATTTTTTTGTCTTACAAGTAATTTCAATTGTCCTTGAACTGTCGCCGTTTGAAAACTTGCCTTCTGGACACTTTGAAGGTTGAGAAAATGCAAACCGTTTGACTTAATCAAAACGACTTAAAAATATAACCAAAATATTATGTATTTTAAAAATTCGATATATATATTAAGGTTTCTTACAATGTCAGTATATATTATTGAACTAAACAATAAAGTTAAATAATAAAAACCAATTTTTCTCAAAAAAGTGCAAGAGTCTTGTAGGTTGGCCTTGTTCTTGCGTGGTCTTGCAAGGTTCGGTCTTGGTCTTGGTCTTGTCCTTGCAAGCTTGGTCTTGGTCTTGGTCTTGGTCTTGGTCTTGCTGCAAGACCAAGACCAAGACCGCAAGACCAAGACCAGTCTCGCTCATCACTACACAGTGTGGATTCAGGAAGGACAGAAGCACGCAAGACCTAATATTCACATTAAGACAAGTAAGTGAGAAGGTAATCAAGAAGAATAGAGAGATACATATGTGCTTCATTGACCTGGAAAAGGGGTTTGACAGAATCCGAAGAAAGGATGTATGGAAGACACTAAAAGAAAGGGGAGTCGACAGACACATAATAGAAGTAATAAAGGATATGTACAAAAATAATACAAATAAAATAAGAACCGATAACGAGGAATCCAGAGAATTTACTACAAGTCAAGGCGTCAAACAGGGATGCGTGCTGAGTCCACTGCTATTTTCAGTGGTACTGGATGAAGCGATAAAGAAAGCCAATTGAAGAATGAGAAAACTAACATTAGGATACTGGCAAATGAAATGGACTCAACTATCGGAGCTACTATTCGCAGACGACATGGTATTGATAGCAGAAAACAGAGAAGACCTACAGAACAATCTTGAAATCCTAGAAGAACTATCAAACATAATTATGAAAATTAATACAGAGAAAACAAAAACAATGATAATTTCAAATACGAGGAAGACACACGCAATAGAATTAGACGGGAAACAACTAGAGCAAGTGGAATATTTTAAATACCTAGGAGTAATAATCGAAGCAAATGGTAAACAAGACATGGAAATAAACGAGAGAATGGGACGAACAGGAAGCCTATTTAACGCTATGAAAACAACATTTTTGGGGAAAAAAAGATACCGGAGAAAGTAAAAACGGCACTCGTTAAATCAGTAGTTAGACCAAAAATTATGTATAGCAGCGAGACATGGACATTGACGGGGAGACAAAAATCTAGAGTTAATGCTATGGAAATGAGGTTCCTAAGGAAAATAGCAAACAGAAAGAGGACAGACAAAATACGAAACGAAACAATTAGACAAAACCTAAAACTGGAACCAATTAATGAAAAAATAGTGGAGGGAAAACTTAGATGGTTCGGGCACATGTGTAGAATGTCGAACGAGAGGCTTACAAAACGAGTGTTCGAAACGAGAGTGCAGGGGAAAAACAGAAGAGGAAGACCAAGAGTTATGTTTGTAGATGAAATCAGGAAAGAAGTCGAGAAGAAGGGATTGACATTGGAAAGTGCAAGAAACCTAGCGCAAGATCGGAAAGCATGGAGACTACAATGCCAAACTCAACTCCACCAGCCTTACACCTAAAGGTAGAAAGGCTTAGGACTAAGTAAAGTAAGTAAAGTAAGTAAATGTATTTTGAATTAAAGAAATTACATGCATTCTTCTTTTTTTGTCGATTAATTTAATAGAAAAAATTGTTTTTGGACACCCTGTATAAATAACAAGGCTGCTATTTATATTACTGAATAGAGAATTGAATAACCTTTCAAATGAGCTAGCACACGATCCCTATTCTCATTTAAAAAAATCATCGATTACGTCATCACGCCCAGATTGATGCCGTCACCTGTGTGATATATGTGCCAAAATATCATAATTTAAAAATAAAAACCGACGTGTTTCGGAATTTTTCGGTAAAGTCGCCGGTTTACGAAATATCAAAATTATTCCTTTCATTTGCACCATACTGTATATACGATGGAGATGCAAGGTGAATAACATTAATAACTGGGTAAGAAAGAAATCTGGGGTAACCGAAACTGGTTAAGAATATCCTAAAATTGTTCCTAAAGATAATCCATGCGAGAATTTACAAGCTACGTTAAAGTGAACTCCCAACTAGTTCGGGTTTATAAATGCTGTTGGCAAGAGAGAGCTCTTGTTCTCAATACAAGTGTTATTCCAGAGATGCAGAGAAGTCAATTTCGCTTTATACTCATGTCTGTTTGATTACGAAAAAGCGCTTCGTCCAGTACATCACTCCAAGATGATGCAAATATTAAAAGAAGCAATAATTAACAGCCTAGATCTGAAAATAATAATTGGAATACATTACTGGAATCAGATTTCAAACCTCAGAGTTAAAAGTGGACTCACCGAATATGTGACAGGTATCCGTGGAGTGAGGCAAGGCTGTATTTTGTCTTCTCTAATATTCAATCTCTATTCTGAAAGAATATTTATCGAAGTACAAAACTACTAACTAAACGGATACCGGTTAATACAATAACATCAGGTATGAAGATGACACCATATTATTTAAGGACAACAAAGAAGACTTACAATCCTTATGAACAAAATCACTAATAATGCCAACACTATCATATGGACTCATATAAACGTAAAGAAGACAAAGCTTATGATCATTAGCAAGATAAAGATAACAAGAGATCAACTCTTCATCAACCAAACCTCTGTAGAAAGATTGACGCATTACAACTACATCGGCTCCATAATAAACGATGAATGGACCAAGAGATAAGAGCGAGCATCGGCAAAGCTAGATTCCGTTTAACCGGATGGGAACCTTCTTCAAGAGCTACAACCGCTCTCTTGGCATAAAACTAAGAATTCTGCGATGCTACGTCTTCTATGTCCTTTTATATGGTGTTAAATCGCGGACCCTGAACGAAGATATTTGCAGAAGATTGGAAGCATTTTAGATCTGGGTATATCGGAGTATTCTTAAAATTCCGTGGATGGACCGGGTCCCAAATAAAGGGGATCTTCCTCAGAAGAGTAAAGAAAAACCGAGAGGTACTGACCACCATTAAATCTCGAACGTTAGAATACTTCGGACACATAATGTGAAATGAATCCAGATCATTATGCCCTCTTACAAACCATCCTGTAAGGAAAAATATTTGGAAAGCGAAGCGAGAAGAAGAAGAACAACCTGGTTAAAAAATGTCAGAATCTGGTTCAACACAAAATATATGCAGCTCTTCCACGTTGCTGCAGATAAGATGAATATTGCCATGATGATCCCCAACATTCGTCACGGACAGGCACATCAAGGGTTTACTGTAAAGAGACCGAAATCATTAGACCGAAAGCAGTAGACCGAACTCATTAGACCGAAAATCACTTTATCGAAACCTCACTAGACCGAACAGTAGGACCGAAAGCAGTAGAGCGAGAAACAGGAGACCCTTCACCCTTTATCCATATCGGTTGTCATAATCATGAAATTCAAATTAGAAGCAAATAAAATTTACCCTTAATTTCTTTTTACATGTCGCAGTAAAAGAGATAAGACAAATGTAATTACAACTAAATGTCATTTGGATGTTTATTAGAAATAGTTAAAATGGTGTTAACGTCACTCTACCCTTAATTTATTTTACCTTCACTAATTTGTTTAACGTATGAAAATTATTTCATATCAGACTGTACAGTACAGTACTGTACTGTACACAGCCTATAAAATAATACAAAAAAACACAATAAACAAAAAGACAAATATACAAAATCTTAGCATAATTTACTGCAATATTTTTTAATTTATGTACACCATTTCGGTCTAATGCTGTTCGGTCTAGTGAGGTTTCGGTAAAGGTCTTTTCGGTCTAATGAGTTCGGTCTACTGCTTTCGGTCTAATGATTTCGGTCTAATTGTCGTGTACCCACATCAAGATGAAGAAGAAACAGAAGAGTAGAGTAGCACATAAGCCGAATGAGAACAAATATAATAGTAAGGACTGTGAGAGAAGGTTCCCCAATCACGAAAGAAGATGATCAGTGGGAAGACCACGAAAAAGATTCAACGACAACATACTGGAGGCACATTAAAAAAACAGAGAGAGTCATATTTATACAAAAAGAAGAAGAAGAATAAGACATTAGCTATTACCTATATGTATATGGGATTAAGCCACAATTATTTTTGTAATAAAAATTACATTTTTAATTGACTAATGTTTGACGTTTCAATTGCCACTCCGGAAATCGTTTTCAAAATAATTATTAAAAAAGCTTTGTTACGATTGTATATCCTCGATTTTTTAGGTTGGGTAGGTTATTTAGGTTATGTATGCCCTATGCCTTTTCAAAAATTAGCCTACTTCGTCTAGATCTTACAGGCCATAGCAAGTGAGTGGTTAAAAAAAAATTGTTTGAGGTGGTGGTTATGTTATCGAAGATCACCCATATTACCGCATATATTCAGTAAATGATGATGAGGGATATCAAATTCTGACAGTTTTTTTTTTTAATTAGTTTGTGTAATCTGTATCATATAGGTGTGGTTGTATAGCTTTTTAAAAATTTTATACCTACATTGATTTGTGTTCACGTATTGTCTTCTTCTTCTTATTCTTCGTCTTCTTCTTTTTTGTATAGACATGACTCTGTCTGTTTTTTCAATGTGCCTTTATAGTAAGTTGTCGTTCCATCGTTTTCGTGGTCTTCCCACTGACCGTCTTCCTATTAAGAAACCGTCTCTCGCTGCGTCCTTACTACTCTGTTTGTTGTCATTCGGCTTATGTAGTCATTCCATTCTATTCTTCTGTTTCTTACCCAATAATTATTAATGTTATCCACTTTGAATCTCCGTCGTATATCTGTAGGTACCTACTTCTAGCTCAGAACTGTGTTGCATAATAATATGTAGATACCTACCAATTATATATATGAGATTGTTGATGATTTTTGTTCTTCGACTTTCCTTACTCCGTCATTGTTAGCATGTTTTTGTTGTTGACTTTTTTTAGGATTAGCTTCCAAAGCCTGCTGCATTCTGTTGATGATTTTTTGTATTCTCGCGTTTAGGTAATTTCAATATACCAAAGCTGACCAATATTTACCTTCTTTATAATTTTAACTTATTTATTACAACAGTTTTACTTTTTAGTTTAATGTCTCGTTTATTTAATATTACTCAAAATGTTCAGGGCTTAGTTGTTTCTAGAAGTGATCCCAATTTTTGTGGTTCTCGTTCTCGAAAGTTAGTGTGGGTTCTATGGTAGCCGGGGCACCCACTGTGGGCACGCCTATGTATATACAATACAAAGTCATTTTCAAAATCTATGTTTTAGGTATGGAACTCCATGGAAGACTTGGAACAACGTTAAAATTTACCATATTGGACATGAAACGTTGCCTTCTTGGATGACATTCCGTGGGAGGTGGGGAAACCCGAAAAAAAGTTGCCTACTTATTAAAAAATTCGGAATTTGTGAGTATTCCGATGGACCTACTGGAATTGTTAGAAAGAAACAGGATTTTTACTGCTTTGTTAATGCTTAGTACTATTAGAAAAAATAAAAAAATAAAAAAACTAACTCATTTTTAATTTTATATACCTATAGCATTTATAAATATGCTAAGAATTTGACTAATTGTAAATTTGTAATAATTTGTCTATAAAAAATAATTAATTTAAAATATAATATAACTATATTATAAATAAGAAATAATAATATCCACAGAGAACGACAGTTCTCACCAGTGGCGCACAACACCCCTACAAGCGACACTATATATACACGAAATTTTCGATTTTCTAAACCTGACTGAATTGAAAATTGGGCCAAATCCCATCTTAAAGTTTAGGAAAAGACTCGTCCATCCATATGTTATCTCTCCATTTTGGTCCAAGGGTGTGGATTTTACGGCCCTTCCCATTTAAAGCCTGTTTTTCGTTCTCGTCCCCAAAACTCCCAAAAATTTCAAAAATTTAAGCCCGACCTTTGCGGCTTCTGATAGCACAGATCATTACCTTTCCAACGCATGTTTAATTTTGAAAATCGGTTATACCATTCAAAAGTTATCGAGCTCAGAAATATGACTCAATTTTTATTTAAAAAATGGAAAATGTTTGTGGATATGTATGTATGTATGTATGTGTGTGGAAAAGTTACACCGATCTGAATTTTTTTTTCTGTGTTTCAAGAAGGTGTGAGGGCCGATTCAGAACCGGTCTAATTTTTGACTTCTGACTACCCGTAAGCCAGCTAGAGGACTAGGTAGATACAACATAGCATATTTTTTGGGCGTATATATCTTAGGTTCAAGGAAAGACAGGAAAACCGCAAATACACCAAATCAATAGGGTTGAGTTAAGCATTCAAGTGGAGCTTAAGCGATCAAGCTGAAACATACACACTGCTCGCCATAGCCAAAAAACTGAAAAATTAAACTTTGAAAATTTTGGTTTTTCGACAATTACTCAAAATTTCAACCTAGGAATTGCACCAATAACTGAGCGTTTGTAGAAGGACTCAGGACGCGTCTAACGGTGTATATCTCATATCTGGGAAAATTCGAATTTTTAAGTTATAGGCTTCATAAGTATAATCAAATCTATTTCTTACGGGAAAAACGGTTTTTCAAGCTCAATAATTCCTGTAATACGTTCAGTAATACTCGATCTTGGATGCTGGTCAGATACTACTTGTCAATACGTTTCAAATTCATGTTTAGTGATCAACATCAGGTAAACCGTTCAGAAGTTATAGAGCTCCAAAAGTATAATTAGTCCAGGAACTGAAATTTTTCACTTCGCAATTTTTACAGAATGGATAGATTTGCTTGAAAATTTGACAATAAGTAGTGGATAGTCCAAGGATCAAAATCTATATGATG
Organism: Diabrotica virgifera virgifera; assembly: GCF_917563875.1. NCBI lineage: Eukaryota > Metazoa > Arthropoda > Insecta > Coleoptera > Chrysomelidae > Diabrotica > Diabrotica virgifera. Next base: position 177,789,381 of record NC_065447.1, read on the forward strand.
CCGAAAGACGCTTTTACCATGGGGTTGTTGCCACCTCATCTCGAGGGTGGACATTTTTTATTATATTTTGACCGCAAATGCTGGTAAAAATATTAATTATAAGCAAAAAATGTTCATTATGCATTTTTTTGATAAAATTAATAGTTTTCGATTTATTGGTTATCGAAGCTGTTAGTTTTATATCGAAAAAATTACCAGAGAACGGCAGTTCTCGCCAGTGGCGCAGAAATACGCCCCCCTACACGCGACACTATTATATACACGAAATTTTCAATTTTCTAAATCTGACAGAATTGAAAATTGTGCCAACTCCCATCTTCAAGTTCAGAAAAAGACTCACCCACTCATATGTCAACCATCCATTTTGGTCCAAGGGTGTCGATTTTACGGCCCTTCCTATTTAGGTCTGTTTTTCGTTCTGGCCCCCAAAACTCCCAAAAACTTCAAAAATTTAAGTTCGACCTTTGCGGCTTCTAATAGTACTGATCATTACCTTTCCAACGCATGTCTAATTTTGAAAATCGGTTATACCATTCAAAAGTTATAGAGCTTAGAAATGTGACTTAATTTTTATTTAAAAAAGGGAAAATGTTTTTGGATATATATGTATATGTGTTTGAAAGTTAAACCGATTTGATATTTTTCCTCTGTGTTTGAAGAGGGGGTCAGGGCCGATTTAGAACCGGTGTAGTTTGTGACTTTTGACCACCCATAAGCCAGCTATAGGACTTGGTAGGTACAAAACGGCATATGATTTGGGGGTATATATATTCGGATCAAGAAGAGCCAGGAGAACCGCAAATACATCAAATTAATAGTGTTGACTTAAGCTTTCAATTGGTGTCCAAGCCGTCAGAATCAGACATACACACGGCTCAGTATAGCCGAAAAACTGAAAAACTAAACTTTGAAAATTTTGGTTTTTCGACAATTACTCAACATTTCAACCTACAAATTGCGCCAATAACTTAGCGTTTACAGAAGTACACCAGACGAATTTAACGGTGTATACCTCATATCCCGGAAAATTTGAATTTTTTAGGTTATAGGCTTCATAAGTATGATAAAATCTATTTCCTGTGGGAAAAACGGTTTCTCAAGCTCAATAATTCCTGTAGTAGCTTCAATTTTCATACTTGACCTTAGATCCATCAGATACTACTGGTCAATACGTTTCAAACTCATGTTTACTGATCAAAATCGGTTAAGCCGTTTAGAAGTTTTTAAGCTACAAAAGTATAATCCAATTTACGATTATTCCCGAAATGGTTTATGTAGTTGTAGTGGTTACGACGCTAAATTTGATCTGGCAACGGGCAATCCGACTTCATTTACCGGCCATCTCAATTTTTTTTCAATCTATTTCGAATAAAAAAAAATCTAGTGTACATTCGATGGACACTAGATCATTTGGGAGATAATGCAACAAAGGTGACCATTTATAAAGCTTGACGTGTAATAGAAGAACATTGCATTCAACTTCATACATTTAATTTATAAATAACTTTGAAAAACTCCTGATACAAGAATAAAAATCCGCTAAACGCCGTAAAAATGAGTGGCGCATAAAATATTCCAGCTGCAAAAGATCTGATATGAATATTACGTGGCGCGAAAATGGATTTTCATTTGATGCAAAACAAAATTCTAGTTTTATTTTAAAAGATTTTTCCATAATATTTGCTAAATTTGAAGTAAACGCGCCACAAAAGAGTTTCAAAATTCAAACTGTATCAAAGTTACTCTTTTGTGGCGCGTTTACTTCAAATTTAGCAAATATTATGGAAAAATCTTTTAAAATAAAACTAGAATTTTGTTTTGCATCAAATGAAAATCCATTTTCGCGCCACGTAATATTCATATCAGATCTTTTGTAGCTGGAATATTTTATGCGCCACTCATTTTTACGGCGTTTAGCGGATTTTTATTCTTGTATTTTATAGTAATAAAAATAAGATATTATCTGTATAAAGCCATATCGCCGGTCCAGAATAAAAGAATGACCTAACTGCAAAAAGCTAAATTTCTCAGGAACGCAAAAATACGATTTTGAATTATTTAATAGGGATTAAATGAGAAGTAATCGTCCAGCAGCATCGTTATGGCGCTTATTCTTACAATGGTGGTTTTATTTTTATCCCTATTGGTTCGAATTTCACTATGTATCTTAATTTAATCCCCCATTTTCAACCCTTTTTGCCGTTGCTTCATTCTTCATCTAAACATTTTTAAATATTTAAAATAGTAATAAAATAAAGAGTAACCGTCCGGAGCATCGGTATGGCAATCATTCTTACTATCTTCTTCTTCTTCTTCTTCTTCTTCTTCTTCTTCTTCTTCTTCTTCTTCTTTTTCTTCTTCTTCTTCTTCTTCTTCTTCTTCTTCTTCTTCTTCTTCTTCTTCTTCTTCTTCTTCTTCTTCTTCTTCTTCTTCTTCTTCTTCTTCTTCTTCTTCTTCTTCTTCTTCTTCTTCTTCTTCTTCTTCTTCTTCTTCTTCTTCTTCTTCTTCTTCTTCTTCTTCTTCTTCTTCTTCTTCTTCTTCTTCTTCTTCTTCTTCTTCTTCTTCTTCTTCTTCTTCTTCTTCTTCTTCTTCTTCTTCTTCTTCTTCTTCTTCTTCTTCTTCTTCTTCTTCTTCTTCTTCTTCTTCTTCTTCTTCTTCTTCTTCTTTTGTATAGACATGACACTGCCTGTTTTTTTCAATGTGCCTCTAGTAAGTTGCCGTTCCATCGTTTTCGTGATCTTTCCACTGATCGTCTTCCTATTGGGGAACCGTCTCTCGCTTTCTTGACTACTCTATTTGTTGTCATTCAGCTTATGTGGTCATTCCATTCTATTCTTCTGTTTCTTACCCAGTTATTAATATTATCCACCTTGCATCTTCGTCGGATATCTGTACTTCTAGCTCTGTCCCATAGAGTCTTAACATCGATTTTTCGAAGGGTCTTCATCTCCGCTGTTTCGAGCAATATTTTTGTCCTTTCTGTGTCGGGTCGTGTTTCTGCCGCGTATGTCATTATTTTTCTAATGACGGTTTTGTAAATTCTGCTTTTCATTTCTTTTCCGATATTTTATATTTTTCCATATTGTGTCATTCAGGTAACCTGATGCTCTGTTTGCTCTATTCACTTGATCTTCAACTTCTGTTTCGAGCCTTCCGTAGCTAGATAGTGTAATGCCTAGGTATTTAAACTCCATCACTTTTTCTATTATCTGACCTTCCAGCTCCAATTTACATCTTATTAGATCTGCTGTTATAACCATGCATTTTGTCTTTTTTGAGGAAATTGACATGTTAAATTTTGTGTTAAAATTTCAAATTATATTGAATTGGTGATACGTTGTAAATCATCTTCACTTTGAGAGATTAGTATTGCATCGTCCGCACAGCAGATTATTTTAAGTTGTTTTTCTCCCATTTGGTATCCTTTTTTAGTTCGTACTTTTTTATTATTTTGTCCATGATCAGGTTGAACAATAAAGGGCTCAAGGAACCAAAGGTCTTTTCCCATTGCCGGCTTCAATTGGGTCAGTTAATTCATCGTCCACTTTTACTTTTATTTTGTTGTTTTGGTAGATGTTTTCGATCGTTTTAATTATTCCTATAGGTACCTCTCTCGAGTATAACAAATGGATAACGTCCTTTAATGTGACCCTATTAAATGCTTTCGTAAGGTCCACGAAACATAAATATGCCGGTTTTTTGTATTCCAACGATTTCTCTTGTACTTGCCTTATTATAAATATAGCGTCAGCGCATGACCTTCCCGACCTAAAACCTTGTTGTTCTTCTGCTAATGTTATAATTTCATTCAATTTGTTTATTACCACTTTGGTTGTTAATTTTAATGTTGTGTTTAATAAGTTAATTCCTCTGTAATTCTCCGGGTCCGATTTGTCTCCTTTTTTGAAGAGAGGTATTAGGATGCTTGGTTTCCAGTCTTGTGATATTCTGTTTCGTTCTATGATTTTTTGTATTAGTTTTAATAGTTTTTTAGTTAAATCTTGTCTTCCGTACTTTAGGAGTTAGTTCAATATTTTGCCCTCTCCTGGAGATTTTCTATTTTTTAATGTTCTTAATGCTTCCTTTACCTCTCCCTCTTCCATGTTTGTTCTTACTATGATGGCATTTATTTTCATTCCAATTGGTTCGAATTTCATTATCTTAATTTAATCCCCCCATTCAATCAATGCTATCTAGAGTTGCGTCATTCTTGATATTAAAATTTTTCTCTACAAAAAAAATATTTGTAAATAATTAGTATGCCGTTTATTCTTACAGCGATGGATTTTATTTTCATAGTCCCCCATTTTCAACCGTATTTACAGTTGCGTCATTATTCATCTGAAACAAGGTATAAAATAGTGCTTAGTTCAATAACGACGCAACTACCCTGTAGTGGCTGAGCATATAGTTACGGTCCTGTCGCTTTTGTATCATCTGTACCGTTGATTGAGGTATTGGAGGTATCTCCTCAATCAACGTCTGTACACAGCATTTTAGAAGTTAATTAGGCAATAAACAGGAATTGTCAACATTATCAGTTACGTCATTGTTATTTCGGACCAGGGATATTATACTGTGATATTATTTCATATTTTTTATGGATACTAACATTCGCCCCCATCTTTGGATAGAACTGTTAAACTCAACAGAATTAATAAACAGCTTTCTCCATGGTGGTCCGTAACTCATGATGAGATTAGCCGCTTGATGGTTCTGACACAATGTTCTGGTGGAAGGTAGGTTTAACTTAAATGTCATTATTATATAATATAAAACTTTTATTAAAATTTAATATGGCTGAGCATTTTTTATTTAGTTTTTATGTACTTACCATTGCTTATAGAAAACAGAAACTATCTACCTATATAGAAAATTGATTTTCTGAGATGACTTTGGTAATTTACCAAGAGATGGCAGCATAGAATAATATTAATTATTCTGACTTTAATTATTGTTCAGATGTTACGTATTTTTATCTATCCCAAAGACCATAATCACTTTTTTAAGTAGGTATATTTTGGATTTCTTTAATAAAGGCAATACACATTGTCATAAATAAATATGAATTTAAAAAAATGTGTGGTACCTACATAGATAATTTCCATTAGGCGAGATTAGGTACATGAAAAAATAAAAAAAATTCTAAATTTTTAGCCAGTAAATTGTTCTAGTTATAAACTTTTTCTTGAAATAATGCGAAATTATATTTTATAAAAAAGATATGTCGTATCCTACTACACCAGAGGCGCCATCTTCACAAAATACGAGTACCTATTAAAATCTACTCGACCTAGCTGAGCCTCGGTGAAATATATTGATTTTGTATATAAGTTTATAGTGAAAGTTTATATAATTATTTCCAAAAAATGTACAATTATATTATAATACTAATATAATGTTATTCTCAATCATTGTTTGTAATAATGGTAAGGTCTTTTAACCTCGACAAGAAATCATAATATTGTTTTAGTTTAGTTCCTACTTTATAACATAGATGTCAGAGCAGAGCGCTAACGTGCTATCATATACAGAGAGAGTCTGTAAAGTGGAATAAATTCAATATCTCAAATACTAATTGTTTTTTTGGAAAATGCTCAGACCCGTCGATTAGTATTTCAAATTGTCCTTTTTGACATTCAATAAAAATGTATACAGGGTGTCCCAATTTAGAGATATGACGTCATCGTCGATTTTCTTAAATGGCAACACTGTCATTTTGATAGCTAATTTGATAGGGTTTGTAAAGTTATACATAACTGCAAAATATCAAATTTTTATTCTCTACCATTTACAAGATAATAGAAAATAACAAAGTTATATCTGTAATTTGGAATATATTCAATAATTAAAATACTAACTGTTTTTTTGAAAAATGCTCAGACCCGTCGATTAGTATATGAAATTGTCCTTTTTGACATATAATAATAATGTATACAGGGTGTCCCAATTTAGAGATATGACGTCATCGTTGATTTTCTTAAATGGCAACACTGTCATTTTGATAGCTATTTTGATAGGGTGTGTAAAGTATACACAACTACAAAATTTCAAATTTGTATTCTCTGTAGATGATAATAAAAAATAACAAAGTTATGAAAAAGAAGTAATCAATAATCAACTAATAATTGAATTTAATTATTTCAATAAATTAAGCAAATGCTCATAACGTTGCCCATTGACAATTATTGTCAAATTGTCAATGGGCAACGTTATGAGCATTTGCTTAATTGAAATAAATAAATTCAATTATTATTTGATTACTTCTTGTTCTTCATAACTTTGTTATTTTTTATTATCTTGTAAATGGTAGGGAATAAAATTTTGAAATTTTTCAGATGTGTATAACTTTACACACGCTATCAAAATAGCTATCAAAATGACAGTATTGCCATTTAAGAAAATCAACGATGACGTCATATCTCTAAATTGGGACACCCTGTATACATTATTATTATATGTGAAAAATGACAATTTGATATACTAATCGACGGGTCTGAGCATTTTTCAAAAAAACAGTTAGTATTTTAATTATTGAATATATTCCAAATTACAGATATAACTTTGTTATTTTCTATTATCTTGTAAATGGTAGAGAATAAAAATTTGATATTTTGCAGTTATGTATAACTTTACAAACCCTATCAAATTAGCTATCAAAATGACAGTGTTGCCATTTAAGAAAATCGACGATGACGTCATATCTCTAAATTGGGACACCCTGTATACATTTTTATTGAATGTCAAAAAGGACAATTTGAAATACTAATCGACGGGTCTGAGCATTTTCCAAAAAAACAATTAGTATTTGAGATATTGAATTTATTCCACTTTACAGACTCTCTCTGTATATTCCTTCTTATGATATTTTTTTTCAGGCTGTCTTTTTTTATTGGATTTGAAATATGAAAATATGAAAATGTCAGTGGCGGATCTACGGGGAGGGAAAAGGGGAAATTTCCCACTAACAAGGTTCAAAATTAAATAAAAAAATTGTCGAAACATAAAAACATATTAGCTGACGTGAAATTTTAAACCACAGACAGACAAATTTAACCCAATAAACACGCTACTTAGAGAAATTAAGGGAACTTAATGCATATAAGTTATTATCTATGTCTTTTATGTAGTTTGGGTCTATCTTTTTTATGTCTTTTGGTTGGTGTTTCATTGGAAGTTCCTCCCTAATGCAAATTTCCCCTCCCGAGGTAAAGGTCTAGATCCGCCACTGGAAAATGTAAATTGAGAGCTGGATTCAGATCCTGTAATAGCGGAAGTTACCATCAAGTACTATTTCTTATAACCGAATACCCTTTCCCTAATTGGTAACATCCGCAATCTTGCCCATCGTATCTAAACACTGTGCCCTGAACAATATCGTAGAACCCTCAACACAGGGGATGAGCTAAGAGCTAAAAAGATAAAGAAGGAACCTCTTTACTGCCTTTATTGACTACAAGAGAGGCTTTGACTTAGTGTCGCACGAGTGTGGTAAGTATAGATACTTATATCTATTAAGAATATGGTGACCTTATTAAACTATTCAACGAGAGATCAGATAACTAAAATTGACCTTCAAATAACTGGTGAATACAGTATCGAAACTGAAAATATCGCAATTAACCGGGGTTTATTCCAAGGGGAATCATTAAGTCTTCTGTGGTTCTTTGTAGCGATGAACCCCTATCTCACATATCGAACTCCACTGACTCCTAACATCAAAAATTATTTTAAAAGAAAATTACATTTAATTATTAAAAATGATTTTAAAGTGGAGTGGAGATTTATTTTTCTTAATGATTGTGATTTATTGTGTCGCTTGCCCTTAGCAACTTATAGTACATTGAATCACGGTTTTTGCTCCAAATTTTAAAGAACCTCTTGGATTGGCATAAAATTTGGCATACGCATAGATAATTATGTCAAAGAAGAAAAGTGATACTGTACCGATGTGTACCTTTTGTGTACGTTCAAATTAAATTATTGGTACCCTTGGTTAACCACAATCTTTTTAAAACATTTTTGCCTCTTAGTACTTTTTCGAAAAGCCAGTTTTTATGGAGATATTTTGAATATTTGTCAAATCCACTACATATTTGTATATGGTTATATGTACGGTTATAAAGACCTGGTAGGAATATGAAAATTTATTTAGGTACCTATAATTTAAATTTTTAGTTACATTTTTAATTATATTAAAAAAGATGCCACATCTCGATAAAAACTAGCTTATCGAAAAAATACCAAGAGGCAAAAAAGTTTTAAAAACACCGTGTTTAACTAATGGTACCACTAACAAGGAATAATAGTTTAATTGGAACGTACACAAACATTTGGTGGGTTTAAAGGAACAAACCCCCAAAAAAATTTTATGTAAACATATTAAAAGAGAAGCAGTATCTCGATAAAAACTGGCTTATCGAAAAAATACTGAGAGGCAAAAAAGTTTTAAAAACATTGTGTATAACTAATGGTACCACAATAATAATTTAATTGGAACGTACACAAAAGTTTGGATGGGATTAAGGGAACAAAATCCCATAAAATTTTTGTGGGCTTAACAAATTTCACTGTTTTTTTTTAAGATGTTCCTACCATAAGAAAGTCACATGTCCATTTTCAATACAAAATCTCTAATAGTTTTCGATATATTGAAAAAAATCGATTTTCATTTTGTAACTTCAAATTTCTTTTACGTGCACTTGTATACTAAGGTAAGTTAGGTTCAATCGAACTATTTTTGGTCCCAAAATATGTGATTTAGTTTATGACCTGCATTTTTGTTACACGTTGTATATTACACAATTCAATGTCGTATGCATCAGCTTTTTCTTGTATCGTTCTCAGTATGAATAATATATTCTCTGTAGTGTCTGAATCCTCTCTAGTCTGAATCCATTTCTTAATCACCAATTATATTTTTGGAGTATTCTGACAATCTACTGTAGATATTTACAAAGGATTTTGTGTAGGTACTGCATTTAGCGATACAACGGCGTCACCAGGATGGCCCTAAGGGGGGTTACAAGGCCCCAAGGGGGGGTTACAACTACTGGAAGGTCTCTAGCGGGTATGGTGTTAAGCGTATAGACTAGTATAGAGCTCAAAGTACATCCCAATGGGGGGGGGGTTATAACCCTCAAAACCCCCCTGGTTACGCCTATGTAGCAGTATACTTGGCCTATAATTCTGGCATTCCTGCTATCTTCCTTTTTACAATATTGGCTGTACAAAGCAAACTGCCCATTTCTCTGGCATTTGCTGCTTGGTCCCTATTAATGTTATTACAAGGGCGGATCCAGGATCCAGGACCGATTTTCGGGAGGGGCCATAAACTTTTTTTGGGAAGGAATACCAGAAGTACGATGGGAATTTTTAAAACTTAGGGTTACAATGGTGAGTTTTAAGTCACTTTTCACACACTTTGAGAAGTGCCTTAAAATCCACCATTCCTGCCATAGTACCGATTCCTACAAATTTTTTCGGATCCAAGTGCAGTTCTTTCAACAAGTTTAATACTATTTTTTCCAATGCTTCTCCTGCTAGGCCTTGTTATTTCCCTATTTCTTGATTTTCACTAATTATTTTTAGGTTCTCATAAGCGTCAATGAATTTGACAAAGTCTTCACGAATGTTGTTATTGTGTATGTATCCCAAATTTAGAGAAAGCTGTTCCACGTGGGATACGTCAGTCGTTTCGTCAAATATTATTTGTTCAATTATTTCTTCACCACAACATGTTAATAATTGATTTTGACTGCTGCTACTAATGCCATGTTGCTCAGGAAGATGCTGTGGATAGGCGTTATTTAAGAGTCTTATCTCCTGATGCGCTTTTAAACCTTAACAACACTGTAGTTCTAAGGCAAAACCCGATATGTCAAAAAACGTGATTTTGCACCAGATGAGTTTAAAAGTTCGCGGTGTTGTTGTAATAGTGGACATATCGGAAACAATTTTATTATCTACTGGTTACATGGATGTGTTTAGCCATGTAGGGTTTTGTCATCACATTCTTCATCGCTCAATGTACATATTGGCATTAAAAACGAAAAATCGATAATTTTTGACATATCGGGTTTTGCCTTAGTACCACAGCAATTCCCCTCATTCCTAGGTCCAGCATCTTCATCCAGAGGCATAAGACCATCATCACGATGGTCTCTTAGTGGAATATTTTGTCGATCTAAGAACACTATAGACCCTACTATTGGTAGTAGTCTTTCTTTATTTTTTGTTTCTGTTTAGACCTCTGAGAGTCTATCTAGTTGATGACTGACTTTTGAGGGTTGCTATAACTTTTTAGAAAATCTAGCTCAACCTGAACGCACTCCTTGTAGTATGATGTTTTTTCATGGGTTTATATGACTCCGTCTTTGCTCATGAATTTGGGGAAAGATGTTAAAGGTTTCGTGACAGGGCTTTGGGCTGTCATCCCGTTATTGTGACCATATTTTTCATTAGAAAAATGAAACGCAATATTTGTAAAACAATTCCTTTTGACTGTGCGAAAATACCAACCAACTCCTTTGTTCTAAGTGCTAGTGAGCCAAGTAACGCTTCACTTCTTTTTTATTATTTTCTCTGTAAAGTTATCAACATTTGGATTTATAAAAAACCCAAAAGTCATTCTTGAAGGTTGTCCGTTACTTCTTTTTTTAATTCTAGTCCAGAAAACGTATTTATCCCCTGTTTTGTACATATATATGTGTTTGAAATTAAAAACATTTGAACTGCAAATATTTAAATTTATATTATTCTAAATTCTCGGAGGGGGCCATGGCCCCCATGGCCTCCTCCCTGGATCCGCCCTTGTGTTATTAGGTAATGAATTCTTTCCCATAATTCCGATCCTCCATAGTGCCGAAATTCCGTCCGTTCCTGGCGCTTTATTGTTTTTTAATTTCTCTATCAGTTGAACTACCTCTTTAGAACTCAGATATCTAATAGGCTGCTGCATCGTATAATATATAATATTGTGTCGTTTTTATCATTTTCATTGTCTGCTTTTAGGTTTTCCTCGAAGTATTCTTTGTGTGCTCTAAACGACTGTGTGCTTTCTTTTATTCTTTTATAGTTTTCTGCTTTCGTGTCTGTTGTTATTCTCAAGGATTTCTTGTACTTGTTTTTTGAAAGACTTTTTTTTCTTTTGCATATTCGAGTCGCTTGTATTCTCTTTTCATTATTTTCCCTGCTATTTCTTGTGATTCTTTGAAGTTGGTTAAGCTTAGCTTGCCTTTTTTCCATACCATTCATTCCGTATTTCTTTGATTTTTGGTTTTTCCGACAGTTTTCTCTGCAGGTTCCGTTATTATTGTTTTTAATTGCCTCCATTCTTCTGTACTATATTTTTTCTGGTTCGGTTGAGTTTTATTTTAATGTTCTTATGTCTTTGTTGTACTTCCGAAGCCTTTAACATTCCATTTGTTAATTTGACTATTTGTCCCTTTTGCCACTGTCGCGATTTTCTGCCGCAATTTTGTCCCTACAAGATAGTGGTTTGAGTCAGAGTCTCCACGTGATACGTTCTGACATGAGTTATGTCTGTTTAAACAAATATTTGATCCTAAATCCTTAATATTTATTTCCTTGTTTTATATAATATATTTATATCCTCTATATTTCTTTGTACTAAACATTTAGTAATAATAAATAATACCAAATTAAAATGAATAAACCTTGCAGATTCTCAGAAAACAACAAGTAAACAGAAACTAGTTCAAGTACATCCCCAAGCAATGTGTACACAAAATATTGTAATGTAGTTTCTCCATTTATTTTGTGATTATTAGCCGAAAGTTTTCGAAAACAGCGCTTGTTTCCGACATTTTATAAGTAGCTTAATTCTAAATTGTTTACACTGCAGTCAAGAACAGGAAGTTTACGCGTGTAATAAACAGATACACATACACTGCAATAAATGCTTAACTAACCTAGTTTCTGGCTTACTGCTGTTGTAAATACAGGATATTAATTGTTGTACGTCATGGTATATGTGAAGTTTGGATGAAACTTTCTATATTTATGTAGTTACATGAGAGCAACTAACGCAATTGAAGCAGAAAATTGACTAAAACCAAAACGCAAATGGTTTCTGCACGTTACATCTTAGCATCTCCAGCACAATAAATAATATCAATAATTTGTTGCGGATTCGCAACATGGATTAAACATGTAATTTTAATAGCTTTGTTTTTTTTACGAATGTTTGGCTGATATGAAAATATCCACCACTGGATAATAGTCAGCAATTGAAAAAATATTGCCAACAATGGGACCATAGTTGTCTTCACCGTAATCGGTTTGATAATTAGACGTCCACATATAACGATAGTACGTGAAAAAATTTTTTTGACGAGTGCCGATCTGAGGAGCCGCTGTTAATAAAGATATGGATATATTATATCAAAGAAGGCACCACCCATCAGTATTTGCGTATATCGGGGATGGCGAACCGTTTTTGATGTCAGTGCCACAAAGCCACAATAATTCCTTTTTATATAGGTAACGTTCCACAATAAAATTTCATCCGAAATGTTAGCGTGGTGAAACTATACGTAAGTATAATTGAGGCGATTCCAGGTCAAATTGCTCGAATGCAATTGCTCGAAATCAATTGCTCGAAAACGAATTGCTCGACATGAAAATTGCTCGAATAAAAAAGAAAATTATATATTTATCCAAATATTTATTCACAATAATGCAAAATATATACCTAAATATACATAAAAATAGTTATTTATGAAACAGTTCGTGAAGTATGCTTTTTGCGAACTCATGCGATGTTTAGAGCACGAGCGACAGCGGTGCGAGTGCTATACATCGCGTAAGTTCGCAAAAAGTGCTTCACGCACAGTTTCATACAATATTTTATCTACGATAAACAAATAAAAAAACTGTAACCCTTCGTCACTGGAATTCATTTCTATTCTACAATTTTTAGAACTTTGACATTTAAAAATTCTAACTTCTTTCAAATCACAAAACTGTCAAAACTTACGTTATAATTTATTGCTCATTTTGTCATCACCACGACAACGCGAAAGTTAAGGATATTTGATTATATGAAAGTGTGCCAAAAAACATTGCGAAAAAGTAAATCCCATTTAAAACATCCCTTCACGCACTGCTATCTATAATGACAGTTTTCACAAACTAAAAACTTATACATAATATGACATAGAGTAGATAAATACTTTTAATATGACAAATTATGTAACATAATTGTTTATTAAGCGCAATAACCTATCAGCGCTTATTTACATTTTAGTCCAGAAAGCCACTGCGCATCCGCAAGGAAAAATATTCCGATTCGTATTTTTTGCACAATCTTACTCAAAAAGGACCCGTTTTAAAAATTTGCATGTTGCCAGGACCAAAATGGGTCAAAAATTTTTTAGACGTTTTTTTTTGTTTTTTTCTTAAAATTATTTTTTTTCATGAAACAATTTTTAGGTTTTTTGGATCATTCCAAACAGAAAAGGTCGTTAGTGACATTTCTCTAAAGTTGATAGTTTTTGACATATAAGCGATTAAAAATTGAAAAATTGAAAATTTGAATGTTCCCAAGGGAGGTGGATATTCTTTAAACATCGATTGATGAAATACCGAAGAGTTTTTTGCAATACAACATTCAAAACTCCTTTGTTTTTTAATTGCTAATCAAGCGTGCGCGACAGTATTTTCCACCGACGCGACGGTATGGTGCAAATGAAAGGAATAAATTCGTTATTTCGTAAACCGGCGACTTTAAGGAAGAATCCCGAAATAGGTCGATTTTTATTTTTAAGTTATGATAATGTGGCATTTATCGTATACTAGTGACGTCATCCATCTGGGCGTGATGACGTAATCGATAATTTTTTTTAAATGAGAATAGCGGTCGTGTGCTGGCTCATTTGAAAGGCTCTTCAATTCCCATTCAATAATATAAACATTTTTATAATTATTTATACAGGGTGTCCTTCTACTTTATCCTCTTTTTATGTCAAATAATTTAATTTATTAAAATTTTTTTGGACATCCTGTATAAATAATTATGTAAATGCTTACACTACTAAATAGAGAATTGAAGAACCTTTCAAATGAGCTACCACACGACCTACCCAAACATGGACAAAATACATACAGGAACTCTTTGATGATACTAGATCCGAACAAGCTCCATCCTACATATGTGATGACCACTTACCAATCACATCAGATGAAGTGGAAAGAGCAATATCACAACTAAAAGATGGCAAAGCTCCTGGACCTGACAATGCATATGCTGAACTCATAAAACTATTTAACACCGACGGTACTCAACGCCTAACCAAAATATTTAACGACATATATTTAAGCGGAGTAATACCAAAAATATGGTTGAAGTCGACGTTTGTTGCTTTACCAAAGAAAACAAAGTCCGTATCCTGCAGTGATTTCCGAACCATCAGCTTAATGAGCCATACTTTAAAACTATTTCTAAAAATTATACATCAAAGGCTATATAGACTGTGCGAAGAAAATATCAGCCGAACACAGTTTGGTTTTCGAAATGCAGTGGGTACAAGAGAGGCTGTATTTAGTATACAAGTGCTATTTCAACGATGTAGAGACGTAAATTGCGATATTTATGCATGTTTCATTGATTACCATAAAGCGTTCGATACAGTAAAGCACGACAAGCTGATGGAGATATTAACCAATATTGGAATTAACACCTGTGATTTAAGGATTATCAGCAATCTGTAAAGGAATCAAACATCCTCTATCCGGACAGAGGCAGGAGAATCCGACGATATCAAAATCAAACGTGGGGTCCGTCAGGGATGTATACTATCCCCACTGCTGTTTAACATCTACTCTGAGGAAATCTTTCAAGAAGCAGTGGATGATGTTGAGGCCGGAATTCGAATTAACGGAGAATGTATCAATAACATAAGATACGGAGATGACACTGTGGTATTCGCTGACAGTTCTGAAGCCCTGCAGGAGTTAATGAACAGAATCGCGGAGGTCAGTCAGAGATACGGACTTTCACTAAACACTAAGAAAACAAAATGTATGATTATCCCTAAGAACAAACAGCAATTTGGACGAATCAGTGTGAATGGTCAACAAATAGAAAGAGTAATGAAACTTCAATGAAAATTGGGACCATTCTATAGAAATCAAATGTAGGATAGAGAAAGCAAGATCTGCATTTCAAAAAATGTCAAAGTTGTTCAAATGTCATGATTTGTCGATACCCATAAAAGTCAGATTACTACGATGTTATATCTTTCCTATACTGTTGTACGGAGTTGAGTCGTGGACTCTCACAGACGCCACCTGCAAGAAAAATGAGGCTTTTGAGATGTGGCTTTATCGTCGAATCCTGAAGATATCTTATACCGACCAGATTACTAATGAGGGTGTCTTGCTGAGAATGCAAAAAGAAAAAGAGCTGTTAATCAAAATAAAAACAGCCAAAATCGAATACTTCGGTCACATCATGAGGAACAGTGAAAGATATGGACTGCTGCAACTGGTCTTACAGGGAAAAGTAGAGGGAAAGCAAGGACCAGGAAGGCGAAGATTTCGTGGCTGAATAATCTACGTACGTGGTTTAACACAACCACTACAAATCTTTTCAGAGCAGCAGTGTGCAAAGTACAGATTGCCATGATGGTCGCCAACATCCGAAACGGATAGGCACTACAAGAAGAAGACCACACGACCCCTATTCTTATTTAAAAAAAATCATCGATTACGTCATCACGCCCAGATGGATGACGTCACTAGTATACCATATATGCAACAATATCATAACTTAAAAATAAAAATCGACTTGTTTCGGTTTTTTCCTTATAGTCGCCGGTTTACTAAATAACGAATTTATTCCTTTCATTAGTACCATACTGTATACACAATGTGTATTACACATGCAACGGTGGAAAAGAGTATCGCGCACGCATGATTAGAAATTAAAACACAAAGGAGTTTTGAATACTGTATTGCAAAATACTCTTCGGAATTTCATCAATTCGATGTTTAAAGAATATCTACCTACCTTGTCAACATTCAAATTTTAAGTTTTTCACATAGTTTTTGAAGGTTAAAAATGGCCGATTTCGCAATTTTTCAATTTTTAATCGCTTATATGTCAAAAACTATCAACTTTAGAGAAAAGTCACTAAAGACCTTTTCTGTTTTGAATGATCCAAAAAACCTAAAAAAACTCTGTTCCATGCAAAAACAAAAAAAAAAAACGTTTAAAAATTTTTTGACCCACTTTTGGTCCTGGCAACGTGCAAATTTGTTAAAAGGGGTCCTTTTTGAGTAAAATTGTGCAAAAAATTCCGAATCGGAATATTTTTCCTAGCGGATGTGCAGTGGCTTTCTGGACTATTTTGAAATCCGCGATGCCAATCTTCGATAAATTAAGGTAACGATTTTAATCCTTCCCTAATACCTGGAAATTATCATCCCTACTTATCATAATGCGACTAAATCAAAATAGTTATTTTTCTTCTTTTTTATTTCCAAAGTTCAAAGATATTTTAGTTGTAATAAATATTTCTTCAGCATAAATTATTATACGATTATATACGTGGAATATCACATAATTTGGCCTATTTAATAAAAAAATATAAAAAATTTAATTTTTAAGAAACGCTTTTCTTTAATTTTCTTTAGTTATGAGTGACTAAAATTAAGAATATAAAAAAATCAACCAAAAAGCAAAAAATAAAAAAAATGAAAAAATCTAACACATTCGTCAAAGAAAAACGTGGTGCGTCTTCATCGAATAAACGGTTTTCGCCCCATGCTTTTCTTTAAAAGTTTAAATACATAATTCAAAGTTTCTCTTCGAATTTTGTGATTTAACCACAGATTATTTAACGTAGATAAAATTTGTTCAGTCCATTCTTGTATAGACATATCGAAGTAATTTAGTACAGCAAAAACACCCTGTTCGGGACTGTGAAAAGCCCAGTCCAGGAAAACTAATACACAGGTACGCAAATGATGATAAATATATTTTCAAAATATGTTTCCATCCGGGATAAATACAGAGTTTAGTAATAATTCAATAACCAACCCACAAATGTATCAACAAGTCAACACACAAGGGCAACTAGCCATGAATGTACAAACCACGCCATATCTAATATCGATGTCGCAACCAGCACCAACTAAACCAATGCCACCTAACTTGTACCCTCCACTACCACAGACACAAATTCCATTAGTGCCGATAACATATCATAGTTCTGCTTCAAATTATCAATTACAACGATTGCCATCCACCAGTGAAGAAGAGGAAGAAAACAACGAACCAGCTAGCAGCAACGATTGGCAAGAAATTAGAAGCTCAAAAAGAAGAAAAATCAGAAAAACAACAGACAATTCAAACAGTACAAATATTATTGTAACAGAAAATAGATTTGAAGCGCTAAAAAATGATGTAATCCCTCCCAAGGAGAACAACACAGCAAACCCTCCACCAATTTTCATACACGGTGTACAAGACTATCAAAAAATGGTACAAAAAATTAAGGATGTAGCAGAAAGGGAAGAATATCATACAAAAAGTTTAACTAACAATGTCGTAAAATTAAGTTGTGGCACGCCAGATACATATAGAAAAATGGTTAGATATTTTAATGAACATAACATTTATCACCATACATATCAGTTAAAACAGGATCGAGCCTATAGAGTTGTAATAAAATACCTTCACCACTCTACTAACACCGAGGACATAAAAAAACGAACTCCTAAAACTGGGTCATAAAGTTCGAAATATAATAAATCCACAACACCGAATTACTAAAGAGCCACTTAATTTGTTCTTCGTGGATCTCGAACCGGCAGCAAATAACAAAGATATTTATAACTTAAGGGGGTTACGGTTACAGAATAGAGTTATTGAAATTGAACCTCCCCGAACAACCAAAAATCACATAATACAATGCATGAGATGCCAATCGTACGGTCACTCCAAGTCATATTGCAATAAACCATTTGTATGCGTCAAATGCGGAGGAGCCCACAATACCACAACTTGTAAGAAGACTAGAGAAACTCCAGCAAAATGTGCATTATGTGGTGGGGATCACCCCGCAAATTATAAAGGATGTGAACAATACCAAAAAATTTATAATATTAATAACAGGTATCATAACAGAGGAAACGTATTAAATCCAGCAATAAATCAAATACATACACAACCCAGAATAAATACACAACCCAGGATTCAGAATCAGTATGAAAGTTACGCTCAAGCTGCAGCAAATAATCAGAACAATAACGAAGATACAGCGAGTATACTTACCAAATTTCTAGAAGAGTTTAAAAATTTATTTAACCAGCTAATGCAACAAAACCGTATGGTGCTCAACATGATTTCCATGCTATTAAATAAAGTAAACTAACAATGTCTAAGTTCATAAGAATTGCCCAATGGAATGCCAATGGTCTTCCTAATCATAAAGAAGATATAAAACTATTTCTGGAACAAAATTTCATTGACATACTACTAGTAAGCGAAACCCATTTTACAGACAGAACCTACTTCAAGATACCTAAGTATAAATTATATTACACAAATCACCCAGATGGTACAGCCCACGGAGGTTCAGCCATATTGATAAGAGAAACTATAAAACATTATGAAATGCTAAAATACGAAACAAATCACATTCAAGCAACATCGATAAAAATACAAACTCTTCCATATGATATAACTGTCACAGCAATTTATTGTCCGCCCAGGCATAGACTTACAAAAGAAGATCTTCTACTCTTTTTCGAAACTCTAGGGCCAAAATTTATAGCAGGTGGAGATTACAACTGTAAACATACGCTATGGGGTTCACGCCTAACAACCACCAAAGGCAGAGAGCTAGCAAAAGTTATCCAGGATAAAAGCTCCTCATTCCTATGGACGGGATCACCGACATATTGGCCAACCGATCCAAATAAAACACCAGACCTATTGGATTTCATTATTACAAACGGAATATCTCAATCATATACAGATGTAGTACCAAGTTTTGATTTATCATCAGATCATAGTCCCATAATTGCCACAATTAGCACAACGGTGATAATCAAAAAACCAACACCTCGACTGCATAACTTCAAAACAAACTGGGACACATACCGGCTAATCATAGAACAGGAAGTAAATCTACTAGTGAGATTGCAAACTCCCGAACAAATAGAAACAGAAACTAATAATCTAATCAACTTACTTCAAAATGCTGCCAAACAGTCTACCCCTCAACCTGGACAAAAAAAATTTTCAACCAACATTCCTCTTGAAATAAAAAGACTAGTAGCAGAAAAACGAAAAGCCAGATCAATTTGGCAAAGAACTCACAGACCAGACGACAGGACAATTTATAATAACAAATCAAGAAACTTAAAAACAACTCTAGAACAGATGAGAAACAACTCATTTGAAAACTATGTATCAAACCTTTCGCGTCAAGATAACTCTATCTGGAAACCAATCAAAAACAAAAATAAACCAATAAATACTTCACCTCCAATTCGGAAAAACTCATTACCACCAGGACCATGGGCAAAAAGCAACAAAGAAAAAGCTGATTTATTTGCTGAACATCTAACTGAAGTCTTCAAACCACACGACAATGACCAAGTACAAGAAGTAAAGCAGGAACTAGCCTTACCAATTAATCAACGAGAGCGACTAACTTTAATTACACCGAAGGAGATCAAAGATGAAATTAATCATTTGAATGAAAAGAAGGCACACCAGGCACTGATCTCATAACAGCAACTCTGCTAAAACAACTTCCTAAAAAAGGTATAATAAAGTTATTGTACATATTAAATGCAATCTTAAGACTTAATTATTGGCCTATATCACTAAAAATTGCCCAAGTAATTATGATACCGAAACCTTTTTTTTTTTGGAATGAGGTGGAAAGATTCGTAAATCGACTAGGGAAGGTGTCCCTAGTACTGTTGGATTCAACCAAAACCAGAGACATACGCCGACGGCACGGTGTCAAAACTAAGTGACAGAGGGCCCCCTTCCGACATCCCTGCCAGGTCACCTACCAACTAAAACCACCCCCTCTTCGACCCGAGGTATCCCTGGACGAGTTCATTAGCGAACGAAACATGGGGATACCCCGCGCAGACCGGATTAAAGGTGCCCTTAGAGCTATTTATTATATCTACAACACTTACCTAATAGCGGTGAGCGTGTAGGGAAAAGATCTAGTTCCCAAGCGAAGGAACTTGGAAACATTGAGAAAAAAAAGAGAAGGTAACTCGATACATTTTTATACAATAAAGAAGAAAGAAAGAAATAAAGTTTCTTTTTTTTTTATTTTTTTATTTTTTTTTACAGTTGACCGCTATGAAGGAGGTAGACTCCCTCACCCAGCTTGTTCTAATCTTTCCATTATAGACTTTCTTTTCATGATGCTTGTTATATGGTCGATTATACACTCGAAATTCTCTTTGCTGGTCATTGCAATCTGCATGATGTTGTTGGACGAGATAGCGCCAAACCTATTCTGCAGCCTTTGTTGTTCTACGACGAAAACATTGCACCGGAAAATGCAATGTTCCGCATCGTCCCTCTCGTGACACGTGGTGCATATATCATCGTTGGTTTTTTTGATGCCATATGTGTAAGACCTAAAAGATCCATGACCCGTCAGGAACTGAGTAAAGTAGTAATTTACCCGTTTAAATTTACAGTTGTACCAAGCTACAACATCGGGGATCAGTGTTTTGGTCCAGCGAGCCTTCGTGGTCTGTACCTCCCATTCCCTTTGCCATTCCATTAACATGTTTACTCGTATGGTCCTTCTCACCTGTTGTAAGTGGCCATCGTGTGCTTCATACAGCATGTGTCTCTCTTTGGCTAACAGGTGAATAGGAAGAGTGCCCGCTATCACCTGTAAGGCCAACGTAGAAGTGGTTCGGTACGCGCTCACCACTTTTAAAAGAGGCTTCATTTGGGCCCTTGTTATGATATCTTTGTACTTCTGGTATTTTAGTACGCTGATCCAGACGGGGGTTCCATATAGAAAGGTCGACTGCACCACTTGGAGGTACAAACTTCTCTTGTTGCTGCTGGGCCCTCCAATGTTAGGTATTATTCTCTGGATAGCTGCCGTCCGTTCGTCTGCCTTCTTAACCACTCTTAATAAGTGTTTCGTGTATCTTAGGCCTCTGTCCAGGTCAATACCCAAATACCTCGCACAGTTCGTCGGCTCTAGTTGGCTACTACCTATTTGGAAGGTCAAGTCCGGCCCATTTCTTGGAGCTTTAAGGATGACCACTTCTGTCTTGTGACCTGCAAGTTCAAGATCATTATTTTCCATCCACCTGTTCAATTTCTCGCAGCATTCGTTTACGATTTCCACAAGGTCCCAGTACATGTCGTTGGTGACCAATATAGCAAGGTCGTCCGCATAGGCTACTGCCATGTTGTTTCTACCGTAATCGATATTTAAAACCCCATTGTACAAGACATTCCACAACGTTGGACCTAGTACAGAGCCTTGCGGTACGCCGGCTGTTAGTTTCATCTCAACATTTTTGGCCACTGATACATGTCTCTCGCTTAAATATCTTTTTATAATATTGATCAGGTATCCCGAGACATTAGCGGTTTCTAATTTAGTAATAATATGGGCCCAGTTGGCCGAGTTAAAGGCGTTCTTTACGTCAAACATTACTAAAACGGCCCATCTTTTTCTGGTGTTCTTCACAATGTCTGTAATATGCTTGACCGCATCTATTGCAGATTTTCCTTTCCTGAAACCGTACTGTCTGGTTGAGATGATGTCTTTTTCTCTCAGCTCTCTTTCAAGACGGTTTTTAACAATATTCTCATACAACTTTCCTAGGCAGTCGAGTAGGCATATCGGTCTATAGGAGGTGGCTTCTTCCGGGTCTTTGCCGGGTTTGAGTATTAGAGTTAGTCTCGCGAGCTTGAGCTGGTTAGGAAACTCTTGTTTTGTCAGCAGCTGGTTCAACATGGCTCTGATAGCGTCTGGCTGTGTTTTAACTATTAGTTTTATCACCTCTGGTGGCACACGATCGGGTCCTGGGGATTTACCTACTTTAATGGACTCTGCTGTTTTGATGAGTTCCGCATTACTTATTTTCTCCGGACAGATATGTGGATTGTACGTATGTTCAATGCCGGGCTTGTTGGGAAAGAGAGTGTTAGCTATTTCTATTCTTTTCTCATCGCACAGATTGTATGGGACCTCGAACTTCAGCGTTTTGGTGGCTATTCTATAGGCATCGCCCCATACGTCATTTTCCAGTGCCTCGCACAAGTCTTGCCAACATGTGCGCTTTGCGTTCTTTATAAGTTTGTTTAGTTCTTTCTTGACGGATTTATATTCGTCTTTTGTCTGCTGGGTCCTATGTCTCTGGGCGATTCGTCTGAATCTAAGGCATTCTGTCCGTTTCGACTGAATTTCGTCATTCCACCAGTAGGGTACGGTGTATGAGGCGGTTTTGCTCCTACTACTTAATTTGTATGCCCTAGTAATGGAATTCCTGAAGGTGGGAAAGTCAGTGGCTTCTTCCCGTAGATTACTAATCAACTCCGCAAATCTTGCTTTGTTGAAGTCAAGTATCTTCCTGCCATTCTTTTTTGTTACCTTTGTGCCAATCTCGAAGAAGATGTACTTATGGAAGGTAAAGATGTTATCATCTAGCACGTCCCAATTCGTAATCTTCTTAGCGTAGTTTTTGGATGCCAGGGTAACATCTATGTGGCTCCGCGATTCACCTCTTTCGAACGTGTGTTTCCC
This sequence comes from Diabrotica virgifera virgifera, assembly GCF_917563875.1. Classification (NCBI taxonomy): domain Eukaryota; kingdom Metazoa; phylum Arthropoda; class Insecta; order Coleoptera; family Chrysomelidae; genus Diabrotica; species Diabrotica virgifera. Next base: position 177,812,168 of record NC_065447.1, read on the forward strand.
ATTATTCATCACTACCATATCGGTAGAGGCAATCCATTCGTTCCATATATTCCCTTTGACGTCATTTCTTGGGGACCCCCACCATATGGACTTGGCGTTTATGTCGCCAGCAATTATATAATGCTTCTCTGTTATTGCCGCCTCTATGATGTTTTCGACCTTCTCTTGATATTGTGTGATGTTGATGTTTGGTGAGATATAACAGGCTATAATAGCTACATCATTGAGTTTTAACTTGATGAAGCTTTCTTTCTTGGTGATTTTGCTTATGGACAGGTTCCTATTAACCAAGAAGATGGCGACGTCAGCCCGCTTGTCGGCGACCCAACCAAACTTTTTAGAGATGTTTTTATTAGGTTCAGGGACTATAATGAGGTCTGCTTTTATTTCCAGAGCTTTGGCGTGAATCAGATCATGTCCCACCTTGGCCCTTCCGATATTTACTTGTAATATTTTGAGAGTATTCGCACCGCTCGAAGCCATTTCAGATCAATTAAGTGTCTATATCTGCTTAGAGTGCTTAGTCGGGGACTCTCTAGGCTCTGTCCCATGAGTAGGTGGGTCACCCACCGTGGGTGTAGGGTTTACATCAGGTTCCTCATTTGGGGTTAAAGAGGATGAACGACAAGGCCGTTCGGTCCGTTGTACGTGTTCGGCCGCCACGCTGTCGGACATGGAGCCAAACTGCTCCACGAGGGTGGAGTGAGACGCTTCATGGAAGATCTCGTCGTCGGCCCTCGCGATATCCTCATGTGAAGGCGTTGAAGCACCAATCTTTGACTCATCAGTTTTCTCTGAGCCTATGTCCATTTCGGTCGGAGTGGGGGTAGGGGGGGTGATGTTTTTTGTAGGAGTAGGGGGCTGGTACGCCTGTGTAAGGGGAGTCTCAAGGGTCTTCGTTTGGTCTGCCAATCGAGCTCTCTGGAGAGCCGACCGGAATTCCTTACATTTACCGCTGCCAATACGGTGTGAGTCTTCGCAAATCACGCAATAATCCGCCTCCTCACAAGATTCGAAGGTGTGACCGTTCTTTCCACACTTCGGGCAGAATCCAGTACGGTCAGGGCCATTACACTTGCTCACGTCATGAGTATATGACCAGCATCTCTGGCACCTCTTGATGCTGTACCTCCTTTCCACCTCACAACTCACGAGGCCGACCTTCATGTTTCCCATATCTATGATTCTCCTTGCCGCTTCCGAGGAAAGGACGACCCTCACGGAATTTTCCTAATTTATTTGTTATAAGAATAAGGTCAATATTATAGTTGCAATTTGTATAATTTATTACGATAGTAGCAAAGTTCAAAGTATTCAACTCATTCGCAAGACTGCAAACACAGCACACGTCATTATTGAAATACGTATAGCATAACCATATATGGTAATACATATGGGCATTGTTTTTAATATAATAAGATATAAGTGGGAAGGTCGAGTACCTGAGACATTCATTGTTGTATCAGTGTGTTCGCTGAACTCTGCTGGCGCGTGGTCAGGGGATATAGTTACCGAGATATGGGTCACCTTGACCTATCCTAACTATAATGTCGGTCGACGTAGTTGTAACTGTACCTTTAACCTTGTAAGAATAAAGATATGTAGAAAGTTTAAGTTTGTTTGTTCGGGAGTGTCTTCGTCCAGCAACCCCCAACATCACATGGCGACCCGTGCCTTAAGTTAAAGAATGGAGTTTTCTGGTTCGCATATAGATTGAGGTATGCAGCTCTACACGTAAGATGGGAAACAACCAGAATAAAGAAAAAGAGGAACAGATCTTCATAAACCAAGCAGGCAACAGCGGAGGTGTGACAGCTGAAACCGGCGAAAACGAGAAGCTATCAATCCCGGGAGTTTTGGGAATTGTATCGTTCAGCCTGGCCATAATCATCGTCGGATGGCTACTGTATCGACGATGGAAGAAGCAGCTTCGACGCCACATCCGACAGGAAGTATCTAAATCAATGGAGATGCTGAGGTTAGACGCCCAGAATCCAGGACCAAATGCATAGACACATGAACCCATATTCGTGAGTAATTTTTCTTTTTAATACAATACAGTTTAACTGCTTATGAAGTAAGTTTGATGACTATTTTTTTTATTTTCATATTGAAATTTTGATTTTTTTTTTATTATATAATTACTCACTTACTTATTTACTGACACTTTAAATATTGACGGTTATCCAATATTATTGATCCTTTTATTTTACTTACATTTATGTTTTATTATATTATTTTATATGTTACATTTTGTTATATTTGATAAACTTAACGGCAATGATAAGCTTTACGAAGTAATTGAGACTTCGAGACACTAGGCCATATACTATTGAGTAACGTAGTCAGGCCAAGCCGAATTTATGTTCGAGGAAAGATTTCAACGTATTCTGGAAGATATAACTATATTAAATAGGAATCTCACAAAAGACACTATAGAACGAAGGAAAAATAAGCTAATCACAGATAAATGGGTGGAAAAACTCAGGACTATCACGGAACAGTTTAGGACGGTGCATAAAATATACAAAGGTGACAGCTGTAAGGCAGCAGAAGACAAATTCATTGCAGATATTATTGCAAAAATTGGAGAAAAGATCGGAAAAGTCCAAACAGAACTACGGAAAAGACAAGTTGAACATAACAACGACAAGATGGGAGAGAAATTCGAACTGAAAACAGCAGGGAACCTGATCCCTCACATAGGAAACACCGAAGAATCAATTAGAGCATTCATAGACGCAATTGAACTGTACGATGAATTTTTAGATGATGAAGGAAAACCGCAACTAACAAAGTACCTGTTGAAGGTGAAACTAACGCAAGCAGCAAAATTACGACTGAAGACCACTTACAACTCAAACGCGGCACTAATAACCGATATTAAAGAAAAGTTTCTAGTAAAACAATCTATCCCTGTTCTGTCAGCGGAGATCAACTCAGCGAAACAAGAGAATAGGTCAATAGAAAAATTTGGAAGAAGTTTAGAGGAGCTCATGGCTAAATTAACAATAGCACAAGCAGAGGGAAACAGAGATGCAGAAGAAGTGCTGGCCAAAGTAAACGAAAAAATTGCAATAAGCGTGTTTACTAACGGTTTAAAAAATGACAAGATAAAGACAATTTTGAAAGCCAAGAACTTTAGCACTTTAGCGGAAGCGATAACAAGCGCAAAGAACGAAGAATCGCTAACTCGAACGGAAACTGCAGGAATGTACCACATGAATAAAACATATAGAGGCGGAAGAAGAAATACAACAAACGGATACAAAAATAGTTTTGACAGGAGAAAAGAAGGTAACAAGACATATAATAATAGAAATACAAATGGAAACGAAGTAAGACAATATCATAACAGAGGTAGGTCTCAAAGAAACAGAGGAGCAGGACATGGTCATCGAGGGAGAAATAATAATTGGTCGCAAGGTAGAAACCCCAGCAACAGAAATTCACCAGGAGCATATTTCGCAACAGAGGAGCAGCCCCGCCAAGAGCAACCACACACAAGCACAATACAAGAAGTAGATTTTTTTCGTGGCCCATCAAATGGAGGCAGATAATTCCACAGCAAGTGGATTAAATTATATTAATGTTTATTACAGAGGAAAACGCAAAAAACTATTAATTGACACTGGCGCAACAGTCAGCGTTTTATTTGAAGAATGTTTAGATAAAAACTACACCGACATAAACAAAACCCGACGTATTAGCTTGCGAGGTGTTACCGGAAAAACTATATATACAAGGGGAACCTTATTGTGTGACCTTGAAATATTAGATAACTCAGAGAAGATAACGTTGACACAGGAATTTGCAGTTATGAAGAGTTTCACAAATAAAGTCGATGGGGTTATTGGTAGCGATTTTTTATACCAATATTTTGCTACAATAGATTACGAATCCTTAAAATTATCGTTACATGTAGAAGGAATGAGAAGAGATTTTAAAATGCTATCTATGGGAGAAATTTATACGATAATAATACCTAGGAGATGTGAAAAATTATTTTTTTTCGAGATCGGGACACACTACGGAGATTTTGTAACTATACCCCAGGAGATAGCGGAAGGAATTTTCTCGGCAGGAACAGTCTCAAAACCAGTCGACGGAAAAATACCAATAAGGATATTAAATATCAATGATAGAGAAATAATTGTTAAGAATTTTAGACCGAAGGTCGAAAGATTAGACAAGTTCGACGTTTTCCACATGGGAGAATCAAAACAATCGGTGAGTCGTGCCGAAAGACTTTTGAATATAATAAACACAAAAAATTTATCGCTAGAGGAAAAAAGAGCAATAGAAAAAATATGTGTAAAATATTCCGATGTGTTTTTCTTAGAAAACGATCCATGCACAACGACGGACGTATACAAAGCAAAAATAAAATTGCAAAAAGGAGTATCACCTGCTTATACAAAACCGTATAGATTACCACACGGACAAAAAACGGAAATAAATAGACAAGTAGACAAAATGTTAAAAGACGGGATTATTGAAAATGCAATATCAGAATTCTCATCTCCACTACTTATAGTGCCAAAGAAAAACGATGAAAATGGAAACAAGAAATGGAGAGTTGTGATAGATTACAGACAACTAAACAACAAAATTGAGAATGACAGATTTCCATTACCATGCATAGAAGAAATCCTAGACGCTTTATCAGGAGCAACATATTTTTCACATTTAGATTTATACCAAGGATATTACCAAATAGAACTCGATTCTAAGTCCAGACCGTACACAGCATTCGCAACCGATAGAGGTCAATATCAAATGACACGACTTCCGATGGGGTTAAAGACAAGCCCAGGATGTTTCTCACGAGCCATGACTATGGCAATGTCAGGTTTAAATTATGAAAACATGTTTATATATCTTGATGATTTGATAGTCTTTGGCAACAGTCTACAACAGCATAATCAGAATTTAGTGAAGGTATTAGAGAGACTAAGGAAAGTAAATCTGAAATTAAATCCAATTAAATGCGAGTTTATGAAAAAAGAACTATTATATTTAGGACACAAGATTTCGAATAAAGGTGTAGCACCAGATCCGGAAAAGATCACCGCATTGGAACAATATCCAATACCACAAAATGCAAAAGAAGCAAAAAGATTCGTAGCCTTTGCAAATTATTACAGAAAACATATCAATCATTTTGCAGAAATAGCCGCACCTCTAAATAGACTATCAAGGAAAAATGTAAAATTTGAGTGGACAACAGAATGCCAAAAAGCTTTTGAAAGCCTCAAGACGTCATTATCAAACCCCCCCGTAATGGAATTCCCAGATTTATCGGAGGAGAACACGTTTATTCTACGGACAGATGCATCTGGCATCGCACTAGGAGCAACTTTGTCAAACGGGAATGACAAACCGGTAGCATATGCCAGTAGAACACTTAATAAAGCGGAAATGAATTATCCTACGATAGAAAAAGAATTACTGGCAATAGTATGGAGCATTGCTAAATGGAGACATTACCTTCTACAGAAAGAATTTATTATTTTGACAGACCACCGACCATTGGTGTACCTATTTGGTATGACAAACCCTTCCAGCAGATTAACCAAATTTAGATTGAAGTTAGAAGAATACGACTTTACAATTAAATACGTGAAAGGAGCTGAAAATGTAACAGCTGACGCCTTATCACGAATAGAAGTTACATCAGAAGAACTAAAGCAACTAAATAAGGACTCAGAGAAAAGTATATTAGTGATGACGAGAGCACAAACGAAAAAGCAGGAGGAAATCACCGATTCGAAGAACGAATGGACTGATCAACCAGACGTAGTCGAATTGTTGAAATTCCCGAAAAGTGCGGTAGAGGTAAAACTGATAGACAAGGACGATTGCAAAACAATGAAGCTAGATTCGGCTGAAGAAAATACAAATAGTAGTATATTGTACAATGAAGAAGACGATATTATTTATCTGATTCGAGATTTTCGATCAACGTCTGCACTACGAGCGTCGTTGAGAAACTCGACATATCAAGAACCTCGATCAACGTCTGCGCTACGAGCATCGTTGAGAGCCTTGATTCAAATGTGCGCACAAAAGAATATAAAGGAACTAGTACTAGTAAAGAATAATAAGAATCAGCCAATTATTGAAGAGATAAGAAAGGATCCTAAAATATTTAAAGAAAGAGATATCAAAATATGTATAGTACAAGACAAACAGAATATAGCAGATGAAAAATTAAGAAGAATTATAATTAATGATTTTCACATGTTACCAACAGGAGGGCATGCCGGAATAAATAGAATGTACAAAAATATAAGGAAATATTATTTTTGGAATAGTTTACGAAAAGATATCGAGGAATTTGTGAAGAGATGCGACGATTGTCAAAGACATAAGCATTCTATCATAACCAAACAACCTCTAACTATCACATCGACTGCCACCTGCGCATTCGACACAATATTTATAGATCTAGTAGGACCATTTGAGATGGATGACAGTGGGAATAGATATATATTGACACTGCAATGTGAGCTAAGTAAATACATAGAAGGATATGTAATAAAGAACAAAGAAGCCGAAACAGTAGCCAAGGCATTGGTAGAAAATTTTATTCTGAGGTATGGAGTACCCAGAAAAATAGTCACAGACCAAGGCTCAGAGTTTATGGCAAGAACATTTAAGGAAACATGCTCATTATTGCAAATAGAGAAACTAAACTCAACAGCATATCACCACGAAACAATAGGAGCTTTAGAAAATACTCACAAACATTTAAATGCGTACCTTAGGATACAACTATCAAAATTCCCTACAAATTGGAGTACATGGGTGCAATATTTCTGTTTTTCGTATAACATTTCAGTACACTCAGCAACGGGTTATACTCCGTTCGAATTAGTGTTCGGAAAAATATGTAGACTGCCGACAAATGTTCAAAACGAAATAGAACCCCTGTATAATTTTGACGACTATCCCATGGAACTGAAATACAGACTACAAGTAGCCGCAAAGGAGGCCAGAGAAACACTAACACATACAAAACACAGCAAAAAAAAAATATATGATGCCAAAACGAGTAAAATAACTTATAAACCAGGAGATAAGGTATTAATAAAAAAGGAGCCAAACACAAAACTTAACTGTTTGTTTTCGGGTCCATATACCGTAATTAAAGATGAAACGCCTAACGTAATTATTGAGAAAAAGGGTAAACAAGTAGTCATACATAAGAATAACGTTAAGCTGTATAATATATAAAAAGAATAAGTACTGAAAAGTGTTATAGTGTAAAAGTGTAATAATAGTCCACCATAAGACTTTTACTAGTACTTAAGGTTCAGTGTAAATATTTATATATCTCATTTTTTTTCTTTTCTCATTTTCTTTAATATGTTTGTTTAATTTTCTTATAAAGGAGAGACGTCAGTCAGCATAAATAATATAAAATAGAGATGAAAGGAAATTGTTACTGAAATTCCCTTTCATCTTTTCCCCGCCCAGAGAGATGTGATGGTACACGACAACCCTCACGGAATTTTCCTAATTTATTTGTTATAAGAATAAGGTCAATATTATAGTTGCAATTTGTATAATTTATTACGATAGTAGCAAAGTTCAAAGTATTCAACTCATTCGCAAGACTGCAAACACAGCACACGTCATTATTGAAATACGTATAGCATAACCATATATGGTAATACATATGGGCATTGTTTTTAATATAATAAGATATAAGTGGGAAGGTCGAGTACCTGAGACATTCATTGTTGTATCAGTGTGTTCGCTGAACTCTGCTGGCGCGTGGTCAGGGGATATAGTTACCGAGATATGGGTCACCTTGACCTATCCTAACTATAATGTCGGTCGACGTAGTTGTAACTGTACCTTTAACCTTGTAAGAATAAAGATATGTAGAAAGTTTAAGTTTGTTTGTTCGGGAGTGTCTTCGTCCAGCAACCCCCAACATCACAGTCGCTGCCAAGGTGTTATTCCGCATGGGACGCAAGTGTTTGATGGAGTAGCTAGGTTCCCATTTACCCAGCTCTCTCGTAAGAGCAACCTTGAGGTTCTCTGCATTCGTATTCAAGGTCATCCCTCTAACGTGGATGACGGCCTGTCTCTCCTGGCCTATCAGTTTGGCCGATACGCCGCTATCCTTGATAATAGCCTTTTTTATCATCAAGGCCGCGTCCTGATCTTTGTCGATCGTAATGAGTAGATTGCCATCACGAGTGCTTCTAAGGCTACGAACTGCCTCCTTGGCCTCGCTGTGTCCCACGGCTTTCTCTACTCCAGCCAGCAGCTGGGAGTAGGTCGCATCCTTCTTAGACACAATAAATCCAAACGTCGGTCTTTCCCGTCTGGTGGCTGTAGTAAATACTAAGACGGAGACATGGGTGGTGTTCCGGAAGATAACTTCCGCCATCTTCCTCAGATCAGCCACCGGCATATAGCTTACGTGGTGCAGGGCCACAGTGTCATTTTCTTGAGTTTCCTCCCTGACACGCTCGAGTGCGAGCCAGAGCTCTTCCGGTGTACCGGCTGTGACCTTAATCACTTTGTGTGATTTTGTTTTTCTTCTGTCGCCTTCCCGGATGGTGATTGAATTTTCCATAACCTCGAAGTCCCCTTCCAGTGACGATAAATCGGGATACCGGTCTCTATACAGTCTTTGAATACTAAAATTCATCTTCCTGTCATTGGGCTCCAGAGCTACCACCTTCACGCGGCAATTGGATTCCAATGGGTTTGAGACCTCAATTGTCGTTTTTTTATATATCTTCTCAGGCCACTCAAAGTGGGCGTGCCTTTGGAAGTCCGCAAAAGTGTTGACTGCTTCTAGGCTCGCCATCTTGACCGCCCCGGGAGGGCCGTGCCATGCCTCAGTTTGCGTGCCGCAATCCGTCATGACGGGTCTTGGCACATCAGAGCCTTCAGCGCATGCAAGGTCACATTGGACGTCTGAGTCTACAGTTATTTTTTCGATAGGCTCAATAGCGTGACTATTCAACCACTCGCGGATGTGCTCCATACGATGGGTTGCATGCCGCTTCTGGAGCTGTCTATGAAGATCTTTTACGGGTCTTGCCGTATTTGGGTACTCTTGTATTAAGGAAGTAAGTCGGTCTATCTGTTTTGTCATATCCTCTATGTATTCAAGCAGCTCCATTGCTTGACTACACGGTCTCTTTTTATATATTTCGGAAATCGACCTAGTGTACGAGGCCTTTCTCTTTAGATTCTGGTCGTCAGGAAGAGAATTTGTTCTCCTCCTGGCTGTGTCTAGTTTTCTTCCCGGCTTGCCGCCCGGGTCGCCCGCGGTTTCTTTGAAGGGTTGATTAAACATGTAAATCCCACGAGTAGCTAGGGAAAAAAGAATCCACCACCGCAGAGCCCCGCATGTGGTGGTAGGGCTGCGTAAAACGGGGTTTCGCCAGGTGCCCCGAGGGAACCGTTCGTGGCCACGTATCGTGTGGTCATCCATCCTTCGGCACGGTGTCCCACACCTTGGATTACGGATTTTTTCTCGCTGGTTTACTCCATCGGATTTTTACAGGTTTTCTCGTGTTGGGTATGAGGAAAGGATAATTGGGTAAGGTGTGACATGTCGGCTATCCCTGATAGGTGTGTCGAAAAAAAAAATTCGAAATAAGTGCGTGGTGGTAACCGCAGCCTTGACCCCCCGCACCGACGAGTACGTCTGGTGCGCGGGGCCCCGCCGCCGGTCCCGACTGGGATATGCGAATTGAGTTTGCGGGTTGGGGCAGCCGTAGGAAATTAGGAAAGGTGCATCCCCTGAAGGGGGCGAAGGCGTCGCAACTTTTCGCCTCAGTTGCCACGCCTTTTTAGCGTCCAGCGGCGGTGTCCGGTGCCCTCCCGGTGCACAGGCGCTGGACGCTAGGGACTGTGTTTGGTTTCACTGGTCGTGCTCCCCTCCACAAATTCAGGGACCAAGACCAGTTACTTGGCCCTCCCACCGACGTCGAGGAAAAAAATTACAGTCCCAGGGAGGGATGATACCGAAACCTGGTAAAGCTTTAACGGATGTTTCATCATACCGCCCAATAAGTCTACTGCCAATAATGTCAAAACTTCTTGAAAAGCTGTTACTTAAAAGAATTATGAGCGACCTAGAATTCCAAAACTGGATCCCAGAACACCAATTTGGATTCCGGCAAGGTCATTCTACAGTGCAACAATGCCATCGCATATCAAATGTAATTAATAGAGCTTTGGATAATAAACAGTATTGCACAGCAGCCTTTCTGGACATCAGCCAAGCATTTGATAAGGTATGGCACCCAGGATTACTTTATAAAATCAAAAAATCCCTACCCAACAAATACTTTGACTTATTAAAATCATATCTAAATCACAAGAGAATTTGAAACTAAAGTGGAGGATGAACTATCAAACCGTAACAAAATTCAATCAGGAGTCCCACAAGGTAGTATATTGGGTCCACTTCTTTATGTACTGTACACATCCGATTTACCAACCTCTCCACAAACCACCATTGGAACTTTCGCTGATGACACAGCAATATTTGCAACTGAAGAGGATCCAAGAGCTGCAGTATTAAAACTTCAAGAACACCTAGACCAAATTGGACAGTGGTTAAAGAAATGGAAGATAAAAGCTAATGAAGCTAAGTCAACACATATAACTTTCACACTCAGGAAAGACCAATGCCCAAATATTAACCTTAATCAAGTCAACATACCACAACAGAACATCGTCAAATACCTGGGGCTTCATCTTGATTCTAAATTAAACTGGAAACAACACATTTTAAAGAAGAAGAAACAAATTGAGTTGAGAGTGAAAGAAATTATTTGGCTTATAGGTAGAAAATCTCGACTCTCAATTGAGAACAAACTGCTGATTTATAAAACAGTCATCAAACCTATATGGACGTACGGTATAGAACTATGGAGTTGTGCCAGCAAATCAAACACAAAAATTATCCAAAGAACTCAATCAAAAATTCTACGCACCATCGCAAATGCCCAGTGGTACATTTCCAACCAAACCCTTCATACAGACCTAAACATCCCGTTAGTCAGCACGGTAATTCAAGAAAGAGCCAACAGACATCACGAGAAATTGGAAGACCACCCCAACCAATTAATGTTACCATTACTGCAGCCACTAAACAACAGAAGATTGCGAAGATTATGGCCCATAGATCTTCGCTGAAACTGAGGTGAAACCGCTGGGTGATGTACCTCATAACGCCATTTTAGTGTACAATAATACATTGATACATGTTATTGTACTTGTTATGTAACGGTCCACCCGTTATAATATCATTTTTAGCGCTTTAATTATTTTTTTTAAATATTTACGTGACGTCGCATTCTATACGGAACATTCTACGCCTCTGTTGGTGAATTTAATTCGTGTTCCGTGGTCGTTGACGTTCTGATCGTTCTGAAAATTTGACAAAGCGATCTTCCGTTTTCCGTTACTTGGCTGTGAAGTGTGCTAGGATTCGGTCGACGAACTTGGTTCCATAATGGCGGAAGGTTTCATTTCTTAAGCCATTCTATTTGGAAAAAAAATGCAGTCCCACTGAAGTAAAAATGGTATCCCGTGGTTTTCCCAGAATCCATCCAGAGTTTCTAGAGGGACAGTAAATGAACAACTGACCTATCCGGTAAATAACTTTTTGACATATAAAGGTTAGGGGATATTACATAAATTTTCTTTTAAAATATTCTTTCTTAATTTGGTTTCTCTTAATCACTCCACTGTATGTAATATGTGTTCGGAGAAAATTCTCATAGTCGTAATTTTTGGGGGTAGTAAAGTTTAAAGTTAGTCCACACCCAATATTTCATAAATTGTGAATAAAAAAATATAATGCTATGCTCATATCACACTGGCAATATAATTATCCTATAATCTTTTGTTCTCAATATCATATTCTGTATTTAAATACTACATCTAGGTCACACACAGTATCTTCTTACATCTGATAAGCCTTGCTAATTGATGTTTTTTATTGCTGTTCATTCTAAAAACCTCTTCTTCATCACTTCTTCTGTTGTTTTTTATTCACACATGCTGGAGTGAAAAAAATAAACTAAAACTGGGAATGTTTTTTAGCCATTTGGGGAGAAATATTAGAACCTACCATGTAAATCCTTCAACCACCTGGAAGGCGTCGATTCCAGCCACGACCACAGCCAAGTCACTATTGTGGTTTTGGGAACAAGCTTTTTGGGGGACATTCCAGCTCCTTTTCGTCCTGCCACCTGGGCCTACGGGGGGCATGGAGGCGCATCATCGTGATGCTCATTTTCTAGGATGCAACCAAAATCTCGTTTGGGAACATTTAGTGTTGTGCATTAAGTAACTTTTGGTTTTTTATTTTAGACATTTGATTTAATGCACCATGTTAATTAATTTTTTTTCCAGATTTAGTTTACCTCTGGTTTTTTTTTAATATGACATATTTGTATATTATTTTATTTGGTTCCCAAACTTTGTATCTACGGTAACTTCTTGTGCACAGGAATAAGCCTCGAGAAAATTAGGTTTTTAATACTTTATTATTGCTTTGATACTGGTTTATGTAATTCGGGTAAATTTATTTTGTAATATTACTTGCTTGTTTCCCAAATATTTTATTGTTATTCACTTTATTTCGATTGTTCGGTTAATTCGTCGTTACTTTATTTCATTGCATTTTCTCGGTTAATTTAGGTCATCGTTTCGGTATTAATTACTTCATTACTATAACTTTATTCATTTGTATATTTAATTTTATTTATTCATTATGGTATTTTCTCTTAGTGAGGCTTGGGCCTATTAATTTGTAGTATTTGCATCTTTGTCAGTTTCATTTAGTTGTACGTAGCAAGCGTACTATAACCATTTGGTAGAAGACTCATGTGAGTTGTACCCTCTATGTTAGTGAGAGGTACTTATACCCTTAAATTTTGTAACAGATAACATTATTGTTGTTATCTCAATTATAACTTTTTGTGTAACTTATGTCATTTTAGAGTCACATGATATGCACTTTGCTTAACTCAGAGATTGTTAAAAATCTGGTAGTTAATTTTAATAAATATTTATTTATTTTGTATATCATTTATTTTTATTATTCCTTTATGTTCAATATTACAGGTTTAATATATGTAATATTCGACAGCAGTGTAAGATACCTGGGAAAATGATCGAAGATCATTTTCATGGCGCCCATGATTTGTTGGATTTATTTATTTTGTTCTTCTTTAGAAATTATTCATCTTCATTCCTCTTCAGTACATTATTATTATTTTATTAGTTCACCTTTTAGTCATCATTACTATCTACATAGAGCTACTGTTCTTCGACAGGCATGCAAACCAGCCGTATCCATCCTTGAGTGTCAAGTTGTTCTCTTCTATCTATAGCTAGCCAACTCTATTCAGTTTGCCTCTGTCCCTTCTCTCTACTTCTACATTCTTCCACTTTCCTTTCTTCAGTACTACCGCAAAGTAGTATTGTATTTTTTCCTACTACGGCTTCACCGCTGAAGCCCCTTCATTTTCATTTTACTACTTTCAACTACCTAGTAGAAAGTAGTTCTTCATTTCTTTTTTTTCCTTACTTCTGTTGGAGTATATCTTTCTTTTTACTTTCACTCCAACAGAAGTTTTCTTCTTTTTGTTACAGTTATCAAATTAGCTTATAGAATATGTAATTCTGATTGTTAATAAATTCTTACAAAAAAAAATGCTTTTCTTTAATGAATGTGTTAGATTTTTTAAATTTTTTTATTTTTTCCTTTTTGGTTGATTTTTTTATAATATTTTTAATTTTAGTCACTCATGACTAAAGAAAAGCGTTTCTTAAAATTTTTTTTTTCATATTTTTTTATTTTTTACTTTTTAGGCTTTTATACTTTTCAAACATTGAAATATATCGCCATGTTTATTAAAATATGTATAAAACATAAATATGATGTACAAACATGAAAAGTAGTCGGACTACTTTTACATAACGTAAAGAATTAACGTAAAAAGTGAAATTGTGTATAGTTCATGTTATTAGCTACAATCTGTAAAAGTTTCATGTTTCTACATTGTAAAAACCAAGAGAATTTAAGCATTTTCCATTAAAATCGTTTTTTTATTTAAACAATTAATAAATATAAAAATGTTTTTTATTGACTATTCGTGTATTGTTCCCGCGAATGCATATGACTGCAAATTTTCATTCATTTGCATTGAAGAAAAGGCAGTCAAATTAACGTCTAAAAATTTGACGCAAACTATTGAACTAAAGAAAAGCGTTTAAAAATATTATTCTGACGTCTATTTGTACTATTATGAATAAACATTTAGATATATAATTATCTTTTTTATTCGAGCAATTCACCGGTTACCAAATGAGGGGGGGGGGGAAGGTGTTGGGTTTATGGTTTGAAGTCAACATTTCGTGAATCTGATTTGAAACTATGGTAGAATTACCTTGTTTTTAAATTAAAGAGATATATTAAGTACTATTCGAAGAAAATAAAAAAAAAATTCAAAGCAAAATATTGACAAATAAGCAAACGGTGGCAAATTTTTACAGACACCTAAAAAATGGATTTTAAGGTGATCACGACTCATCACTGGATCATGTCACTGGATCAACAAATAACTTACAAATATTTTATTAGTTAATAAGTTTCTCGAGGTAGCGCTGTTAAGTTTTTTTGCTTTAACTATTTTTGAGTTTTTGTTATCACTCAGAAGTCAAAATAATGACATTTTTTGTAAAAAAGGGTGAATGTCAACATATTTATTATTGTTAATAAAAAAAGTATAAAAAATATCTCGACAGCGTTACCTCACGAAATGTCCAAGAAAAATCTATGCAAAATTTTAGGTGAGTCGGTCAAGCAGTTTTTGAGTTACAATCTCCAAGGCCTTAGGAAAAAGCAGTTTTGAGGAAAAAGTGTTTAAAGTTTTGACTCGGAATTCATTATTTTTTTATTTTCCGGTAAAGGTTTTATTATCTAAAGTAACTTATCCGTGTTTTCACCGGTTATTACATTAAAAAGAAAAACCGGTTATTCCGTGACAAAAAAAAACAACCGGCAAAACCAGTTATTGGGAAGTAAAAAAACGGTTTTGGGTTACAACCGGTAGGTTTTTCCCATCCCTATTTCCCACCTTTAGATGTATCGAAGAAATTTGAAGACTGACAATGTAACAGGAGAATTTTATAAAATTGTACGTAATAGTTTGACTCCGATACGTCTAAAGGTGGGAAATTATCAATATAATAGAAATTTATAGGTTTCTATTGATAATTAATTTCATACCTCTCCTAGTTTCATCTCTTTTTATACCACAACATATTTATGGTATACCGCATGTGGTTAAATTTGATTATATTTCATGTGTTTTAATAATTATTGATTATTTCATTCATAGAGATTATGACCAATAGAAACCTACAAGAATAAAAATTACAGCGATAAATTTTGATAATATCCCGTCGTCAAGTATTTTAGGTCAGATGCCCTTCGCTGCGACGCAAAAATACATTCAGTGACATTAATTGCAATTAATGTCTTACAACTTGCCACAGAGAACAACAAGAAACAAGTTTAGCAAATATTCAGTAGAAGATATCAATACAATATTAGTTGAAATGATTTAAAAAGACAGTTTTATTCATGAAATAATCTTAACAAATCACTCTCGAGCTCGAATTATCGATTTGTTTTGCCCTGGTGTCAGTTTGACAAAATTACACCCCACTTCTCATCGTGAAATTAAAACTCTCAAAGTGTCACTCGTGACACAAATCGATAATTTTAGAGCTCTCGTCTAATTACTACTGATAATTGTATTTTTTTTTGTATGCGCTATTTGATTATTAATCGAGTTTATTGACACATATACTCATGTATTGATTTTATGATTTGTGTGTAATTCTATTGCTTTCGGTCGGTAGTTTCTGTTTAGTCTAAATGTTAGTTGGCAAATTATTGTCTTATCTGATCTTATTAAGTGCCTTATCTCGTATTATAATAAAAATAATTAGTGCATCGAGCCTTGCTTGATTGAAGATTTTCATCTATCCGTTCTTGTCCATTGCTTTTATCCTTCAATTTGTGACATTGAGCCTTTTTAGATCCTCTTCTACGTCTATTTTTCACCTTGTTCTGGATCTACCTCTTCTCTGATATCCTTGAATTGTACTCGACAGTAGAATTTTCAGCAATTTACTCTCTGGCATCCTCTGTATGATAGAATAGAATAGAATAGAAATATGCTTTATTGTCATGAAAAATTGTACAATTTTATCGACAAAGCTTACAAAAAGTCAAGAAAACAAAACAATAACAATTCAATTTACTAAAATTACATAAATCGTCAGTATAACTTAAAAATAATAATAATGAAGTTAAACAGGTTATCAATTGCAAAATTTAAATAAATTTCAAATTGCATAGTCTACCTAGTAATTAAGTTTAAAAGTTAAGCTGCTGCATATGACACCCAAATATAGATGAAAAATAATAATAAAAATACTACTTGTGCAAAGGGTACTGTAATTTTTTAGTTATTGATTAAGAAAATCTTCTACTGCTCGGATAGGTAGGCTTTTGTCAGTTTACGGAATTTGGGGAAAGATGCTGCAGATTTAAGTTGTAGAGGTAGATGGCTGTAAAGTTTTTTTGCGGAATATAATATAGATTTCTTTACTAACTCAGATGACGGGGTCGGTAAATAGACGTCAAAGGTAGAATTTCTCGTGAAGTAGTCATGATTAGGTTTTGGTGGAAAGACATGTAGATGTTTACGAATTAAGCAAACAGTTTCTAAAATATATAAAGATGGAAGGGTTAAAATTATGTGATCTTTGAAGTTACTTCTACAATGTGTTGTTCTTCTGAGGCCAAACAGATATCTTATTGCCCTTTTTTGTAATTTAAAAATAACATCGAATTGGGCAGCTGTACCAGAACCCCAAAAAGGAAGACCATAACGAAGATGTGACTCGAACAAAGAAAAATATGTTATTTTGGAAGATGCTAAATTGAGTTCATTCGAAACAGATCTTATAGCATAGCAAGCTGAAGATAGTTTCTTCCTTAACATATTATTATGGAGGGACCATTTAAGGTTGCTGTCTAAAAAATACCAAAAAATTTTACAGAATCAACGGTACCGATCTGGCTGTTATTAAGAGGTAAGGGTTGAAGAGCTCCTTTGTAAGATAATGCTACTGTTTTATCTACATTAAACGAGAGTAAATTAGAGTCAGACCAGGTTTTATTGTAAGTAGATCAGAAGTTATAGTAGCATGAAGAGTTGCAATATTTGAGTTTCTCCAAGTGATACTGGTATCATCAGCAAAAAGAAAGATTTTTCCATGGATTTTTACACTAGTGATGTCATTAATAAAGATAGGGAATAGTAGAGGATCCAATGCTGATCCTTGAGGTACCCCACATACAATGTTTTTGAGACTAGAGACTGTATCATTTGCTCTAACCAGTTGTTTCCTATCATCCAAGTAAGATTGGAACCAATTCAAAGAAATACCATGAATTCCGTAGAAATTTAGTTTTTTTATCAAAATGTTGTGATTTACACAATCAAAACCTTTGGCGTAGTCACAAAAAACGGTGGCAGTGTGAAGATTATTATTCAGTGCTTGATAAACCTCATGTAGTACAGAAAACATCAGTGGTGCATTTATTATTTAAAAAGCCGAACTGATTTTGTGATAACATGTTGTTCTCAACGAGAAAGGACGTAAGTCGGGCTTTTATGAGTCTCTCAATAATTTTGGAGAGTACTGGTAGTAGTGCAATAGGTCTATAAAATTGCAGGTATTAGATATTTCACCACCCTTATGAAGAGGAATAATGATGGCAGTCTTTAGGCACTCTGGAAATTTTACTTTCTCAAAAGAATCATTAATCAGTGAGATGAGGACTTCCAACACATTTTCTGGGAGATTAGAAAAAATTTTTATCGATAGACCATCAGTACTACAGGAAGATTTGCTTTTGATACTATTGATTGTTTGTTATGTGTCCTAGCCATCGTAGTCGTTGAGTATTTGTTACTCCTAGTATGCTGAGCTTCCCATAAAACTCTCTCAAATAATCTTCATTTGTCCTTCTGATCCAAACGGCGTTCTCCATTTTTCCTCCAAATATTTTTCTTAGTACATTACATACCTTACCTAAAATACATGTCAAGTAAAACACAAGAGGCATAAGATAATTATAAGACTATAAGAAACGAAACACATTCAGTAGTAAGAAGAATAAATAATGATCAATGGGAACGTTTTTCGAAAGAAATTTTTTTTTTGAAACGTTTATTCAGCAATCTGTTAGTTATAAAAATTCTAACAATAAGCGTCTTTGGGGTTTGAAATAAAAAAGAATTGACGTTAGAGAGGTCAGTTCAATGACTGGACCTCTAGTATGGAACAAACATGACATTCCGATAATATGCTACATACAAACATACATTTTACATTTACAAACAATACATA
Source organism: Diabrotica virgifera virgifera (assembly GCF_917563875.1). Lineage (NCBI taxonomy): Eukaryota > Metazoa > Arthropoda > Insecta > Coleoptera > Chrysomelidae > Diabrotica > Diabrotica virgifera. The sequence continues at coordinate 177,830,660 of NC_065447.1, forward strand.
TATCTAAAATATAAACACAGTTACGGTGAGGTATAAAACTTATTTATAAATGGAACATTTATGTTCATGTATAACATTTCACTCGAAAGAAATGGAACATGATTTTTATGGTCTCCAAAAGGAAATATGGCGCTTTATAAGAGGTCAAAGAACAGAGGTAAAGGAACTAATAGAACGAAAACACAGAGAAAAGGATACATGGATTGACTATCTAAAAAAGCTCTATGTAGAGAAATAACAAATGATGCTAGAACTGGAAACACCAGAAATTGCCCCAAATAAAGATGTTAATATAAGTGCACAGGAAGTAAAAAAAAAAACACTCGAAAAGCTGAAGAACAGAAAACCTGCAGGTAAGGATGGAATACCTAACGAATTACTGAAATATTGTGGAGCAGCAATGACAGAACAATTAACAACATTAATTAACAAAATCATAAAACACAATAAAATACCGGAAGAATGGAGAACGAGCGAACTAATTCTACTATACAAAAAAAGAGATAAAAAGCAGCCAGAAAACTACATAGGTATCAACTTGTTAAATACTACCCTAAAACTTACAACTAAAATATTACAAGACGTAATGAATCAGAGGATAAGTTTAGCAGATGAACAACAGGGTTTTTGTACTGGAAGATCATGTACAGATGCAATATTCGTCATAAAGCAAATTACTGAGAAATAACTAGAGTATAATAGACCAGCATTTCTATGTCTGACTTAAAGAAAGCATTTGACAGAGTAAGACCCAAAGATGCAATCCACCTTCTGTATAATAGAAAAGTCCCTCTAGATATCATAAAAACTATTGATAACATCTACCAAAACAACAAAATGGAAGTCAGAATAGATGGGCAACTTACAAAACATAATATAGATATAGGCAGCGGAATAAGACAGGCAGACTCATTGAGTCCTATGCTTTTCAATTTAATCATGCATGAAATCATCAAAAACGTCAACAAAGGAAGAGGATATAGAATGGGAAACAAAGAAGTAAAAATACTCTGCTACGCAGACGATGCAATATTGATAGCCCAAGATGAAGATAGTCTGCAAAGATTAGTCCACAGATTTAACATAAGAGCACAAGAATTCAATATGACAATTTCATCTCAGAAAACCAAAACAATAGTAATCAGCAAAGAACCAATCAGATGCAAAATAGAAATTTATGGTATCAGTATTGAACAAGTAATGGAAGTAAAATAGCTTGGAATTACATTGTCAAGTTACGGAGACCTAGACAAAGAAGTGAGAAATCAAGTACAAAAAGCAAATAGATTGGCAGGATGCCTTAACAACATTATATGGCGAAACCGACATATTAACACTGAGATGAAGTCAAGAATTTATAAAGCCAGTGTAAGACCAATAATGACATATGCATTAGAAACAAGACCCGATAGAGCCACAACACAAAGACTACTGGAAACGGCAGAGATGAGAGTACTGAGAACAATTACAGGAAATACACTGAGAGATCGAAAGAGGAGCGAAGATATTAGAAGGCAATGTAACGTACAGTGTATAAACGAATGGGCACTAAATAGAAAAAAAAATGGAACAACCACATAACCAGAATGGGGGAGACACGTGTGGTCAAAATAGCACGAGATAAATCACCAATCGGTTGAAGAAGTATCAACCGACCGCGCAAAAGATAAAGTGACAACCTTCCATAGAGGTATCAATCCGCCAATGAACAAGCAGAATTGCTTATAAAGAAGAAGAAGATTTTTCTTAATATTTTTCGTTCCCAAATCTGCACCGTTTTTTGTTGCTTTTTATTTAATGTTCATGTCTCTATGCTCTTATGCCAAAAAATCATAATTTAAAAATAAAAATCAACCTGTTTCGGGATTTTCCCTTACTATAGTCGCGAGTTTACGAAATAACGAAGTTATTCTTTTCATTTGCACCATACTGTATTATATTGTATATGAGTCTAATTTATTAAAATGTTGCACCAATAGCTACCGTATCTCGGTTTGACGCAGAATTACATTTCTGCATTGTAATCCACGAACCAGAAATAACAAACCTAGTGAAATGTCTTATCTTCATCTCCTTTTAATTGTTAGTTATCATTCAAAGTGCAAAGCTAGATTAGAGCGACAGTGCAAATGAATGTGCATGTGTTGATGAGATAAATGCGCTAAAACTGAAATAATTACGAAGACTGCCATAGCAACATCTGAAGCTACGGCTGCACACACATTAACAATAATGTTCTGTCGTTAAGAATTCCCTTCATCTCAGTGTTTTAAACATCAACTGTGGAGCAATTACGGAACGGAAAACATTTTGATGATCTTTGAAATAGAGGGTGAATATATTTTTAGTCAAGCTACTACAGTGTACGTATTAACTCTCCTTGAATTAAAAGAAATGTCCTATATTATTCTGTTTACCGAAGTAAACGTAATAAAGATAAACAATATAAAACTAATTAGATAGTTCATTAAACTTTTTCCGTCTCCTCTTTCATTAGAAAGGACAGCCAATTTAGTGTCGGCTACACCATCAAATTAAGCGGTCCACTTAACTTCTCGTAATTTTATTCAGTTTAATTCTTCACAATTTTTACATCAACAAAGAAAAACTAATAAACTCACCGGTAAAATTAACCGCCCAAATTATACAGGGTGTTTCATTGGGAAAGTAACATACGTTAACTGTAAAAAGAGGACACTTAAGCGATCTCAAAAATACCATACTTAATGGATCTTACTCCATTAATAACAAAGATACTGGGTGTTTTATCTATTTTGCCATTTTCTTAATTGGTTCATAACTTTTTTACCACACTGTATATTTATTTTATATTTGTCACGCAAATATCATTTAAGGTGTACAATAAATTAATTTATTTACAATTGTAAAAAATCCAGATCCGGATTAAAAAATATTGGAAAAATATTCCGACCCCAAAACAACACCCTGTACATTAAATTTTTTTAAAATGGATTTTTCAGTTGAAGAGAGGATGAAAAACTAAATTCAGTGGTATAATTTGAATTTTCGGCAAAATGATTTTTCTGGTGAAATTTTGAATTTGAATTCGGAAATTAAGTGAATTGCGAGAGCTCTAAGTAGAAAAAAAAATTGAAATACAGTTTAGAACTTGTCAACCTCACTGTATATTGATTTTATATTTAACAGGCGAATATTCTTTTATGTGTTCAATCAATTAATTTATTTACAATTATAAAAAATCCAGGTCCGGTTTAAAAAATATTGTGTAAATATTCCGACCCAAAAAAACACCTTGTATATTAATTTTCTTTAAAATGGATTTATGAAATTATGTTAATTGCGAGAGCTCTTGTAGAAAAAATTAAAATCGACTTAATTTTAATTAATACCACCAATATTTAATCTAAATTGGTAAAATGTTAATATTTTAGTGTTTTTTTATTATGTGTGAAAAATAGTTTTTGGCGAATATTCATCTTTAAATAATGAATAAATAATAAATGGTCAATAAAGAATACATCACTTTAATCAACAAAATAGCTAAAAATTATAACAAAACAGCGAAAATTTGCAGCATAATCACTACTCAAAACTAAAGTACTTATTCAAAATTACCACCATCAAAAATTATTTTTTTTATACGTAGGTACGGTAAATTTTTGTAGTTAGGTACCTAGCGTCATGTGTACTGTGCACTGTGTGTGTTGAGTAAGTGTCTTGTTACATTGCAAAGTCGACGTCATTGTTTTTGCAAAGAGACTCTAATTGTATCCGAACGTCTGCGGTCCCTCCGGTGAGTACCGATCCCACAAGGACAGAAACTATTTTCATTTATTAATTTATAATAAACGAAAAATTTCTGACCCTGGTGAGATTCGAACTCACGACCATTCGGACCTTTCGATCCAAAGGTACGCGCGCTTATCACTGAGCCACAGAGGGGGTCATCAAAAAATATTGTTATGTGTGCAAATGTTAATTTTTTACCAATTTAGATTAAATACTGGTATTAATTAAAATTAAGTTATATTTTAATTTATTTTACTTTGAGCTTCGCAATTCACATAATTTCAGAATTCAAATTCAAATTTTTACCAGAAAAATTATTTTGCCGAAAATTCAAAGTATACCACTAAATTTTTTTTTCAACCTCTTTTCAAATGCAAAATCCATTTTAAAAAAATTTAATATACAAGGTGTTTTTTTGGGTTGGAACATTTATACAATATTTTTTAATCCGGACCTGGATTTTTTACAATTGTAATTAAATTAATTGACTGGACACCTAAAAGAATATTCGCGTGTTAAATATAAAATCAATATACAATGTAGTTGACAAGTTGTAAGCTGTATTTCAATTTTTTTTCTACTTAGAGCTCTCGCAATTAATTTCAGGATTCAAATTCCAAATTTCACCAGAAAAATCATTTTGCCGAAAATTCAAAGTATACCACTAAATTTAGTTTTTTATTCTCTTTTCAATGGAAAAATCCATTTTAAAAAAATTTAATGTACAGGGTGTTGTTTTGGGGTCGGAATATTTTTCCAATATTTTTTAAGCCGGACCTGGATTTTTTTATAATTGTAAATAAATTAATTTATTGTACTCCTTAAATGATATTTGCGTGCCAAATATAAAATAAATATACAGTGTGGTCAAAAAGTTATGAACCAATTAAGAAAATGGCAAAATAGATAAAACACCGAGTATCTTTGTTATTAACGGAGTAAGACCCATCAAGTATGGTATTTTTGAGACCGCCTAAGTATCCTCTTTCTACAATTAACGTATGTTACTTAACCAATGAAACACCCTGTATTTCATTCTATTTTCAGAAATTGTCAATATTGTACCACATTTTATGAAAGATACAGTGAAACCTACCTTTTAGGAAAAAAAAAACAATCAAAATATTGAAAAAAGTCTTTTATCAAGGGGTGCTTATCAAAAATCCAACGTTTAAAAATCTTGGAAGGAAATTCAAACAAACATAATTTTGAAAATGATAGTATTGATAATGGTAAATCCCTAAGTAAAAAAAATAAGTATTAATAATGGTAAAAATCCACAAGGAAAAAGTTTTCCTGTAGTTGGCTGTATGTATACCATGTAATACAAAAAATAGTAAAATCCTTTATAAAAGGTATATTTAAAATCCCTAAAAAGGGCTACATCACAATCACAGAAATAGTTTTCGACTTGTTTACCAGTCATCTTCAGTGCTTACTTAAAATAAATATAACCTGGTAAAATAATGCAAAGATTTTGAAATTTTGACTACGATTAAGAAAAGTTGTAGGTTATACTCACGTCAAGTTTACATGCTAACCACCAAGATATAATTTACAAAAATATTAGGGTCAAAGCCCTGTAAAAGTAATCCGTCAAGGAAACATCGATTGAAAATGCTGACTTAAGCGTGGATGTTTAAAATATTTGCTAATATGCCCCAGGTAACATCTGAGCTGTGATTCGACTTGTTCACATGGTGGAAGTGTAGCAGCAAGTGACAATGACGTGGATAGAAACCTCTGAACGATGACAAGACAGAAATGACAGTTCCACAGGAAGTTGAAAAATTAACCTGTCATATTTAAAGACTATGGTGTAGAGTTTATTAAAGTTAGAACTGATGTAACAACACGCTCCATTGTGAAAATTATCATTTAAAATTCAGTAAACTAGATGTTAACAGTTAAAAATGTATTCACGTATACTGTAAGTTTAGGTGGTTAGGCAAACTATATTACACAAATGTATCTGCTCGAGAACTAAAGTCAGTAACCAAATCTTGTTGTCAATAGACCTTATTGCCAAAAGATATCGAATTTATTTAACTTCTTGATAGCTGTTGGAATTTGTGTAAGTTTAAAAGAAAAAGAAATCACAATGGGGGTGACTAAGGTGTAAAAATGTCTTAAATTATCTAGGGGGTGTATCATTAAGAAAGCACAAGCTCAAACCTAGGTGACTAATGATATCATCATCCACACACATCCACATGATATAAATTTTCATCTATGTACACACAACCCACCACCATATTTCTACATATACCTATTTTTACCTTACCTATTCAATCTGTCATTACCAACATATAACACTCATCTATAGTTAAAACCAAATCAAAAGTCTAATTTTCTTTCTGGGTCCCGTTGATGGTCCAACAAAACATGGCGATTGACAATCAGGACAATTTCGTTCAATCGGGACTTCCAACCACTCCATCGACAATCCTTTTTTCATCTTCAGCCATCAAACCACTTTTATCTATCCATAACATACACAAAAATTACTGATATCATCATCCACACACATCCACATTATATAAATTTTTATGGCCTAAGTGTCCTCTATTTGCTTTCTCCTATTTTCGTCGTCTCTGTGATTATATATTGTAAAATCCGGAGATACGGGATGCAGCCAGAAAGCAGTTTAATAACAAAAAGTCTTAGATTTAAAATATTGTTTATTATATTTTTATTTCAATTATTCTAATTGTTTAAAAAGTAGTAAACTTTGTATCTATGGCTTTTCGTTGTTTTCCTCGTAATACGAGAGATGTCGCTAGATTGTGTCTCAAAAGGTGGAATCATTGTATCGCGATGGCTTCCCTTAAATAGGCAGATTGTTTATGTTCCGTTCAGAGTTGTGACTGCATAGCTTCACTGAGGAGGCATGAGGATGCTGAAATAGCTATATGGAGATGGTGTTCCAACTCTGAATCGAATATAAACAAAAACTGCCTTTATCTTTTATAAATTTTTGTCTATGTACACAAAACCCGCCACCATATTTCTACATATACCTATTTTTACCCTACTTATTCAATCTGTCATTACCAACATATAACACTCATCTATAGTAAAAACCAAATCAAAAGTCTAATTTTCATTCTTGGTCCCGTTCATGTTCCTTTCTCATTAATTTACTCAGAGACATTTTATACCCCCCAGCCCCTACTGTCATAATCTTATAACGGTTTTGGTTTTTGCACCCTTAGGGCTCCGGGTAGCCTGCGAAGTCTTTAGGAATTAGTCGCCTAAGTTTGAGCTTGTGCTTTCTTAATGATACATCTCCCCCGATTATTTAAGGGCACCCAAAGTCCCATTTAACGACAATGTTAACATTATGTCACATAGCTCTGTAACCAAAGCACTTAGTGACCTAATTTTTGTTTTATTTTGAAACTACATGTATTGTTTAGTCCCGCGTAGATTTTTGTAAAGCTAGAAGAAACATTTATTTTAAATTTTTTTAAAATACTCTTACAAAAAAACCCAAAAAAGTTAAGATTTTATTTTTTATTTTACTTGTTATTATACATTTTTCAATAAAACTTTACGCGGGACTAGATATTATCTATCTACAACTACTGTAAAAATTTGGATCTTCGATCATCTAAGGAACCAGAGATATCTGACATCAAAAGTTAAAAACCTAGTATTCGGGAAATCGCAAAGACGCAAAACACTCTAATAGGCTATAAAGCTACCGGTACACGGTAAGATGAGTGCAGACGTTCAGAAAACAAATAGTTTTGTAACCATGGAAATTTTATACTATAATGTGTTGTATACCGTTGGAAAGAGAAGATTTCAGAGAATAATTTTCAACCGTAACCCAAAAAACTTAAAAAATTCAATTTTTGGACTTTGGGTGCCCTTAAGACATTTTTACACCTCAGTCACCCCCATTGTAATTTCTTTTTCTTTTAAACTTACACAAATTCCAACAGCTATCAAGAAGTTAAATAAATTCGATATCTTTAAGTCAACACAAAATTGCTTTTTTAAATCTTAGGTCTATTGACAACAAAATTTGGTTACTGACTTTAGTTCTCGAGCAGATACATTTGTGTAATGTAGTTTGCCTAACCACCTACACTTACAGTATACGTGAATACATTTTTAACTGTTAACATCTAGTTTACTTAATTTTAAATGATAATTTTTATAATGAAGTGTGTTGTTACATCATTTCTAACTTTAATAAACTGTACACCATAGTCTTTAAATATGACAGGTTAATTTTTCAACTTCCTGTGGAACTGTCATTTCTGTCTTGTCATCATTCAGAGGTTTCTATCCATTGCATTGTTACTCGCTGCTACACTTCCACCATGTGAACAAGTCGAATCACAGCTCAGATGTTACCTGGGGATATTAGCAAATATTTTAAACATCCACGCTTATGTCAGCATTTTCAATCGATGTTTCCTTAACGGATTACTTCTACAGGACTTTGACCCTAATATTTTTGTAAATTATATCTTGGTGGTTAGAATGCAAACTTGACGTGAGTATAACCTACAACTTTTCTTACCCGTAGTCAACATTTCAAAATCTTTGCATTATTTTACCAGGTTATATTCATTTTAGGTAAGCACTGATGATGACTGGTAAACCAGTCGAAAACTAGTTCTGTGATTGTGATGTAGCCTTTTTAGGAATTTTAAATATACCTTTTATAAAGGATTTTACTATTTTTTTATTAATAATGGTGTTGCCGCCTTTCGCCCTTATCAATTCTTGGAGCCAGTTTGGCAATCCATTCATGAAATCCTGGATATTCGATTAGGGGATATTGTGCCACTCCTCTTGTCGGAGAGTCTTCAGCCCTCCGAATGATGTAGGGGCTGGACTACGGTACTGAATGCTATCAGACGATTTCGGGAGATAGGTTCATACACGCACTGGCCAGGTCAAGACCGACACTGATGCACTACAACTACAATTCGAGTTGTCCGCTTCATTGTCAGCAACGTGTTGAGAACTCGCTGTTGTACCGCCCCTGAAGCTCTTACTCGTCTATGTGCGGTAAGAAATGTTAGTGTGAGTGAACGTACCATTAGAAGAAGATTGGCAAAAATAAATTTGAGGGCTTTCCATCCAACTAGCGCCCCACAGCTGCTAACAACGTAGAGCTTAGTTTTGCACGAGAATATGCTGACTGTACTGTGGTGGAATGGGAGAATATACTATACTTAGATGAGAGCAGAATAGCTCTAAGAGATCCAAGTAGACGTCAGCGTATCTACAGGCGTCAAAATGAAAGATTTGCTTTATGCACTATAACCAAGACAGACCTACCGAGGAGGGTCAATAATGATTTGGGGAGATATCTTTTATGAAGCTTGTACTGAACTTATTGTGTTCGATAGAGGCTATTTACATGCTCAAAGATACGTGGAAGAAGTTCTACAAGACCATGTCATGCCTTTCACAGCGTTTATTGGTGAAAACTTTAGGTGAATACATGACAATGCTCGTTGCCACACCACAAGGTTAATCCGTGGGTACCTTAATAAGGTCGTGATTTAAGTTTTACCATTGCCGAAGGTAGTCCCGATCTTAACCCAATTGAAGACATTTGAGACAACCTCAAAAAATGGATAAGAGGAAGAATAACAGCCCCTACATCTACATCCTTCACATAGCTCAAGACGACTGCGATAGAGTAGTGTCATAATATACCCCAATCGGATATCCAAGATATCATGAATCATATCCATCCCAGATATATCCAAGATATCCAAGATATCATGATGTGAGATAAATTTACATATAATAAGGAAAGTACCGTAGTCCGTTGTAGCACACATTTTTAATTCGAAAAAAAAAACGTATGATTTTGTCAAAAAATCGCCATTTTGTTTTTAATGAAAATAATCAGTTTGGACGCATTTCCTTTTTGGCGGAAATATTATCTATACCCTTTGAGCTCGAACGTAGAGGGAATATTTAAAAGTTCGTGAGCGCCAGTAGTGACAAGTCAGGGAACCTTTCCTGGAAATTTGACATAAATGTCAAAGCGATTATTTTAAAATTGAAATTAAAAACTAAAAAAAAAATAAATTAGAAAAAATATTAGTTGGTCAAAGCTGTGGTATATATTTTTACCTTAAATATGCTTACGATTTAAATACTAAATTTAAGTTGTTTTAATATTCCGTAATATGTAATTATAAATTAATCTATTAATCTTAGCGCCATCTACACTATAGTTGTCTGAAATTAGAAATTAATATTTCACTAATAGAACGTCAAAATGATTAGCAAAATCTTAAAAAAATCGATTACAATTTAATTACTTTTTTGCGTTGTAAATATTACGCGATAAAAATTAAATAATAAATTAAAAAGTTTCCGGCGAAAGTTTCCTTATTAGTCACACCAGCGAAGCTCGGAGCGTATAGTAACTTAATTGTGCCAAAATATATTATTATATAAATTTGAATATTTAAACCGAGCCAAGATATCGCGACTTAAATACAAAAAATCAAAATTAAAACATTAACAAGCTTTTTTTCTTGCTGATTTACATATTTCCATACCCCAATCAAAACATTTTATTTAACAAAATGGTGCACATTTTTATTACGAACATTTTGGTATTTTTGCCCCGATTGTTCACATTGTAATATTTTTGGAGTGTGCCACACGGCAACCAACTACGCAACAATGCAGTTCATAGAAACTTAAAGTTTATAGTGCCAAATGTTTCCTTTTTGGGAATATAATGTTATTGTTTTTATTCAAATCGGATTAATAGCTTTAATACACTTGCTTATTTAGTACATTGTACATAAACTGCGTTCATGTATGTTTAATTAAAAAATAGCATTCGTTATTTAACATCGAATTTTACATTCAAACAAAATAAATTCGAAAAATAAAACATCAGCAGTTAAGTAAAATAGTAAAATAAAAATGTATATTGTCCTTTTCATGATCATTTTTCAGTGCGTAACAAATGATAGGAAAAAGGGTAAGTCCGTGATAATACATATTTATGACATTTATTCTAACACGACATTTTAGTTAAATCTGACAGTTGTCATATTTTATTTTCAATTTGGAATAAAAACAAATCAAATGTGTTTCTTGCATTTATAAAATGGTATTTTCATTGATTTGTATAGTCTTCTAAATTATACAGATTATATTAGTAATATTATTATCTAATTAAAAAAATTATTTTTTATTATGGCGCCATCTATCGACAACTAGAATAACCACCGAACTAGAATAATTACCAAAGTAATCGCCGACGTGCCTTTTTTTCTGTCACATACAATTTAATGCGTTAGAAAGAAATCGAAAAAGTGTGACGCACTGAAAGATGATCATGAGAAAAAGAATACCATTTTTATTCGGTTGCAATGCGAAACCCAAAACCGTCTTAATTTTTACTTAGATTAGAGAGTGCAGCCAGCACTCTTATCGACGATTTCACCTCTTGTTAGGGGCTCTTAAGATAATGCATAGGCTGCTTTTTCTACTCCAGGTAAAAACTTTTCGACATATTAGTCCCCCATTGCAACTGACGTGAAGGTAGTAGGTGCGTAGCGGCATCTGCTAAATGAAAGACTAAGTTTTTCAACATAATAAAAATATTTGTAAAATAAAATATTGAAAGTGTCACCAGGAAAATGGGCCAATAAGTTTTTCAATTAAAAATCTTTTAAAAATATTTTATTTTACAAATATTTTTATTAGGTTGAAAAACTTAGTCTTTCATTTAGCAGATGCCGCTACGCACCTACTACCTTCACGTCAGTTGCAATGGAGGACTAAAATGTCGAAAAGTTTTTAACTGAGGTAGAGAAAGCAGCCTATGCATTCTCTGAAGAGCCTCTAACAAGAGGTGAAATCGTCGATAAGAGTGCTGGCTGCACTCTCTAATCTAAGTAAAAATTAAGACGGTTTTGGTTTCTCTTTGCAACTGAATAAAAATGGTATACTTTTATTTTATATTATTATTACTGCTATAGAATAACTAGGTCCATTTTCCGTTGGAACTTTACCAAGCTGCAGACGGGGGTTTTGAATTGCATAGTGTAGAATTCCTTCCCTTTTGTCTTCACTGCAGCATCCATCTGGCTTGCATATTGTAGAAGTCTTGTAGGTGTCACCAGAAAAATGGCCAATAAGTTTTTCAATTAAAAATCTTTTAAAAATATTTTATTTTACAAATATTTTTATTAGGTTGAAAAATTTAGTCTTTCATTTAGCAGATGATTAGAGTGCTGGCTGTACTCTGTAATCTAAGTAAAAATTAAGACGGTTTTGGTTTCGCATTGCAAATGAATAAAAATGGTATACATTTTTATTTTATATTAGTATTACTGATATAGAGTAACTATATCCATTTTCCGTTGGAACTTTACCAAGCTGCAGACGGGGGTTGTGAATTGCATAGTATAGAATTCCTTCCCTTTTGTCTTCACCGCAGCATCCATCTGGCTTGCATATTGTAGAAGCCTTGGAGGTGTCATCAGGAAAGTGGGCCAATAAGTTTTTCAATTAAAAATGTTTTAAAAATATTTTATTTTACAAATATTTTTATGACGTTGAAAATCTTAGTCTTTAAAATAGTAAAATTTAGCGAGACAATTAAGCAATCAATTTTTTTCATCTGGATGCACCTCAATGAAACTTATAACATTCACTTCGTAAAGGCCTTAGGAAACTTTGTGAACTAAAGTGATGATGACGAAATGAAAACTGCATTATTGAACAAAAACATGCATTTTCCCAAATGCTTTTTGAAGTAATGAAATATGATTAAATTGTAATTCGGAAATAATTGAGGGAAATGAATTTAATGCTACCTAATACTCGAGAAATCCAGAAACATATGAGAGATGTGGCTAGAGAAAAGAAGAAAAAAGGAAATATGGTGAAAGTGGGTTATGAGAAAATAAATGTGAATGGGAGATAACTAAAATGGGATCACATACAGCAGAAGCTAGTAGAAATGAAGGAGAAAGATGGCAATGCAAAAAACTAACAGCAGGACACGAAACTGGAACCAAGATGGCGACTAAGCCAAGCAAACGGACAAATGGGAAGGAAAATGAACAGAAAGTTAAGATGCATAAAATAGATTTGAACTAAATGCAACGAAAAGGAAACAATGGTAAAGAAAAGCAAGATAAAGAGGATGAAGAAGAAGCAGAAGAAGAAGACGACGAAACGGACTATCGGGTGTTTAGAGCTAATAAGTCACTCACCTTAAATCTCAAATTAAAGAAACTGAAATGCAGCAAACCCACCCCACAAAAACCTTCCATCCCAAAAGCCGCTGTAGAATTGGAGCCTGGAGTGTCAGGACAATGCTCGAAGCGTCCAGACTGGCTCAAGTAGAAAAAGAAATGACAGAATTAAATTTACATATATTGGGCTTGGTTGTACAGAGGGATCCTGAAGATGCCATGGACAGACAAAGTCACCAATGAAGAAGTACTACGGAGGATGAACATAACCGCAGATTTAGTCAACATCGTGAAGGGCGGTAAGCTGCAGTACTTGGGGCATATAGTGAGAAATCAAGGCAGATACGAGCTACTCCAGTGCATTTTACAAGGTAAAATTGAAGGAAAAAGGGCCCCAGGAACAAGAAGAATATCATGGCTTGCTAACCTGAGAGCATGGTATAGAAAGACCTCAACAAAACTATTCCGTATAGCAACTAACAAAGTTATCATAGCCAGAATGATCGGCAACGTTCGGAACGGACAGGCACCCTAAGAAGAAGATATTGGGCTTATATGAATTACGAGGGCCTGGACAAGGAGAAAAAACAACATCAAATGACAGTGTACTACTATTCTCAGGAAATGACATAACCAATGATAGAAAAAATGGAGTCGGAATAATTTTGAAAGCAAGGAGGCCAAAAGAGGCCTAACTAAATGGTATCCAGTATCAGATAGAATAATAGTGGCCCAGTTCAACTCGCTTATAAGGAAGGTAACCATCGTGCATTGCTACGCACCTACAGAAGTAAGTGAAGAAGAGGATAAAGAAAAGTTTTATCAAGAATTAAATGAAGTTATGAGGAAGATAAACAGAGGAGATATTATCATAGTTATGGGGGATTTGAATGCGATAGTAAGTCAAGATAATAATGGGGCAGAAGAAAGTATAGGAGTAGGTACACGGGCTGGGGGAAAGAAATAAAAATGGAGAAAAAATCAAAGAATTTAGTTTAGAAAACAATATGGTAATTGGAGGAAGGATATCTCCCCATATAAAGTGTCACAAGATCAACACAAGATCACCTGGGTATCATCTGATAAGAAAACATAAAATCAAATAGACCACATCCTGATTAGAAACAAATGGAGAAGCAGTCTACTGGATGTAAGGAATAAGCGATCAGCAGATGTAGGGAGTGACCACCACCTACTATTGGGGGAAATTAAAGTAAAAATTAAGGAGAAAAACAGCACTAAGCAACTCAATAGACGCAAGAAATACAACATACAACAATTGAAAGATAGCGAAACCCATAATAAATGGAGTAATAGAGTAAAACTGAATGCAGAAACCATAAACAACATGCAGAAAAGTGTAGAAGAGAAACGGGAATCGATTAAACTTGCCGTGCATCAAAATGCGCAGGAAATCTTAGGATATCAAGAAGAAGAACGGAAAGAGTGGATAAGTCAAAATACCTGGCAACTCATTAGAAAAAGAAAGGACCTCAAAGCTGCAAATTAACAGGTAAACAAGAGTGCTAGAAGAGACAAAAGAAAATGGGCAGAGGAAAAGGCTCGAGCAGCAGAAGAAGCAGCAGCAACAAATAACCAAAGAAAATAATACAGAAACACCAAGCGCTTGGCAAACAGGAACACAAACAATAACAAACCACTAAAAGACAAAAGAGGGCAAATTCTTACAACGACAGAAGAACAGACCCATAGATGGCAAGAGTATTACAAAGAACTCATAGAAAACTTAAGAAATCGAACCATTTGCGCAAGAAGATCATGCAGCAGGACCAATTGAAAACTGTTTAAAAATAAATACAGAGTGCCCAACGAAGAAAGAATTACGTGAAGCAATCCGCCACCTAAGGAATAACAAAGAAGCGGGAATTGACAATATCCCATCCGAATTGTGAAAAACTGACATTGAGTGAACAGCGGAGTTACTGGCACCATTGCAGACAGAGATATGGAATAAAGAACATGTACCTACAGAGTGGAATAATGGAATCATAATGAATCTTCCAAAAAAAAGTGAAGCGCATTTATGCGAAAACTGGAGGGGTGTAACACTATTATATTCTATAAATAAAATACTAGCCTATATTGTACATCAAAGAATTAACGTCGGAATCGATAAAAATCTTCGCAATGAACAAGCGTGTTTTAGAAGAGGAAGATCCTGTATTGAATAGATTGCTGCATCACGTATCATTATAAAAGAAATTAAAGAAAATAATGCGGCACTGATAATAATGACGTTTGTAGACTTTGCCAAAGCGTTTGATAGCATTAAACACAAAACTCTTTGGAACATTTTAAGCAACGTGAAATTTCCACCTAAGATCATTAGAATAATACAAATGATGTACAACAGAAAAACATTCCAGGGATTACATAAGGGTCAAATGACCGACAAAATAAAAATAGAGAAGGGGGTAAAACAAGGCTTTACACTCTCACCACTACTCGTCAATATATGTCTCAACTACATTTTCCAAAAAACCATAGACAGAAAAAACGGAATCCCTTGGAACTACTTAGCTGGTAAGAAACTGGCCGATATGGAATATGTAGATGATATATGCCTGGTATCACATACAGTAGATGATATGAACATGCTAAGTAAAGTGGAGAAAGTGGCGGCAGAAATTGGTCTCCGAATAAATGTCAATAAGACAGTTGAGATGAGAATAGGTCAATTCCGATAGGAAAAATTATATTTCAATCAAGGCGAAGTAAAAGAGGTACAAGAATTTTGCTACCTAGGAAGTATAGTTGCCGTACATAGTGGAATTGAGGCGGATATTAAACATCGACTTAGAAAAGCACAATAAGCATTTGGAACACTCTCAAACATATGGAAGTCAACACAAATTAGTTAAAACACCAAAATAATACTGTTTAGTAGTAATGTTAAAACAGTATTACTGTATGGATGCGAGACGTGAAAAATAACAGACGGAACTGTCAAAAAACTCCAAGTATTTGTAAACAGGTGCCTCCGAAAAATTTTGAAAGTATATTGGCCTAACATCATAACAAATCAAGAACTCTGGAACAACCCCATACAAGAGCCAATTGAAATTGCAATTAAAAGGAAAAGATGGAATTGGCTGGGACACACCCTGAGGAAGGACAACGCAGATAAAACAAAGAAAGCTCTAAAATGGACAGCAGCAGGACGATGAAAGCAAGAAGGGCCCGCAGCGACCTGGAGAAGAACAATTGAAGCTGACTACAAAGGTATGAGAAAGAGCTGGGGAGAAGTAGCAGCTATGGCCAGAGACAGAGTCCAATGGAGAAGTGTCGTGGATGTCCTATGCTCTTTTACGGAGTAACAGGAAATAATATAATATATATAATACTCGAGCGTTTTTGGACTCGCTGAATATGAATGTTATGGCGGCGATGGACTCTGAGGCACCCGGGGCCCAGGATAACTCTCGTCTCCTGGAGTTTGCTAAAACTTGATCCAAAAGCTACCAAGTAGAGTTTGCACTGATGTTGTACCGACTTTACAAAAAAAATCAGGAGAAGAGGCATATCCTGGGCACGAGGTACCTCGGAAACCATCTCGCACAAGATATTAATGTTCAGCGATCCCAAGAACCACCGAGTAACGAGTTTGCATTGAGTTTGTATCGAATTTCAATAAAACTCCAGAAGACGAGGCCCATCCCGAGAACCAATTGCCTAGGAGGTCATTCGCCTTCATGATATTCGTGAGAACTAACTACCCGTTCAATTATTTCAGAATTACAAATTTATCATTTTTCATCACCAATAAATTAAAAAAAAAATACATTTGAATATTCCTATGGAAACTTCGTAATATTTTGGATAGAATAATATTTTACTCAAATCAAAGAACGTTAACTTCGTTATGGCAATGCTCGTTGCACTATGTAGTACACGATGTGACGCCGCTCTCGTATGAAAGAATTTCTGATTTGGATTTTCTGCAAATTCCTGTTAAAATTGTCCCTTTAAAATAATTAGAAGGGCGGTGCCAAAATTTTTGGGCGAAATTTGTAAGCAATTTTTTTAAACAAATTCACAACATCACCCCTTTTTTCCGAAAAATATTTTTTTATGTTTTTTATGCCATTTTAAACAAAAAAGATCATTTTTTCCAAAAGGTGATACTTTTCGAGTTATAAGCGGTTTAACATCTGAAAATGCGAAAAACGCATTTCCGAGGGTTGAAAATTTATTTGTAAATTATTATTTTTCATCAATTAAATTAAAAGACAATTTATGTTTCATCTTGATTCAGAGGCACAATCTACAGACAGCTGTTTCTGTTTATAACTTCATCAGTGTAGACGCAGGCCCGCCTCTGAATCAAAACGAAACGAGCTTTTCTTTTTAAGGGGAATTTCAAAAGTGGATTCAAATCCACTATGCGAAGGCTGCTGCGACATCTATTAAAGAAAATATATAAATTACAATGTTTTTCTAGATAAGCTTCCCCGCATCTTCATTAAGGCATTTCCTTTAATTCCTATTAAGCCAAAACATCAGAAACCTTGGGTTACGAAAGGTATCCGCATCCGCATATCAGCCAAGAATATGCGTTCACTACTATACATCAAGACATTTACTACCAATGTTTCAGTCACTGAATATATCACGAAGTACAGGATAACATATCTAAAACTTGTCAAATCAGCTAAAAAAGCCTATTATCAAAATCGTCAAAGTGTTGCAAAAGAAACTTGGTATATAATAAACGATCTTCAAAATAAAACTCACACAGCTCAATCATTTTCCCTTCCAAATCATGAAAGTCTAAACAATTACTTCGTTAATGTGAGTAAAAATATAACATCAACTATTGTGCCGCAACAAGATCCCATTTTCTATCTCCCTAATTCAAGAGAGGTCTCGAATTCATTCTTTTTAAGACCAGTCGATATCTCTGAACTGATCCAAACAATCAATAGTATCAAAATCAAATCATCCTGTAGTACTGATGGACTATCTAAAAAAAATTTCTCTAATCTCCTTCCAAAAGGGGTAAATTTCCAGAGTGCCTAAAGACAGCCATTATTATTCCTCTTCATAAGGGTGGCGAAGAATCTGATGCCTGCAACTATAGACCTATTGCCTTACTACCGGTACTCTCCAAAATTATTGAGAGACTCATTAAAACTCGACTTATGTCCTTTATCGTTAATAACAACATTTTATCACATAATCAGTTCGGCTTTTTAACTAATAAATCTACCACTGATGCTATGTTTTCTGTACTACATGAGGTTTACCAAGCACTAAACAATAATCTTTATACTGCCACTGTTTTTTGTGACTACGCCAAAGCTTTTGATTGCTTAAATCACGACATCTTGATTAAAAAACTAAATTTCTATGAAATTCGAGGTATTTCTTTGAATTAGTTCCAATCCTACTTGAATAATAGGAAACAACTAGTTAGAGCAAATGCTGCTGACTCTAGTCTCATAAACATTATAGGTGGAGTACCACAAGGTACAGCATTGGGTCCTCTTCTGTTCCTTATCTTTATAAATGACATCACTAATTTAAAAATCAATGGGAAAATTTTTCTTTTTGCTGATGATACCAGTATCAATTGGAGCAACTCAACTATTGCACCTCTTCATGAAACTCTAACTTCGGATCTACTGATGATAAAGACCTGTTCTGCCTCTAATTTACTCTCTTTTAATGTAGATAAAACACTAGAATTATCCTATAAAGGAGCTCTTCAACCTTTGCCCTCTGAATAACAGCCAGATCAGTACCGTTGATTCTGTAAAATTTCTTGGTATTTTTTTAGACAGCAACCTCAAATGGTCTTGAGCAAGGTCAATAAGATCCGTCTCAAGGGAACTCAATTTAGCATCTTCTAAAATAACATATTTTTCGTTGTTCGAGTCTCATCTTCGATATGGTCTTCCTTTTTGTGGTTCTAATACAGCTTCACAATTTGATGTTATTTTTAAATTGCAAAAAAGAACAATAAGATATCTGTTTGGCCTCAGAAGATCTACACATTGCAGAAGTTACTTCAAAGATCACGGAATTTTAACACTTCCATCTTTACATATTCTAGAAACGGTTTGTTTTATTCGTAAACACCTTCATGTCTTTCCAGCAAGGCCCAATCATCTTTGCTCCATCAGAAATTCAATCTTTGATATTTATTTACCGATACCATCCACTGAGTTAGTAAAGAAATCTATATTATATTCCACAAAAAAAACTTTACAACCACCTCTCGTTAAAACTTAAATCTACGACATCTTTCCTAAAGTTCCGTAAAGTGGCAAAAACCTATCTATCTAAAAGGCCGTATTAATCAATAAAATAATTTCTTAATGAATAACTAAGTAAATTGGGTTTCATACGTAATAGCTTAAACTTGTTAGTCCCTAATGTTGTATTTTATTTGTTGTAAGTATGTTCAATTTGAAATTTATATAAATTTTGCAATAAATTGATTTTGTCTTTGTTTTTATAGCTTATTATACTGTATATTGAAGATTTATCTAATTTTAGTAAATTGTAGTTATTATTTGTTATTGATATTATTTTTTTTGACTGTATGTAAGCTTTGTCCATAAAATTGTAAAAATTTTCAGTAAAAATAAAGCATGTTTCTAGCTGAATCATAAATTTTTTAATACGAGAGCGGCTTCACAACATGAACTATTAGTTCTACCCCTGTCAACGAGCAGTTTTGCAAATCGCTGAAAACGATTTAAAGAACCAATCTGCCACGAGCAAATCGGAAAAGGGTTAGAATATTGGAATGAAGATGAGAGGGTTAATTATTGGGCTGGTAATGCGTTAAAGTTGATTAAAGGGGATGGAAAATGTTTTTTAATTGACAATGTTCGTTTGGAAAATTAAAGAGTAGGTAAAAAACTAAACGAAAAATAATGACGTTATCTTGAATATCTACGAATAAATATAAACAGTCTATTCAAATCAAATTTTAAATAGCATAAATTAAAAAACCATACGCTAGACTGACCTTTTCTGGGAATTTTAGTCGTTTACAGAACAACAGTGTTATGCAGCTGATTAGTATACGTTCTGCCATTTGTTTTTCGTTATCACAGAAATTACAGTTCTCACTATCTGATTTGCCGATTTTTTGAGATGATATCTCAGAAATAAACAAAATAAAAAAGACAGGAATAAAACCGAACGACAGAAAATAAATTCTTGAAGTAATCGAAAGCTTTAGGAGAACTATATGCCAACAAAAAATCACCAGCTAACGAAATAATAAAACAATTAGAAACAAAAGTAAAAAATGTGAACTAAAAAATTTAACCGGAGATAAGCAAGAGAGGTGAAAATGGCCGTAAAGGAAATGAAAAATAACAAAGCCCCAGGTAAATATAGAGTTATAGCGAAACTGCTGGAATATGTAGGAAAAGCAAGTATTAATCTACTCCACACCATGATGAATAAAATACTTAAGGAAAAAACGATCCCCAGTCAATTACAATCCTGTTACACAAAAAAGGGGGAAAATCTGATATAAATAAATACCGACCAATAACTCTTCTCAAGACGACATGGAGAAAACCTGACAATACTAAAATCAAGGCATATATTTTATAGTATGAGTAGTGAAACCGAATTAATCGGGGGAGTCGGATTCTTTATACACAAAAGACTTGCAAATGGCATAGTGATTACAAGAAGTGTATCCACAAGAGTAGTCTATTTAATCGTAAAGCTAAACCGAAAGTATAAAATAAAGATTATTCAGGTATACGCACCAGCAACGAACCATCCGGATGAAGAGATTGAAGACTTCTACGATGACATCTCAACGGCACTGAAAGAAACACCAACACATTACATGATTATATGCGGCGACTTTAACGCAAAGATCGGTCTAAAGCAGGATGCACTAGGAAACAGCACTAGGTAAATTTGGATCCAAAGGGAGAAACGAGCTTGGCCAAACACTACTAGAATTTCTATTACTACAAAATCTATACCAGATGAATAGTTTCTTCTCTAAAAAAGATCACAGACGATGGACGTGGAAAATCCCAGATGGTAAGACCAGAAACGAGATAGACTACATAATCAGTGACAAAAAATATATATTTAACGATGTCACAGTCCTTAATAGCTTTACCACATGCAGCGATCATAGAATGGTAAGAGCCAAACTAAAATTAAACTTAATAACAGAAAGATCCAAAACGATTAGGAAGAAAGCCAACCCAATATGGAACGACCCAACGAATTTAAATGAATACCAAGGCAATACCAATAAAATCCTACCACAAAATGAATGCATGAATAATGTAAATGCCCTAAACGAAAATGTCGTAGAAGCTATGCGAGAGGCTCAAGTAAAATGCTGCCTAAAAGACGCCAAGATGAAAAAATAACCACTGAAACAAAGCAACTAATGGAAAATAGAAAAAAATCAAAGGAAACGAAAGCATTGACGAAGAAGGGCTGCGAAAAATAAACGAAGAAGTATCAAAAGCTATAAGGAAAGATTTAAGGAAATTTAAGAATGAATGAAAAAGTCCAGCGAACTATAGAAGAACATAAAAGTCTGAAAGTCCTGAGAAGACGGGTAAACAATGGAAAATGCGAAATACATAAACTAAAGAACAAAGAAGAAGTCCCCACCTCAAATAGAGAAGAAGTACTACACACAGTTGAAGACTTCTATCAAGAACTAAGCACAAGCCAAAGAGAAGACCAAAAGAATTTGGAAGCCGCTGCATCACGCAAAATTATCAACCAGGGTTCAGAGCTCATGCCAGAGATCACACTAAACGAAATCCAGGACGAAATGAAAAATATGAAAAACAACAAAGCGCCAGGAAAAGATGGAGTCGTAATAGAAACTATAAAGATGGGTGGACGTGCTCTTCTCAACCAAATAAAAATTTTGTTTAACCTTTGTCTAACAGATTGTTGCATACCAGAAACAGGGAATAATGTGGTTACATTTTTACTACACAAGAAAGGAGACAAGGCGCACCTAGAAAACTATAGATCAATTAGCTTATTGAACCACATCTATAAAATGTTTACCCGAATAATTACGACAATACTAGAAACAATGTCAGATTTCCAACAACCCCGAGAACAAGCTGAATTCCGCTCAAAATTCGGAACAAACGATCACCTACAAACAGTAAAAACCTTAATAGAGAAATCGATAGAATATAACAGACCACTGGTACTTATCTTCGTAGACTTTCACAAAGCCTTCGACACTGTGGAATTAGACAGCATTATAACTGCTCTGAACAATAGTAGAATAGATTACCGGTTTACAAAGTTAGTGCAAACATTATACCAAAACGCTACAATGCGTGTAAAACTACATGATACTACCAGAGAAATTCATATCAAACGAGGTGTGAGACGGGGCGACACTCTCTCACCTAAATTATTTATAGCGGTCCTCGACTACGCCTTTAAAATGCTAAAGTGGGAAAATAGAGGAATAAAAATAAATGGAGAAATGCTCAATCATCTGCATTTTGCCGACGATATAGTACTTATTACCGAAGATCTGGGTGGAGCACAACAAATGCTACTAGAATTAAAAAACGTATCTTCAAAAATAGGTCTAAAAATGAACATCAGTAAGACCAAATTTATGACAAATTTAGTTGCCAACGAACACCTTACCATCCAAAATCAAGTGGTAGAATTGAGAGAAAAGTACATATATCTCGGTCATGAAATCAGAATAGGCAAGGATAATCAGACTTGAGAATTTCAACGACGAATAACACTTGCTTGGGCGGCGTATGGTTCACTAAGAGACATCTTTAAGAGCAACATCCCGACAGCAATGAAACGGAAGACATTTGACCAATGCGTTCTTCCTATTATGACATACGGAGCAGAAACTCTCACGCTCACAAAAACAACAGCACTAAAAATGCGAGTGGCACAAAGGCGCATATAAAGATCGATTCTCGGCGTGACAAAAAACGACAAAATAAGGAACCAAGACCTAAGGAAAAGAACAGGTATCACTGATGTCGTTGAACGTATAGCCAAGCTGAAATGGAATTGGGCAGGTCACATAGCGCGTCTGAAAGACTCAAGATGGACCAGAAAACTAATTGACTGGCGCCCAAGAGAAGACAAACGCAGCAGAGGACGACCACCAACACGCTGGATGGACGACATTAACCGAATATCCAAGAAATGGCAACAAGAAGTACAGAACCGTGAAGAGTGGCGAATAATGGGAGAGACCTATGTCCAGCAGTGGACAGAAGAGGTTGCATGATAATGATGATGATGAACTCTTCTCAACACGACTTATAAATTATTTACAAAAATAATCTCAAATGGCTTAACATCAAAATTAAACGGGTATCAATCAAAAAACCAAGCAGGATTTAGGAAAGTTTTTAGCACCATACCTGTGACTGTCTCTGGAGAATAAAGGTCCTTAGCAATAGAAAAAACTAATGAATATAACATATCAATTTTCATCGCTTTTGTTGAATTTTAAAAAGCCTTTGACAGTGTTGAGCATTGGGCCATAAAAAGCTCACTACACAGTAGCAAAATAGACTACCGATACACATTACCGATACACAATTAATAGACAACATCTACAGAAATGCTACAACTAGAATAAACCTGCACGAATATACAAACTCTATAGCGATAAAAAGAGGAATAAGACAGTGTGACACCATATCACCAAAGCTATTCAATCAGGTATTAGAAGACGTATGCAAGAAATTACAATGGAAAAATGGAAAAATAAAGAAATCAAAATAAATGGACAATACTTGAGTCACCTTGGATACGCCGATTATATCGTCCAGATAGCCAACAGTAAAAAAGAACTCAAAGATATGCTCGAAGAATTAGAACACCAGGCAAAAACAGTAGTTTTAAGAATGAATCTGATGATGAAAAACACAGAACAAGATACTACTCTCACAATTCGAGGAAGTGAAATAGAACAAGTACGAGAATGTATACATATATTTGGGGCAAGTACCTAATAAAAGTGAGCAGAGAAAATCAAACAGAAGAAATTAAAAGAGTTTTAAGATTGACATGGGCGGCATTTCGCAAATAATTGAGATACACCCTGAAGAATAAGAAATTTGCGCAACAGCTTAGGTAAGTCTAAAGACTTTAACCAGTGTGTTTTCCAGTAATCACGTATGGAGCTCAAACTTGGACACTAACCAAAAATAATATGGTACTTATAAAAACACAGAAAATAGTGGAAAGACAGATATTGCAAATACGTTTGAAGGACAAAAAACGAAACGACTGGATTCGAAATATTACAAAGTTGAAGATTATAAGAAAAAAAGTAGTTGAATCTAAATGGAAATTTCCGGGGACAACATCAGACACAGAGACGATAGTTGGAAGAAGGAAATACTACACTGGAGACCATACGAATACAGCAGAAGTAGAGGAAGAGCACAGATGAGGTGGGTTGATGAATTGAAGAGGCAAGCCAGTCTCAGATGGATGAACTTAGCTCAGGACAGACACACATGGAGTCAAGAAGGGGATGCCTACGTCTGCAAATGGATTACATGGGCTACTTAGATATATAGATAGATCTCATAGGGCAGTGACCAGTGGGAAGGCCAGTGATCATTTTTATGAGCCTTTTTGCTTGCCTTTATCCGGGTATTTTAGACCAATATATATTTTTGCAGTTGATTGAGTTCGCAGACAAGAATTATTTCTCGATATTTAATATACTTAGGTATGTATTTATATGTATAAATAACTGGTAAATAACTTTTTCTTGTTTTTCCTAATTTGCACAGAATATATGTATATCTATATAGTTGTCACTTTGCAACTTCTAATAGTTTTTTCCGTAACAAAGGTAAAAAGGACAATTATTTACAGATAATTTAAATACAAGGCAGAATGTAAAGTAACTCGCATTCAGTTGAATATTATGAACATAAATTAAAGCCCATGTGTAAAGCCAGCAATAATTTTAGCAGAGATTTAATTCAGAATTACAAAATACAATCGACTCTAGTATGGTGTGTTTATGATATAAGCAAATTAGATACGAATAAATGAACGTTAATAGTTAATAGCCCACTAGCAGCCATGAACAATTCGACGTTGAGCTGTCATCAAAAAGTGGTGTGTGTATGCAAATGTTTGGGGAGCATTTAATTCCATTATAGTAAAACCACCGTCAGCGTTCCGTGAACAGAAATTTGATGTAAACTATAGCTCTGGCCATGCAGCCTCGCTGCTTGTGTATGCAGTTTGTAATGCAATGCATGCAAGTGCATCAAAATACTTATTTTTATAGAGACAACGCTCGACTCTACACGTTCGGGGTGTATTCGCTTGTTGCGTTATTGCCAGGAAAGTGTGTACTTAATAGCTGCTAATGGCGTTTTCTGCTGGAATTGATCTCGTAGTTAATAAAACATGAGCAACCAAAAAGGTTATTTTAAATATTCATTATTTTAAGAAGATATCTTGATCTGTTGGCATATTAAGCAATTGGGTAATTAGCTGACATATAGGCATATTTTAATAAAACTTTTTAAAATAATTAATATTTTTATATAGAGACTAGTATGAGGCTTTGGAACGAGGGAGGTACGAGGGAGGCTTTATATAGCGTGCAGGTGTTGTTTTACAAATGCAGAGATGTCAGCTGTGATGTTTTTGCATGACTGATTGACTAAAAGAAGGCTTTCGATAGAGTCAGGCATGAACAAATGATGAATATGCTGAAGAGGACAGGGATTGACGGAAGAGACCTAATAATAATAGCTAACCTGTATTGGAATCAATCAGCGGTGATCCGAATAGATGGAGAATATATAGATCAGGTCAAAATCTTAAGAGGAGTGAGACAGGGGTGCATAATTTCACCGCTGATATATAATCTCTACTCAGAACACATTTTCGACGCGGTTCTAAAAGATATTGGTAAAGGCATTTCAATAAATTGGCTGCAAAAATTCAATGAACAAAATAACGGAAACAAGTAGATGGACTGGATATAAACACCAGCAAAACCAAGCTAATCATCATCAGCAAGGAAAACATAACTGGAGCAAATCTGTATGTGAACCAAATTAATGAGAATTGAACGTATTCCCAATACCTACGTATTGGCTACACGTATATACAATACCCAAGAGATTAACTGCAAAAAGCAAAAAAAGGCAAAAAGCGCATTTTTGATTATGATCTTTGTGTTCTAAGGCTCCTTAAATGTTACGTTTACTCAGTGCTCCTTTATGGAGTAGAAACGTGGACATTGAAGGCGGAAACTCTATCAAAACTTCAGTATTTTGAGCTAAGGTTGTACAGAAGGATCCTGAAGATAACATGGACAGACAAAGTCACCAATGAAGAAATACTACGGATGATGAACATAACCGCAAATTTGATCAACATCGTGAAGGGCCTTAAGCTGCAGTACTTGGGACACATAATAAGAAATCAGGGCAGGTACAAGCTACTCCAATGCATTTTTCAAGGTCAAATCGAAGAAAAAAGTGCCCCAGAACGAAGAAGAATATCCTGGCTTGCTAAACTGAGAGTATAATAAAACCTCAACAAAACTAATCCGTATAGCAACCAACAAAATCACCACAGCCAGAATAATCGCTAACGTTCGGAACGGACAAGCACCTTAAGAAGAATATAGAGACTATACTGAGTACTCCAGTGACTCTTGACGGTTAGAGAAAAAATCACAAAGGGCAAACAATTAATATAACGTGCCTAATTTGTCGTAAAAGTTAATTTTTATTCTTCTTCTTCTTCCTACTTTATAAATAATATGCTAAATGTCTGTTTTACTTCGGTTTTTAGCATCAATTGACGTTGTCTGAACAAATTATCCTCGGTCGTCCCAATGATTTTCTTCCATTTGGTGATTTGTCTCTTGCTATTCGTACTATCCTATTTTCTGTCATTCATTATATGTGTTGATTCAATTCTATTTTTCTTCTTTTGGTCCACATGTTTCAGTGGCGGCTGGTCAGGGTCGGCAGGGTCGGCAGTGCCGACTCACACATTTATGGACACATTATAGATTTTTCTAAATATTTAATTTAATCAGAGTTCATGATATTCGTTTCTGTGAAATAAAAAAAAATATCTGTGAGATAATACAGACTAAATTTTATTCATTGTTTTTAAACGAATTCGATCGATCCCATACGTTAAGTGATCCCTGTGCGCTGTGCGTAAGAGACTTTTCAAAAATGATCCTATAGCCATGCGCCCAATTGCGATTGTGTGTTTTCGGCAAGCCGTCCCCAGATTGAAGATTTGTTTGTAATAAGAAGCTATGGAATATTAGCCGATAGGCAACCAATTATACATTTCCCGTATCTATTTGAATGGCAAGTACGGCAGAAACCAATCTGCTGAGCGGTGATCTGCAAACGGTAGCAAGGCACGTACCTAGCCACGTACTTTGCTATCGCGCCCGGGATGAAATTATGAAATACATAGGTAAGTAGGTAGTTTTACGTCGTTTAATGATTGATATTGTAGTTTTTTTAAGTTGTTAGGAATTACCATTTAGGTGACAGGATGAATCGGAGGATTCGTTACATCAAGTTAATTATAGAGAACAAATAAAATTGTTTAACAAATTTCCTAATTTACTTTCTGACTCGAAGACATTTAGCGGCGTACCTAAAACAGCACAGAATGAAAGAATCAATTAGTAGTTACATTACATTTTGATGCTTTTCGGTAGAATTAGACGAAACTACTGATAAAGGTAACATGTCATTCACAAGTATCAATTGTTCTTCGATACGCGTTACGTCTAATATTTATGAGAGGTTTTTAGGTTTTCAGACGTGATAGGTCTGGATCCCGCGTATGAAAAAAAAGTTGATCAATAGCAAGCTGAAAATTTGTTAATAGCTTAAGGGTGTCTAGTCGGATAAACTTTGATATATGGGAACACTGTAACAGGGGTAGTTTTAATTGTGGAACAGGTTAAAAATTTGGAACGGTCAGAGCACGAAAACGGCACATTTATTTTGTCCGACAGAACAGACTTAAACTCTCCGAACAGAGATTAAACTCTCATGCAAAAATCAGACTGCTATTTATCACCTGTCATAATTCCTGTCATTTGACATATTCTACATGTTCCACTCATTAAAACACCCATTTGGTGATAAATAGCAATCTGATTTTTGCATGAGAGTTTAATCTCTGTTCGGAGAGTTTAAGTCTGTTCTGTCGGACAAAATACATGTGCCGTTTTCGTGGTCTGACCGTTCCAAATTTTTAACCTGTTCCACAATTAAAACTTCCCCTGTTCCAGTGTTCTCATATATCAAAGTTTGTCCGACTGGACACCCTTAAGCTATTAACAAATTTTCAGCTTGCTATTAATCAACTTTTTTTTCATACGCGGGATCCAGACCTATGAGTAGAAGCCATAAGACAGAATATATTTTTGGTGTTTTAAAGGACATATTAAAATTTTTTGATATCAAAAATAAATTGGTAAGGCAAATTTATGACGGCGCTGCCTTGATGTCCGGTGAATTGTATGGTCTCCAGGCAAAAGTTAAAACTATTGCACCGGGCAAAACTATTATTTACTCACTGTTATAAGTCATTGGTTGTATTTGATGATATTTGTATATCACAACCTCTTTGACGATTCAAAATTTAAAAGTTAGGGATTATAAATAATAATATAGTGATAATAAATGATCTTTTTCCATTGTCGTAATTTATTTTTGTAGTAGTTTGTCCCAAAATAACATAAATATTTTAGACCTTGGGCCCACACCCCACACTTAAAAAAATCATGCTTACCTCCCTCATGAGACTTCGTTTGTTCAGTTATTCATGTTGAGTATGACAACTTTTCTAATACGGAAAAATTTCGGGAAGGGGGCGTTTCATAAATATAGAGGTTTCTACACTTTGGTGCGTCCGACAACTGGAATATGCCTACCCTTAACAATTTGTCGGAAAATATTACCCGTAGTAAAATTAACTAGTAAATATTTTTATCAAAAAATCTTTAAAAAATCAACTGTAAGGGTATAGATTTTATGACTCCATAACGCATCATAGAGTCATAAAATTTATACCCTCACATCTGATTTTTGCATGATTGTTTGATAAAAATATTTACAATTAACTGGTATTAATAATATTGTCCTACAAATTTTTAAGGATAAGTAGGTACTCCAATAACTGTAGGACGCTCCAAAGTTTAAAAACCTCTATATTTATCAAACGTCCCCCTCCCGAAAATTTTCCGTATTAGAAAAGTTCTCCGATTCGACATGA
The DNA here is from genome assembly GCF_917563875.1 of Diabrotica virgifera virgifera. Lineage (NCBI taxonomy): Eukaryota > Metazoa > Arthropoda > Insecta > Coleoptera > Chrysomelidae > Diabrotica > Diabrotica virgifera. The sequence goes on from NC_065447.1 coordinate 177,859,936, forward strand.
ATAGGTAACTGATAAACGAAGTGTCACAAGGGCGGTAATCATGATTTTGTTTAAGTGTGGGCGCAAGACCTATTTGTAAATTTGTTTTAATGTAAAGGCCGCTATAAAGGGGCCTACTTCTTATGGCTGCCTAGGGCCCCATGATGCCTTAAACCGTCACTGTGTGCACGCAGCTCCAATGAGGACGCCGTAAGGTAAAAACGCTGTCTGGAGGTTGCGTATCGCCTCTGAATCGAAAGGATACATAAACTGTCTTTTCACTTAAAAAAATCTTTTATTTCCTTTTCTTTTTATTTGGTATATTGTGCATATACTAAAAATTGCATAGTAGTATGGTATAACTAGACCCAAACCCAGACATCCAAAGTGAAAGTTATCGTCCAACACCAAATTGTTCTATATGGTCCACATAATGTTTAGAAAAAAGTCACACCATTGTGGGAGGGGGGGAGAAATCGGTAAATTCGTAGTTTTTTACGTTATTCGTCAATTTTTCTAAAACTACGCGGTTTATCTTGTACAACCTTCTATACAAAAATGTTATATATTAAATTTGAAATAAAAAAGGCCTTATGCATAATCCTAATAAAATGAAAGGTTCCCAAGTTGCGGAGGTAGTATAGTATAATTGGTCCAAAAAAAGGCCTAACCCAAACATCAAAAGTAAAAGTTTTCCACCAACACCAAATTGTTCTATATAGTCCACATATTGTTCAGTAAATAATTACACCATTTTGAGCGTCCGGTTTGGTGGTGAGATGGGGGAGAAGTTGGTAAATTAGTAGTTTCTTTACGTTTTGCGTCAATATTTCTAAAACTATGTTTTCGCGTAAACAATGTTCTCTGCAAAAATGTTCTACAAACAAAAAAGGTCCTATCCATAATTGTTATAAAATCAACGGTTCCAGAGTTGGTCCGTATGAACGGGATTTCTCTTGTCTCAAAAGTGTCAAAACGTATTGTCGAAACACCATGAAACAAGAGAGAATGTCCAACTTGTCTCAAATTTCAAATGTCAATAGAAAAAAACTTTTAAAATCTCTCCAAAGCAATAATAAATTTTACAATGACGTTACAACCCATTTTGCTACTTCGAAACAACATAAACTAAACAGACTTAATTTATAAACAGGTTTAGGTTCTAAATTTATAGGAAAAACAAAAAAAAAACAAAAAAATAAAAAAAGTAAAAAAACAAAAACCAAAAATCTCCTATGAAATTGAAGCCTTTTAATTAGATGGCACACCTATCTGAGGAGACAAAACCTTACCGATCCTGTCCCTAAAGCCACGAGCCCCCACTGACATGTTTATTTGTTCTATACCATATCTCACCTAGACCAGGGCGCATCTGTAAAAATATTAGTACATTTGGACGTTGAGAGGTGACTCAAACTTTTTTTGCAGAAATTGCTTGAAAATAAATCAAATAATAATATTTGAGTTATCCTCACTCTCAAAAAGGTCCGGACATTGTTTAAATAATCAAAATGTCAAAAAATTAAGGAAAAATTCGATTTTTTTCTTCGTTTCTTGATTATAACTTTAAAAGTATTTATTTCCGAGAAAAGTTGTACTGACATAAAAGTTGCGTATATAAATTTCCTACAATATAGAATTTGTTAAAAATTTAAAAAATGGACACCCTTGTTACAAAATAGCAATGATTGCGAAAAAACCTTACAAAAACAAGTATTCGCATTTTACGTTTTTAAACCATTTATGCTACACTTAGGACCTTCATATTTCACCCAGAAAAACTTTATGATACAATAAAATAACACGATAAAATTCATTAAGATCCGTTTAATAGATTTTGCAAAATAAATTTCGAAATCCAGCTTTCGCAAAAAAAATTCATTTTTCAAAATATTACAGGACTGAAAATAAAGCAGATAGCAAGTTGAATTTTTTTTGCTTATAGAAATGTACTGTAGCTTTCATCTGCCATTTTGCAGAATCAAAATTGATTAACACCACGGCGTCAGGAATTTTTTTAAATAAACATTAATTATTGGTGCTACGCGCAGGACAGCGGATAGTTTGCTCTGATTGGTCATTCCAATGACCTTTGATAATGATTGATACATTTTAATTTTTATTACATTTCGATGTAAATAAATAAATTTGTTTATTGCAAAAATAAAAACACATACTCTATCCCCTGAAATAACACTTTTATTAGCAAAAACTTTCTTTGTTCATATATTTTAACTTAGAGAATAAAAGTTTGTTATTTTTAAATATATGTGCAATTGTTTAAACAATATTTTACAAACAATAATAAAATTAGTTTGATTTTTGTGGAATTAAAATATTAAAATCCAACAAAATATAGAGTAAGAAAATAATATATTAGATAAAGATTGGAAGAAATTTTGGTGGAAATCAACTTGTGTGAATCGAACACCACTGCGCTGTCCTGCGCGTAGCACCAAAAATTAATGTTTATTTAAAAAGTTTCCTGACGGCGTGGTAATTAATCGATTTTAATTTTGCAAATTGCAAATGAAAGGTACAGTACACTTTTATAAATAAAAAACAATTCAACTTGCTATCTGCTTTATTTTCGATCCTGTAACATTTTGAAAAAATGAATTTTTTTTTGCGCAAGCTGGATTGCGAAATTTATTTTGCAAAATTTATTGAACCGATCTTAATGAAATTTACAGTATTGTTTAAATGTATCATAAAGTTTTTCTGGGTGAAACATAAAGGCCCTAAGTTTAGCATAAATGGTTGAAAAACGTAAAATGCCAATACTTGATTTTGTATGTTTTTTTCGCAATTATTGCTGTTTTGCAACTACGGCGACTATTTTTTAAATTTTTAACCTATTCTATATTGTAGGAAATTTAATTACGCAACTTTTATGTTGGTACAACTTTTCTCGGAAATGAATACTTTTAAAGTTATAGTCAAAAAACGAAGAATAAAATCGAATTTTTCCTTCATTTTTTTCCATTTTGATTATTTAAACAATGTTCCAGACCTTTTTGAGAGGGAGGATAACTCAAATATTATTATTTGATTTATTTTCAAGCAATTTCTGCAAAAAAATTTGAGTCACCTCTCAACGTCCATATCAAAACAGATGCGCCCTGTACTAACCCGTATTTCCGCACTTCTTACTTTGTCTTTTAGAGTATGGTTTGTTATTTTTTGTAAGACTTCCATTTCTGCTGTTTCCAACAGTCTTTGTGTTTTCGCCGTATCTGCTCTTGGTTCCGCTGTGTATGTCATTATGGGTCGTATTGTTGCTTTATATATCCTGGTTTTTGTTTCCTTTGTCAGGTATTTGTTTCTCCAGATTGTGTTGTCGAGACATCCTGCTGCTCTATTCCTCATGTTCAATTGTTTTTGTACTTCTTCTTCCACTTTTTCGTAGCTTGAGAGTTTTATTCCCAAGTATTCCGTTTCCATCACCTGTTCTATTATTTTGTTATTTACGATCAGTTTACTTCGTCTTGCTTCCGCTGATATCACTATCAATTTAGTTTTCTCTGTTGTGATCACCATGTTGTATATGAGCGCCGTATCTTCGAAATCTTTAATTAACCTTTGTAGGCCATCTTCATTTTCGGCTGTTATTAGGGCATCGTAGGCGTATCATATTACCTTTATTTTCTTTTATCCTATTCTAAATCCTCTTTTTTTAATTTTCTTTATGATTTCATCAATTTCATCCATTATCAGAATAAATATTAATGGGCTGAGCTAATCTCCTTGTCTAATGCCAGTTTCATACTTGATGTGTTGCGACATTTTTCTTTTACAGCTTACCATAGCTCCGTTATATTTATATACAGTGTGGGCCAAAGAAAACAGTCCACCTCGATATTCGGCAGTATTTATTAGATTTTAAGGAAATGAAGAAACAGGTCGATTTTTGATCTAAGGGGGACACATTTTTACGGTACATACATCTGTCATTTTTCAACCCCCTTCTTTCCACTTTTCTCACACCTTATTTTTAAATATTGAATAGGGGTCGTGTGTTACCTCATTTGAAAGGTTATTCAATTCTCTATTCTGGACGATTACTCCTCATTTATTCCCTATTTTCTTTCTCGAAACTCCTGATGCCCCTCAGGGGCGTCGGAGAAATCCCTATTTTAAATGTTTAAAAATAATTTTTGTGCTCTCCTGAGAACTTTGGCTTTTTGCCAACTGGTCAATGCACAAACACACTATAGGCACAAAAATTGCTAAAAACTTAATTTATGCAACCATAAACAACAATTTCATAAACAAATTAATACAGGGAAACAGACAGAATTTGATACCCCTAGCACTAATACATACGATCACCATCAAATATTTTTTCAACCACACACTTGCTGTGGCTATAAGATCTAGGCCAAATATATTAAGTTTTGAAAAAAAATACATCAAACCTAGGTTAATAAAAAATCTAGGTTATACAAACTTCCCAGAATTTTTTAAAATAACCATATTTTTGAGAACGATTTCAGGAGTGGAGATTGAAACATCAAACATCGAAACGACATTTTTTAATTAAAAATATAATTTTCATTACACCAACAATTATTGTGTAGGTATGGTCTTTTTACTACAAAAGCAAGATTACGTAGGTCAAAATTTCTGAAGTCAGAGCACTGCCAAAACATTAGAATGTGACTTTTCATCATGGCCACGTTTATGTCATTACTGTCAGAGATATTTTTCTTTTTTTTTGTTTGCTATAAAAATAATAACTATAATTGTTTATTCTAATTAATGATGTGAATTGGTTATCATTACTTGCCGAAATATGTTAATTAACAACAATATTATCATAGTGTGGGTATAATCATTAAAATAGATCATTTAATATTTTTAAAACTAAGTACTGTAAACCCTAAAATTCATAAGAAAACTTTCTGATCTTTACCTAAATCTAATAATAATCTTATTTCTAATAAACCTATTCTAAGAAATCTAAATTCGTTAACTTACTTCTCTGCAGTTAATGGTAAAAGGGAGTCACAGTGTGAATGTTTTTCAATAGAGACACAAACACAATAGTGTAGGTACACAACAATAATTAAAATAGTTTTTAAATTAAGCTATATTTAATTAGTAGGTATATACAGTGAGCACGTAAAGGTTGGAATAAATTAATTTTCTCGAGAATGGACGATTTTGGAAAAAAATTCCGAAAGAGGTCAATTTTTATTTTTAAATTACGACTTTTTGGCATATATATCATACTAGTGACGTCACCCATTTGGGCGTGATGACGTCATCGATGATTTTTTTAAATGAGAATAGGAGTCGTGTAACAGCTCATTTGAAAGGTAATTCAATTCTCTAGTCAGTAATATAAACATTAACATAATTGTTTATACAGGGTGTCGACAAAAAAATTTTTTGAATTAAATTTATTGACATAAAAAGAAGAAAATGTGTAATTTATTAAATTTACAATACATTTTACTGCTCTCAGAAAGCAGAAAAAAATGTTTATTTGGAAAAAAAAAATCATTGCTTTTCGTTTAAATTAAATGCTCAAATTGTCAAGAGGCAGGTGGATGGGTGGCTGCTTTAATATTGAATTTGCAAAAAACAATATTTATTTGTCAAATAAACATTTAGTCCTGTTTTCTGATAGCAGTAAAATGTATTTTGAATTAAATGAATTACACAGATTCGTCTTTTTGTCAATAAATTTAATTCATAAAAATTTTTTTGGATACCCTGTATAAATAATTATGTTATTGTTTATATTACTGAATACAGAATTGAATTACCTTTCAAATGAGCTATGATACGACACCTATTCCCATTAAAAAAAATCATCGATGGCGTCATCACGCCCAAATGGGTGACGTCACTGGTATGATGTATATGCCAAAAAGTCGTAATTTAAAAATAAAAATCGACCTGTTTCGGGATTTTTTCCAAAATTGTCCATTTTCGAGAAAATGAATTTATTCCAACCTTTACGTGCTCACTGTATAAAAAGAATACAGTGTTTTAAAGCTATATTTTGAATCAAAGTGTATACGAAATGAAGTAAAAATTTAGCAACACACAACTGTCAAATCAGTAGCGTACGATTGCCTAATATATTTAAATAAAATTATTATTTTCTGGAGTATTTAATTTAAAAGATTGTTTCATAAAATTTATATTATTAATAATAAAAAAATGAATGTGTGTGTACTTTGTACGCACCTAAGGAGTTATACTTGTCTTCTATTATATAATTTCAACGAAATAAATAATATACTTAACAGGTAAGTTGTATTTTATTTAAATATTAAACTAACTTTCTTACCTACCACCTAAAATATATGAATCATCCGGGATTGGAACTCGGGACCTCTCGATCTCTGGTCCAATGCTCTAATAATCAAGCTATCGAACCCCTTGTAAGTGACGTGTCGGATATAGTTACACAACACGGTGACAAATAGATCAAGAAGTGAAGTATAAAAATGTTATACCTAGATATTTTATTATCTTACTATCGATGAAGACAAATCCAAAGACACAAAAATTATAATAAATAATACGATTACTAAAAACACTAATATATCCTTTTAATGACTTATTTGCTCTGATATATACATACCTATCTTGAAAAATTAGCAACGAACTACATACTGTCTATGTGCGCATGCTCCAGGGAATTATAAAATTTCACTCTCGGTCGTAAAGAAGTATAACTTCAAAATGTTTTTGGTTATTTAATTAATATAATTCTAAAATTCTCAATGTAATCGCGATTACGTTTTTATTATTATAATACCATGTTGACACTTTTGCAAGATCGGTCAGTTCCGTATGAGTGTCGTACAACTGTGCTAGAGAAATGTCAATTTTAAAGTTGATCTTTATTTACGTTAATTAACATTACAAATATTTCGGCGTATTATTAATTTCGGCAAGAAATGAAAACCGATTGACATAATTAATTAGAATAAACAATTAGAGATATTATTTGTACAGTAAACAAAAACAAAGAAAATATCTGACAAGTAATGACATTAACGTGGCAATGATGAAAAGTCACATTCTAATGATTTGGCAGTGCTCTGACGTCAGAAATTTTGACCTGGGTAATCTTGCTTTTGTAGTAAAAGACTATATTACCAGAGAACGGCAGTTCTCGCCAGTGGCGCACACCTACACCCCCTACAAGCGACACGATATAGGGTGAGGCAGATAACTGGCCTATTAGAAATATCTCGAGAACTAAAGGTAACAGAATCATGAAAACTGGACTGAAGGGGTTTTGAAGGATGATCTATTAAATGAAAATATTTTCATCACTTTGCAACTTCCGGTTATACCGGAAGTTGCTTATAACTTCGTTTTTTTAAATAGGACACCCTGTATATTTTTACATTTTTGGATTCTCCTAAATATGTCCTTTCTTAAAATATGAGTTTTGTAATATTATACAGGGTATGTTAAAAGATACTTACGTTTTTTTATTAATTTCGTAGCAATATTCACACCCTGTAGAATTGTAATAGTTTGACATTAAAAACTCTGCTTACGTTCAAGTGATTTTTAATATAGTCAACTATTGTTAAGAATCATTAGTATAGCTAATTTTTAAATTTTAGTATACAGGGTTAGTCGAAACTCGGAATGAATATTTTCTGAGTTTTCTTAAAGAGAAAACCCTGTATTTTAGTATTGTAATTAAATGATATTTCATGGAACTTTTTTATTTTATAAGTATTCCCTATACCTAATTGCTTTAATTTGTGAGTTATTGGTGATTCAATCTAAACATTAATTGCAACAAAAAATACGAAAAATTGTATTAGGTTGGCCGTGAAAAAATTCAATCACAAATAATTTTTCAGAAATAAATACACATTAATCCAGACTGATCCTTAAAATTACCAATAATGGTTTAGCTATCAAAATACCGACGTACTTAAAATTGTTGATGCGATTAACAATTAAGCACAAATTAAAGCAGTTAGGTATAGGGAATGCTTAAGAAATAAAAAATGATCATTTCATTACAAAACTAAAATACAGGGTGTTCCATTTAAGAAAACTCAGAAAATACTCATTCCGAGTTTCGACCAACCCTGTATACTAAAATTAAAAATATAGCTATACTAATGATTCATAAAAATAGTAGACTATATTAAAAGTCATTTGAACGTAAGTAAAGTTTTAGATGTCAAACTACTACAATTCTACAGGGTGTGCATCTTGCTACGAAATTAATAAAAAAACGTAAATATCTTTTAAAATACCCTGTATAATGCTACAAAACCTCATATTTTAAGGAAGAAGATATTGAGGAGAATCCAAAAATGTAAAAATATACAGGTGTCTCATTTAAAAAACGAAGTTATAGGCAACTTCCGGTATAACCGGAAGTTGCAAAGTGATGAAAATATTTTCATTTAATAGATCATCCTTCAAAACCCCTTCAGTCCAATTTTCATGATTCTGTTGCCTTTAGTTCTCGAGATATTTCTAATAGGCCCTTTATTTGCCTCACCCATACACGAAATTTTCGATTTTCTAAATCTGACTCATGTGAAAATTGAGTTAACTCCCACCTTAAAGTTCAGGAAAAGACTCGCCCATTCATATGTCAACCATCCATTTTGGTCCAAGGGTGTGGATTTTACGGCCGTTCCTATTTAGGGTCTGTTTTTCGTTCTCGTCCCCAAAACTCCCAAAAACTTAGAAAATTTAACTCCGACCTTTGCGGCTTCTAATAGAAGCGATCATTATCTTTCCAACGCATGTCTAATTTTAAAAATCGGTTATACCTTTCAAAAGTTACCGAGCGCAGAAATAATATGAGTCAATTTTTATTTAAAAAAGGGAAAATGTTTGTGGATATGCTTGTATCTATGTATGTATGTATGTATGTATGTATGTATGTATGTATGTATGTATGTGTGTGGAAAAGTTAAACCGATCTGAATTTGAGGAATTTGAATTTTTTCTGTGTTTGAAGAGGGGGTGTGGGCCGATTCAGAACCGGTGTAGTTTGTGAGTTTTGACTACCCATAAGCCAGCTATAGGACTTGGTAAGTATAAAACGGCATATTTTTTGGCGATACATATCTTCGGTTCAGGAAGACAGGAGAACAGTAAATACACCAAGTCAATAGCGCTGAGTTAAGCTTTCAAATGCTGTCTAAGCTGTCAGAATCAGACATACACACGGCTCAGTATAGCCGAAAAACTGAAAAACTAAACTTTGAAAATTTTGGTTTTTCGACAATTACTCAAAATTTCAACTTACGAACTACGCCAATAACTGAACGTTTGTAGAAGGTCTCTAGACGAATCTAACGGTGTATACCTTATATCGGGGAAAATTCGAATTTTTAAGTTATAGGCTTCAAAATATGCTCAAATCTATTTCTTATGGGAAAAACGGTTTTTCAAGCTCAATAATTCCTGTAATAGCTTCAGTTATTATACTTGAGCTTACATGCATAATATACTACTTGTCAATACATTTCAAACTCATTATTAATGACCAATTTCGGTTAAGCAGTTTAGAAGTTATTAAGCTACAAAAGTATAATCCAATTAACGAATGTTCTCTAAATGGTTTATGTAGTTGTAGTGGTTACGACGCTAATTTGATCTGCCAACGGGCAATCCGAGTTCACTTACCGGCCATCTTAATATTTTTCAATCTATTTCGAATAGAAAAAAAATCTAGTGTTCATTCGATGGACACTAGATCATTTGAGAGATAATGCGACAAAGGCGACCATTTGTAAAGCTTAACGTGTAATCGAGAAACATTGCATTCAACTTTATACATTTAATTTATAAATAACTTTCAAAAACTCCTTATACAAGAATAAAAACCGCTAAACGCCTTAAAAATGAGTGGCGCATACAATATTCCAGCTACAAAAGATTTGATATGAATATGACGTGGCGCGAAAATGTATTTTCATTTTGATGCAAAACAAAATTCTAGTTTTATTTTAAAATATTTTTTCATAATATTTGCTAAATTTGAAGTAAACGCGCCACAAAAGAGTTTCAAAATTCAAACTGTATCAAAGTTACTCTTTCGTGGCGCGTTTTACTTCAAATTGGGCAAATATTATGAAAAAATCTTTTAAAATAAAACTAGAATTTTGTTTTGCATCAAACTGAAAATACATTTTCGCGCCTCGTAATATTCATATCAGATCTTTTGTAGCTGGAATATTGTATGCGACACTCATTTTTACGGCGTTTAGCCGTTATTATTCTTGTAAGTATTATACATACTGATTGGGGGTGATTGATTAATGGGGTAAAACTCCGTAGATCCGTTACAGTAATAGATAGCGATAAAAGTTTGTAACAAAAATTGTAGCCCACTTTGAGCTTCACATTAAAAAATTAGTTAGAATTTTACAAGGTGTTCCATAACCTAGTAACAGACCAAACTTATATTTTTTTAAATGAAACAGCCTCTATTTTATTTTATATTCGAGATTCCGTTAACTTCTTCATCACAAAAATATAAAGGTTTGGTATGCTTTACGGGGTATTTACAAAGTTACAACCAATTTTATATGAAAATCATCGTAACAAGTTCAACTCCCTGTATAAATAAAAATAAGCACAACGGCAATGGTTTATTGGTGCCATATTTCTTGATTTATTGTCAAGACTTTTAAAAATTATTGATATTGCTAATTTTCTTTATATCTAATACAGGGAGAGTTAAAACGCAACTACATTATTTTCTCATTAATTTTAAATGGAACACCCTGTATTTTATATCACTATTGAAAAGTACCATTACCATAATTTAAATTGTATAACATGTCCTATGTCTAAATTTATTAGTTTTCGAGATATTTTCATTTTTCAATGGACCAGTAGCGTGGCCACCCAGATTACCAGAATTTAATAAACTGAACTGATTGTTTTGGGGTTACTTTAAGAATGAAGGTTATATAATGCCTTCAACAAGTGATGAGATGAAAAATAGAATAGAAAATGTATTTCGAAGTGTTAATTTACAAATGCCTAGTAGTGTACCTTAGTACACTAGTAATAGCTTAGTAGTGTATTCAATGACCTTTTAGATGTCATTTTGAACAACTTATGTAATTAAAGATTTAAAATATTTTATTAAAAGGAGCTTTTGACTTTTTTATAGATGATGCACTTTGTATTTATGTGTTTCTTTTGTAAAATTTTTACTGATAAATTATTTTTCCTTCTTTATTTGTTACATTGTTACATTTACACACAATATTTATTTTCCTAACAAGTACAGAAAGTCATACTTTTCCGCACGCGTTTGCAGTTTGCCGAACGACGCGAAGCGGGAGTTCGGCAAGCAGTCGAGTGCGGAAAAGAGACTTTCTGCAAGCGTTAGGAACAATATTTTTTCTACGAGTCTTTAAAAAATGATCAAATTTTAATCCATTAATTTAATTAATATGAAAATACATACACAAATTAATTCTTTGACCAGGTTGTCAAAACCAAACTTTCAGCATAATTGGTTAGCTTGACGACGATCTTGGCTTCCATGACGACGATTCAAAACCACTGTTATTGTCTACTGATTTGACTTTCGAATATTATGTCAAAATTATTTTATTTCATCGAATTCTCAGTAGTAATTGCACAAGAGCTCTAAAATTATTGAATTTTTCCCGAGTGACACTTTGACAGTTTTAATTTCACGAGCCGAAGGCGAGTGCAATTATGTTAAAGTGTCACAAAGGCAAAAATTCTATATTAATTTTAGAGATCGGGTGCAATTTGTTGCGATTATTTCATGAATAAAACTGTTCAAAACCAAAATTTTATTGTAATTTATTTATGTAAGTACAAATTACAAATATTTTACGGTTGAAAGTCATCACTTTTATAACTTTTAAAACATTAATTGTCATTAATGTCACTGAATGTATTTTTTCGTAGCAACGAAGGGCATCTGACGTAATATACTTGACGACGGGATATTATCAAAAATTATCACCTTAATTTGCATTTCTGTAGCTTTCTATTGGTCAGAATCTCCTATGAATGAAATAATCGCGTTAATTTCATTAAAACATGAATACAATAAGATATGTTTGAAATAAATTAGTAAATAATATCTAAATATTAGTTTATTGCATGTATTATAATTACTTTAAGGCCATATTAACATATCTAAATTAACACGCATGCGGAAACGTAAAACGCGTGCGGAAAATTAAAACGCGTGCGGAAAAGTAACACGCGTGCGGAAAAGTAAAACTTTCTAAACTAAAACGCGTACGCGGAAGTAGACATTTATGCGCTCTCATAGAAAAAAGGAGTGTTTAAATGTTTTCGCAAGATGTTGTATTTTGTGTTGGTGTTTTTTTGGAAAATTTATAACTAATAAATTATTTTTCTTTCTTTATTTGTTACGCTTACATACAATAGTTTTAATTGTTTCAAAAATGTTGTATGTGGTAGTTGTGTTTTTTTTTTGTAAAATTTATTACTAATAAATAATTATTTTTCTTTCTGTATTTGCTACATTGTTACATTAATTACCAGATTGATAATCAGTAATCGTAAAATGTCAGTTTTAGATAATTCAGTCATGGCTTACTTAAAATTTGAAGAGATTTAAACCCGTAACTAATAATTTATTCTGAAAAATGAAAATATCTCGAAAACTAATACATTTAGATATTATAGGGAACTTTATATAAAAATTACAATTCAGTAATGGTACTTTTCGATAGTGACACAAAATATAGGGTATTTCATTTAAAATTACTGAGAAAATAATGAACTTGAGTTTTGACTCACACTGTATTCAATATAAAGAAAATTAGCAATATCAACCCTTTTTGAAAATTTTGACAATAAATAAAAAAATATGGCTTTAATAATCCATTGATATTTTGCTTAATTCTATTTATACAGTGAGTTGAAATTGTTACGATTTTCATATAAAATTTATTATAACTGCAAATACCATGTATACCACAAGAAACCTTTATATTTTTGTAATGGAGAAGTTAAGAAGATTTGGGTGTGGTTCAGGGTGTTCCATTAAAAAAAAACATAAGTTTGGTCTGCCACTATGTTATCGAACACCCTGTAACATTCTAATTAATTTTAAAATATGGAGCTCAAAGTTGGCTACAATTTTTGTTATTAATTATTATTGCTGTCTATTACTATAACGGATCTACGGAGCTTTACTCCACTAATCAATCACCCTGTATAATACTTATCTAAATTCGATAAGACACAAGAAAACAGTTTCAGAACTTCTCTTAAAAAATAACATTACGATGTTTTTCTAATTAACGACAATCGGTTTGTTGATCCTCGTAGTAATTATACATTTAAAACATTGATTTCGTTTAACTGTGTCCATATGCTCGACCAAATCCCCGTAAATTCAGCTCGTTTTCGGGTCCGGTAATCCGTTCATCAAGATTGACGCGAATTAATCCGGATTGTGATCAGTTATTGGGGGTATTCATGGGGGAGACTGTTGTAGGGTTCTTGTAAAGCCAAGCTCAAACAAAACTATCCGTCCAAGTTTATAGAATGTACCAGAGACCGTTAGTTTACTTCGACGACGTATCGACATCTGCAGACACGGGTCAGGTACCTTAATTTATATGCAAATTAGATTAGCCAAACTGCATACCCATTAGTATTTGAGACAATGGATTTGTGGTTGATTAATCTTTGTGTGTTGGGTCGTTTTACTCCGACGGCAAGGCTTTAAATTGCTAGAAGCCAGATCGGTACAAACGTAGAGGGATCCTAACAAGGATTTAGAGCCAAGATACAGAAGTGTCAACATTTTTTTAAATAAATGTATACAAGGTATATTTATAAGTATTTCCACTTCAAATGGCAGGTCAGTTATTTGCAAATGATAGACACACACATATTTATTATAAAATATCTACGGCGCCAACAAAAAGGAAGTAGTTACAACTTTCTACTTTAACCTTCCGATGGCCACCCTTTTTGTGTTACACGGATGACCAACGGGGGTAAAAAATGATCCCAAGTCAAAAATGACGATTGACAAAAAAATTAAGTTGTTTTTAGAAATAAAATAATGTATTCGTAATTTTAATGTTAGTGTTGTATCAATAAAAATGATAAATAAACATTAGTAAAACATATTTTTATTACAACTGATCAAAAACAGGATCATCATTGTAAACATAAAACTGAAATTTTAAAATATACAATAATTTACCTCTCCAAAAGTTTAAAAACCAATTTTTTTCAATATTCGAATGTTTCTTACAAACAATTCCACATAATGGACGGTATTTACTTAATATAAAATTGGAACATGGAAGGCCAAGGTAGTTCGCCTTTGATCTCAATTTCAGAAAAAAATTTTATTTTCGTAAAATGTAGTGAATTTTTTTATTCCAAAATATGAGGGTATCTAGAATGATATTAAAGTCAAATAAAAAAATAATGAGTTTAAAATTGAAAATATTTCTGAATTTATTAAATAAATACATATATTTGGGTCAAAATTTACCCCCCTTGGTCATCCGAAGGTTAATCAAAATAAAAAATGATTAACTATTTTCAATTCGTTGCAACACGAAACTACAGACGCATCATTATTCCAGTTCAATCAAAGAGTGCTGCAAGCACCTCTACCGGTTTCGAAACTTATTAGTCTCTCATCAGGAGGCACATATGCTGCTCTCTCTGACCCAACTAGGACAAACCCCGGCGTGCAGTCACGGATTGCAACGAACGAAATTCTCGTTGGAACTTTACCGCGCTGAGCAGATGGGACGTGAATTATAAATTGTAAAATTCTCTCATCTTCCTTAGTCTCAGCATCCGTTATGGCTTGCAAATTGTAGAAGCCTCGGAGGTGTTACCAGAGAAGGTTCCCATTGTCTTCAGTCTGGTAGGATGTAGAATGACATTTTTTGATGTTGTTTTATGTGCTATTAGATTGAAAACTTAGTTTTTTAATAGCAGTTGCCGCTAGGGCATCCATGCCATTTCGTTCGTTGCAATCCGTGACTGCACGCCGGGGTTTGTCCTAGTTGGGTCAGAGAGAGCAGCATATGTGCCTCCTGATGAGAGACTAATAAGTTTCGAAACCGGTAGAGGTCCTTGCAGCACCCTTTGATTGAACTTGAATAATGATGCGGCTGTAGTTTTGTGTTGCAACGAAATTGAAAATGGTTATTCATTTTTCATTTACATATTTTCTCTCATTGGAGTACGAAGGGAACCATTCTCGTTGGAACTTTACCCCCCTGAGCAGATGGGACGTGAATTATAAATTGTAAAATTCCCTCATCTTCCTTAGTCTCAGCATCCGTTATGGCTTGCAAATTGTAGAAGCCTCGGAGGTGTTACCAGAGAAGGTTCCCATTGTCTTCAGTCTGGTAGGATGTAGAATGACTTTTTTGATATTGTTTTATGTGCTATTAGATTGAAAACTTAGTTTTTTAATAGCAGTTGCCGCTAGGGCATCCATGCCATTTCGCTCGTTGCAATCAGTGACTGCACGCCGGGGTTTGTCCTAGTTGGGTCAGAGAGAGCAACATATGTGCCTCCTGATGAGAGACTAATAAGTTTCGAAACCGGTAGAGGTGCTTGCAGCACTCTTTGATTGTACTGGAATAATGATGAGGCTGTAGTTTCGTGTTGCAACGAAATTGAAAATGGTTATTCATTTTTTATTTACATATTTACTCTCATTGGAGTACGAAGGTAACCATTCTCGTTGGAACTTTACAGCGCTGAGCAGATGGGACGTGAATTATAAATTGTAAAATTACCTCATCTTCCTTAGTCTCAGCATTCGTTATGGCTTGCAAATTGTAGAAGCCTTGGAGGTGTTACCAGAGAAGGTTCCCATTGTCTTCAGTCTGGCAGGATGTAGAATGACATTTTTTGATGTTGTTTTATGTGCTATTAGATTGAAAACTTAGTTTGTTATTCAAAATATTTAAATAAGGTGTCAATAATATACGAAAAGGAATATTAACCCCTTCGTCTCTCTCACCATTGCCAGCTGCGTATCATTATCTATAGCTCTTCAGTGGGAATTTGTAAGAAAGACGAAAGCCGAGAATATACTTACCGTATAACGGTAGCCGATGAACAAAGTCAGTGACAGACTGGTTTACTCTGGATTGTATAGAAGCAACCTACCAGCTTGTCTTAATCTGTCCCTTTAGTTTAAGGGCACTAGATGACGTCTTTGAGATATTGAAACTCGTCTGGAAACGGTCAGAGACGAAGGTGTGAATATTCCTTTTCGTGTATTATTTACACGTTATTTTTATATGTTGTTTAAAGTAGAAATTTTAATTAAGTATTTCCTCTTAACTGGTTTAGTAGATATTTTATAATACTTATCAGGCGCCATCTAGTGCCCTTAAAGTAAAAGGGCCGATAAAGTCAAGCTCTTAGGTTGCTTCTATACAATTTAGAGTGCACCAGAGAGACTGTTGGTTTACTTCGACGATATATCCACATCTGCAGATAAGCAGGCAAGCAAGTAATTTGATTCAACATAGCCTGTGAGACTTGTTCACCCTTTAACCCGGGAGTAGTCGCGCTCAGTTCTGTAACGTCGATAGTCGCGTGTGAGATTCTATCTCAAAATACGAATTTAAAACAAATTTTTATTTTGTACTATTTTTATCTACTTTTAATATTGAATATATCTAGTTCTAACAATTTTATTAAAAAAACCTGTGTTAACGGCCACCTGCCAACATCGGCCACCGGTCCTAACGGCCAGTTTAAAAATTTCCAAAACCAATTATAATATGTAGACTACAAAAACTGGTAATACCGTCCACCTTTCTCTATCGGCCAATAGTTCTTTCATTTTTAGTGGCCGTTACAAATTTTACTGTACATATTAGGAAAAAGTATGAAATGTGAGATTCTATCTAACGGCGCGACTACTCGCGGGTTAAAGCTAATTGGCTCTCCCCAAAGCCATAAATTCCACAAAAAGAAGAGGAAAAAAATTCCTAAGCATTACTACACCCTTCCTCGAGGCACTTACGAAATTTTTTCAAAATTGCAAAATTTCTCATCAAGTTATCGCGAAAAAGGATAAAAATTGAGATTCTATCTCACCGCGCGACTACTCGCGGGTTAAAAAACAGTCGGGTGTAACAATAATTCATTGAGGCGAGGTGTATTAATTAGTGTAAAACAGGAATCACTCCACCGCGCTCCAATGCTCCAGACTACCCTTTTACACCTATAGCACTCTGATGCGCGATAGGGGCACACTATCAGCTAAATTCTCTGCATGTGGGAGTCCTGGGTAATATAACTCCAACATGGAACTCAAATTGATTGAAAATTCAGGGTAGCTTGAGGAGCTTTAATTCTGTTATCCTCTACTTTAGTGACTTATCCGCCTAACTAAAATTACTTGCTTGAGCCCCGAGCCTCCGAACTGGGCGTAGCCTTGTAGCTCAAGTATTTGGGCCCAACGTGCCCGGGTTTTTAGTACGGGTACTTTAGCATTTGGGCTTTATTAATTTTTTTTGTTGGCTTGCGCCGGTTTTTGTTCGTATCTTTTTTTAATTTTTTTGGTGTTCGAATCCGTTTTTTGTGTGTTTTTTTACATCTGCAGACGCGGATCAGGTACCTTAATATGCATTTTGCATATTTCCCGAGCTCTAGTTATTACCTATCTAAATGCAATTGAGTATTATGTTTTGCCTTACACTTTTGGCACAATCCATACTTACACTTGGAGCGAAACGGATCAGAATAAAGGCAATATGTAAACAGTTTGGAATCTCTAGCATGATTGATTTGTTCTTGAACACTCTAATGCCTCCTCTACACATCGGCAGACGCGTCTGCGGATGCATCTGCCGATGTATCATCACACGCTGACCACACATCTGTAGGTACACATCTGTAAATCGTTCAGTCTGTGTTAATTCTCGGGTGACGCAATATCTACTTAGAATTCACTGCGAAAACTAATGCGTCGTAGAGGTCCGAGGTAAACAACAGACGATCAAATTACCCCATCTACACATCTGCGGATGCATACGCAGATGCCGTCCGCGGACACGTCTGCCGATGTGTAGAGGAGGCATAAAAGGGTAAGAACGGAACAAATGGGTCGCGGTGAAGGTGGAGGTGGAGGTCGCGGTCGATGTCGATATCCATGTAAAACAAACACATTGTAGTGAGTGGAAGAGAACAGAGCAAGTAAGTCGCGGTGGAGGTTTAGCCATCCTCCATCCAGGAGGTTTACATCGATGCTTTTGAAAATAAAATGAGTTTGTTTTACATGGATATCTACTGCGCGGCCTACAAGGATGCTTCCCTGTTATTGGTCCGTTCGAAGCCAAGTTTGTAACGATATGATACCTCGGCAAGCGATGAGCTGCTATTACCAGAGACGACCGATGGAGTGTCCGTGTTTGCGCATTCCTTCTTCATAGCACCGCTGGGGGAAACCGAAGGAGAGGGCATCGAGAGCATATTTAAGGCGAGCTAGGAGAATGAGAAAATCAGTCATGGTTAGTGTATTGAACTAACTATGGCTCAACAGCTGATGCTCGCGTATTGAACGAGCTTTAGCTGGCTTGGCAAAGATGCACCGTTTATGAGGTGGAACTATGCCTAGGTAGACGCCACCGTAGTGACGTGGAGTCTTGCCACAATCGTTATCGCAGTAGACGGTAGTAGCAAGGAGCGAGTGACTGCATTGTAGTGAAATGCGGTCTCCAGGCTATGTTGATTTAACGTAGCAATATTGTTATTGTATATATGGTTTATCGTATTATTTTAATGTTGGTGTTATGATCGGATGGCTGTAATAAAGTTTAATATTGTTTTTCCTTTGCAGAAGATGGAATTATATTTTATTTTATTAGTTTTAAACTGTATATAATTATCGTTAATATATTTACTTTATTTTTAACTTGTGTTTTACTGAGTCTGTCGTCCTTAGAAGAACTACCACGTTACAAAATGGCGCCCGAGCAGGGACCGTCCTGAACGACCGTTCTGGGCTCCATAACCAGCCAAGCGAAGTGAGCGAGGCCGGCCGACCTGAGTCGCGACGTGCACCGTTCGTAAGGTGATTTGTAAACTCAGGCAGGCCAACTCGAGACGAGACGCACGGTGTACCGAAGTAAGGTAATGTGCGACTCGTAATTCAACGGAGCCAAGGGTAGTGAGCGAGCCCCGATAGATATAATATATTTGAATACCGCCGTTAATTTTGTTCTTCTGTTACAGACGCCCATCCGGCGGAGGACTTCGCTGGGACGAGATTGAATATTAAATTATTATTTTGCGTTATATTGTTTATAATTGAGAATTAATAGATTTGCTTTGTTTTCAACCTGTGTTTTACTGAGTCTGTGGTCCTGAAAGAACTACCCGCTACAAATTTGGCCTGCGCTATATAATAACCTGCGTATATACCTGCGCTATCCGAGTTGATACTTTTTATAATATAATCCCTTTTTTGTATTCAGTTTATTTTTGACTTTCAATGTAATTAAATTCAGTAAATTTTAGAAATATGAAGGAAGATCTGATTATTTACAACTGACACTTCATTACTATCATCACTTGACTGACACAACATCGCAAAAGCACAGTCTTTTTGTCATTCAAATTTCATTAAACTACTTCACTTGATAGTGGTTCTAGCTCGACTGACAGCGCAGGTGACCTCCTTGCTTTGTGATGTCGACATCGACCGCGACTTAACTAGTAGCATCCACCGCGACCTCGACCCACTTGTTCTGTTCTTACCCTTAGATTAGCCAAACTGCATACCCATTAGTATTTGAGACAATGGATTTGTGGTTGATTAATCTTTGTGTGTTGGGTCGTTTTACTCTGACGGCACAGCTTTAAATTGCTAGAAGCCAGATCGGTACAAATATAAAGGGATCGTAACAAGGATTTAGAGCCAAGATACAGAAGTGTCAAATTTTTTTTTCTAAATTTATACAATGTGTATTTATAAATTCCTATGCATATGATGGGAAACTAGTTATTTGCAAATTATAATGATTTGAAATTTGATGTTCATGACTTTGCCAGGTTGGTCATTTGGATATCATTATTCACTTGTTTTTTTTTTTATTAAAAAACCTTGTATATTGTACATTCATTGAAAAATTCATAGGCCTGAATCCCGCATACCAAAAAAAATGTTGATTAATAGCAAGCTGATAATTGGTTAATAGATTAACGGTGTCTCTAGTCGGACAAATTTTAATGTATGGGAACACTGTAATCGGGGAATTTTTAATTTGTGGAAGAGGTTAAAAATTTGGAACGTCATACTAAGAATTTTCATATTCCTACAAAAACGTCCAATTAATTTGTTGAAGTTATACTTCTTTAAGATCGAGGGTGAAATTTTATACTTGCTGGCGCATGCGTAGACAGACAGTATGTAGTTCGTTGCTAATCTTTTAAATTATGTATGTATCAGCGCAAATAAGTCATTAAAATAATATATTAGTGTTTTTAGTAAATGTATTAATTATTAAAATTTTTGCGTCTTTGGATTTGTCTTCCTCGGGAATAAAATATTTTTTAATAATAGTAAGTATAATATTTACTTTAAATTTTAAAGTATTTTTATACCTCAATTTTGGTCTATTGAATTTATCAGTATGTATGAGAAATCTTGTAAGCTTTCAAAGCAAAGGGGGTTTAGCTCGGTGGTAGCGCGTTCAACCGGAGATCGAGAGGTCCCTGGTTCAATTCCGTGTATTATCTTACTTTTTTTATTTTTAATATTGTTTTAGTAAACATTTTTGGAAAGTAATAAGTGAAAATTAGTCTAATCTTTAAATACAAATAACCTGTTGAAAGTATATTTATTTCGTTGAAATAATATAATAGAATTACAACTTCTTACGTGTGTACAAAGTACACACACATTCTTTTTACCTTTTCATTAAACTCTCATGCAAAAATCAGACTGGTATTTATCACCAACTGGGCGCTTTATTAAGTCCGACACGTGGAACATGTCATATGACAGGAATTATGTTGGTGATAAATAGCAGTCTTGATTTTTGCATGAGAGTTTAATGAAAGGGTAACAAATCTATTGGAAGTTCTTTCCGACAAAATACATGGGACGTTTTCGTAGTATGGCGTTCCAAATTTTTAACCTGATCCACAATTAAAACTTCCCCTGTTCCAGTGTTCCTGTACATCAAAGATTATCCCACTAAATACCGAAAATTAAATATTAAAAATTAAATACTAAATAGGTACCCAAATATTAACCTTAATCAAGTCAACATACCACAACAGAATATCGTCAAATACCTGGAACTTCACGTTGATTCTAAATTAAACTGGAAACAACACATTTTAAAGAAGAAGAAACAAATTGAGTTGAGAGTGAAAGAAATTAATTGGCTTATAGGTCGAAAATCTCGACTCTCAATTGAGAACAAACTGGTGATTTATAAAACAGTCATCAAACCTATATGGACGTACGGTATTGAACTATGGAGTTGTGCCAGCAAATCAAATACAAAATTATCCAAAGAACTCAATCAAAAGTTCTACGCACTATCGTAAATGCCCCGTGGTACATTTCCAACCAAACCCTTCATAGAGACCTAAACATCCCGTTAAGGTACGTTCAGAGTGGACGAGCAAAGAGCAAAGAGCAAAGAGCAAAGAGCAAAGCGGAGAAATCAAACTCATACTGGCAAACGGAGGTGCACAGAGTGCTAGCAAAGAGCAAAGCGGCGAAACCAAACAAGTTTGATTTCTTTGGTCCATGTAGTGAGACCGCTCCCGTCTGAAAAATTTTTTGATTCGGTTTCTTTGTCAATTCCTATTCAAAAATGTCCCCTTTAAACAAATCTGAAGAGCACCGGGCGGAATTTTTGGGCAGAAATTGTTTAAACAATTTTATCTACTCTATGTTATGTTACGTGTAAGTTTTTAGTTTGTGAAAACTGTCATTATAGATAGCATTGCGTGAGGTGTTTAAAGTGAGCGTGAAGTAACAATGTATTTTAAATGGGACTTACTTTTTCGCACTGTTTTTAACACACTTTCATATAATCAAATATCCTTAACTTTGGCGTTGTCATGGTGATGACATAATGAGCAATAAATTACGACAAGAGTTTTTACAGTTTTGTGGTTTGAAAGAAGTTAGAATTTTTAAATGTCAAAGTTCTAAAAATTGTAGAATAGAAATGAATTCCAGTGACGAAGAGCTACAGTTTTTTTATTTGTTTATGGTAGAGTAGATAAAATATTGTATGAAACTGTGCATGAAGTACTTTTTGCGAACTTACGCGATGTATAGCACTCGCTCCGCTGTCGCTCGTGCTCTAAATATCGCGTGCGTTCGCAAAAAGCATACTTCACGAACTGTTTCATAAATACCTATTTTTAAACAAATACAAAAGATCACGTTTTTTTGCTCCGGAACATATATTATATTTTTAGACGAAGTAGTTTTCAATCCTAATAGTAAATTATTAATATTGAAAATATTAAAAATATTACTAAAAGATTTTTAAATTGAAAACTTATTGGTACACTTTCCTGGTGACACCTCCAAGACTTCTACAATTTGCAAGTCAAATGGATGCTGCAGTGAAGACGAGAGGGAAGGAATTCTACACTATGCAATTCACATCCCCCGTCTGCAGCTGGTAAAGTTCCAACGGAAAAATGCACCTAGTTAGGCCGCACCTACATTTGATCCGATTTTCTCCGATCAGATCAGATCCGACGTCGGCTGACGTCGGAATAGAAAATAAACCCATAGTATTAAATGGGGGTGCCTACATTGGATCCGTTTTCTCCGATCCGATCAGATCAGATCAGATCCGACGTCGGCTGACGTCGGAATAGAAAATAAACCCATAGTATTAAATGGGGGTGCCTACATTGGATCCGTTTTCTCCGATCCGATCAGATCAGATCAGATCCGACGTCGGCCGACGTCGAAATAAAAAATAAACCCATAGTATTAAATGGGAGTGCCTACATTGGATCCGTTTTTCTCCGATCCGATCAGATCAGATCAGATCCGATATCGGCCGACGTCGGGAGTAGCTTCTCCTATTCTCATCGAGAAGTGTTTGGTTTCATTCCGATTGGTTGCAAGTTGAGTTGCAATTTTAGTTGCAAGTTGGTTGCAAGTTGGTTGCAAATTGGTTGCAAGTTGGTTGCAAGATGGTTGCAAGTTGGTTGCAAATTGGTTGCAAGTTGGTTGCAAACTGGTTGCAAACTGGTTGCAAACTGGTTGCAAGTTGGTTTCAAACTGGTTGCAAGTTTGTTGCAAGTTGGGGGTTGCAATCTAACATGTTTAAATATATTCAATGTCATCATCTCAACACATCTTCATCGGAACTTATTGTCGCTGGTCGGTGGTCGGAAGATTACTGAACCAATGTAGGCACCCTCGCCGGAAAACCGGTCTGATCGGATCTGATCTGATCGGAGAAAGACGGATCTAATAGGGCTTTTCATCGACTGTCATTTGTTTCGAGCTTCTGTCATGTGTCACATAATATTGATATATCTACGCCATACGTCTTTGGTTTGTATTGTTTATATACCAATAACGTATGACGTCGATAAATTAATATTATGTGACACATGACAGAAGCTCGAAACAAATGACTGTGAATGAAAAGCCCTATGTATCGGATCGGATCTGATCTGATCTGATCTGATCGGAGAAAATCGGATCCAATGTAGGCAATGTAGGTGTGCACTTACTCTACGGAGTAATACGACTATAAAATAAAAATGTATACCATTTTTATTATTATACATTTTTAGGTTTTTTGGGTTATTCTAAACAAAAAAGGTATCTTGTAATTTTTCCGAAAAATTAATAGTGTTCGAGTTATAGGCGATTTAAAATCTGAAAAATGCGAAAATACGCATTTTCGAGGCTTAAAAATTCATATTTCAATGAGTATTTTTGAGGTTACCAGATACTTAAATTGATGATTAAACATTCAGCTTCGTTTCTGAAGAGTGATCGCGTCTAACCTTAATTTATACCGTTGTTTTTTAATTGTTAAATATGCGTGTTTATCAGATTTTTTTGCCGGTGCGGCGCGCTCTATTTCAAAAATCTCCTATTTCCTCCGAAAATTATTTTTTATAGATTTTTTGGGATATTCTAAATAGAATAAGTTTCTTGACATTTTTCTCAAAAGTTAATAGTTTTAAAGTTATAAGCGATTTAAAATCCAAAAAATGACAAAAAAACTCATTTTTGGATTTTAAATCGCTTATAACTTTAAAACTGTTAACTTTTGAGAAAAATGTCAAGAAACTTATTTTATTTAGAAAATCAAAAAAAAAATCTGGAAAAAATAATTTTCGGAGGAAAATAGGAGATTTTTGAAATAGAGCGCGCCACACCGGCAAAAAATCGAATAAACACGCATATTTAACAATTAAAAAACAACGGTATAAATTAAGGTTAGACGCGATCAGTCTTCAGAGTCTTGAGGCTCAATGTTTAAACTTCAATTTAAGTATCTGGCAACCTCCAAAATACTAATTTAAATATGAGTATTTAGGCCTCGAAAATGGGTATTTTCGCATTTTTCAGATTTTAAATTGCCTATAACTCGAAAACTATCAATTTTTGAGAACATTTACAAGAAACCTTTGTTGTTTAGATGACCCACAAAACTTAAAAATATATGTTCCAGAGCAAAAAACGTGATCTTTTGTATTTGTTTAAAAAAATTGTTTAAACAATTTCTGCCCAAAAATTCCGCCCGGCACCCTTCAGATTTGTTTAAAGGAAATTTTAAAATATTTTTAAATAGGAATCCACAAAGAGACCGAATCGGAAATTTTTTCAGACGGGAGCGGTCTCACTACATGGACTACTGTGAGAGTAAAGAGCAAATATCCTACCACTCCTATCCACACTGCCGAGTGGAAAAGAACTAAACTCTCGTCTAGCGTAACTACCCGCTATTAGCACTTCTTTGCTCTTTGCTCTTTGCTCGTCCACTCTGAACGTGCACTTTTTGCTCTTTGCTCTTTGCTCGTTGCTCTTTGCTCTTTGCTCTTTGCTCTTTGCTCGTCCACTCTGAACGCGGCCTTAGTCAGCACAGTAATTCAAGAAAGAGCCAACAGACACCACGAGAAATTGGAAGGCCACCCCAACCAATTAATATTACCACTACTGCAGCCACTAAACAACAGAAGATTGTAAAGATTATGGCCCATAGATCTTCGCTCAAACTGAGGTGAAACCGCTGGGTGATGTACCTCATAACGCCATTTTAGTGTACAATACTATAGTTGATATAAGTTATTGTACTTGTTATCAAATTAACTCATAGAATATGTAATTCTAATTGTTAATAAATGCTTATAAAAAAAACTAAATACCGCTAAGCTATAACAAATTTTCAGCTTGCTATTAATCAACTTTTTTGGTACGCGGGATCCAGGCCTACCACTCAAATACAATTTCAACGGTATACAATATATTCAATTTTATTTAGTCAAAAACATTTTAAAAATTACCTCACTAAACTGTAACCTACGTTCGTAGTCAATCATTTAATTCCTGCAGTAAAGGGATTTTTTAAAGTTGATATGAATTCTGATGTAATACGCGCAAGACTGAAAAATGACCTACGTCATGTATTTGTGTTGCTCTGTCTGAGGATGTTTGTGAATCTTCAACGACACTTTGCATTAAATCAAAAGTTTCATTGTATATTGTGTCTACATATTTAAATGCCATCTTTTACTTGTCCAGTTAGTGTCCTTAATATTATTTTCCAACAGAACATTTCAGTGGCATCTATATTTTTTCTCTGCGCTTGTCTTTGGATCAAAGATTATTCACATTCGTTTGTCAGTATTGGGAGTAATAGGCAGGATATCAGGCTCCTAGTTTGTCCTAAACTCGATATAATAAAGTAGTTTAGCCTAGGCCAAACAAGTTTAACTTAATGTTAATACGGAGACTGCAGGATAAACTAGAATGGAGTAAGTAGTATTATTAACGTTAGAGTATACCTACAAAGCTAAAGTAAATAGATAAACTGAATCAAATAATCTGTAAATAAGTAATAATTAAAATAATTATTTTTATTAAAACGATAATCTTTTTCTTCTTCAAGTGCCATCTCTGCAACGAAGGTCGGCAATCATCATAGCTATTAGGACTTTGGAGACAGCTGATCTGAAAAGTTCATTTGATGTACATCCGTACCATTCTCTCAGGTTGCGCAGCCACGATATTCTGCGTCTTTCTATGCTTCTCTTTCCTTGAATCTTTCCCTGCATAATCAATTGTAGATCAATCAAGTTAGTAAAAAATAAGCCGTTTTTCGACATAATTGAAAAGACGAGGTTTGACAGTTGAAATGTGTAGTATGAGATATTACAAAAAGGATACCATCTTGGGATTCATCAATTTTTTAGTGGAACATTTTTTAAATAAACAATCAAAAAATCAAACTTAGTTTTTTGTTCATAACTTAAAAACTTGTTTATTTAGAAATTTGACGTCCACAGGTAACTTTTTCAGAAAAAAAAGATACATCGAATGAGATACGCTAAATCAAAATCGGTTAATAAACAAAAAAGTTATTGACAAACGGACGACAAAATCACTGTTTTTGAATATTGTTAATAACAATTTTATTGTTTATTAAAATATGTTTAAATATACCTAAACTTGAGAGCATTATGGTGTTTGAATGGTATACAAAAACTGGTCCAGATCTGTTAAATAGTTTCCGCAAAATTGAATTTGATTATAAAATTTTTTGAAAAATGAGCTAAGTTCTGAGGCTGGTCCAGTTAATATGGCTGAATGTATCTCAATAATCCGGGGCTCATTTCCTTCGTTAAGATGTAGACTAATAGTCTATGAAAAAAGAAGTAAAAAAAATTACATGTACGTACACAAAATTATTTGTTAATAAATAGCAGTTTTTAAGCATATAAACAATTACAATAATTTCGTAGAAATTAGATCAAATTAAATGGCAATAAAAAATACGGAAAGTTGGTTAAAATACACAACTTCTAAAAAAAATTTTTAGGTCCTACGACCCTTGGGGTCTGAGATAGCACCTTTTTTTTGAAAAAAATCACTGTTACGTTAATTAACAGCACTAAGATCTGAAATTAACCAATCTTTTATAAGAAAAGTCAAAGTTTTTAACAAAGTTTTTAGCAAGAAAAAATTTTAAAAATTGTTTAAATAGTAGTGTTATTAACAAAGAATATTTTGCGTTGCGACTAAAGTAAAAAAAAAAAAATAATGGGCGTAGCCGAATGAGAATAAATTCGCGGACTACCATTCGCTAGCGCTAGACCGTTGCAGCCCATTTTTAACATTGACAGTATACCGGATTTGAAGCTTAATATTATATTTATATATTTTGGTAGAAACTTGAATTTTATGAATATTATTATGTTGCACATTTATTTAGTAAAATTATATTTTAAATAAATAAATTTAAAAAATAACAATAAAAAGGCCACTTCAAAAAAGGTTTATACATCCCATTAGCTGCTTTGTTTTGGATAATTTTGCAATCAAAATAAGATAAACGTTATTATTTTAATGTGGTACCATAGATAAAAAAAAAATAGTAAACTTGGTACAGTAGAACCCGATTGGTAGGTATAGGCCATTTTTTCTTCTCTATTTTGAATCCGTGTGTAGTCCTCTATCGTCGACCCCGTTAGGTAAATTATTCCGATTCGTATTTTTTGCACAAACTTACTAAAAAAAAAGTTTCTTATAACAAATCCAGAGGGTACCAAGAGCTACCGCGGCCTGAAAATTGTTATAACAATTTTTTCATTAGTTTTATGTTTACTTATAAAAGTTGGGTGACAAACTGCTTAGTTTATAATTTTAATCAACGCAGCATTAAAACATAGGTCCTGAAGAAGTTTTCTGGAAAATTTCAAGTCAAAATATGCAACAGAAAAAAAGTTACGCGACCTTATAAACGAGTGGTACTCCCAAAAAAAAAAACGCTTATTTCTCGAGATATCAACCACGGTGTGGTGAATGGCTAATTTTGGTCTTACTTTATATTTTTGATGGTGCTGAAAACGAAAATGAGTTTTATTTTGAATTTTAGATGGGGAAACATTGTCAAAATTGCAATTTTAGCCTAAAAATAAAAAAAAAATGAAATCACTCTTAAAATTAAAAGTTACACCACTTTTTTGCTATAAAACATTTTGTTCTCTGTACTCTAGATTTCAACATAAAATTAATTAAACAGATAAATTTCAAATTTTGTCACTCAACTTTTGCGATTTAACTTTGCAATTCAAGAATCTGCACCTTTTACTTCAAACAATTTATAACATTTTTTATGGCAAGACAGAAATATTGAAGCAGGTCCCATTGTCTTCAGAAAGGTGAGAAATATATACTATAAAAATTTCAGAAAAAAATATTACAATGGAACAGAGTTATAGCAAGTTAAACGCACAAAAACGTGATTTTTTTTTATTTTTAGGGTAAAGTTGCGATTTTGATAATGTTCCCCCACGTAAAATTCAAAACAACCCTAATTTTCGTTTTCAGCACCATCAAAAATATAAAGTATGACCAAAATTAGTATCAGTGTCTCGAGAAATAAGCTTTTTTTGGGGTGTGCCGCTCGTCTATAAAGTCACATAACATTATATATATATATATATATATATATATATATATATATATATATATATATATATATATATATATATATATATATATATATATACATCCTTCGTACAAAGTCAGTCCATTAGACAAAACAGTTATCCCGAGCCATCGATTTCTGATAGAGTTAGAGGAGTATATCTTTCAAATTTAAACTTAGGTGATATGTGACGTAATGAATTATGAAATATATACTTGACATAGTTTGCAAATAAAAGATTTGTAGAAAAAAAATATATCACCTAAAAATTTCTAACAATCCTGAGCCGATAGCAGATTCATACAAACTCAGTCCATCTTTATACTCCAATAGGTATCCATACGGTAATTCCCGAGCCAGGCAGTGTTGCCGTAATATTAAAACGCGTAAAAAGTGCAGACTTTTAAATCATTTTACATTTGGCCGTTTTCGTCTACAAAATCAACTTCACAGTCTCGTCTACAAATTTCACGCCTAGAAATTTTAAATACAACGTACTTAGTTGAAATGGGAAGTAAAAGTTACGAGATTTAAATTAGAACTTGTTCGAGTTACGAGATTTAAATCATAAATTTACTTTTATATACGGGTCATTCCATTTCAAATCACTCAATTTTGGAGCAAAAAAAAATTTTGGACCTCCGATTTGTCTGAAAATTGGTATATAGCTTCTGCGGGACGTAAAAATAAGATATTTAAGGTCAAAAAATCTTCTTCTTTTTTTCTCAAAATGTTATTTTATGCGATTTTACAGTGATTTGGTGTTAATTTATACAAATTTGCATTTTTTATCGTAAAGTATCAATGGAAAACATAATATTTTAATAGAAGGGACTCAAAAATGTCATTATATGGCATTATAACAAGTTACTTTGATTCAAAACAAGCTTTTGATCAAATTTTATAGCGTAGAAAACGTTAAAATACCGTTTTTTACATTTTTATCCATTCCCAATATACTTCATAATCGATTTGGCTGAAAATTTGCCAACAGATAGACAAAGCATGAAACTTTAAGTGATGAGAAGGATTTGAATTATATTACAATACCAAAAAAGTCACATGCAATATTATAGTCAAAATTATAGGCTTCTACTGTAAGTATAATTAACTCAAAAATATCGACCTCACGACAAAAATTGTTAAAAAGAAATTGTAATAATTGTAAATACGATTTATTTGGAACAATTTCAGGTCCTCCCATTTTTGTCGAAAAGTTAAAAATGGCGGAGATATTGAGCAAAACAGGTTATCCTTTAAAATCAAGATGGCGGCTAACGTAACAGAAGAATTCATTCGTGATTTAAATTTAGGCTACTATTGACTCCCCTAAAGATCAGAAAAA
This sequence comes from Diabrotica virgifera virgifera, assembly GCF_917563875.1. Taxonomy (NCBI): domain Eukaryota; kingdom Metazoa; phylum Arthropoda; class Insecta; order Coleoptera; family Chrysomelidae; genus Diabrotica; species Diabrotica virgifera. Next base: position 177,889,918 of record NC_065447.1, read on the forward strand.
TAAAATTTTGGGCAGCTCGGCATTCAAGATCAAATGCTATCCCGACTGGACTAATATATACTTTTGAATCTGATATTACTGCATGTAACTTTTTTGGTATTGTAATATAATTCAAATCCTTCTAACCACTTAAAGTCCTATCTTTTGGCTATCCGTGGGCAAATTTTCAGCCAAATCGATGATGATGTATTTTGGGAATGGAGGAAAATGTAAAAACCGGTATTTTAACGTTTTTTACACTATAAAATTTGATCAAAAACTTGTTTTGATTCAAAATAACTTGTTATAATGCCATATAATGACATTTTTGAGTCCTTTCTATTAAAATATTATGTTTTTCATTGATACTTTACGACAGAAAATGCAAATTTGTTTAAATAAACACCAAATCACTGTAAAATCGCATAAAATAACATTTTGAGAAAAAAGAAGAAGAAGATTTTTGACCTTAAATATCTTATGTTTACGTCCCGCAGAAGCTATATACCAATTTTCAGACAAATCGGAGATCCAAATTTTTTTGCCTGAGTGATTTGACATGGAATGTACCATACTGATTTTGTGAAGCATACATCTATATTCGTTTAAATACATGGTTTTCTTACTTTTTGCTGGAAAAGTACGACTTTGCTCCCTACAATCAGGTCAGAAAAAGTATACTTTCGGTAAAGGTTGAGGGAAAATTTTTTTTCATATATTATGTAAAGTTTGCTACCTACTAAATAAACTTAAAAAACACCCTGCTAGTTTTCACAATCATAAACTTGTCAGGATGATAAGTTCCACAATTAAAACTTCCCCTGTTCCAGTGTTCCCATACATCAAAGTTTGTCCGACTAAACACCGTTAAGCTATTAACAAATGTTCAGCATGTTATTAATCAACTTTTTTTTGGCACGCGGGATCCAGACCTAAAAATTTATTTAAATATAAACAAATACAAGAAAGTCTAACATTGTGGATATTTAAACATCTCGAAAATTATGAAACGTAAGAATAACTGTTTCAATAAATTTTTGTGAATTGTAAATAAGATATGTACCTCCTACCTATAGTTATTTGCTTATTCACATTTTCACAATGGGATTTGTCGGACTGCATTCACTTAAAATTTTACAATAGGTATTATTTACCCATGTTTACGATCCCGACTTAGCCATAAAAAATATCGGTACCTATCCTATGAATCACTTCCTTTAGTTTAGTCCTTTAATAATTTCATAGTTGGAATTATTATACATATTGTGTTATTTTGTACCTAAATAGTTTGTTTTTACAATTGGAATAATAAACAAAAGATCAGCATTTCTTATGTTAAATAATGTTAGTATAAGAATACATAAAATACAACCATGAATATCTGAATATGTCATTCAATAACTTCTAAAAAATTTAATATCATGTGACTAAATATAGTTTTGTCCAATAAATATCTCCCATTATCGTCAAAAGGTACTTTTAAATGTTTTAACTTTATTCTGAGATTTTGCTTCTTCTTCTTTAAGTGCCGTCTACCAATCGGTGCGGTGGTTTTGATATCATCATCATTCTCTTTACTCTATCTACCGCTGCGCTGAAGAGTTCTACAGAACTGCATTTAAACCAGTTCCTTAAAAATTCTTCAACCATGACACTTTCGTTCTTCCAATACTCATTCTGCCTCTTATCTTTTCCTGTAATATCAGTCTTAGCATTTCATATCGCTGTCTCTTCATTACGTGTCCCAGATATTATAAATTTCTTATTTTTATTGTGTACATTATTTCGCATTATTTGTCAAATTCTCGCAATACTTCCGTGTTCGTTTTCTTCTGTGTCCATGCTATTCTAGGCATCCTTCTGTAACACCACATTTCAAATGACTGTAGCTTATTTATATGTTCTTGCTTTAATGTTCAACTCTCAAGTCCATATTGCTGTATCGAGAACACGTAGCATCTCAAAGCTCCTACTCTCAGTTCCAATCCAAGGTCTTTGTTGCAGAAAACTGTTTTCATTTTTACAAACGCACTTCTTGCTATTTCTATCCTGGTCCTTATTTCTGTTGTTTGTTGTTTTGTCATTATTCTATAAAATCCAGGTTCCTAGGTATTTGTATGTATCGACCATTTCTATCGGTGCATATCCCAAATGAATGTTTGGTTGTATGTTTTCTTAGTTAGTATCATATATTTTGTCTTTTTTGTATTCATTTTTAGTCCATTTTCTTCACAGAAACTGTTTGTTTTGTTTAGTAGTAGTTGGAGTTGTTCAGGAGAGCTTGCTATGATAATTACAGTATCATCTGCATATCTTATGTTGTTAATAGATCTCCCGTTTGGTATTATTCCTTCACTATGAGAAAGTAATGCTTTTTCAAAAATGGCTTCACTATATACATTAAAGAGTAATGGAGACATAACACATCCCTGCTTAACTTCTCTCCTGATTTCAATTTCTGGACCGGGTTTGTATCTATTACAATTTATGCTCTTTGATTCCTGTAAAGGTTTGTTACTATTCGGAAGTCCCTTTGGTCTATGTTTTTTGTCTTTATAATTTGTACTAATTGTTCATGTCTTACTTTTTCAAATGCTTTCTCAAAATCAACGTAACAAACATGCACATCCACATTCATATCTATACATCTTTGAGCTAACACATTAAAAGCAAATAACACCTCTCTGATTCTTAGTCATTATTAGATTATTTATTTTAGATTATTATTTTTAAAAAGACAGCCCTTTATCGAATGTTAATTTGGTTTTACCGACATTTTTGAAAGTAAAAGTAATATCTTGAGTTAAATATGGGTGGGCACAAAAAATACACCCTTGATAAAACTTGCTACTAAAGGTCTCTATATAATTTCTCGTTGGTAGGAACATAAAACTTGAAGCCTTCGAGATGTGGCTATACAGGCGAATCCTAAGGATATCATGGACTGACAAAATAACCAACGAGACCGTATTACGAAGAGTGGGCAAAGAAAGAGAGTTGATGTATACCATTAAAAGGAGAAAGTTAGAATATCTCGGACACATAATGAGAAAGGGCACCAAATACAGATTACTGAAGGTAATCCTTCAAGGTAAAGTATTAAAAGCGAGGAATTGGGAGAAGAAGAATATCATGGTTAAAGAACCTGAGGAAATGGTTCTCCACAACAACAACTAATCTATTTAAAGCATCAGTTAATAAAATAATTATAGCCAGAATGATCGCCAATATTCGAAACGAATAGGCACTAAAAGAAGAAGAAGGAACATAATCCATATAATTATCTACGTATAATTACATAATCGACATAATTATCCGCCAATGGGGAAGCTGAAAAGAAGAATGTGGAGAAAATCGACAAATCTGAATTACTGGCTTTTACTCGTATTTTATATATTTTTATATATATTCGTTGGTCGAAGACCAACTATTATAGTTAATCAGGATAACCAGGTAGTGCTAGGTGAAAAAGAGAAAATTCATATATGGGAAAACTATATTCAGGAGCTCTTTCATGACGAAAGACCCATGAGTGAAGTTTATACAGACGACCAGCTGACTGGCCCTTCAATTACTAAAGAGGAAATAGAAAAGGCAATATTATATTCAAAAAACAATAAGGCACCTGGACCTGATGAAATCCCTTCAGAAATACTCAAACTACTAGATGAAAGGGGAATTTCAGCACTACATAAAATATTTAATTTTATTTATGAAACTGGTTGCTATCCTCAGCAGTGGTTGCTCTCTACATTTATTCCCCTACCCAAAAAAGTCAATGCAAAAAGATGTGAGGATCACAGACTCATTAGCCTGATGAGTCACACTTTAAAAATATTCTTAAAAATACTACATCAAAGATTATACAAAAAATGTGAATGGGACATCAGTGATTCTCAGTTTGGGTTTAGGCAAGGTTTGGGAACAAGAGAAGCAATAGTAGCAACACAGGTGTTGGTCCAAAAATTGTTACGATCAGAGGAAGGACGTATTCCTGTGCTTTCTAGACTACGAGAAAGCGTTTGATCGTGTCCAACATCACAAGTTAATGCAGATCCTCAAGAAGCTTGATATAGACCAAAAAGACATAAGATGCATTGAAAACTTGTACTGGTATCAGGCAGCACAATTAAAAATAGACAATTCTATATCCAAATCCATACATATAAGAAGGGGTGTTCGGCAGGGATGTGTGCTTTCCCCTCTTTTATTTAACATTTATTCGGAAGCCATATTTCAAGAGTCTTTGGAAGATGCAGAGATGGGAATCAAAGTGAATGGAGTATTAATCAACAACATACGATATGCTGATGATGCTGTCTTAATTTGCGACAACATAGCAGATCTTCAACAACTTGTCACTATAATCGGAGAATACAGTAAGCGAATGGGATTAGAGATTAATACCAAAAAGACCAAATTCATGATCATCTCCAGAAACTTGGATGCATTTGAAAACTCCACCATAACACTGAATACTAAGTCCATTGAGAGAGTGAGCAAATTCAAATACCTAGGAACGTTGCTTTTTGAAGACTGGGCATCGGACAGGGAAGTAAAATGTCGCACTGAGCAAGCTCGACAAGCTTTCGTAAAATTCAGGAAGGTACTGAGCTGCTCAGAGTTCGACCTTACACTGAGACTAAGGTTTACTAAATGATACGTGTGGTCGGTGCTGCTATATGGCATACAGGACTGGATACCATGGACGGCGAAAGTCACAAATGTGGATGTCCTTAAAAGAATCAACCAAGAACGTCAGCTTTTCGAAAACATCAAGAAAAGAAAAACGGCGTATTTGGGTCACATCATGCGAAACGAAAAATACCAGTTCCTTCAACTTATAATCCAGGGTAAAATTGAAGGCAAGAGAGGAATAGGACGCAAGAAAATGTCCTGGCTCCGAAACATAAGGCAATGGACAGTGATTACCGACATACAATCACTGATCCACATTGCAAGAAACAGAGAGTTAATGGAAAATGTGATCACCAACATCCATTAGTGGATTTGCATTTGAAGAAGAAGAAGACTCGTATTTTAATTTTGATGTACATTGTAATTTTGTTGTAAGGTTTGTAAATTGTTTATATTAATATTTTAGAAGATGGTGTGTTAATTAAGCATAACATAAGATTCTTAAGTTTAATCCATTTGCAACAACTCTCAATAAATATATTAGCTATTTTCGAGGTGAACATTTTTTACCCACCCGTGGGCATACATGGAACCTAAAAAAGGTTGGGCGTTGAAGGGTTAGAGCAAATGCCGTATTGGAGAGTATTGTGTACAAAACGAGCACAGAAACACTCCTCGCATAATATTACACTATCTTCACATTACATATTATAACACAAGGGCTTCACACTATACTGGTTTTGGCCGATAGTAGAAAATACAACGATAGGTATCAAGGAAGACTTTATTAGACTGTAAAATACCGCAAAACAAATAGGCCTCCGAATAAAAATAAGAATAATACAAAATTTATGGCTATAATACGAACGGAACAGTGAGACAGAATATTAGAGTAAAACGTTACAATGGACCAGTACAACTTTAAAAGGGTTCATTAGTTTAAACATTTGGGAGCTACGATCAGCTCTGTCAACATCATTACTCATAAACAGATATTAAAGACAAGATACAAAGTGCAAATCGTTGCTGGTTTGCGTTACAAAAAATAATAAAATCCAAAAATGTATCCAGCTGTACAAAATAAGAATCTACAGTTCGGGCCTATAATGACGTATGCCTGTGAAACATGGACAATGACAAAACAATACGAGAACTGCTTAAAAATCACAGAAAGAAGAATTCTTACAGGAATATATGGAGCAGTTAAAGATGATACCAGAGAATTGTACAAAGTGGGAACCTACCAGCACTTATATGACTAACCAGATATAGTTAAAATAATAAAGTCACAAAGATCGGTCGGACATGACAAGAGACGAGAGCATTGTATCGCCACATTCTCAACATTTTACAAGAATTAATTACTTTTCCAAACTATAATCTACGTTAAAATTAAGACAGCCAATTTGTCTGTAAAAAAGTGACAAAAAACAAAAGAAAATATACCTTATACGACATTATAAAACAAAATAAAAATATCTCAAAATATCTCTACATTAGTTTGTTAATTTTGTTCTCTTTAAAATTTGGAACTCAATTAAAGAATATTGTTCTTTCTACTATCATTTACAATAAATATACATTTTATGAAAATCTGTTATGTATTCCAAATAACCAGAATCCATTTAAATTTAAGAACGACAAATTTATCATTGTATTGTGTCACTTCCTCGGGTCCACCGCTCTTTTTACCTGAGATGACACGAAACGCTATACTCTGTATTGATAGTTACAACCAACGCTGTTGCCACTTCTGTTGGTTCGGAATTGCTAATTTTAAGACATATATACAAATAGGTGCAACAGCGCTTGTATATAATTTTAGGCGGAATTAGTTGGAACTAACAAAACAATCCTTCGTACAATGTGGAGCCACTTGACTTCAGTTTTGCCTTGCACTTTTTGACTATATGTGGCTCAAATATAGGCATGTTGGTATCATTTGCAGTAGATAATGCCATACTCTTTCATTTTCTTCCGCAATAGTCAATAAAATATGCAAATTGATGTAGAAAACTGCGAGAAACAATCCGGAGCCACGTATATGGTCTGACATTGTTTCACTGGTCTGACATTGTTCATTCATTTACCTATTACTGGACTGACTTTGTATGGAAGCGAAATATATATTGATGTGATATTGATTATTGATATGAGATAATATTCTTATATGTTACTTAATTTAATCAATGCATTAATACTAATCTAATTAATTAACCAGATCACATATCAATATGTTTTCAATCTCAGGGCGAATTATAAATTAATTACTTACTTCCGTGGCTTCTAAATATTTCTTAATGGTTCCTAATCGGGATAGAAAAGAAAAGAGTAAAAAAAATACACATATGGGTTACAATTATAATCAAAATATTTTTTATTTTATTTATAAGGCAATCAATGCTTAATATTTGCTATTTCTTATTATTCTTAAACAAGACAACATTATTCTCATATTTACAAATGGGAATCTTATTTCCTTTTGGTTTTCAATTGAAAGTTTTTATTAACATTTAACTATTAGGAGTTATTAGGAACAACTCTATTTAAGTTTGATGAAGCTTTTCTGATATTATTGATTATGTTATTCAATTTTTTTATGTGGAATTTAATACGAAAAACCCATACATTCATGTCCAAACAAATGAGACTGACCTTTTCCTGGTGAACTGAAAATGTCCTCACACAAGACCCTTTCCTGCTATCCTTGGCTGCGATCAAACCTCGTCCTGGCTTCCAGTGATGTTCTCCTTTGAAAAACTAGCTCGAATAGCTCTCGTTCCTGCTTTTGTCGTGATGCTGTGTTCTACCTTTTTCGAAACTGCTATCAGCTACCGGGACACTCTGGGCTCAAGGAGGTTCTTTTACTCTCGACCTGGCCTACTTCTCGTTCCACGATAGATACTCCACACTCACGGAACTACACCGGCTTTCTCACTCCTCGAACACTACCGTCTACTACTCGACTTCACTTCTCGACAGCTCAAAACATTCTGATCTCACTTTGTCATCCATTCCCCTACTTTCTAAATATCCCTTCCAGATTCACAAATCAATCTTCCACCACCAACTCTCATTCGTAATATTCCTCAAAACCAATTTTTAATCTTTCTAAATATGCTTAATGGATTTCAAAAGAAAATGTTTAATTCCCATTCTAAAATACTTTCTAACTATTTACAAATTTTAATGACCTATTCTCTCTTTCAAATGAGTCTTATTTAGCATAGGCTAATGATCGAAACCTTCCGCGAAAAACGATAATGAACTATCATCTATTTCACTGAGTTTTATTTAGCATAGGCTAATGATCGACCTTCCGAGAAGAACGATAATGGTACGCGTCATTCACTTTGTTTATCTAAGCACATTGTTCCGAGTTTCGTACGCTTATTCTAATCACTTCTTAAAATTAAATATAACAATTTATTGTATACAGGTTGTTTTAAATTTATATGCCCGTGGTTGAGAAAATTGAAAATATTTTATATTAAATTGAATTCTGTTTATAATTATCAAAATTTAATTTTCATATCAAATAGAAATATAACAAATCCCCGCCTTGTATTCGATAAAATTTATCTGCATTTTTAAATAAATTTTCTCGAGGCAAAACCAACTCCCTGTATATTTCCTTACTTTAATCTACGTCTTATATCCTAACTTACTATCTACTTCATGTAATTCTGTCTTTTATTCGTGATATTTGTATACATCGTGAATATTATAAATTCCTCGGATTTTTTCCGAGTTCCTGTGCCTCAACTCATAACTATTTATCCCATTTTCATTATTCACGATGTACGGGCCTTCGAAAACAGGCATCAACTTTGCGCAAATGCCCCCAGGAAGATTTGATACTCGTAATGCCCTCACGAGTACTTTTTCACCCTTTTGGAAAGTCACTGGTCTTCTTTTTCTATTGTTTTCCTGTCTTTGGATATATTTTTCGTTGCTTCGCCGTAATCTTCTCTGTACGGTTTCAAACACCTGTTGATATTCTTTTGGCTCTTGATCTTCCCATGGCCTTATCGGCAATACACCCTTCATGATGTATTCTGGGGTCTCTTTTGTTACTGTGCTCGGAATTGTATTTAGATACCTTTCTATTTCCGCCATTTTCCTGTCCCAGTGGCGATGTTGACCATCTGTTGCAATGCGAAGAAATTTCGTCACTTCCTGTATGAATCGTTCCGAAGGATTACTCTGTGGATGCCTGATGCTGACAAAATTTGTCTCTATTCCTCGTTCTCGAAGTTGTCCCTTGAAACGATCATTTCGGAAATACGTTGCATTGTCCAGTAGAATCTTTTTTGGTGTTCCTACTATGGCTATAAAATTGTCGATTTTTCTTAATATCTCCTCCCCCTTTGTGGTGCGGCAACTATATAATTTTACGTATTTTGAAAACACATCCACCATTACCAGAATATGTTTGTTCCTTTTAGTGGTCATAATTAGATCGCTTAACATATCTATTGCTACAATGTCTAGTTTGTTTCGGGCTTCAATATTTTTGGCAATATTTTCGCTTTTGAAATTCCGACTCTTATATTTTTGACATACATCGCACTTCTGGGTAATTTCCTTTGCAATGCGGTAATCCTGTCGGCTGATGTAATTTTCCCTAAAAACGAGCCAAACTTTTCTGCTACCGATATGCCCATTGTCCTCATGTAATTTCTTTATTATCTTTTCGGCCAATGTCTGTGTCACTAAATATAGTTCCTTTCCGTCTATTCTCTTAAAATATATGTCATTTTCTACTTCCGCTCTTCTTTTCTCTCTTTCCTCTAGGTCTTCTTGGTTTGTCCTTATCTCATTTAACGAATATATCCCTTCTTCTTGTATTAATCTATTTAGTCCCACCTGTAGAGTAATTGTTTCCTTTTTTCCCGTGTCCTCATCCCGTGTTAGAGCGTCGGCTATTATGTTGTCTTTTCCTTTTATATATCGGAACTCAAAATCATACTCCTGTAATAATAGAATGCCTCTATGTATTCTATTATTTACTAATCTATTCTTCATGATATGTACTAAAGCTGCATGGTCTGTTTCGATTGTGAATTTTGCTCCCAATAAGTAAAACCTCAATTTGTTTACGCAATATAGTACACTGGCAAACTCCAATTCTGTAACACTATATTTTCTCTCATGTGTTTTAGTCACTCGCGATATAAAACATATCGGCACTTCTTGGTCGTTTTGTATTTGAGACAGAACTCCTGCAAATTTTTGTATGGACGCATCAGTTCGGAGTATAAAAGGTAAATTGTAAATGGGGTGGTATATTTTCGTTCCTTTTGCGAATTCTCGTTTTAATGTTTCGAAAGCTTCCTCCTGTTCTTCTTTCCAATTCCATTTTATTCCTTTTTTAAGCAACTTTATCAGAGGGATTTCCTTTTGGCTCAAATCGGGAATCAGTTTTTTAAAATAATTAATCGTGCCAAGAAAACCTCTCAATGTTTTCAAATTCCTTGGTCTTGGGTATTCATCTATGAGCTTGACTCTGTCTTCGGATAATCTTACTGTTTTGGTGTCCAATTGAAAACCCAAATAAATGACTTCTTTTTGAAAAAATTGACATTTTTCTATGTTTAATTTCAATCCCGCTGTGTCCAATTCTTCCAGAATTATTTCTATGTGTTTCAGATGACTCTGAGTATCTTGTGAAAAAATTAATAAATCATCGATATAATGAACTATGAAATCTTCGTGGCGATTCAAAATGGTATGTAGAGCTCGGACGAGTGCAGCACAAGCACTCTGCAATCCAAACGGCACTACCTTAAACCGGTAGACAATACCATCAATAGAAAAAGCGGTGTAGTTTCTACACTTTTCAGCTAACGGTATCAACCAAAAACTGTGTTTTAAGTCAATTTTCGAAAATATGTGTGACCCCGTGATTCTTCCAAAAATGGCCTCGATGTTTAGAGGTGATTCATATTGTGATACAGTGTGCTGGTTGATATTCCTGGCATCTAAACATAATCTCAATTCTCCACTGCTTTTCTTTACTATCACAATCGGGTTAACATACGGTGAATCACATCTTTCGATGATTTGATCTTCCAACATTTTATTTATTTCTTCTTTCACCTCTTGTCGATACTTGTATGGAATCGGGTAAGTCTTTGATCGAAAATTTCCCAAGTTTTTCACCTCAAATGAATGTTCGTACTTTTTAGCCACTCGGTTTTCCTCATTGATCAAATTTTCGTAGTTTCTTAACATCAACCGCAATTCTTTTTCTTTCCCTTCTCCACATATCAATTTTCTGTCTTTTTTCTCAGATTCTTCACACATGTTTACCGTGCATTCTGCATCCTCGTTTGCATATACCTCCTCTTCAAATACCACTGTTTCAATCATATTCTTTTCACTTTCATTTTTTAGCTTTATTTCTTCTTCTGGGCTCAACTCTTCTTTTGAGGAGCCACAGGTTTCATTTTCTTTTATCTTTTTCTGACCTTTTCTCCTTTTTTTTCTTTGTCCTTGCTTCGCTGCCAAATTCATTTCCACTGTTTGTTCTTTACCTGATTCGTCCGTATTTTGTTTCTCATGTTCCTTGTCCTGTTCTTTTTCTTTTTCTTCTGTTAGTTTCATCGTATTATTTTTAAAATCTATCACTACATGTTTTTCTGCCAATTCGTCCACTCCTACTGTCATGTCATGTGACATGTTTGGCAGTATTACACATTGTAGTGCATACATATTCTTGCCCAGTCGTACCATTACTCGTATGCCTTCATTTATAGTTGCCAATGTCCGTTTGTTTGCGCCCACTAAATTTACCCTAGGTATTTTATAAATTAAATTTGTTAAGTTAACTTCTTCTATTAGTTTTCTGTTGACCAATGTTATTTCCGATCCAGTATCTATCATAATTTTAATTGGTGTCTCGTTGATAAATCCATCCACAAATTTTAAATTAACTCCATTTTTCTTTTCGTTGTTTCCTGCCAATTTAATAAACTCCTTGGGGTGACAAAAGATTCCTGTTTGATTTTTGGTTTTTAGTGAGCGCCGTCGTGAAAAGACGCCGGTTGCTCATCGTTGTTTATATTTTCGTCATAATGTCTCTCTCCGTCATATTCATCTGTCTGGGTATTATTTACTTCTCTTCTATTTTCTCTTGGTCTGTCGGATCTGTTTCGGTTTTCTCGATATCCCTGTTCATTTTGTCTACCATTATTTCTGTTTTCTTGATTTGAGCGTGTGGTGTTTCTATTCTGGTATCCTCGATTTCTGTCCTCATTCCATTGCCTATTTCTTTGTTCATAATTTCCTCTTCCGTTGTCTCTATTTTCGTTTTCCCTTCTGGGATTAAAATCTCGTCTTGTATAGTCCCTCCTATTTTCATTTCTATCTCTGTAATCTTGTGTTTCTCGGGGCCTGGTATCTTCTCGCGACCTTCTTGATTTTCTTTCTCTTAGCGTACGTTCAGAGTGGACGAGCAAAGAGCAAAGAGCAAAGAGCAAAGGGCAAAGCGGAGAAATCAAACTCATACTGGCAAACGGAGGTGCACAGAGTGCTAGCAAAGAGCAAAGCGGCGAAACCAAACAAGTTTGATTTCTTTGGTCCATGTAGTGAGACCGCTCCCGTCTGAAAAAATTTTTGATTCGGTTTCTTTGTCAAATCCTATTCAAAAATGTCCCCTTTAAACAAATCTGAAGAGCACCGGGCGGAATTTTTGGGCAGAAATTGTTTAAACAATTTTATCCACTCTATGTTATATTGTGTGTAAGTTTTTAGTTTGTGAAAACTGTCATTATAGATAGCAGTGCGTGAAGTGTTTAAAGTGAGCGTGAAGTAACAATGTATTTTAAATGGGACTTACTTTTTCGCACTGTTTTTAACACACTTTCATATAATCAAATATCCTTAACTTTGGCGTTGTCATGGTGATGACATAATGAGCAATAAATTACGACAAAAGTTTTTACAGTTTTGTGGTTTGAAAGAAGTTAGAATTTTTAAATGTCAAAGTTCTAAAAATTGTAGAATAGAAATGAATTCCAGTGACGAAGAGTTACAGTTTTTTTATTTGTTTATGGTAGAGTAGAGAAAATATTGTATGAAACTGTGCATGAAGTACTTTTTGCGAACTTACGCGATGTATAGCACTCGCTCCGCTGTCGCTCGTGCTCTAAATATCGCGTGCGTTCGCAAAAAGCATACTTCACGAACTGTTTCATAAATAACTATTTTTAAACAAATACAAAAGATCACGTTTTTTTGCTCCGGAACATATATTTTTAGACGAAGTAGTTTTCAATCCTAATAGTAAATTATTAATATTGAAAATATTAAAAATATTACTAAAAGATTTTTAAATTGAAAACTTATTGGTACACTTTCCTGGTGACACCTCCAAGACTTCTACAATTTGCAAGTCAAATGGATGCTGCAGTTAAGACGAGAGGGAAGGAATTCTACACTATGCAATTCACATCCCCCGTCTGCAGCTGGTAAAGTTCCAACGGAAAAATGCACCTAGTTAGGCCGCACCTACATTGGATCCGATTTTCTCCGATCAGATCAGATCCGACGTCGGCCGACGTCGGAATAGAAAATAAACCCATAGTATTAAATGGGGGTGCCTACATCGGATCCGTTTTTCTCCGATCCGATCAGATCAGATCAGATCCGACGTCGGCCGACGTCGGAATAAAAAATAAACCCATAGTATTAAATGGGAGTGCCTACATTGGATCCGTTTTTCTCCGATCCGATCAGATCAGATCAGATCCGATATCGGCCGACGTCGGGAGTAGCTTCTCCTATTCTCATCGAGAAGTGTTTGGTTTCATTCCGATTGGTTGCAAGTTGAGTTGCAATTTTAGTTGCAAATTGGTTGCAAGTTGGTTGCAAATTGGTTGCAAGTTGGTTGCAAACTGGTTGCAAACTGGTTGCAAGTTGGTTGCAAACTGGTTGCAAACTGGTTGCAAACTGGTTGCAAACTGGTTGCAAGTTGGTTGCAAGTTGGGGGTTGCAAGTTGGGGGTTGCAAGCTAACATGTTTAAATATATTCAATGTCATCATCTCAACACTTCATCGCAACTTATTGTCGGTGGTCGGAAGATTACTGAACCAATGTAGGCACCCTCGCCGGAAAACCGGTCTGATCGGATCTGATCTGATCGGAGAAAGACGGATCCAATAGGGCTTTTCATCGACTGTCATTTGTTTCGAGCTTCTGTCATGTGTCACATAATATTGATATATCTACGCCATACGTCTTTGGTTTGTATTGTTTATATACCAATAACGTATGACGTAGATAAATTATTATTATGTGACACATGACAGAAGCTCGAAACAAATGACTGTGAATGAAAAGCCCTATGTAGGCACCGCCTGTCGGATCGGATCGGATCTGATCTGATCTGATCTGATCGGAGAAAATCGGATCCAATGTAGGTGTGCACTTACTCTACGGAGTAATACGACTATAAAATAAAAATGTATACCATTTTTATTATTATATATTTTTAGGTTTTTTGGGTTATTCTAAACAAAAAAGGTATCTTGTAATTTTTCCCAAAAATTAATAGTGTTCGAGTTATAGGCGATTTAAAATCTGAAAAATGCGAAAATACGCATTTTCGAGGCTTAAAAATTCATATTTCAATTAGTATTTTTGAGGTTACCAGATACTTAAATTGATGATTAAACATTCAGCTTCGATTCTGAAGAGTGATCGCGTCTAACCTTAATTTATACCGTTGTTTTTTAATTGTTAAATATGCGTGTTTATCAGATTTTTTGCCGGTGCGGCGCGCTCTATTTCAAAAATCTCCTATTTCCTCCGAAAATTATTTTTTCTAGATTTTTTGGAATATTCTAAATAGAATAAGTTTTTTGACATTTTTCTCAAAAGTTAATAGTTTTAAAGTTATAAGCGATTTAAAATCCAAAAAATGACAAAAAAACTCATTTTTGGATTTTAAATCGCTTATAACTTTAAAACTGTTAACTTTTGAGAAAAATGTCAAGAAACTTATTTTATTTAGAAAATCCCAAAAAATCTAGAAAAAATAATTTTCGGAGAAAAATAGGAGATTTTTGAAATAGAGCGCGCCACACCGGCAAAAAATCGAATAAACACGCATATTTAACAATTAAAAAACAACGGTATAAATTAAGGTTAGACGCGATCACTCTTCAGAGTCTTGAGGCTCAATGTTTAAACTTCAATTTAAGTATCTGGCAACCTCAAAAATACTAATTTAAATATGAGTATTTAGGCCTAGAAAATGGGTATTTTCGCATTTTTCAGATTTTAAATTGCCTATAACTCGAAAACTATCAATTTTTGAGAACATTTACAAGATACCTTTGTTGTTTAGATGACCCACAAAACTTAAAAATATATGTTCCAGAGCAAAAAACGTGATCTTTTGTATTTGTTAAAAAAAAATTGTTTAAACAATTTCTGCCCAAAAATTCCGCCCGGCACCCTTCAGATTTGTTTAAAGGAAATTTTAAAATATTTTTAAATAGGAATCCACAAAGAGACCGAATCGGAAATTTTTTCAGACGGGAGCGGTCTCACTACATGGACTACTGTGAGAGTAAAGAGCAAATATCCTACCGCTCCTATCCACACTGCCGAGTGGAAAAGAACTAAACTCTCGTCTAGCGTAACTACCCGCTATTAGCACTTCTTTGCTCTTTGCTCTTTGCTCTTTGCTCGTCCACTCTGAACGTGCACTTTTTGCTCTTTGCTCTTTGCTCGTTGCTCTTTGCTCTTTGCTCTTTGCTCTTTGCTCTTTGCTCGTCCACTTTGAACGCGGCCTTAGACGTGATTCTCTTATTTGTAGGAATTGGCATAAACTATCTATGTCTTTGTAATTTTGCAATGTGATATGGTCTTCCAGCGTTTCCTCGAAATGTCTTGCAATCAGTTCGACTAATTGTTCCGATGAGTAATTATATTGTAAATGTTTTGCATTATTGTAAATTTGCAAAGCATATGTCCTTTCTGATACACCCATCCTATCATTGTATTTCCCATTTTGCAATTCCTTGTTAATTTCCAATTGTTGGACTTTTCCCCAGAAATAATTCAAAAATTTTTGTTCAAATTGTTGCCAGTTGCCGAATTCTTCTTCTTTACTATCGAACCATAGGCTTGCTTCATATTTGAGATGGTTTCTGATAGTTTCTTTTGCTGTTTCGAAATTTCCGATGCGCTGTATTTTCTTTTTCAGGCTATTTATGAACGGCACTGGGTGTAATCTTCTTACGTCCCCGCCAAACCTTATCTTCACGTCATCTGTGCTATGTATAACCATTTCTCTTCTTTCTCCGACATTTTGTTGAGTATTGATTTCCGCAATCTTTCTTTCCACTTCTTCTATGTCTGCTTGAATAGCGTTTTGCAACTTGTTTTCCAAACTTTCCATTTCTTTTTTCTGGCAATTCGTTATCTCCTTTATTTTATTTTGAATTTTCATTTCTTGTTCTTTCATCTCGTTTTTCATTGTTGTCAAACATCCTTTTACTTCCTTTTCATACTTTCCTATGCGTTCCTCCATTTTCTTGTTGTTCTCTTCTGTTGCTTGTTTTGTTTCCTTCTGATTTTCTTGCATTATTCTTTTTGTTTCATCTATTTCTTGTTTTGTTTCTCTTTGATTGTCATCCAGTTTTTGTTGTGTTTCATCCATTTTTTGTGACTGGAGTTGCATAAGTTGTAATAGTTTATCTATTCCTGATAATTCTTGCTGTTCTGATGCCATGATTGTCGTGTCTAAAATATCTTCTTGGTCTGAATATTCTTTTTGTTTTTTGTTGTCCTTGCTTTGGTTTCTTGTCACAGACATTTGTTTTCAAGAAGTACTGTCCCCGCCAAATATGAAATTTTACTAGTATGTTACCAAGACGACTTTTTCTCACCCAAATATTATAAATTGTCAATAAATATATCAAATGCAAATATCGTAAAAATAAAATATTAAATCAGCTATGTAAAATTTGTACCTAAAGAGATCTAAAATTTTATGTTATCACATGTAAGTATCTCACTTTTTACCACAGGCATATAAATTTTCAAATACCGGCTTTACTCTTTCTATCCTTCAAATTTGCCACTAGAAATACTTTACAATGCTTTCCACGTTGGACGACAGTTGATGTGATCTTGATTATTGATATGAGATAATATTCTTATATGTTACTTAATTTAATCAATGCATTAATACTAATCTAATTAATTAACCAGATCACATATCAATATGTTTTCAATCTCAGGGCGAATTATAAATTAATTACTTACTTCCGTGGCTTCTAAATATTTCTTAATGGTTCCTAATCGGGATAGAAAAGAAAAGAGTAAAAAAAATACACATATGGGTTACAATTATAATCAAAATATTTTTTATTTTATTTATAAGGCAATCAATGCTTAATATTTGCTATTTCTTATTATTCTTAAACATAACATTTACAAATGGGAATCTTATTTCCTTTTAGTTTTCAATTGAAAGTTTTTATTAACATTTAACTATTAGGAGTTATTAGGAACAACTCTATTTAAGTTTGATGAAGCTTTTCTGATATTATTGATTATGTTATTCAATTTTTTATGTGGAATTTAATACGAAAAACCCATACATTCATGTCCAAACAAATGAGACTGACCTTTTCCTGGTGAACTGAAAATGTCCTCACACAAGACCCTTTCCTGCTATCCTTGGCTGCGATCAAACCTCGTCCTGCCTTCCAGTGATGTTCTCCTTTGAAAAACTAGCTCGAATAGCTCTCGTTCCTGCTTTTGTCGTGATGCTGTGTTCTACCTTTTTCGAAACTGCTATCAGCTACCGGGACACTCTGGGCTCAAGGAGGTTCTTTTACTCTCGACCTGGCCTACTTCTCGTTCCACGATAGATACTCCGCACTCACGGAACTACACCGGCTTTCTCACTCCTCGAACACTACCGTCTACTACTCGACTTCACTTCTCGACAGCTCAAAACATTCTGATCTCACTTTGTCATCCATTCCCCTACTTTCTAAATATCCCTTCCAGATTCACAAATCAATCTTCCACCACCAACTCTCATTCGTAATATTCCTCAAAACCAATTTTTAATCTTTCTAAATATGCTTAATGGATTTCAAAAGAAAATATTTAATTCCCATTCTAAAATACTTTCTAACTATTTACAAATTTTAATGACCTATTCTCTCTTTCAAATGAGTCTTATTTAGCATAGGCTAATGATCGAAACCTTCCGCGAAAAACGATAATGAACTATCATCTATTTCACTGAGTTTTATTTAGCATAGGCTAATGATCGACCTTCCGAGAAGAACGATAATGGTACGCGTCATTCACTTTGTTTATCTAAGCACATTGTTCCGAGTTTCGTACGCTTATTCTAATCACTTCTTAAAATTAAATATAACAATTTGTTGTATACAGGTTGTTTTAAATTTATATGCCCGTGGTTGAGAAAATTGAAAATATTTTATATTAAATTGAATTCTGTTTATAATTATCAAAATTTAATTTTCATATCAAATAGAAATATAACAATATATATATATATATATATATATATATATATATATATATATATATATATATATATATATATATATATATATATAAAGAAGTTTGGTATTATTGACTGATAATATGTAGACTTTAGTTTTTTATTGAGGTTGCAGTCATTTATTTCTAAGGGGCAGGGTAAGAGAAACTCTGTGTTATAATCAAGCTTTCGCAAAATTTATTTGCTTCGTCAGGATTAGCTAAAATTATTATATAGTTATAAATAAATACAACGAAATGAAAGAACATTGCATAAAAATTAGTACAAAAACTTACAACGTGAGGTTTGTTCCTTAAATAATATAATAAATTTTGCGAAAGCTTGATTATAACACAGAGTTTCTCTTACCCTGCCCCTTAGAAATAAATGACTGCAACCTCAATAAAAAACTAAAGTCTATATATATATACAGGGTGGTTCATCTTATTCGCCTTGGTCTCTGTACGGAAAACCACTTGATATTTTAAAAAAATTTCTTCACAGAAATATACAGGGCCTTTAATACTACAACTTAAAAATAATGTGAATTATACAGGGTGTTCCAAAAAAGAGTGGTATATCAAAGTTATATTTTTTGTTATGGAATGCCCTATATCTGATGAGATTATTGAATTGACCTTAAAAAATAAGCTATACTTTCATAAGGGTTCCCTATACCTAAATACAGGGTGTTTTGATTTATTTCGATTTTTATAAAAATGTAAGGTTTTAGAAAAAAATAAATATCTACGAATCTAAGAAGCAGTAACAAATTCTTTCTTGGATCTTAATAATAGACTATTTAGCATACTTAAACAGATGCTTATTGCAACACAATTTCTTATAGGGTGGTCAAAATATGAGATTGTTCTATTAACAAATTCAAGCTGTAATACCTTACTTATTTTAAATAGAACACCCTGTATTTTACTAGTCTATCGCGTAAAAAATTTGCTTAGCTTTCAATTTGTATTAGGGTTTCCTATACCTATCTTTTTACAGGGTGGTCAAAATATTAGAATGTTCTATTAACAAATTCAAGCTGTAATAACTTACTTATTTTAAATGGAACACCCTGTAGCTTACTAGTCTATCGAGTAGAAAGTTTACTTAGCTTTCAATTCTTATTAGGGTTTCCTATAGCTATCTCCCTTAATTTTTTAAATATTTAAAGATTTCCTAATTTGTAAGCTATAAAGATTAGAATTACATAAGTACCTATGTCGTGTTTATGTACAACACATCACCAACACCGGCAATATACTTAGACAAGATACTGTCAGTAATAATAAAATTTTCATTGTTATCATGTAATCACACAGAGTGTTGTATTATTTTAGTTGATTTTGGCCTACATGTGAAATTGAATAATATGTTTATTTTAAACTGCATACCCTATATTAGATGCCGTATTCTGGAAGATATTTAAATTATATTTTATTCCGTATAAGTATTTTCCGTATCTTAACCCAACGATTATTAAGTAAATTTAAGAACACCACATTTTGTTTGAATCTTTAAATCGCAATTACAAACAATTAAATGCAATGGCTACTTTGACGAAAACGAGCCTATTGTACAAAAATATGTAAAAATGGGTATTTACAGAATAACATGTGTATTGAGAATGTTAACATGGAATTGAAGAGATATCTTCCATTATAAAGAATAGAATATCGAGTATGTCATTTAAAATAAGAACACTCTGTGTGATTAAATGATAAAAATGTGAATTTTATTAATGAAACTATCTTGACTAAGATATTTAAGTATATTGCCGGTGTTCGTGATGTGTTGTACATAACCACGACATAGGTACTTAATTCTAATTTTTAAAGCTTACAAATTAGGAAATCTTTAAATATTTAAAAAATGAAGCTAGATAGGTATAGGAAACCCTAATAAGAATTGAAAGCTAAGTAAATTTTCTACTCGATAGACTAGTAAGATACAGGGTGTTCCATTTAAAATAAGTAAGTTCTTACAGCTTGAATTGGTTAATAGAACAATCTAATATTTTGAGCACCCTGTAAAAAGATAGGTATAAGAAACCCTAATACAAATTGAAAGCTAAGTAAATTTTCTACGCAATAGACTAGTAAGATACAGGGTGTTCCATTTAAAATAAGTAAGTTATTACAGCTTGAATTTGTTAATAGAACAATCTCATATTTTGACCACCCTGTAAGAAATTTTGTTGCAGTGAGCATCTTTTTAAGTATGCTAAATAGTCTATTATTAAGATCCAAGAAAGAATGTGTTACTGCTTCTTGGATTCGTAGATATTTATTTTTTTCTAAAACCTTACATTTTTATAAAAATCGAA
Organism: Diabrotica virgifera virgifera; assembly: GCF_917563875.1. Taxonomy (NCBI): domain Eukaryota; kingdom Metazoa; phylum Arthropoda; class Insecta; order Coleoptera; family Chrysomelidae; genus Diabrotica; species Diabrotica virgifera. Next base: position 177,910,405 of record NC_065447.1, read on the forward strand.
ATAAATCAAAACCCCCTGTATTTAGGTATAGGGAACTCTTATGAAAGTATAGCTTATTTTTTAGGGTCAATTCAATAATGTCATCAGATATAGGGCGTTCCATAAGAAAAAATAAAACTTTGATATACCACTCTTTTTTGGAACATCCTGTATAATTCACATTATTTTTAGGTTGTAGTATTAAAGGCCCTGTATATTTCTGTGAAGAAAATTTTTTAAAATATCAAGTGGTTTGCCGTACAGAGACCGAGGCGAATAAGATGAACCACCCTGTATATATATATATATATATATATATATATATATATATATATATATATATATATATATTATATATATATATATATATATATATATATATATATATATATATATATATATATATATATATATTATATATATATATATATATATATATATATATATATATATATATATATAATTATTAATATGTAGTGACTGTTAAATAATACAAAATGAATAATTTTGGGGAATGCAGTCAATGTGTTTTGGTTAGATTATTATTACCAGTCAATTAGATTGTCTTGATAAAGGAAATAAATTGTCCGAAAGCTCGACAAAAGTTCAAAGTGTTTCTCTTCTAATCAGCCCAAAACACATTGACTGCATTCCCCAAAATTATTCATTTTATATATATATATATATATATATATATATATATATATATATATATATTTTTTGTACAATATATATTTAGCAATGCTAAATATATATATATATTTAGCATCTTATGACGTCCCCCCATGTTAAACCGTAGTCTCTCGTGGCTTCCAGGTCTTCGTGAACTCCGATATACGGTTGCCACGAGGACTTTCCCTAAAATGTATCGCAAATGAAAGGTACCACTTCCTACAATGCTTACACAAAATATTGGCCGGACGTCCTCAGTCACGTTATCTGTATAATAATATACACATTACTTGGAGCAATTGCCGTCAGGCGCGCCATGTTCGCTTGCTGTATATCTAAAATCACTTTAACGGTTTTGATGGCATCCAAATATATATTTATTCAGTTTGCGGTTGTAGTGGTCTCCGTATATTTGAGTTTATGTCCTCATGGCTTCCACTGCGCTGTTGTCACCTCAAATGTTGGAATTTAGACTTCGGATATTTTTATAATTGATTATTGTAGTATGTTGAAAAAAATATTGTTGTGATATTTTAATGATATTTTTTTGTATAATTAACAATGTATTTTTTTTTCACTGCAAAAATAAAAAATTAAAAAGTATGTTCATTAAAATTGATGAATTTATCATAACCAGTTGCCGAATCTGCTGGTCTAATTGCTCAATTGTAACATATTATAGAAGTGTTAAAATTGAATTCTTAATTTTTTATTACAAAACTTTTACCTCGACAGCGTAGGGTACAAGAGGACGGCTTAAGTAAAGTAAGTACAAAATTTTTAATAATATAATTTGTTCAACTAATAGGTGCAAAGGTGTCTGGAAAATAATAAAAATGTTTAAAACATTGCTTACTTATTTCATACACTCAATGTATTTTTTTATGTAAGGATATAGAAAATAATATTTTGAAAAATATTTAAAATATAGTAGTAAGTCTTAAATTTCACATTACATAAAGTAGTTAAGTCTGCTAGTCTACAAAATTAAAAACAAATAGAATACATACTTAAAAAAAATTAAAGCACTCATGCCATACCAAACGAACTACATTCTTACATATTTTAAAAAGAAAAATCTTTAATTTTGCCCAACCCGACTAAACTATCGGCAGGTAAAAAGTCTGCAGTATGCGGGGGCCCTACTGTTGAAATAGATTAGAAAATTAAAATAAACTTATCTACCATTATGAAATTCTAATTTGACACAAAAAACTGTATCCTGGATTAAGAACAAGTGTGTAGAATACTCTCGTGAATTAAGAAGCGTTTCTACTGTAGGGTGACCATATCATAAATTTGAAAAAAACGGGACACATCCAAGCAGCAGTAGCGCACCTATAATTTTTCTCTGGGGGGAAGGGGGTTGGCTTGGGCGTCGAAATTTTTTTCTATATTTTGTGAAAGACAAGTTACATTTTCCTGCTATTATTTATATATTTTTCATATGCCCTGGGGGAAAGGGGGTTTAACTCCCAAACCCCCCCCTGGGTGCGCTACTGCCAAGAAGGGTTTGGAGCGATAATACACAAACAGGGATTGAAACACCGTCTTTTAGCTAATTTGGAACCTATAAATCATTTTCAATTTTAAATGTGTAATTTACGTACGATCAAGACTGCGAAACGCAGAAAACTAAAAAACTACGCTAGAATGACGTGGATAAACAACCAATCCGTCAAAACAAAACAGGGAAGAATAAAAAATAGCGAGAAACACAGCAAACTCAACAAATAAAAAGAAGAAAAATGACGGGTTTCGCTGGAGGACATTAAAAAAGACAGAAAACCATCAAATATAAAAATTTTACAAAAAAGTCAGATAAAAAAATACGTCCAGCATTAAAACAAGAGTACTAAAAAACAAAAAAAAAAGAGAAACCCTGTTTGAAGACAAACAGATCAGCAGAATATGAGAAGAATATTACGAAAAAATGCTATTCGGTATGAAGGAAACAGATGAAGAAGAACAAGATAACAACGAAGTAGAAATTTTCACAGAAGAAAACGTACAAAAACAAATATTAAAAACATAGAAAACGGAAAAGCAGCAGAAGAAAATGAAATAACAGTGGAAAAAAATACAGAGGAAGAGAATTACATAAAGAAAAAAAAACAGCTAATACAACTAAAAATATGAACAAAACAGACTACCAGCCGATTGGAACGCAGATATTATAGTAGGTACCTATATACAGTAAAACCCCGCAAATCCTAACTAATTGGGGGGACAGCCTGTTCGGATTCCGAAAAGGTCGGATTATCCGAAAGTTAGCCTAACTAATAATTGAAAGTTTACTTTGTCGTTGATTTTGAGTCGCTGTGCCTGTCTCTCTCCCTCTTCCACCCATCTCAGATTGATGTCACTGATGCAGAGCCAGTGTCATCATTTGTGCTTAGTCGTTAACTCCATGGCTTGATTTCTAATTTGAATAAGCTCCATTTTTCCCCGTTCCCCTATACAAGATGGATCAGAAAACTAAGAAGAAAGTGTAATTACAGAATGGATTGAAGCTGACGACAAAGGGAGCGAAGAATTTACGGATGAATACATTGTAGACTTGGTTCAACCTCAAGGCAGCCCTAATGACTAATGAAGATGAAGAAAGCGAGGAAGAAGTTTCCCTGTCATATTGAGTGTCACACGCAGATGCCACTAAAGCTCTGGGTGTGGCTCTACGTTACGTGGAGCATAACTCTGCTGCATTACCAGTAGATGTAATGTTTATGTGTAAATAGAATTAGAATTAAACAATGGTTTCGAATTCACCTGTATAAGTTGCAAGTTGGGAGGGTCAGGTAGTAAAAAAGTTACGAATTGGCCGGTGTACATTTTGATTTGAAAAAGTTTGTCATTAAGAGTTACGAGTTGGCGCGTGTCCATTGGAAGAAGGAGAATGTCACGGTTAAAGAATTTAAGGGACTGGTTTAGATGCAGTTCTATAGAACTCTTTAGAGCAGAGGTGGATAGATTAAAGATAGTGATGATGATATCCAACCTCCGATTAGGAGACGGCACTTGAAGAAGAAGAAGATATTAGATTTTACTGATTATGCCGCCCCCTTGTGATGCCGCCTGATGCGGCTGCCTCACCGCATCATAGAACGGCACGGCCCTGAAAATTACAGTCTTTTCGTTTAAGTCGCTACAGGTAAAAATAAGTAATTAAATATCTTATATCAGATATTCATTTTTAGTAGATGAACAAAGGTTTAAAATGGCAGTTTTTGAATTTTGGTACGATTATTTGTTGCTTCGGAAGTTGCAAAAATAAACTTTTGCAAAAATAAACTTAAGACTGATATTACATGAAAAATTGGGTCAAACAGTCCATGTTCAGTCCAGATATAACAAAAAATTTCAAGGTGATTTGCCAATTAGTTTACATTTTATTCAATTTGTTTAATAAAAAATCCTTTTCTTTGCAATGATAAAGCATGCTTTTCTTCATAAAATAATAATGATACAGCAATTTTGTGGAAACTACATGAAAGAAGAATACTTATGTTTTCAAAGTTTTTAAAAAAATAATAAAAACTCATTTTTATCATTCCGAAAATATTTTAGTAAATTAGAGTCATTTTTGGCTTATAAACAATTTGAATAACTTTGTTAGTATTGACTGCAAACTAAATTAATCGACTAAGGGATGGAAAAAACCTACCGGTTATAACCTAAACCCAGTTTTTTTAATTCGAAACAACCGGTTTTACCGGTTGTTTTTTTGTCCCGGTTATAACCGGTTTTTTTCTTTTTAAAGTAATAACCATTGAAAAACCGAATAAGTTGCCTGTGGAAAAAAATTAATTTAGAGAAAAATGAAGAAATTTCTATATATTTTCGATCTTAATCATATAATATTATAAATAATAAATGCGAAGTAATTAACCCAAACAACCATAATTCAACTTTTATTTACTAATAGAGAACTGGACGAAAGTGTCACATCAGCTTTTATGAAACAATTTTGAGAATAGTTATTTAGATTAATAAATATTTCAAAGACTGGTGAAATGGTGCATGTGATGATAATATTTACATAAAAGTATGTGATCTGCTTGAAATCGATATTCCAACCATCATCAGCTAAAAAATTGTTTATACTTGAGACTCTTGTATAATGTGAATACCGAAATACGATTAGGAATCTCCATTATGTAATTTTTAAACAATAAATAATTCTTACAAAATAAATGGTAGGTATTATACAAACGTATTAAAAAATATTACCTACTGAAATTTTTTGATGGCAATAGAGAAGTAAATACTGAATTGGTTTATCGAATTTATTTTGTAAAATACCTATAAGTCATTTGGACATTTTTTAAAACTTGATAGATCCAAGGGACATTTTGATAGATCGATAGGATAATCAATTTTGGGAATATCCCAATTATTGACAACGCAATATACGCCGACGCCGTCTACAACGAGCGACGAATCAGAGATTGGGGTACTCTGGCCCATTTTTAGGGTAACTTGAAAGCGCCTGGGAAAATTTTTATAGATTGAATTGGTTGGGGAATTTTTCGGGAGGAAAATTGAGCAAACTAAAGTGCAATATAAATGTAACATTATAACTTATTGAGTATTTGCTTTTGTTTAAAAAAAACCGAAAACCTGTTTTTGGAACAACCGTTTTTTTGACCGGTTATAACCGCCAGGTTAAACCGTAAGTTAAAAAAACCGGTATAACCAAAAACCGGTTTTTTGTTCAACAAGCGCCATCCCTAGACTTTAGGATTTAAAAAGCTGGTACTTTTACATTATTATTATATTATCGGTTTATAACGTTCTTCGTCTTCCGATACCCGTTCGCCATTCCTCTCTGTCCGTACATTGATCTACTTGCAGACCTCTTTCATCCATGGCTTTGTTTATTCCTGCATGCCAACTTTTCCTTGGTCTACCTCATCTTCTTCTATCTTGCAGTTTCCATTTTTACCCTTGTTTTGGGATTATGTCTTCATGCATTCTTTATACGTGACCAAACCATCGTAGTTGTATTTCGTTGGTTTCGTCATTTATTGTATGTGTGACCTTCATTATTTCTCGTATCCGTTCATTGGTGACATGTTCTCTTCTTGATCTTCCTGCAGCCCTTCTCCAAAAATCCATTTCGGTGACCTCTAACATTCGTTTTGATTTTTCCTTCATATGCCATACTTCGCAGCTGTATGTTATAATGCTTTTCACTACGGCGTTATAGATCTTTTTCTTGTTTTGGTTGTTTACCTGCTTGTCCCAGAGTACTGAGTTTAGGAGCCTAATTGCTTTCCTGCCCTGAGTGTTTCGTTCTTTAACGGCTCCGTCTAGTGTTCCATCATTCGTGATTTTCATATTCATACCCAGGTATTTATATTCGTTACATTTACTGATTGTTTCTCCTCCTTCTATAGTCGAGGAAATGAAGCATTTTGACTCGCAATTTTTTCGTCCAGCATGGATTTACTTGAAATTTTCACAGAAGGTAGGGCGTAGGGAATAGGCCAAGGATCATTTTCTATATCATGCCGCTGTACGCTAAAAGCTTGGGGTGGTTGCCACCCCATCTCGGGACGGGAAATTTTTATTGCATTTTAACCATGTAAATCGATGTAAAAAGTAATTCTAAGAAAAAAATGTTTTTTACATTTTCTTCGTAAAACTAATATTTTTCGAGTTATTCGCGCTTGAAAGTAACAGTTTTTCGACGAAAAAATCGACTTTTTTACATGGTTTTTTGAGAATACCTCGAAAAATATGCATTTTATCAAAAAATACTGTAGATATGAAAAATTTATCTTTTAGTAACACAAATTACCCCTGTAGTTATCACATTGTTTTCGATGTGTACTTTTACATAAATGTTAAAAAAAAACTTTTACCTTGATTAATTACGGTCAAAGTTAGGCACTTTTTTTTATTTAATTCACAGCTAGTTTCTTTATAACAATTAAGAAACCTAACTAGCGCTATTTTAAAGTTCAAGGTATGTATATAGTTTATGTGTAAAAGTTTGAGTAAACTTGAACAGAGTTGTTAATATATCTTTAAAAATGACGTCCTAACGGAATCGACTCGTGGTCTGTGGAGCGGAATTATTAAAATCCGTGCACTCAAAAAATGAAATTAACTTTTCAAAGATATGTTGCGCTTAATATCTCCGGAGTTTGTTGATGGACTTTGATCATTATTTTTTTAATTTATATATACCTGTAGTTTTGTAGAGTATGTTATGTATACATATACAAGTATATGTATACATATATAATTTCATAAAAATCGTTCAGGCGGTATCGGAGGATTATGGCAACTAACATTACGGCAGGAGAATTTTATAGATGTAAATAAATAGATAACTATTAAAAAATAGGGGTTGGTGGTAGAAAGGTGAAAATTAAGGGTTGTATATATTTTTAATGGTACATAATATAAAATGAAGGTAGACAATTTTCTCCAAAACAATAAAAAAGTGGCAGGGGGCAACCCCCCTTATAACGTATGGGTGTAAATAATAGATTACCACCTATTTTCAGTCCTACAGAATATACGTGTAAAATTTCATAAAAATCGGTCAAGCCGTTTCGGAGGAATATGATAACTAACACTGCTACAGGAGAATTTTATGTACATAGAAGTAACTGTGAATTAAATAAGTAATAAAAGTGGCTAACTTTGCTCGTAATTAACCTAGGCGAAAAGTTTTTTTTTGAAAATTCGTGTAAAAATATCAGCTTTTCAAATCCCAACGCAGATTTAGTCAATATGTTAATATGGTTATTAAAATTGTTTAGAAGCCAAAAATGATTCTACTTTCGTAAAATGTTTTCAGAATGCTAAAAATGACTTCTTATTGATTTTTTAAATAAGTTAAAAATATAAGTATTCTTCTTTCCTGTGGTTTCCACAGAATTGCTGTATTATTATAATTTTCTGAACAATAACATTGCAAAAAAAAATTGCTCTTTGTGATAAACAAATCGAATAAAATTTAAACTAATTGACAAATCGTCTTCAAATTTATTGTGCATTATGGACTGTTTGACTCAACATTTCATGCAATATCAAAGTCTTAATTTCATTTTTATAACAACTTTTTTATAAGTTATAACAATTTTTTTATTTTCGAAATTTAGTTTTATTTTGCAATTTCCGAAGTAACAAATAATCGGATCAAAATTTAAAAAAATTTAAACCTTTGCTTATCTACTAAAAGGTGAATAATCTAAATAAGATATTTAATTACCTTATTTTTACCTGTAGCGATTTAAACGAAAAACTGTCATATTTGACCCTTATTTGTTAATTACTAAAATTCTCGTCCGAACTGTGACGGGCATTGTTGTATTTATAATGTAATAGGTATAACTCCAAAAAACCCATTTGCAACCTGGCTGGTCAAGTGTCCCGACAAAAACCTTATTTTTCTGGACTATTGCAACTAAGAGAAGAAAGAAAGAAACTTAAAAAAAATGTTACAAAAAGAAGCAACCGAAGAAGGAAAAAGCAGTAGAAAGGAAATACAAAGAAAAAGTATAGCGGTTAAAAAGCAAGCCAGGAAAGACAAAAGATACTATGTATATGATATGGTAAAAATGTCAGAAAAAGCTACGCATATATGGCAAAAATGTATGTAACATATAACATTATATTAACGAGTATTTGCTTCTGATTAAAAAAACCGAAAAATGGTTTTTGGAACAACCGCTTTTTTTGACCAGTTATAACCGCCAGGTTAAACCGTAAGTAAAAAACCGGTATAACCGAAAACCGGTTTTTTGTTCAACAACCGCCATCCCTACCTTGGTTGTTACAAATACAGTTCGCTGGAATAAGTGTTAACCCCCTTATTAACTTATTTATTTTTAGCACATAAGAAAAACGCTCGGATAGGTCGATTTTTAAAATAATCATAGTATGGGCCATTCCACGAACATACGCCTGTTTTGGATTACTTCGACAACGAATATTTTACTGTGCAACATAAGAAGTACGAAATTAAATGGCGCTAATAATTATTAGAATAAACAACAATGTAATTTGCAATTTACTTTCGTTCTTCTTATTTTGCACAGTAAAATATTCGTTGTCGAAGTAATCCAAAACAGGCGTATGTTCGTGGAATAGGGTATATATTATAGCGTCAATGTTTCGAACTTTACGCGATCCCTCTTCTTGAGGTGACAGGCACAACTTTGATTTTTTTAAATAGGAAAGTAAGTACATCATGTGACACCTCATTTAAAGGCTTTTTTCTACAACCGTGTTAAAAATGCAATTTTTAGAACTCCATACGTGCGTTAAAAATGCTACTTTAAGGCAGGGCCGGTTTTAGGGTTCTGAGCGCCCCTGGCAAAATAAAATTTGGCGCCCCTTCATATAAGAATATACAAATTTACTGCAAATATAAAAAAATAGGAAAAAATCAAAATTTTACCATAAAGAACTATGTAAAAATATATTTATTTAAAAAATAGTAGGATAGTTATTACTTATAACTTATCCAACATAGGGCATAGCATAGCGAGCACATTTTAAGTTCAAGCGACGAAGAAGCGAGGTAAAAGATAAATGCACATTATCAACAACCAGTAAAAAATGTGTATAAATAACTATTTAGATGCAAAATAAGCCACAATTAAATTGAAAAAAATAATTTTATTATCGTTTCGACGCCCAAATCGGGTGTCGTTGTCAAAATACAAAATACTACTAAATTAAACAAAAATGTTGTTGCTTAGTAAAAAATTCGTCTAATAATTTATTTATTCTGACTCATTTATATCATTTAATGTGTATAAATCTTCTACAAGACCAAAAAACATGTTGATTGTGCGCAAGATATAGCTGCATCCCCAATAACTAAATTGAGGGAGTGGCATCCACTTAGCATAAAATAGCATGCGGATATTCTTTGCAAACGCGCGCTTGTATATCTTTATTTTTTCTCTTCCTTTTAGACCCGTTGTGATATCCTTGGCCTTACAATCATCTATGCAAATTCAAATAAAATCATTCATTATTTTTTTTATTATCTCATGAGCTTTTTATTATCTCTATGACTCGATACCTATAGAACCAAGCTATGGGTTTAGGTATCGAGTTACTAGGACAAACAATATGCTGCATACTAAAATTAAACCCGGTACTGTGGGATAAGAACATCAGTATAAAAACAAAAATAAGAATATAATATAACACCATGACAAAAAGTATTCTGAATAATGGGTGTGAAAATTGAATAAAAAATACGAAAACCAAATGCAAAATAAGAGCAACAGAGATCGAATACCTAAGTAGAAGCTGTAGAAGGGATAGAATAAATAACATAGAGATTAAGAAAATAATGGTAATGAATTCAAGGGATAATAGACAACATAGAAAAAAAGAGATTAACCTGGTACAGACATGGCAGAAGAGCAGACCAAAATCGTTGATAAACAGAATAACAGATTGGAGCCCGATAGGAAGAAGGAAGAGAGACAGACCCCGAAAATCTTTTAGAGATAAAATGGACGAAGCAATATTAGAAAAGAAACCTGCAGGACTGGAAAAACAGAAAGAACTGAAAATAACGGTCAAGTGAAATAATACAGGAAAAACTATGGAAATCCAGGGTGGTGAAGAAAAACAGGATGTTTCTAAATAAATGCGACAAACTTTAAAGGGTAATTCTACATGAAAAAATAATGACAGTTTGCTCTATAAGCGTATGTCAGCAAATACTTCGTTTCCGAGATATGGGGTCAGGGCCGCGTTTAGGTCAGTTGACGCCCTAGGCAATTCTCTAGTAGCCGCCCTTCAAGCATGTACATACCATTTTTGCTAAAAAAAATCGCAAGCAGTTTTTTTTTATTTAAATAAGAATACATAAAAATTGTCATTACAGTTCGATCACATCAGATTTCTTTCTTGATTTTTCTTTGGAAAAATCATCTCTAATGTCGTCATAATTTATCGCCTTTGTTACGTCACTTTCTATGGACAAAATCGACAAATTGTTAAGACGTTCTTGCATCATACTTGATTGGAGATTATTTTCATGAATATTTTAAATTCTTAAACACAAATAAATGCGCAAAGCAATATCAAAATTAGGGAAAATATCTTTGAATCCACTCTTCTTTAAATATTTAGATATGTCAATTATTGGTGATTGGTGATTCTATTGTGGTATCCAAATGAACCTTTAAGTGAATGCATTCATGTATGAATGATGTAGGTATCTATTAGTGAAGTCAGTGAGGGTATTTAGCTCCGAATTCCATCCTACTGCATCAATTTACTTGATATTTTCATTGTAAGTAGGGAATAGCTCAAGAAACAAAGTCTACGCTATATCCTATGACGCTTTTAACTTAGGGGTGGTTCCCACCCGTTCTCGGGGGTGGAATTTTTTTTTATCAAACTAACACCGGAGGTGGCCAGAGAACCTAATTCTAAGCAATAACTGTTTTATACATTTTTTTGAAAACTCAATATTTTTTGAGTTATTCGTGATTAAAAATTTGCCATTTTCATTGAAAAATGACACTTTTCGGAGATTGTTTTTTGGGAATACCATAAAAATTGTGCATCTAGCGAATTTTTCTAGTTTATGAAAAATCAGAGAGATTCATTTTTTCATAAATCTTCTAGTTTAAATAAAAAAAGAGATGGTAGGTGAAAAAAGATTTTTTTTTGTGCATGCTCAAATTTTCGATTTTAGGGGTATAATGCTACGAATACCTTTTGTAGTGCTTGAGAAGACCTTTAAAACGAGAACTGTTAAATGTCGGTTATATTCAAACTAAGCGAGATATGGTGCAAAAAAAACTTATGACTAATGTATTTTAAGTAAGGAAAAAATGAGAAGTATATTTAACCCCTCATCCACCAGAATTTAAATGCATCTTTTTTTTCTAGAATACCTTCTACTATAGTGTTATTTCTATATTTAAAAAGTTGGACGGGTTTAAAATGAATGGTTTTGAAAAGAATAAGTTCAAATTAATTTTTTTTTAATCTTCCTTTTTCTCCATGTAATTCGAAAGTGATAAGAGATACGTAAAAAAATACCTTACAAAAAGGAAGTACAAAACTCAAAGAGGTACCACAAAAAATGTATATTAATAAATCATAAAAGGACGCGTTTCGGCTCTTCACGAGCCATCATCAGCTTTAAAAGACGGGAGCAAAGACGAAAACTGCCCTACAATATAAAATGGAAATTTTAAGCATGTGGTGATAACGCCCACCTCAGCAAAAGAACTTACCAGACCAGGAAGGAGGAAGAATCTACTAGATTACATTATTTAAGTTTCTATAGGCTTCATTATTTAAAGTTTTAAGTATTGTATTAGACATTAAGTTATATATGAATATAAAAATTCATTAGAAAGATTTTTATGACTTGCACGTTGGGAGGAACCATCTTGCGAACAGATCAGGTGCAAGGAACTTTTCGATGAACTGATCTGTTCGCAAGATGGTTCCTCCCAACGTGGAAGTCATAAAAATCTTTCTAATGAATTTTTATATTCATATATAACTTAATGTCTAATACAGTACTTAAAACTTTAAATAATGAAGCCTATAGAACCTTAAATAATGTAATCTAGTAGATTCTTCCTCCTTCCTGGTCTGGTAAGTTCTTTTGCTGAGGTGGGCGTTATCACCACATGCTTAAAATTTCCATTTTATATTGTAGGACAGTTTTCGTCTTTGCTCCTGTATTTTAAAGCTGATCATGGCTCGTGAAGGGCCGAAACGCGTCCTTTTATGACCTTTTATTAATATACATTTTTTGTGGTACCTCTTTGAGTTTTGTACTTCCTTACCTCGAGACCACATTTGAGAATGGATACTTCTCCTCATGTACCTAACAATGTTATTTTTCTTTCATTACTGTATCTCATTATCATTTTCAAGTTACATGGAGAAAAAGGAAGATTTAAAAAAAAATTAAAAATGCTCTCTATAATTTGATCTTATTTTTTTTTCAAAAACCATACATTTTAAACCCGTCCAACTTGTTAAACATAGAAATAACACTTTAGTACAGTCGGAAAAATTAAAGAATACCCATGAACGAACATATAAAACACGCTGTATTTTCCTGTCACGGTGTCACAAAGAAAATTGCCAAGCGCAAGTACATGTAATAATAATTATTACATGTACTTGGGCTGGCCAATTTTTTTGTGTGGCACGTTGACAGGAAAATACAGCGTGTTTTATATGTTCGTTCATGGGTTATCTTTCATTTTTCCGACTGTAAAGGGTATTGTAGAAGCCAAACGATGCATTTAAATCTGGTGGATGAGGGGTTAAAATATACATACTTCGCATTTTATCCTAAACCATTTCTCTGCTATTAAGTTGAATACCCCCATTTGAGCATGCACAAAAAAATTTCTTTTCAGCTACCATATCTCTTTTTATGTTATCACTAGAATATTTCATAAGCTACAAAAATATTTTATATAGTTTTTTTTCGTTAGATGCATAATTTTTAAGGTATTCGCAAAAAACCGTCCGAAAAGGCGACATTTTTCAATGAAAATGACAAATTTTCAAACACGAATAACCCAAAAGGATTCAGTTTAAAAAAAAAATTATAGAACAGTGCGCCTTTGCGGTGCTGCCGACGACCTAGTAGTGTTAAGAAAATGCAATTTATGTTCTAGAAATGAATGCCCACTTATATTCCATTGATGGATGTACTATGTACTTAAATACATAGTACATACTTACGGTGACCATATGTACTTATTTAAGTAGGACAGTACTTATTTTTAAATATTGTCCTAATGTACTTTAAAACATTTCTAAGGACAAAATTAATATTTTTATCTTGTATAAGTACCGCATGTATACTCAGTCCTGTTGGACAGGGAATTGGGCAGGGAAGTTGGCAGCGTGAACGTGTAAATAGCTCACTCGCGCTGCCGCTGCTAATGCTACTGCCATTGCAGTTTCATGAAGCCATTCTGAAAGTAGAAGGTGATAAAATAAATGCGGCAGATGCTGCTCAAGAATACTTTAATCTTAAAAACAGATTACAACATCGGTTGGACGCATTATTTTTGCCGCTTAAAGTGAGAGAATGTCTTGGTAAACTTGAAGACGGGCAAGCCGCTACTGAAAACTTCAGTACACAAGTGAGACATTTTTACACAAAATATGTAACCTACCTAGAAAACTGGAGTACAAATCTTCATGAGTTCAAACTATTCAAATGGATAAATCTAAGAAATGAAATAACATGGAACGATGTTTGCTATTCTTTTGAAGCTTTTAAACTGTATATCAAGGCCACCATTTTAAATGAAGATCAACTCGTTGACGAACTGGGAATTTTGAAAGACGTGGCTACAAGTGAAAAAATTGCTGAGTGGAACAGAGAAGAAAAAAATAGTCAGGCCATCGATGGCTTGAAGTTTTTAAGTGTGTAGTTCAATTCAAACTGAAAAACAAATATTATGCGAATTTATGTTTTGTCTTCCGGGTACTAGTGCAGCTATCGAGCGTTTATTTTCTGTAATAAATAATAATTATTGGACGTCGGAAAAGTCACAAATGTCCATCTCCACTCTCAAGGCAGCGATGCAGGTGTACGCAAATTTTGATGAGACTTGTAATGAAATGTTTCATTTACTTCAGTCAAGCCGGACCTTCTTAAATTAATTTTAAGTTCAGAAAATTATGAATGGTACAAAAAACCGGAAGAAGATGAGGCTATTCCAGGTCCCTCCTTTATAAGGAGATACAAAAGATACATTTTGCGTTTTTAATACACTTCTGTTTTTTTGTACTTTTTTTTCTTTAAAAAGATATGGTCACCGTATACATACTACTTTAATTTTTATATACAAATATTTGTTGTACAGTATTTTTGCCGCCCTCTCATAATTTGCCGCCCTAGGCAACTGCCTATATTGCCTAATGGATAAAGCAGCCCTGTATGGGGTGTTGACATTTTTCTTACAAACTGACGATTTCTTTATTGTTCTAAAACCGGTTCAGATATGCAAATGAAATTTGATGTGTTTTAAGAGGTAATTATTGCGCATTTTTTGACATAAAATTAATAATTTTATATCTACTGTTGAAATGGTGTGAATTTTTTTAAAGAAAAACATAGTACGCCACTGAGATATTTCAAATAACAAATCATTTTGGAATTCCTCTTTCAATTTATGATATATACAAAAATCTATTATTCCTTTTTTTCATACGTCGTTCGTGCCGTTTTTATGCAAAAAGTGAAACATCTTAACGCGTACAAAGTATTCGAAATAAATTTCTATATATTCATATTATGAAAAAGAACTTGTCAATTCTAATTCATATAGATATACCTGGTTTGTTTTTTTTTTATTTCAAATTACACACCCACGGACACACGACAATGTTGATAAAGCAAAGTTTACAGAACAGGAAGACAAAACTATTTAACCATTGAGGCTATAATGACAAGCAGCAGTATAATAATATCACTGACTATTCATAAATTTGTTGATACTTCGTAAATCTGATCTTGGTGTATTTTAAGTATGTATGTATAACATTGTAATACCATAAAAGTGATAGGTATTACCTGACAAATGACCTTTAAAAGCCATAACAATTTTTAGGTTGCATTATTTTTATTAGAGAATTTTTGTGAGCTAGAAATAGTTTTCTTATTGTTACAATTATTTAATATTAATTGTCTTAGGAGTAATCTTAGCCCAAAGATATTCTATAAAGTCCAAAAAATAATGAATGTAAAAAATATTATATTTTTTTTTGTTTAGCTAATGCCTCCATAACTAATGGCCATTGGCATGGTAGGTACGGTAATTTTAAACAGTTAGGTACCTAGTGTCATGTGTAAGTAGTGTGTGTGTGTTAAGTAAGTGCCTTGTTACTTTGCAATGTCGACGTCATTGTCTTTGCAAAGAGACGCTAATTGTATCCGAACGTCTGCGGTCCCTCCGGTGAGAACCGATCCCACGAGGACAGAAACTATATTCATTTATTAATTTATAATAAATGAAAAATTTCCGACCCTGGTGAGATTCGAACCCACAACCTTTCGGATTTTTTCGATCCAAAGGCAGACGCTCTTACCACTGAGCCACGGAGGGGGGTAAATATTATATTTATATATCAGCGTCTCTCAAAATTTGGCGCCCCCAAATTCTGGCGCCCCGGGCGGTCGCCCGGCTCGCCCGCCACTTTATCCGGCGCTGCTTTAAGGCACTAGTGCTTTAAAATTTTTATGGCACTGCAATTCGTATTGATCGTATAGGCAATTTTGATGTAATGTCAAAAAAATATAAAAATGGAATGTCAGTCAAGTTCAAGTAAAAGATTTTGTAGATATTGTCCTGTAATTACGTTTGTAGAAAAACAAACGTTTTTAAGGCACTCATGTGAACTGCAGAACTCGCAGTCGCTCATTCTGCAAACTTTCACATGCGTGCTTTAAACGTGTACTTTTAACACTTATATCATAAATAACTATTGAAATACTGATTACAAAAATTTATAGTATTTTAAGCCTTTCTGAGAGCATATGCGCAAAAATTTCGCTCGAATTATTTTTAAATGCGTTCATTTTTTTCGAATACTGAGAAAACCTTAAGTATTTTTAAAAAATTTAAACGCAGAAAGAAATATTACTGTATTATCCAGAAAGTCCTTGAGAACTTCTATAATATTTATTTTAGAAAGTCACAGGGGTGAAAAAAATAGTCTGATTTTTAATTTTAAATATATATTACAAAAGAAACTTTTTGTTCATTATAAGGGACTTTCTGCCCTCGGGAATAATGTAGTCTTCTATTTTGCGTTTAAATTTTTTAAAAATACCTATTAGTTATCTCAGGATTCGAAAAAAATAAATGCGTTTAAAAAGAACTCGACCGAAATTTTGCGCCTACGCTCTCAAAAAGGATTAAAGTATTAAACATTTTTGTACTGCTTGAATTTATGCGACGATTGACGATCCACTGTTTTAAAGATTGGTTGAACAGATGTTGCCAGTTGTATGGTCCTCACTATGTGTATCGTAAGTTATTCAACAGGGCATAGAATATACATGGTTAGAAAATATACGCCAGGGTCAGCGCCTCTATGCGGAAAATCTCTGAACTAAAAATTGATGTGGACCATACAAAGTGAGGTCCCACTTTTTCTTGTAAAAAAACAGTGTTTGCTATCTGTACAATAAATATATTATACACGGCTCACTAAAATAATTAGTTACGCCCCTGTACTACTGATTACTTAAAATTCAAGTAGTATTTATGTAACCTTTCTGGAAACTCCAGGTTATTGTTGAGACTCGCATTTGAACCCCTCGCCGGGGCAGATCGTCAAAAGCTTCCTAACGAGAATCATCTCTAATCTATCGACGCTCCCGCTATTCGTAAAAAGGCCGCATTTTACCGGCTTTTTTTGCTATCGTTTTATACCGCTCAGATAATTCAATCTGCTCAGTATTATCGACGATGATTTATTTAGCGTATTAGTGAGTGCCTTACAAATGAACCAAATGGATTATGGAATTCAATCAGAGCTCTGATGTGACACGTCATCAAGGAATAAAACTGTAAGTACTCTACATGTATGTGAACATAACTTATTAGTCGTGATACTGTATGCATTTTGAACCATATACCTCTCGTAGCAAATATTCTTTGTGCCATTTATGCAGATAATACTTTAAATTACATATGAAAAATCGTTATCTACTCTTAACCAGCTTACCTATGGGAATATACTCTATAACCGTACAATAAGTATAGGTTACTATTGTTAAGGATACTTTACGTATTGCCTAAACATTTCTGTTCCATCGAGCCGTATCATATTAATTATTTATTAATTAAATCCTCAAGGTCCTTCGTATTTGCATATTTTGATAATCTCTATTCTGAGAATAACGGTTTTTCATTTATAGTGTCTTTCTGTTGCATTTGGAAATTTCCAAGCCACGCCGCCCCGGCACAAAAATAAAATATTCCTCTCTTTCTGCACTCAAATTCTCAGTATTTAACCCAGCACGTCTCTACAATAGCTGGTAGGTTGTTAAGCCCGGTCTACACGTGCAATTTCAGAAACTACTTGCTTTGTTCAAATAAAGGAGTCGTTTTGTTTGTATGAAAAAATATTTGCATATATTACATTATTTTATTTTCGTAAATATATTTTTCTGTTTATAGTATACAAAAAGTGTACTCATTTCTTGGCTGATAGTACGGGTGTTATAATTTTAACATTGTTTGTTCAACCTTTTGATTTAAATTAAATTTATAATTTTGAATCCGATTAAGCCTGGTTCACAGGTTACAAAAATTATTAAAAATAATTTTGTTTTCTTGCATAAATTGTAAGTTTTTGCTACATTTAGCTTCGCTTAAGCTCATTTTACACTTCTAGAAAACTATAGAAAATAAATAATTGTTTTTTCCTTCAATTTAATTAATTTAAATACTTGTTAAGGGTGTCTCACACTTGCTGAAAAATACCCATTTTGGAAAATTGCATATATTTTGAAATTTTATAGTTTTGCATTTCATATACTAATCTGCGCTCATACAGGGTGATACTATTAAGCCAATCTCACACTATTAAACGTGTAATATATAGTATATTGTACATATTCTCTCATTTTCGCATCGATTTATAGGTTTAGACATTTGCAAATAATCTATCTAATCTCACATTCTCGCAACATGGCTGACCGATCAAAATATAACCGACAGAGGCTCACCGCAAAACTTGATATAACCAAGTTGGCTGATTCGGTTCCCACAACTCTTAATTCTCTAAACAAATATAAAATTCGTGAAATAATTTCACAACTCAAACATTCTTACGGACTTTTCCGCGATGCTCAAAATGTGCTGGAGACGATCCCCGAGGAACCTACCCCCTCTACTGATTCCTCTGTGGTTTTTGATAAATATTTGGATACAATTTCTCTATTGGAAGAAAGGTTAGAGGTCATTGAAAGTTCTAATGTGACTGCTACCCCCTCCCTCCAATTTGACCCTAATTCTTCTCTAACCTCACAGTCTATGGCTAGGCAACGAACAGTAAACCTCCCTCGTATTCAGTTAAAACCATTTAGTGGCTTAGTTACTGAATACAATTCATTCATTGAGACCTTTGATACAATAATAGGATCTGATACTACATTAAGTGATCTGGAAAAACTCATTTACCTCAAAAGTTTTCTAACTTCCGAGCCTTTGACGCTTCTCGAGCATATCCCACTCACAGGTGACAATTACAAAATAGCCCGGGATAACCTGACACAAAGGTACGCCAACTCTAAATCGCTTATCAAAACTCTCATCTCTCAAATTCTTGATGCGCCTCCTATTTCTGGAAACGCAAATCACTCACAATTAAGAAATTTTCATACGGTCATGTCAAATAATTTCAAGGCCCTATTGAACTTGAATAGGCCCCCTTCAGATCTCTTGCATTTACTTCTCATACATATCGCTACTCAGAAACTCGACGCACCTACCATTAGGGCTCTTGAGTTCCAATCCGGTGGTAGCCAAGCTACCCCTGATTTTGTCCATTTTCTAGGGGAAATCGAGACACGCGTTGTTCATCTTGAGAATATTCAATCTCAATCAAAACCAAAATCGACTACTACTTCCAGACACTCTTTACACCTAGCCTCAGACACTTCTACCAGTAACCTTTCGCCTCGCTTAGGTCCTAAGAAATGTTCCTATTGCAACGACTCTCACTCGATCTACTCTTGTCCTCAGTTCAAGCAGTTGAATTCTAAAGAACGTTTTAGTTTTGTCAAACAAAATAAATTTTGTATTAATTGTCTTGGGTCTCACATGCTCGATCAGTGTAAATCCAAATTCTCTTGCATAGTTTGTAAATCTCGTCATCACACGTTGCTCCATTTCGACAAAACGGGTCATAGTAACCTTTCCGCGGCTGTTGGCCAACACAACTCAAATAATCATAATAAAACCGCTATCTCAAATAACTCCCATACACAGGGTAATTCACAACAGGGGCCCTCACATGTTAGAGCTCCTGAAACGGAAGTTAATCTTCAAAATTCGACTCCACATTCAATGGCTCTATCTGCAGCCTCGCTTGATAATCATTTGGTGTTATTAAGCACACTCCAGGTCTATCTTGTCGCTCCTAGCGGCAAGAGGGTCTTCGCAAAGGCACTCTTAGACTCGGCCTCACAGGTTTCATTTATTAGTGCTGACCTCGTAAAGGAACTGTCACTCACCACTAGAGATGGAAAATTACGGATCAATGGAATTAACTCCACCTCATCCTCGTCTCAATCTATTGTAGATACAACAATTTTCGCTGTCGCTAACGACGTTCCTTTTGACATCTCGTGCTCTGTACTCCCAAAGATAACAAATCCGCTTCCTCAAATTTCTATTTCGGCGAGCAAACTAAACATACCCTCAGAGATACCATTAGGTGATCCGATGTTCCATGTAACATCCCCAATTGGTATCCTGCTCGGTGCAGACCTGTATAACGATATCATTCAACCTGAAATAATTCGTTTGGGAAAAGGTCTTCCCGTTCTTCAACGCACTCTACTCGGGTACACGATATCAGGGTCAGTTCCAGACTTTGCTCTTAAGTCGAAAAATACTAAAAAGGCTTTGGAATTTTATTCAAACTCTCTCGTTACTTGTTGTTCTCATAACACTCCTTCCGCCGTAAATGAGCCGGTAGTGTCCAACGAGGAACTATCCGATCATTTACAAAAATTCTGGGAGCTGGAAGAAGCCGCTCCTCAGAACACCGATCTCATTAATGATCACCCCGCTGAAATTAATTTTGTAAAACATGTTAATGTTCTCCCCAATGGACGATATGAGTCCACACTCAATCTCAAACTCCCTATCGAAGATATAGACATGGGAAATTCGTTTCTCTCGGCAAAAAGACGTTTTCTCAGTCTCGAGAAACGTTTTCAACTCAACCCTGATTTATTGGAAAAATATCAGGACATTATATCGGAATATCTCAATAACGGACAAATAATTCAAGTGCCGTTAAAAATGCTAAATGACTCAGGTAAACCTAATTACTTTCTCCCTCACTTTCCCGTTTTCAAATCCAACTCTACTACTTCCACTCGTATAGTTTTCGATCCAAACAATAAATCGTCTACGGGAATCTCCCTCAGTGACGTCATAGACAAAGGTTATGTCGTCCAACATGAACTTTTTGACATTCTCGCTAAGTTTCGTCAGTTTAAATTCGCACTAGTAGGCGACATCAAGGCTATGTTCCTACAAATCGCCATTTGTCCCACTGAAACATTTCTGTTAAATTTTCTCTTTAGGGACAATATTCAGCAGCCTTTACGGTGCTATCAATTTCAAAGATTACCCTTCGGGCTCCCAAGTAGCCCATTTATCGCTCAAAGAGTTATCAAGCACATCGCTGACAACAACAAACATACCCACGAACTTGCTACTAGTGTTCTGCAAGAATCTATCTATATGGATGACCTGATCAGCGGTGCTGACAGTCTTCATGAATTAAGTTGTCTTTTCGAACAATTAACTTCTTTGCTAGAAACCCATGGTTTCCTCCTCCACAAGTGGAACTGCAGTTCTTCAGAATTTCTGTCTCAACACAATTTAAATCCCGTCTCTGAAGTCAGTCTTAACTTCACGGGATCTGATAAAGTCTTAGGCATATTCTGGGATTCAGAACGCGACCACTTTTCGTTTAAAACTCCTATCTTCAAATTGGCTAATGTTGTTACTAAACGTACTATTCTCTCCTACATTGCTACTTTGTATGACCCGCTAGGATGGTTATCCCCTGTCCTTGTGAACGCTAAGCTCTTGATACAGGAAATATGGTCCCAGAAACTGGACTGGGATCAACCCATTGACTCACCCATCATTATGAAAAATTGGCAAAACCTCTTATCGACATTCAAAACTATAGAAGAGGTCAAGGTACCTCGATGCTTACTTTTACAAAAGAAAGTTGTTGATGTTCAATTAATTATTTTCACCGACGCATCGGAAAAAATATACAGCACTTGTGTGTATCTCAAAGCGACATACTCAGACTTTTCTGTATCGTCGCGGCTTATCGCTTCTAAAAACAAAATTTCTCCGCTAAAAAATAAACTCACCATCCCCAAATTGGAACTTTGTGGAATAGTGTTGGGAGTCACTCTGGCTCATAGACTTTTTCACATCTTCAAGAAAAATTTGAGTATATCTTCATCTCATCTCTTTGCTGACTCTACAATTGCCTTGTCTTGGATACTTTCTAAAAAACACATTTGGAACATTTTTGTACAAAACAGAATTCAAAAGGTCAATTCCTTGTTGGAAACTTTTCCTTGTGATTTCCATTTCGTCAGAAGTCACGAAAACATCGCTGACCCCGCTTCCAGAGGGATAAATGTCTTTGATAATCCCCAGACCACCGAAGACTGGTTATGCGGACCTAGCTTTATTAGAGACAATCCCATCGATTTTTCTCTTCATCAAATTCCTCATTTTCAGGATGATCTTCCTGAATTAAGGAAGTTAGTTGTCTCAAACATAGCAACAAATCACGAACTCAACGACACCTTTGAAAATCTATTCGCTAAATCTTCTTCTTTTCGTAAAATTCAAAGAATTGTCGCTTATCTTTTTAGATTCATCAGTAATATTAAAAAGAAAATAAATAACTCTCCACGAGATACGGATATATTGACGCCACCCGAAATGGAGATCGCTGATCACGCGATCATCAGGTATATCCAAAGTATCTACTTTAAAAAAGAGATTCTTGAATTGAAAAATGCTAAACTCGTGACCAATAAAGCCATTCGTAAACTCAACCCCTTCCTACAACATAATGATGGGCTGATTCGTGTGGGAGGACGTCTCCGACACGCCCCCATATCGTATAATCAAAAACACCCCATTCTACTTCCTTCTAAATGTCGAGTTGTAGAACTAATCTTGACTCAAGCTCATCATAAGTTATTACATTCAGGCGCGCAAACAGTACTTTCGTATGTCAAAATGAAGTACTGGCCAATTGACGGATTAAGACAGATTAAACGCTTAATTCGTAAGTGTGTAAACTGTTTCCGATTCATGACACCCAATTCTGTTCAACAGATGGCAGATATGCATCCCGATCGTGTACTCCCCACTAGACCCTTCCAAGTCGTCTCAGTGGACTATGGGGGGTTCTTCTTAATTAAGTCCTCACATTTGAGGAAGGCACCGCTTTACAAAGCATACGTAGCCTATTTCATTTGCATGAGCACTAAATGTGTTCATATCGAACTCGTCACAGGATTAAGCGCAGAAGCCTATATTCTTACTCTGAAAAGGTTTATTGCCAGAAGATCCACGCCCAGTATTATTTGGAGCGACAATGCCACAAATTTCCATGGGGCAAAAAATGAAATGCGCGAATTCTATGATTTTTTCTTAAATCAAAATAATTCGGAACAGATTAAGGAATTCTGTACTCAAAACTCCATAACTTTCAAGATGGGTGTTCCCCGCAACCCCCATCAATTCGGCCTCCATGAGGTAGGAATAAAGAGTGTGAAGTATCACCTCTATCGAATTATAGGAAATTCCCACTTCACCTTTGAAGTGTTTAACACAGTATTATGCCAAATCGAGGCTATTCTAAATTCGAGACCCATCACTAGGATGTCGTCTGACGCCAATGACTTCGCTTTCCTATCTCCAGCTCACTTCTTAGTTCAAAGAAGTTTAACCGCGCCCCCTGAACCAAGTGTTTCAGAGATACCTGAAAATAGGTTGAATCTTTTTCAGCGTATTAGTAAAATTCAACAGCAATTTTGGAAATTGTGGAAAAAAGACTATCTTTGCCTCCTGCAGCAAAGAAATAAATGGACCGACCCTACTGACCCTGTCAAGATCGGGGATTTGGTTCTGTTGAAGGAGGATGGTACTCCTCCACTCTTATGGCCAACTGCCAGGGTAATAGATGTATTGCCTGGTAAGGATGGTCTAGTTCGTACTGTCAAGATTCACACTACTCACGGTGATTTTCTTCGTGGTATTACGAAAATCGCTGTGATTCCCCTGGAAGATTAAAATCTATCCCTAGGGGGAAAACTTATCGTTTTCCTCCATTTTATCGTTGTTACCCCTTGTGTATATAAACTCTAATTTCTTCAAACATTTCTTATCGTTGTGCACATCTTTGCCAATCCCCTCTCTTCGAGGTGATATAGGCCATCTCTCTCGCCTGTCGCCCCCGGCAATATGTACAATAAATATATTATACACGGCTCACTAAAATAATTAGTTACGCCCCTGTACTACTGATTACTTAAAATTCAAGTAGTATTTATGTAACCTTTCTGGAAACTCCAGGTTATTGTTGAGACTCGCATTTGAACCCCTCGCCGGGGCAGATCGTCAAAAGCTTCCTAACGAGAATCATCTCTAATCTATCGACGCTCCCGCTATTCGTAAAAAGGCCGCATTTTACCGGCTTTTTTTGCTATCGTTTTATACCGCTCAGATAATTCAATCTGCTCAGTATTATCGACGATGATTTATTTAGCGTATTAGTGAGTGCCTTACAAATGAACCAAATGGATTATGGAATTCAATCAGAGCTCTGATGTGACACGTCATCAAGGAATAAAACTGTAAGTACTCTACATGTATGTGAACATAACTTATTAGTCGTGATACTGTATGCATTTTGAACCATATACCTCTCGTAGCAAATATTCTTTGTGCCATTTATGCAGATAATACTTTAAATTACATATGAAAAATCGTTATCTACTCTTAACCAGCTTACCTATGGGAATATACTCTATAACCGTACAATAAGTATAGGTTACTATTGTTAAGGATACTTTACGTATTGCCTAAACACTATCAGTACATGTCTACGAAAAAGTCTTACGTTGATTGACTAAGTGAGGTCCGTATACTGGACCTCACTTTGTACAGGACCTCACTTCAACCGCAGTTTCTTTTGATATGTGGCTCACTTCATACGCTGGGAGTAATACGCGCACTTAGTGAGGACCGGTAGAAAACGTAGACATAATCGTTTCAACTCTTCATAGTGACCTTGACAAGTAAATAGCAATTAAAAAATGACGAGTATACACAAAAAAAATTACGTATATGTGCCCCGTATTGTTCAAGTATATTGCCACCCAAGTGAGGCCATTATACGCAGCTATTAAAGTGAGACTGTATATACTTTTTCGTTATGCGCACAAAGTGAGGACAACTTTACGTGTATATTTCCTTACAGCTCATCAAGTGAGGACCATACAGTGTTGTCGATAAATATGAGATTAATCGTTTCTACTGCCTTTTTCTGTATAACACAGTAAGAATTATTATTGTTTCGATGTTTCAGTCACTTTTAGTTATAAGAAGGATGTGGACTCTTTGTTCTTGCTCGTACTGTTTGTTAATTTTATAACATTTTAGTACCTCAGCATTAAATCACGGTAGCCTTATCGGAGACTAGCGTTAATAAAGAAATAGTTTTATATTTTTTAATAATTTACGTTAAAGATGGATAGGAAAGCAAGAATTTTGAAAATAGCGTTAGTTGAGAACAATAATAATCAAAATGGAGGATACAGTGATAGTTCAGTTATGTGAGATTTATATTGAACTTAACACATAAATATAAAAGCCCGACTTTTGATCTAAGGGGAACACAGTTTTTACGGTACATACATATCTGTCATTTGTCAACCCCCTCCCTTCCATTTCCCCCACCCCTTATTTTTAAATAGGGAAGAGGGGCGTGTGCTAGCTCATTTCAAAGGATATTCAATTCTCTATCCGGTATTACTAACATTGACATAATTATCTATACAGAGTGTATTTTAGTATAGGTACTGTTGCCCCTGTCGATTTTCATTTTGAAACGACAATTTTCCAACCTTAATTTTAGTATACAAGATGATTTACTTAATTTAATTAAACTTAATGTACCTTTTTTACTGACTTAATTTTACAGTTATTCTACTAGATGGCAAATACAGTGAATATGTGCATATGTTTTATTTCGAATAATCATTTTAAAATAGTTTTAGTTTTCTATTTTCTCTGAAAATTGTTGCAAGCTTCTTGTTCTTATACTTAAAATCATGTCACTACAAATTTATACGAGACTACATATTAAGAGTATAGAAAGTATTATAATATATGACATACATGCTTTTTTCCATTTATTGAAGATATTTCACCTTATCCTAAAACAATGCAATGTGACCAAGTGTCCTCAACTAAAAAAATATATCCCACTATTTTGATATTAAATGTATAGTTTGTACTATAAACCGTATTGAAATAGATTGCAACATGTGTGTGTGGTTGGGATATTGACTGCGAAACCCAAGGCTTCATTCGCCTAATCATATTTACCTTTGATTCTTATAACAATAAATAAAATTGATTAACATTTTATATCAATATTATTAGTGTTTTTAAACAATATCAGTATGATATATCAGTATGATAAAGTCAAGATAAACAATACTATAACAGAAAGCTTTCAGGTCAAACCAGGACTGCGACAGGGTGATCCATTATCGTCTATAATGTTTAGCATATTACTAGAAAAGGTTATACAGGAAGCAAACATTAATAGAACAGGTCTGATCTACCACAAAAAACATCAGTGCTTGGCATTCGCAGACGATTTGGTAATCTTGGCTAGGAGCAAAATAGAACTTATAGAAACACTCATGAAACTCGAGGAGAGGGCAGCAACCAAAGGATTGTATATAAATGAAGCAAAAACAAAGTATATGGAATGAACAAATAAGCAATTCGTTCGGGGGCAATACATAACAATGACAACAGCGAAAGGAACACAGTATAAATTCGAAGAAGTTGGGAGATTTGAGTACTTAGGAACTGTCTTCACAAGAGATCCTAACTGTGAAGAAAAAATACAAAAGAGAATTATGTCGGGCAACCGCGCTATATTTGCTTTTAATGGGTTGTTAAGAAGTAAACATATATCACGAAGAGCAAAACTAAGAACTTACAAGACCGTAATAAGGCCGATAGTAACGTATGCTTCTGAAACATGGGTCACAACAAAAAAACATCAAGAGTTGTTATTAGTTTGGGAGAGGAAAATACTGCGCAAAATCTTCGGTGGGAAAAACTTAAATGGACAATGGGTAAGAAGAACAAATAAGGAACTAACTGAGCTCTATCAAGATCCTAACATACTAGCAGTAATTAAGGCGCAAAGACTTAGATGGTTGGGCCATGTGCAGAGGATGATTCCATCTAGAATTCCCAGAATGGTACTATCTAGTGCATTGGCAGGGAAAAGACGAAGAGGAAGACCGAGGTCACGATGGAGTAATGGAGTTAGAGAAGATATGAGAAGAATTAATTTAAGGAACTGGGAAACAAAAGCGACTGACAAAAGGGAGTGGAAAAGAATAGTACATCAAGCCATGGGCCTACTAGGCTCGTAGTGCTTACATATTATAATATCAGTTTTCTAATATTATCCAGTTCCATATCCAGTTCCGAATCCAGTGGTTATATTTCTTCCGTATTGTTTAGTTTCGCTTCCAGTGATTGTATTTTTTTTCTTGTTTTTTTTTTTGAAATATTTATTTATTATTTTATTACTATATTTTTTTATTGTGCTCATAATAGATTGCAACATTGTCTACAGACATGAATGCAGTAACAATAAATAAAAAAATCGGAGATCCACACCCCGGATTTGAAATCGAAACCTCTGCTTTACGAATCCGAGATCCGAGGTCTACCCACTAGGTCACTAGGCTATCGCTCTTAGACAATATTTTTTCCTGAAACGGGGAACTTTTAAAGCCGGGTCTAGACTATGTAACAAAACATGCTAATAACAAAGTTGTACAACAAATTTGTTGTACAACTTTGTTATGGAACTTGTTATAATATAGCATGAGTATCCAGACTATATAACAAAAAACAAAACAACAACATGCGCATAAATTTTGCAGCATTTTAGATGGATAGCTGGTAGGTTAGGTAGTATATAAAATTGCGTCATATAAGTATGGAGGATCTCTTCATAGCAACAGCAGCTTGTGTAATATTGTGGAGGCGACACCGGCGTGTTAAATTAATATTTTGGATGTGTCCTTCATTAGCAGCTCGAGCAAAATATAGGTAGTGGTACAGCTCTTTTAGCTGATCTGGAAAGAGATAACATAGACCCATCGACAGGAGACATTAAATGTGATGGCAGTTTTAAAAACTTCTTAAGAATAGAAAGTTCTGATTTTGAATTTCTTATAAATGAAATCGGCCATAAAATAGGCAGGAAAGACATTTCGAGATGCAATTCCAGTAAGAGAAAGATTAACAGTTATATTATTAGCAAAGTATATTTTTTAAACTTTTTACTCATTGTTTCAGAGAGGAAGTATAACATTTCTGTAAAATTTAATTCCTCAGTATTATCGTCTTCACCTGTTCATGATTGAGTGTCACTGTCTGTTTGAATTGGTGTAGCTGGAGAAGTAGCGGATGTGGGTGTAGTGGACGGAATAGAAAGGCTCAGATATATTGTATGATTGAGTGTTTGTTTGAGTAGCTGATGAAGCAGTCTGCATCTGTGTAGCGAATGAAGTGAATGTTACAGGTTTTATGTCTGAACACTCTGCTCTGTAGAGAATAGTATTTATGTCAAATTTAGAGTTGATTTGCACCGATTTGCTGTTAAGGTTCCGCGTACTGCTTTTCTTTTGTTGGCTTGAGTTATAGGCGTACGTGCATTAGTTTTAACTACAGTTTCTGTATCTATTTTCACTTCTATTTCAGTCTATTCATCGTGTTTTTTATTTGTTTTTTAAATCAATAAATGTAGCTCATCCCATAGCAATCCCATAATACTCGTTACTTACGAAATAGCTCAATTAAATGAGTAGTCAGTTCTTTCGACAATTTCATCGCGTAAATAACCCTACGTGAACAGAGCAAAGAAAAATCTAGCACAATCACTCCAGAATGAACAAGGCGATATGACTCCAACGGTTGCTGCTCGCGTAGGTACTATGCCAGAGAAATGTTTCAATAACATGTTTTTAGGTGTAGATCAGTCGCGGTGCGGTTTTATAACTTTCTTTGATGTTTACCGACATCTGTTGGATAACATAAAACATGCTATATAACCAGAAAAATGTTATACAACACTGTGTTTTAAAACTTGTTTATTTAAAATTTTGTAACAAGTTACAAAACTTTGTTATTTAACATGTTTTGTTACATAGTCTGGACCCGGCTTAACGGTAACTTCTTATAGGTAATACACTACAATTTCTGAATATTTTTTCTGAAATTTATCGAATGGTACCAAACACGACCCCCACGGAGGTGGGGGGGGGGGGGGTTACTTTAAAATCTTAAATAGGAACTCCTTTTTTTTATTTCAGATTTGGATTCTTTGCGTAAAAATAAGCAACTTTTATTCGAAACGTTTTTTCTAATTACGGATAGGTGGCGCTATAATCGGAGAAAACGGGTGTTGGAAATGGGAAATTAAATTAATATATGGAAAGTCCCCACTAAAATGGAAAATTTTACTTAACTTTTTTGGTTTTAGAACCTAATAATCACAACCCAATAGGTCCCCAAAGCGCTCGAGTGACTGCACATTTAGCATACTTTGCTCCCCTACTATATGTATTATAAATAATATGCGAAGTACTTATTAACCCAAACAACCATAATTCAACTTTTATTTACTAATAAAGAACTGGACGAAAGTGTCACATCAGCTTTTATGAAACACATGAATATTTACATAAAAAGGTAAGTGATCTGCTTGAAATCGATATTCCCAAAATCATCTAAAAATTGTTTATACTTGAGTACTTTGAGACTCTTGTATGAAATGTGAATACCGAAATACGATTAGGAATCTCCATTATGTAATTTTTAAATAATACATAATTCTTAGGAAATGAAAGGTATTATACAAACGTGTTAAAAAATACTACCTACTGAAATTTTTTGATGGCAATAAATGATGAATTGGTTTATCGAATTTATTTTTAAGGTGATACAGTAGCGATCAACAGGTAGCCAAAACGCGTTCCAATATTGAGGCTGTAATTTTGAATATTTTTTCGAGATAGGTATTTGGCACACGTATTTGTAATATAATAAAGAATGGCGGTACAGAGCCCAATTTGAAAAATATATTAATGTGTGGAAATTACTCTGTAAATAAATACAATATTAAAAAAACGAGTCTGTACCGCCATTAAGAAGAACAAAAAAATACACTTTCTTCAAATAAACTTTTTTATCAGATGCCTAGATTTTGACCCGTGTTGAGCTGCCCCCCCCCCACTTGCAAAAATTAAAAAACAAATAGCCCTGATTTATGAGCTATTTATGAGCTCTCATATTCCGCAAACTAAAAATTTTGAGCTCGTTCCACTGAGCAGGAATTTAATACCCTACTGGGGGGGGCTGAGTCAGCCCCCCCACTACTTAAAAATAAGAATATTGAATCGGTTTTTGAGGCAGAATTACGAGCTATTTATGAGCTCTTGAAATTATATAGTTTCGATTTTTGAGCTCAACCCCTTCACCCCCAAACAACCCTTTAATTGATTTAACTTAAGAGAAAGATGCTGAGAAAACTTAAAATATATCGTATTGCTGATATAATTCCTATAGCTTATATACTCTAAGAATAAACTATTAAATCAAGAGCATTTCGATTATTGAGCTACAACCCCTTCGCAAGAAAACCACCCTATCTTCCCGGCTTAAGAGAAAGTTGTACTTAAAATGCATTAAACTAATTATTTGGCGACTACATATCATTTAATAATTTATAAGCTTCCAAATTACGCGCATTTAGATCAGTAAATTGCAATTTATTTTGTATAGTGCAGTCACTGAAGGTAAAAATCAACGATTACCTTCAATTTCGGTAAACCTTCATAGATTTTCACGAAAATTGGTCAGTGGTTAGAGGATACGTCAAGAAACAAAGGTGACATGGTACCACCTTGCGCCTTTACCCTGAGGGTGGATACCGCCGCTTCTCGGGGGTGAAAATTATTTTATAAAAAATGACTGCACAAATCAATAAAAGAACAAATTAAAAGCAAAATTTATTATATAAAGTTAATAAAATAAGTCAATACTTTTAAGTTATTAAAGATCAAAGATTTTAATTATTTGTGAAAAAATGCATGTTTTGAAGAGGTTTTTTGTAAATCACTGAAAAACTGTAAGTTTTTACAAAAAAGTTAATAGTAGTTTAATTCGTATATCTTATATTCTAAGAATAAACTCTTAAATCACGCACCTTTCGATTATAGAGCTACAACCCCTTCGCAAGAAACCCATCCAATATTCCCGGCTTAAGAGAGAGTTGTTCTTAAAATAATTTAAATTAATTATTTGGCGACTACATATCGTTTAATAATTTATGAGCTTGCAAAATATACGCATCTCAATTATTGAATTTCAATTTTCTTTCTATAGTGCAGTCACTGAAGGTAAAAATCAACTATTACCTTCGATTTCGGTAAATCTCCATTCATTTTCACGAATTGACAATAACAACTTGGCAACAATAACAACTTCTCGGTAGTGAAAATTACTTTATTAAAAATAACCCCTTAAATCGAGAGAGGGACAAATTGTAAGCACAATTTGTTATATAATGTGATTAAAATAAATCAATACTTTTTGATTTATTAAAGATCAAATATTTTAATTTTTGGAAAGAAAATGCATGCTTTAGAGCGATTTTTCATAAATGACTCAAGAACTGTAAGTTTTTACAAAAAAGTTTTCATCACTAAAATTGAAGCTAATAAAAAATATAATAAATTGCTTACTTGAAAAACCCTTTAATGTTAATTTAAAGTAAGTTATTGGTAATTAAATGTATATTTTTTTCCGCGACTGTTCAAATCTAAGGGTTCAAGCTTAAATAACGGGAAAGAGATGCATTTTATAACACTTAGGTACTAAATACTTGTCAAAGTACTTAGAAATACCTATCAAACATAAGATCCAGAAAAAGTTTATAGTATCAAAATCCGCTCACCAATTTTCGTGAAAATGAATGGAGATTTACCGAAATCGAAGGTCATAGATGATTTTTACCTTCAGTGACTGCACTATAGAAAGAAAATGGCAATTCAATAATTGAGATGCGTATATTTTGCGAGCTCATAAATTATTAAACAATATATAGTCGACAGATAATTAATTTAAATTATTTTAAGTACAACCCCCTCTTAAGCCGGGAATATGGGATGGTTTTCTTACGAAGGGGTTGTAGTTCAATAATCGAAAGGCGTGTGATTTAAGAGTTTATTCTTAGAATATAAGCTATACGAATTAAACTACTATTAAATTTTTTTGTAAAAACTTACAGTTTTTCAGTGATTTACAAAAAACCTCTTCAAAACATGCATTTTTTTCACAAATAATTAAAATCTTTGATCTTTAATAACTTAAAAAGTATTGACTTATTTTATTAACTTTATATAATAAATTTTGCCTTTAATTTGTTCTTTTATTGATTTGTGCCGTTATTTTTTATAAAATAATTTTAACCCCCGAGAAGGGGCGGTATCCACCCTCAGGGTAAAGGCGCAAGGCGGTACCATGTCACCTTTGTTTCTTGACGTATCCTCTAACCAGTGACCAATTTTCGTAAATATCGATGAAGGTTCACCGAAATTGAAGGTAATCGTTGATTTTTACCTTCAGTGACTGCACTATACAAAATAAATTGCAATTTACTGATGTAAATGCGCGTAATTTGGAAGCTTATAAATTATTAAATGATATGTAGTCGCCAAATAATTAGTTTAACGCATTTTAAGTACAACTTTCTCTTAAGCCGGGAAGATAGGGTGGTTTTCTTGCGAAGGGGTTGTAGCTCAATAATCGAAATGCTCTTGATTTAATAGTTTATTCTTAGAGTATATAAGCTATAGGAATTATATCCGCAATACGATATATTTTAAGTTTTCTCAGCATCTTTCTCTTAAATTAAATCAATTAAAGGGTTGTTTGGGGGTGAAGGGGATGAGCTCAAAAATCGAAACTATATAATTTCAAGAGCTCATAAATAGCTCGTAATTCTGCCGCAAAAACCGATTCAATATTCCTATTTTTAATCAGCCCCCCCCCCCCCACTAGGGTATTAAATTCCTGCTCGGTGGAACGAGCTCGAAATTTTTAGTTTGCGGAATATGAGAGCTCATAAATAGCTCATAAATTAGGGCTATTTGTTTTTTAATTTTTGAAAGTGGGGGGGGGCAGCTCAACACGGGTTAGATTTTGTGTCATTTTGGAACTACTAATGAAATAAAAAATTTTAGTAGTTCCAAAATGACATAAAATCTAGGCATCGGATAAAAAAGTTTATTTGAAGAAAGTGTATTTTTTTGTTCTTCTTAGTGGCGGTACAGGCTCGTTTTTTTAATATTGTATTTAATTACAGAGTAATTTCCACATATTAATATATTTTTTAAATTGGGCTCTGTACCGCCATTCTTTATTATATTACGAATACGTGTGCCACATATCTCGAAAAAATATTCAAAATTACAGCCGCAATCTTGGAACGCGTTTTCGCTACCTGTTGATCGCTACTGTTTCCTCTTAAGTAAAATATGTCATTTGGATATTTTTTTAAACTCGATAGATCCTAGGGACATGTCGGTAGATCGGTAGGATCATCACTTTTGAGAGTTTTGGGAATATCCCAATTGACAACGCAATATACACCGACGCCGTCTACAACAAGCGACGAATCAGAGATGCCAGATTGGGGTACTTTCGCCCATTTTTAGGGTAATTTGAAAGCACATGGGAAAATTTTTATAGGTTGAATTGGTTGGGGAATTTTTCGGGAGGAAAATTGAGCAAACTGAATTGCAATATAAATGTATGTAACATATAACATTATATTAACATTATAACCTATCGAGTATTTGCTTCTGATTGAAAAAACCGAAAAATGGTTTTTGGAACAACCGCTTTTTTGACCAGTTATAACCGCCAGGTTAAACCGTAAGTAAAAAACCGGTATAACCGAAAACCGGTTTTTTGTTCAACAACCGCCATCCCTACCTTGGTTGTTACAAATACAGTTCGCTGGAATAAGTTTTACCCCCCTTATTAACTTATTTATTTTTAGCACATAAGAAAAACGCTCGGATAGGTCGATTTTTAAAATAATCATAGTATATTATAGCGTCAATGTTTCGAACTTTACGCGATCCCTCTTCTTCACTACTACTACATTGTTTGATTTGCTTGTTTAGATAAAATGCTAAGAAGAAATGGGTTCAATGTGTGTCCCCGTTTAGGATTTTGTCCTCTTCAGGGTTTGTCGTGAATGTTTTGTGTGGCAGTAAAAGCAAACAGTCCGAAAAACACACTGGGGCAAGTGTCGTGTCCTGGTGTTTTTCCTTGGTTATGCCGGACGGTGGTGTCCAGAAGGCTAAAAGTCAACAGAGAAGAAAGTTTTGATGGATTGTTGTTGGTTCCATAGACATTTACGTGTACTGTCCGTGCTTTGCTTTCGACCAGTCTCCCTAGAAACCATTGTACAAAGACAGGCGAGCCTGCGTCCCTCGTGGGCGGTCAGGAGGTGGCTTTTGAGCGCAGCGTGGACAGTGAGCGTTCGAGTGGAGAGTTCTTCTTCAGGTGACAGGCACAACTTTGATTTTTTTAAATAGGAAAGTAAGTACATCATGTGACACCTCATTTAAAGGCTTTTTTCTACAACCGTGTTAAAAATGCAATTTTTAGAACTCCATACGTGCGTTAAAAATGCTACTTTAAGGCAGGGCCGGTTTTAGGGTTCTGAGCGCCCCTGGCAAAATAAAATTTGGCGCCCCTTCATATAAGAATATACAAATTTACTGCAAATATAAAAAAATAGGAAAAAATCAAAATTTTACCATAATAAACTATGTAAAAATATATTTATTTAAAAAATAGTAGGATAGTTATTACTTATAACTTATCCAACATAGGGCATAGCATAGCGAGCACATTTTAAGTTCAAGCGACGAAGAAGCGAGGTAAAAGATAAATGCACATTATCAACAACCAGTAAAAAATGTGTATAAATAACTATTTAGATGGAAAATAAGCCACAATTAAATTGAAAAAAATAATTTTATTATCGTTTCGACGCCCAAATCGGGTGTCGTTGTCAAAATACAAAATACTACTAAATTAAACAAAAATGTTGTTGCTTAGTAAAAAATTCGTCTAATAATTTATTTAATCTGACTCATTTATATCATTTAATGTGTATAAATCTTCTACAAGACCAAAAACATGTTGATTGTGCGCAAGATATAGCTGCATCCCCAATAACTAAATTGAGGGAGTGGCATAAAATAGCATGTACATCTTTATTTTTTCTCTTCCTTTTAGAGCCGTTGTGATATCCTTGGCCTTACAATCATCTATGCAAATTCAAATAAAATCATTCATTATTTTTTTTTATTATCTCATGAGCTTTTTATTATCTCTATGACTCGATACCTATAGAACCAAGCTATGGTTTTAGGTATCGAGTTACTAGGACAAACAATATGCTGCATACTAAAATTAAACCCGGTACTGTGGGATAAGAACATCAGTATAAAAACAAAAAGAAGAATATAATATAACACCATGACAAAAAGTATTCTGAATAATGGGTGTGAAAATTGAATAAAAAATACGAAAACCAAATGCAAAATAAGAGCAACAGAGATCGAATACCTAAGGCCGCGTTCAGAGTGGACGAGCAAAGAGCAAAGAGCAAAGAGCAACGAGCAAAGAGCAAAGGGCAAAAAGTGCAAGTTCAGAGTGGACGAGCAAAGAGCAAAGAGCAAAGAAGTGCTAATAGCGGGTAGTTACACTAGACGAGAGTTTAGTTCTTTTCCACTCGGCAGTATGGCTACTTTACTCTCACAGTAGTCCATGTAGTGAGATCGCTCCCGTCTGAAAAAATTTCCGATTCGGTCTCTTTGTGGATTCCTATTTAAAAATATTTTAAAATTTCCTTTAAACAAATCTGAAGGGTGCCGGGCGGAATTTTTGGGCAGAAATTGTTTAAACAATTTTTTTTTAACAAATACAAAACATCACGTTTTTTGCTCTAGAACATATATTTTTAAGTTTTGTGGGCCATTCTAAACAACAAAGGTATCTTGTAAATGTTCTCAAAAATTGATAGTTTTCGAGTTATAGGCAATTTAAAATCTGAAAAATGCGAAAATACGCATTTTCGAGGCCTAAAAACTCATATTTAAATTAGTATTTTTGAGGTTGCCAGATACTTAAATTGAAGTTTAAACATTGAGCTTCAAGACTCTGAAGAGTGATCGCGTCTAACCTTAATTTATACCGATGCTTTTTAATTGTTAAATATGCGTGTTTATCCGATTTTTTTGCGCGCTCTATTTCAAAAATCTCCTATTTTCCTCCGAAAATTATTTTTTCTAGATTTTTTGGGATTTTCTAAATAAAATAAGTTTCTTGACATTTTACTCAAAAGTTAACAGTTTTAAAGTTATAAGCGATTTAAAATCCAAAAATGAGTTTTTTATTAACTTATAACTTTAAAACTATTAACTTTTGAGAAAAATGTCAAGAAACTTATTTTATTTGGAATGTCCCAAAAAATCTAGAAAAAATAATTTTCGGAGGAAATAGGAGATTTTTGAAATAGAGCGCGCCGCACCGGCAAAAATATCGGATAAACACGCATATTTAACAATTAAAAAACAACTGTATAAATTAAGGTTAGACGCGATCACTCTTCAGAATCGAAGCTGAATATTTAATCATCAATTTAAGTATCTGGCAACCTCAAAAATACTAATTGAAATATGAATTTTTAAGCCTCGAAAATGCGTATTTTCGCATTTTTCAGATTTTAAATCGCCTATAACTCGAACACTATTAATTTTTGGGAAAAATTACAAGATATATACCTTTTTTGTTTAGAATAACCCAAAAACCTAAAAATATATGTTCCGGAGCAAAAAACGTGATCTTTTGTATTTGCTTAAAAATAGTTATTTATGAAACAGTTCGTGAAGTATGCTTTTTGCGAACGCACGCGATATTTAGAGCACGAGCGACAGCGGCGCGAGTGCTATACATCGCGTAAGTTCGCAAAAAGTACTTCACGCACAGTTTCATACAATATTTTATCTACTCTACCATAAACAAATAAAAAAACTGTAACTCTTCGTCACTGGAATTCATTTCTATTCTACAATTTTTAGAACTTTGATATTTAAAAATTCTAACTTCTTTCAAACCACAAAACTGTAAAAACTTTTGTCGTAATTTATTGCTCATTATGTCATCACCATGACAACGCCAAAGTTAAGGATATTTGATTATATGAAAGTGTGTTACAGTGCGAAAAAGTAAGTCCCATTTAAAATACATTGTTACTTCACGCTCACTTTAAACACTTCACGCACTGCTATCTAGAATGACAGTTTTCACAAACTAAAAACTTACACATAATATAACACAGTAGATAAAATTGTTTAAACAATTTCTGCCCAAAAATTCCGCCCGGTGCTCTTCAGATTTGTTTAAAGGGGACATTTTTGAATAGGAATTGACAAAGAAACCGAATCAACATTTTTTTCAGACGGGAGCGGTCTCACAACATGGACCAAAGAGTGCGAGCGGAGAAATCAAACTTGTTTGGTTTCGCCGCTTTGCTCTTTGCTAGCACTCTGTGTACCTCCATTTCCCAGTATGAGTTTGATTTCTCCGCTTTGCTCTTTGCTCTTTGCTCGTCCACTCTGAACGCGGCCTAAGTAGAAGCTGTAGAAGGGATAGAATAAATAACATAGAGATTAAGAAAATAATGGTAATGAATTCAAGGGATAATAGACAACATAGAACAAAAGAGATTAACCTGGTATGGACATGGCAGAAGAGCAGACCAAAATCGTTGATAAACAGAATAACAGATTGGAGCCCGATAGGAAGAAGGAAGAGAGACAGACCCCGAAAATCTTTTAGAGATAAAATGGACGAAGCAATATTAGAAAAGAAACCTGCAGGACTGGAAAAACAGAAAGAACTGAAAATAACGGTCAAGTGAAATAATACAGGAAAAACTATGGAAATCCAGGGTGGTCAAGAAAAAACAGGATGTTTCTAAATAAATGCGACAAACTTTAAAGGGTAATTCTATATGAAAAAATAATGACAGTTTGCTCTATAAGCGTATGTCAGCAAATACTTCGTTTCCGAGATATGGGGTGTTGACATTTTTTTACAAACTGACGATTTCTTTATTGTTCTAAAACCGGTTCAGATATGCAAATGAAATTTGATGTGTTTTAAGAGGTAATTATTGCGCATTTTTTGACATAAAATTAATAATTTTATATCTACTGTTGAAATGGTGTGAATTTTTTTAAAGAAAAACATAGTACGCCACTGAGATATTTCAAATAACAAATCATTTTGGAATTACTCGTTCAATTTATGATATATACAAAAATCTATTATTCCTTTTTTTCATACGTCGTTCGTGCCGTTTTTATGCAAAAAGTGAAACATCTTAACGCGTACAAAGTATTCGAAATAAATTTCTATATATTCATATTATGAAAAAGAACTTGTCAATTCTAATTCATATAGATATACCTGGTTTGTTTTTTTTTTATTTCAAATTACACACCCACGGACACACGACAATGTTGATAAAGCAAAGTTTACAGAACAGGAAGACAAAACTATTTAACCATTGAGGCTATAATGACAAGCAGCAGTATAATAATATCACTGACTATTCATAAATTTGTTGATACTTCGTAAATCTGATCTTCGTGTATTTTAAGTATGTATGTATAACATTGTAATACCATAAAAGTGATAGGTATTACCTGACAAATGACCTTTAAAAGCCATAACAATTTTTAGGTTGCATTATTTTTATTAGAGAATTTTTGTGAGCTAGAAATAGTTTTCTTATTGTTACAATTATTTAATATTAATTGTCTTAGGAGTAATCTTAGCCCAAAGATAATCTTTAAAGTCCAAAAAAATAGTGAATGTAAAAAATATTATATTTTTTTTTTGTTTAGCTAATGCCTCGACAACTAATGGCCATTGGCATGGTAGGTACGGTAATTTTGAACAGTTAGGTACCTAGTGTCATGTGTAAGTAGTGTGTGTGTTGAGTAAGTGGCTTGTTACTTTGCAATGTCGACGTCATTGTCTTTGCAAAGAGACGCTAATTGTATCCGAACGTCTGCGGTCCCTCCGGTGAGAACCGATCCCACGAGGACAGAAACTATATTCATTTATTAATTTATAATAAATGAAAAATTTCCGACAGAGGCAGGCGCTCTTACCACTGAGCCACGGAGGGGGGTAAATATTATATTTATATATCAGCGTCTCTCAAAATTTGGCGCCCCCAAATTCTGGCGCCCCGGGCGGTCGCCCTGCTCGCCCGCCCCTTTATCCGGCGCTGCTTTAAGGCACTAGTGCTTTAAAATTTTTATGGCACTGCAATTCGTATTGATCGTATAGGCAATTTTGATGTAATGTTAAAAAAATATAAAAATGGAATGTCAGTCAAGTTCAAGTAAAAGTTTTTGTAGATATTGTCCTGTAATTACGTTTGTAGTTTGTACAAAAATTATTGCATGACATGCGTGTTAAAAAGTGCATTTTTAAGGCACTCATGTGAATTGCAGAACTCGCTGTCGCTCATTCTGCAAACTTTCACATGCGTGCCTTAAACGTGTACTTTTAACACTTATATCATAAATAACTATTGAAATACTGATTACAAAAATTTATAGTATTTTAAGCCTTTCTGAGAGCATATGCGCAAAAATTTCGCTCGAATTATTTTAAATGCGTTCATTTTTTTCGAATACTGAGAAAACCTTAAGTATTTTTAAAAAATTGAAACGCAGAAAGAAATATTACTGTATTATCCATGGTCGAAAGTCCTTGAGAACTTCTATAATATTTATTTTAATAAGTCACAGGGGTGAAAAAAATAGCCTTATTTTTAATTTTAAATATATATTACAAAAGAAACTTTTTGTTCATTATGAGGGACTTTCTGCCCTCGGGAATAATGTAGTCTTCTATTTTGGGTTTAAATTTTTTAAAAATACCTATTAGTTATCTCATGATTCGAAAAAAATAAATGCGTTTAAAAAGAACCTGACCGAAATTTTGCGCCTACGTTCTCAAAAAGGATTAAAGTATTAAACATTTTTGTACTGTTTGAATTTATGCGACGATTGACGATCCACTGTTTTAAAGATTGGTTGAACAGATGTTGCCAGTTGTATGGTCCTCACTATGTGTATCATAAGTTATTCAACAGGGCATAGAATATACATGGTTAGAAAATATACGCCAAAGTCAGCGCCTCTATGCGGAAAATCTCTGAACTAAAAATTGATGTGGACCATACAAAGTGAGGTCCCACTTTTTTTTGTAAAAAACAGTGTTTGCTATCAGTACATGTCTACGAAAAAGTCTTACATTGATTGACTAAGTGAGGTCCGTATACTGGACCTCACTTTGTACAGGACCTCACTTCAACCGCAGTTTCTTTTGATATGTGGCTCACTTCATACGCTGGGAGTAAATATATATATATATATATATATATATATATATATATATATATATTCTATATATATTCTATATATATTCTATAGCGTTCTACGCCTTCCGGTACCCAATCGCCAAGCCTGTCGATCTAGCCAGTCTCTTTCTTGAAGATTTCTTTCTGACATGGCTTTTGTAATTCCTTGTTTCCAGGAGGTCGGTGGCCTTCCTCTTTTCCGTTTTTCTGGCGGTATCCATCTCATTGTAATTTTTGGTATTCTTTCATCTCCCATTCGTTGGACGTGTCCATACCAACCAAATATGGACACATAACATTTTTCCTATTGCATATTTTAAATTAAATTTTTTTGGAAAACTTCTTCATGAATTATATTTTATTTCTGTGTTAGTTAAAATTATAAACTAAAAAGTTTGTCACTCAACTTTTTTAAGTAAACATGAAACTAACGAAATCTGACGACAAAATGTTTAAATATTAACAACTTGTCTTTTAATGTGTTTAATCATTTTGGACAAATCTCATTGTTATCTAAATGCTTCAAAGATAACAAAGTAAAATTTTCAAAAGGAAATATTTACAGCGACCAAAAATACAGTGAGTTAAATTTGAAAAATCATCAAAATTGATTTTTCGCATTTTTGCATAAAATTTGATTTTTGAACATGTTCCACTAGTTCTAGAAAAAAACTAACTCCATATTCGGATTCAGAGACCTCGAAAACATAAGAAATGACGAAAATTTGTCATTCACCTTAAATTTGATTTTTGTGGTCGGTATAACGTAATTTTAGGAGTTGCTGCCGGTCGCCAACCGCGCCCACTATTCAGTCAGTCGACTACGCCCGCTATTTTTTACTTTAGTGGGAACGCAAAATACTCTTTGTTTATAACAGTCCTATTTAAACAATTTTTAACATTTTTTCTTGCTAAAAACTTTGACTTTTTTTTATAAAAGATTGGTTAATTTCAGCTCTTAGTGTTGTTAATTAACGTAACAGTGATTTAAAAAAAAGGGGCCATCTCAGACCCTAAGGGTAGTAGGACCTAAAATTTTTTTTTAAAAGTTGTTTATTTTAACCAGCTTTCCGTATTTTTTATTGCCATTTAATTTGATCTAATTTATACGAAATTATTGTAATTGTTTATAAGCTTAAAAACTGCTATTTAATAACAAATAATTTTGTGTACGTATATGTATTTTTTTACTTTTTTTTCATAAGCTGTTAGTATACATCTTAACGAAGGAAATGAGCCACGGATTATTGAGATACATTCAGCCATATTAACTGGACCAGCCTCAGAAATTAGCTCGTTTTTCAAAAAATTTTATAAACAAATTCAATTTTACGAAAACTATTTAGCACATCTGGACCATTTTTTGCATACCATTCAAACACCATAATGCCCTCAATTTTAGATATATTAAAACGTATTTTAATAAACAATAAAATTGTTATTAACAATAT
This sequence comes from Diabrotica virgifera virgifera, assembly GCF_917563875.1. Classification (NCBI taxonomy): domain Eukaryota; kingdom Metazoa; phylum Arthropoda; class Insecta; order Coleoptera; family Chrysomelidae; genus Diabrotica; species Diabrotica virgifera. Next base: position 177,952,149 of record NC_065447.1, read on the forward strand.
TCAAAAACAGTGATTTTGTCATCCGTTTTGCAATAACTTTTTTGTTTATTAACCGATTTTGATTTAGCGTATCTCATTCGATGTATCTTTTTTTCTGAAAAAGTTACCTGTGGACGTCAAATTTCTAAATAAACAAGTTTTTAAGTTATGAGCAAAAAACTAAGTTTGACGTTTTGATTGTTTATTTAAAAAATGTTCCACTAAAAAATTGATGAATCCCAAGGTGGTAGTCTTTTTGTAATATCTCATACTACACATTTCAACTGTCAAACCTAGTCTTTTCCGTTATGTCTAGTAAAAACCTAACTTGACTGTCCTATTGGAGCCAGTTGTATCTCTCTCCACGTGTAATATGTCCGAGATATTCCAATTTTCTGATTTTGATTGTATAAAACAATAATGATTCGGCGTTAAAACTAACGTACAGTTGGTAATACAAACTATCATATTATAAAAAATAATTAGTTTTTATTTATAAAAGCAATTATGCCTCAATTATTGTAAACATTATTATTTATTTTTCCATGGAGTGCTTTGGTACACTCAGAATTAGCGGAGTATTATTGCCTTTTTTCACTTGCATCTGTTTGTTGAACAGTTTTTGTTGCAGCAGCATTTGACAAAACCTTGTCCTGATCTAAAAAGGTTTGATGGCAGAGGTCGAATTCTGAACTGAAAAAAAAAAATTAAAAATGTATTATAGACCTTAATACCCAAAAAGTTAGATAAATTATTAAGTGAGAAAAAATAAACCTCACAATATAATTTCTGAAGCACACTAAATGTTTGGTGCTAACTTTCGCTAAAAACCTTCATCATTTTTCTGACGAATAACTCAAATGATTTTTCTGAGATCACATTTGCCTTTGCTTATTTTTATAATTGAGTTATTATTAATTATTGTTTTTTAAAAAGACACTGATTATTTTTTATAATATAATTGGTTATATTACTATTAATTGTCTATTAGTTTTAAGGACGAATCATTATCGTTTTAATAGAAATGGTTTTTTTCCAATTACAGAGTGTTTTATTCAGTTTATCCATTTATTTTACATACCTTGTAGATATACTGTTACAAGACTTTACTTTTCTAATTTGATTTTTAGGCATTAATGTTTAATCTTAATTTACTTTATTTATTTTTTGAAACTTACATCTAAACAAGAAGTAAAACACTGAATTTATTATTAAGGAATTTAACAAAGGACTTGAAAGGATTTAACAAAGGACTTACTTGATATTGTTTTATTTATAACACTTAGTTTAACTACAATACTAATAAAACAAATAACTAAGGACTCACACGTGATAATTTATAATAACTTATCTAATACAATAATTTATTTACCGCGACGATACAAAAACAACTAAACTCTCTCTAATTCAAATGCACCTTTTTATATCTTATGACAATGTTCCAGAATAAAAAAGATTATTACGAAAGAATTCTTACAATATAAACATCTTATTCTAGAATATCAATGGTTGAGTTATTTACATTAAGTATCAAATAAATATCATTTTCTAGAATAAAAAAGAATTATCGAGGTGTGTACCTGTTAAAAAGGTCCCTGTTTTAAAAGCATTCACTAGTAAACAAACAAATCACCAGTCCGAAAAGGGTCGGTTTAAATTAAAATAAATAATCCTGTATATTAGACGACTAGGAGCGTAAATAACGTCACAATACTATAATGTTTTTACTACTAGTTTATCTAGCCTTACTAGTTTATCCTGCAGTGTCCGTATTAATATCAGGATAAACTAGTTAGGCCTAGGCTAAACTACTTTACTCTATTGAATTTAGGACAAACTAGTATGGCCTAGGCCAAACTAATTAGTCCTGAAACAGGGTTTGGCCGATAACATATTATACATAAATAAAAAATAGGCCTGGTAAAATTGGACCGTTATAGCCATTAATTTAGTAATAAAATAAATAATTGTAACCATAAGATTAATGTGATGGAAAGCAGTAGCTTGTAATTATATGGTAATGATCAATTAATTAATTAGTCTCATATCTGTAAAAATCCTAATTACAACGTGAATTGTAATGTGGCAATCCAATTACTCATACTAATTACTATTGTTATAATATATTAGCAACACAAATCAATATCATATACTTCTAGAATTTTAGCTGGTAGATATTTCATTTAGTTTCAAAAATTAAACAGCCAAGTAGTGATAAACTATAAAATAATATTTGATCAACTCATTCTATTCTAAACAAAATACTTTAAAATGCATTATTAAAGATAAAGCCGGATCATAGTATGATAGTTCATAAAAACCGATGGTATTGACAAAAAGAATCTGTCTTTGCCGTTCAAAACCATAATACGACCAGCAGTGACATACGAAACTAAAACATGGGCATTGAGAAAGGAAGAAATCAATGAACTATTAGTATCGGAACGAAAAATCCTGCCTGTTATATATGGTACTTGCAGGAACAGTGTGACAAATGCATGGAGGTGCATTGACAACAATGAATTAGTGACTCTCATTGGACAGGGAAACATCGTGAGATACATCAAAATGAATAGATTAAGATGGGCAGCCACGTGGTACGGAGTAATCAAACAGTAGAGGACCGGCAGCGAATTTACAAAACCTATACTATTTCAGTCATGGGGGCGACTGAATTCGAGTAGGTTTTGTATGCAGAATATTAGTTACATATCCTATGCTATTTCGGTCCAGAAATTAACTGTATCGGTGTAGGATTTGTAAGCGATATTTTTGATTATTATTGAGCAAATGTCTATACTGTTTCAGTCATGTAAATAAAACTAATCAAATAGTTACTAAGTGGATTTATTATTATATCATAAAATTTAGATATGTTTTAAAAATTAAAATGAATAATATATATTTGGATAATATTCAAAATTAAAAACAAATGAATAATTACTAATATACGTTTATATACAATATGTCCCTGTAAGTTGGGACCAAATGGAAAACTTTTTTATTATTGATTTTACGAAAAAAAAAAGAAATTCTTCATTAAAAGTTCTGCATGGTCTAAAACCGAAGATGCAATCATCTGATATCGAGTTTTATCAATAGTATACGAGGGATGTCAAAAAATATGAATTTGTCTCAAGAGTAAAGTACCTTTATATATTTCACAAGATTGAAAATTGTTATTACAAACATTTGTTTGGACTTAAAAATAATTTTCTAATATGGAACTACATTCTTCTAATTGAAAAAAAAATGATAGAATGCACGCCGAATTTATAAGACTTTCAGATATATTAAAAAAAGATCAATATCCCTCGAATACCACAGTGCTCAAAATATTTCTGACAACATTGGAAAAAATGAAAACTCCATCACAAATAGTATCTATGTTTTCTCACACAACTCGATTTGCCAGGAACCGAAAAATTCCTACCTGACCTAAAAGGTCAGAATCGCATACAGTCTGGAAGACCAACCACCCTGGAAAAAAGAAAAAGAAGAAACCTCACAACATTAGTTTAAGAATAGAAAAAAAACGAGTCTAGTGCAAAAAAAACACTGACTTAACTCTGTTCAATAATTTAGTAAGTATCTAAAATTAGTAAATACCCATGTTAGATATTTTTTAATTCTTATACAATATGTATGTATGTCCCACTAAGTTTAAACCTTATGGAAAACTTTTTTATTATTACTTTTACGAAAAAAAGTTTTTCTTTATAAAAAGTTTTGCATGGTCGAAAACCTAAGATACAATCATCAGATATCAAATGTTATTAAAAGTATACGAGGTATGTCAAAAAATATGATTTTCTCTCAAGAGTAAAGCACCCTTATGTTCCACAATATTGAAAATTGTTATTATCGAAAAATGTTTGGAATTAAAAATTATATTCTAATGCACAATTATGTTCTTCTAATTGAAAAAAAATTGAAGATACCTAACATCATTTTTATTTTTAACTCCGAAATTATTAATTTTACCAAAAAAAAGTTATTCTTTATAAAAAGTTTTGCATGTTCTACAAAATAAGATTCAATAATAATATTTCACATTTTATCAATTTTATACGGGGTATGTCAAAAAATAATATGAATTTCGCTAAAGAGTAAAGTAGGTACCTTGATTTTGCACAATATTGGAAAATTTTATTATAAAAAGTTGTTCAGAATTCAAAAACATGTATGAGTATACAACTTAAAAACAAGAGTGTTTGACCAGTGCATACTCTCAATTCTCACATACGCATGCCAAACATGGACCTTGACCAAGGCAAACATAGATAAAATAATAAAGACACAAAGAGCCATGGAGAGAGCAATGTTAGGAGTAAAATTGACAGACAAAAAGCAAAACAACTGGGTCAGAAATAGAACAAAAGTCAAAGACGCAGGCCAACATATAACCAGGCTAAAATGGAGCTTCGCAGGTCATAAAGCTAGACAAACGGACAATAGGTGGAATAGCACGATATAACAATGGAGACCATGGACAGGAAAGAGAGCAAGAGGACGACCCCAGATGAGATGGGGAGACGACATTAAAAAGATAGGAGGAACGCACTGGAAACAGAAAGCACTAAACAGAAGCGAATGGAGGAAACTGGGGGAAGCCTATGTTCAGAATTGGACGAATTAAAGGGCAAAAGAAGAAGAAGAAGTATGAGTATACAATTACATCTTTTTAATTGAAATACTTTGAACTATAAAGGTATTCTACTCTTAAACAAAATTTATATTTTTTGACAAACCTTGTTATGTATACAATTGATAAAATTTGATAAATTATGGTTGTATCTTAGTTTATAGACCATGCAAAAGTTTTTATAAAGAATAACTTTTTTTTCGTAAAACTAATTATATCGAGAAAATTTCATTTGAGATAATTGGTGAAATTTTCAATTTTTTTTTCAATTAGAAGAATGTAGTTGCATAGTAGAACAATATTTTTAAGTCCAAATAAATTTTCATAATAACAGTTGTCAATCTTGTGAAATATATAAAGATATTTCACTCTTGACAAAAATTCATATTTGTTGACATCTCTCATATACTACTAATAAAACTTAATATCAGATGAGTGCATCTTCCGTTTTAGACCATGCAGAACTTTTATGAAGAATATGCATGTTTTTTTCGTATAATCAATAATAAAAAAGTTTTCCATATGGTTCCAACTTACAGGGACATGCTGTATATATTCGTATATTAGCAATTATTCATTTGTTTTTAATTTTTAATATTATCCAAATATATATTATTCATTTTAATTTTCAAAACATATCTAAATTTTATGATATAATAATAAATCCACTTAGTAAGTATTTGATTAGTTTTACTTACATGACTGAAACAGTATAGACATTTGCTTAATAATAATAAAAAATTGCGCTTACAAATCCTATACCGATACAGTTAATTTCTGGACCGAAATAGCATAGGATATGTAACTAATATTGTGCATACAAAACCTACTCGAATTCAGTCGCCCTCATGACTGAAATAGTATAGGTTTTGTAAATTCGCGGACCAGCAGGACATCCTAGAATAAGGTGGAAAGATGCAGTCAGAGAGGACGTGGAGAAGATGGAGGTGAGACCATGGGAAATAGTCGCTCAGGATCGGAACCAATGGAAGACAATAGTAAACGCGGCAAAGACTCACGAAGAGTTGTAAAAGCCAAAGATAATGATTGACAAAAATAAAATATCTTTTTTTATGAAAGTTTATATTAATTTTTACTAATAGAAAATGTTGTCTTGCTTGTATACAATAAAAGGAAAATAAAAAACTACGTACGAAAATATAAAAGGCAAACTAAAATAAGTCCTTTACCTCTATATTTTTCCCGTCGTAAAGATGTAATGGTGTCCTGTAGTTCGTTTAATTATGGCTATTCAAGTATTTGGCGTTTTTGCGTATTGTATTATAATATATGTATAAATATTAATGCTCGAACAAGGCGTAGTTTTACACTCAACGAAAAAGGTACGTAATATCAATAAAAATGTTAATTCAGACAACAAACGCAATACTTAAAATTTGTCCAATTCTTGGTTTTATTGGAACAACAAAGCGATGTTCATCAATTCATTATTTTCTTAGTTGAGCCAACATATTACGTTTATTGAATGGAAGAACATTCATAATGTATACCATAATATCACTTTATTGATATTACGAACTCTGTTCATTGAGACAACGAACTCTATTCATTGAAACAACAACGTCATTAATTGACCGACGAAGACTATTCGTTGTGTCAATAACAGTGTTATTTCTCCTAACGTATTTCGTTTATTTCTACAATTATTTCCGTTTATTCTTACAGTTAATTCCGTTTATTCCCACAATAAATACGGTTATTCTTACAAGCAATTCTATTCATTCTTACAATCAGTTTCGTTCATTCCTACTATGAACGTATTTTATATTAATAATTACTGAATGCATTAGCCCAATGTATGATATTGATTAATAATAATTTTTTAAATCTCCCTTTTTTGTCCTAAATCTAATGGACTTTACACTGTGTGATTTCTCATAATATGAGAAATCATATTATAATTTCACTTATACAGTGCGCTTGAATAAGTGTTACACTCCCTCCCCCTCCCTTATTAACTTATTTATTTTTAGCACATAAGAAAAACGCTCGAACAGGTCGATTTTTAAAATAATCAAAGTATATTACAACATCAATGTTTCGAACTTTACACGATCCATCTTCAGGTGACAGGCATAACTTTAATTTTTTAAATGGGAAGAACATCATGTGAGAGTTCTTTAAAAGCGTTTGCAATAGTAATTCCAAAAATGTATAACACTTTAATCCTTCTTGAGAGCGCAGGTGCAAAATTTCGATCGAATTCTTTTTAAACGCATTAATTTTTTTTAAATCCTGAGAAAACTTATAAGTATTTTTGAAAAATTTAAACGCAGAATAAAAGATTACATTATTACCGAGGGATAAAAGTCCCTTAGCATAAACAAAAAGTTTCTTTTGAATGGTATATTTGAAATTAAAAATCATACTAAATTTTCTCTTTTTCACCCCTGTCCCTTATTAAAATAATCATTATAGAAGTTCTCAGGGACTTCAGACCCTCGATAATACTGTAATATTTTATTCTGCGTTTACATTTTCAAAAATACTAATTAGTTTTCTCAGGATTCAAAAAAATTTAAAAAGAATTCGACCGAAATTTCACGATAATAGACACACGAAAACTTCCTTCTACTACGGACTACACTTGGAAACAAAATAAAATTATTATTCGGCACTTCGGCAGATGTAACAGCATTGTTTAAAAAATAATTCTTTTTTAAACAATGGTAACACTATGAACGCATTGATTGTGGTGATTAAACGCAGTAGTAGATTGATTAATGCATTCGTTGTCACAACAATCAGTTTACATCTATAAAATAATCATATATGACTATATTAAAAACATTTGTACATTGTTTTAATGAAATCTGTACGTTGTCACGATAAACCAAGGTAATTGCTTGTCATCTACGAAATCAAGAAAGTGAGTTGCTGCCAGAATTAACGTTATTTATTAAATACACGAAAATAAGTTATTGGCTGAATCAATTGAGTGTTATTGATTAATGTACTCTAGTTATTTTCACAATTATTATTCAATCATTGTGACAATAATCAAATACATTTAGTCCTGTCGCCAGTGGGGGTACAACGGCCTCCTTAATTCAGATGGACTTACCCAAGTTTTTTTATGTATTTTGACCCGTAGAACACGAATTTTTTGGGTAACAGTCGATCCGGATGTCGATAAGATTGTTATAAACAAAGAACTTGAGGAATCACATAAAAGCGATGTTTCGCAAAACAAAACATTTTTTTGTATTTTTGGGTCATTCTAAATAAAAAATATTTTTACAAGTTTTTTCGTAGGATGCATAGTTTTCGACATAAACGCGGTTGAACTTTTAAAAAATCGAAAAATTGCAATTTTTGAACCCGAATAACTTTTGATTGAAAAATAAAATAGCAATTCTGCTTACCGCATTTAAAAGTTCAAGTCAAATTCTATCGGTTTTGATTACTTTCATTGCTAAAAATTAATTTTTTGATTGTTAAACAAAGCCATAAACACATAGTGATTGAATGATATTTTCAATGCATTTCTCATTTAAAATCCAACGAGTAGGCGCGCATACACAATTTCTACGTAGATTACGTACATTAAAACGCATGCATTGGGCACGGGAAACACTATGTGTTTACGGCTTTGTTTAACAAATAAAAACTTAATTTTTAGCAATGCAAATAATCAAAACCGATAGAATTTGACTTGAAATTTCAAATGCAGTAAGCATAATTGCTATTTTATTTTTTAATCAAAAGTTATTTGGGTTCAAAAATTGCACTTTTTTAATTTTTTGAAAGTTCAACTGCGTTTATCTCGAAACTATGCATCCTAAGAAAAAACTTGTAAGACAATTTTTTGCTGAGAATCACCCAAAAAATACAAAAAAAAATGTTTCGTTATGCGAAAAATCGCTGTTATGTGATTACTCAAATTCTTTGTATATAACAATCTTATCGACATCCGGATCAACTGTTACCCAAAAAATTCGTGTTCTACGGGTCAAAATACATAAAAAAACTTGGGTAAGTCCATCTGAATTAAGGAGGCCGTTGTACCCCCCTGGAGACAGGACTACTACTCAATAATTAATGTTAATCAATATTACGAACTAAATTTTTTTGAGTGTAGATTTTTGGTAATATCAGTGTTCTCCATATTTTTGTGGGTGTGGCTGTTGCCGATCTGGCCATTGTAATGCGTCGACGACTCTCATCTTCAAATCCTCCAGTTTTATTGATGACGGAGTCTAAGTAATTAATGTCTGACTACTTCCTACTGTGCCACGTTCATTATTTCGGTTTCTATCGATTATAATTACTTTTAATTTCTCTTGATTATAATTAATTCATTATTTGTTCCAATTCCTTTGGCAAATATGCTAATATCACCAAAGATACCAATATAAAATAGGTTTTTGATCTTACCTCTTTCTATGGTTTCTTTACTTTTCTTTTCCTTAAAAACTTGACTCATAATGTTTTTACTGCATACATTGAATTAAATGGGAGTTATTTTAGATTCCCGTCAATCTCAAGATTTTAAAAGGATTTTTGAATGCTATATCTATTTATATCTCTGTCTATGTATCCCATGTTATCCATTTTAGGACATATGCCTTCCCTTCTTGTCTCCATTGGTGTCTGTCTTGAGCTAAATTCATTTACCTGGGACCAGCTTGCCTCTTTAAGTCATCAACCCATCTCATCTGTGGTCTTCCTCTACTTCTTTTGTATTCGTATGGTCTCCAGTGTAGTATTTGCTTGTTCCACCTATGGTCTCTGTATCTGATGCTGTGCGCCGCAAATTTGCATTTAGATTCGGCTACTTTTTCTCTTACATCATTCGACTTTGTAATATTTCGAAACCACTTGTTTCGTTTTTTGTCCCTCAAGTGTTTTCGCAACATCTCTCTCTCCGTTGATCTTTCTGTTTTTATAAGTTTATCCATGTAATTGTTGGTTAGTTTCCAAGTTTTGCACTCCATATGTGATTACTGGTAACATACTCTGGTTGAAGACTTTGGACTTAAGATTTTGCGAATATTTCTTTTTATTCAGGATATAGCTCGATTTGTCAAATGCCGCCCATACCAATCTCATACGTCTTTTAATTTCTTTTGTTTGATTTTCTTTGCTTTTATTACTTGCCCCAAATATATGTATTCTCGTAATTGTTTTATATCATTTCCTCAAATTGTGATAGCAGTATCTTGTTCTGTATTGGTCATCGTCTTTGTTTTGCTAGATTCATTCTTTAACCTACTGTTTTTGCCTGGTGTTCTAATTCTTCAAGAGTATCTTTCAGTACTTCTTTACTGTTGGCTCTCAGGATGTAGGCTATTGATTATATTCAAAATAAGATAGCTAAAAGGAACTACAACGTTAACGGGGTTTTATTATTTCATATGGTCAATGGACATCTTTATATGAAAAAACCGCGGAGTGCTACCATTTAAAGGGGTGCGATTTTGAGAAATGGGTGAATTAGTCCCTGGGCATAGGTCACATTAGGGTGAGGTCTATGCACTTTTGGTACAAACATATATATATATATATATATATATATATATATACAAGCTGTACGCTCCCCAGGAAGCTGAAGCTGTTTTCACTTGAAGATCCTTTTTGTGGGGGATCATCCCATTCTGACTTTGGTTTTACAATTGCTGGTGTGACTTCGCTGTTTCCACTACCTTTCTCCATTCTTCTCTCTCTCTGATTTTGCTTCCTATATTTCTAATTTCCATAGTTCTTAAGTCTTCTTCCACTTGTTGTCTCCATCTGAGTTTAGGCCTCCCTCTGGTTCTTGTACCTGGTGGTATCCATTCGGTTATAACTCTTAACGGATTGTTCTTCTCTCTTCTCATTATGTGTCCATACCATCTAATTCTCTGTGCTTTTGTTGCTCTTACTATGTTCTCTTGACCCATCCATTCTTGTATTTCGTGGTTCATCCATTGCCTTGCATCCTCTTCGTTTTCCCTCTTTGGTCCCAGAATTTTTCTCATAATTTTTCTCTCAAAAACTTTCAGCTGCTCTTCTTCTCTTGCTGTTAATGTGAATGTCTCCAAAGCATATAGCACTATTGGTCTTATGGTCGTTTTGTAGATTTTCATTTTTGTATTTCGGCTTATCTTCTTATCTTTGAAAATTTTTTTATTTCTGTAGAATGCTTTGTTTCCTGCTTGAATTCTTCTTTTCATATCTACACTTTCATTTCTTCTGTTGACTAATACTCCCAAATATTTGAATGTTTCAACCTCTTCGAAGCTGTGTGCGTCTATTGTCATTTCTGTCAGTTGCGTCTTCTTTTTTTACTTACATTCATGTATTTTGTTTTATTTTCATTTATTTCCAGTCCTCTTAGTTTGGATTCGTTTTCTATTTCTTGAAAGGTTTTCTTCAATGCCTTTTTATCTGTTGCTACTATGGTTATATCGTCCGCATATCCAATTATTTGTACTGTATTTTTATTTATAGTTCCTGCGTTTGACAACTTTTTTATTATCTTAGCTAATGATAGAATAAATAGTACAGTTGAGAGCGCATCTCCTTGTCTTACTCCATTTTTAATTTTTATTATTTCTGTTCTCTCTCTTCCGGTGTCTATTGTTGCTTGGGAATCTCGCATTGTCATTTCTATCATTCTTATAATTTTATTTGGTATTTTGCTCTCTTGTAAGTCTTTGATCATTTTTCTTCTACTTAGTTTGTCAAAAGCCTGTTTAAAGTCTAGAAAAAGTATATGTGCTTCTCCGTTGTACTCGTATGTTTTCTCTATCGCTTGTTTTAGTGTATGGATAGCATCTTTCGTGGATCTTCCTTTTCTGAAACCGTACTGGTAGTCTCCTATGCTTTGTTCTGTGTATATTGTTAGTCTGTCTCTAATTATACCAGTCAGTACTTTATATGTTACATTCAGTAAATTAATTGCTCGGTAGTTTTTACATATCCTGTGGTCTCCTTGTTTTGGGATTGTCACAATAATTCCTTTCTTCCATTCTTCGGGCATTGTTTCCTTATTCCATATATTCTGTATTAGTTCATAAATCTTTCTGTATAGTGCTTCACCCCCGTATTTTATAAGTTCTGCACATATTCCGTCGTCTCCCGCTGTTTTCCCGTTTTTCAGTTTGCATATTGTATCTTTAACTTCTGTATAGGTCAATTCTTCTTCTTCACCTTGTTCCGGGTTCATTATTGTTTCTCTTTCTTCTTCTACATCCGTTTCTTGATACATTTCTTCGAAATACTTCTGCCATGTTTCTGCTTCTATGGTTACATTAGCTGTCCGTTTTCTACTACCTAGCTTTAAATATTGGTACAGTGGTTTTGAATTGTGTCTCTTATTTTCTGTTTCGATCTCGTTCATAATTTCGTCTACTTTTTTATTTTTCTTTGATTTAAACAATTTCTTTGTCTTTTTCCTTTGATCTTGGTATTTTTCTCGTTCCTCTTCTTTACCTGTGCTTAGCCATTTCAATCTTGTTTTATTCTTTTCGTCCACTGCTAGTTTGCACTCTTCGTCAAACCAATTGTTTCTTCTTTCTTTTTGCATTTTTCCAACTACTTTCTCTGCTGCAGTGTTTATTCCTTGTTTGATTTTTTTCCACTGCTCCTCCATTTCTTGTTCCTCCTTGAACTGCATCTCTACATTTACTTCTTTTACAAATCTTTTTACTCCTTTATCTTTCAATTTATCTACGTCCCATCTTCCCTGTGCTTTTCGTCTTTCATTCTTTGTTGTTTTTATTTTACATTTTGCAATCACTAGCATATGGTCCGAATCGATGTTTGCCCCTCTGTGAGATCTCACATCATTTATCGACTGTTTGTGTGACTTTTTAATAAGTACATGGTCTATTTGATTCCCCTCCAGACTGCCTGGTCTCATCCATGTTATCTTGTGTATGTTTTTGTGTTTATATCTCGTGCTACTTATGTCCATGTTTAATGCCGCTGCTAAATTACATAATCTTTCTCCATTATTGTTTGTTGTGCTATGTAATGAGTTTTCCCCTGCAACCTCCCTAAAGCATTTTTCTTTACCTATTTGTGCGTTGAAATCGCCTATAATAATTAATATATCTTCTCCCGGGATTTTTTCGGCATTTTCTTCTAGTGTTTCATAGAACTGTTGTTTTATTAAGTCATCACTGTTTTCTGTGGGTGCATAGACATTTATTATGGACATCTTGTTCGGTTTGCTGTTTACTCTTATGTATGATAATCTTTGACTTATGGGTTTAAATTCCATAACTTTATGCCTCATTTCCCCTAACACAATAAAAGCAGTTCCTCCATATCCTTGTTTTTCTTCTCCAGCATACCATACTGTATAATTTTCTTTTTCGATTTTTCCATGTCCCCCCCACCTGGTTTCTTGAATTCCTGCAATATCTATATTGTATTGTTTCAACTGTGTCGCTAGCTCTTCCATTTTTCCTTCTTCTAGCAGTGTCCTGACGTTCCATGTTCCAATTTTTTTTGTCATTTTTTTAATTCTCTTCCTTTTTTTTGTATTTTTCTTATTATTTTGAATATACCGTGACTCATTTACCTCTTCGTTTGCATTGTCTGTTTCCTTTTCATCCATCCATTCTCTTTTGTCTAGTTTTTTGGGACATTTTCAATTTCTATAAGTTTATTTTCTCTTGCATTCCATTTTAGCACTTTGTCATTTATTTCTAATTTCTGGTATCTGATTTTTACTTTTGCTCCTTTGCTTCTCTGTTGTTTTGCTATGTCTCTGATTTCTTTTTGTATCTTTGCTTCCCTGAACGTCAGCGCTGCATCTATGTATATTTCTCTACAGTCTCTTGTGTATTTGAGTTTACCTTTTTCTTGCAGTATTTTCTGTTTGTCTTCCCAGCTCTTCGTTTCTATTATACATTTCTTGTATCCTATCTTAAACGCACTTTTAACTTCTATTTTCAGTTGCAGCTCTGTTTCCATCATTTTTTGTATGTTTTCTCTTAGTCTAACTTCATCTTCCAGATCTACCTGAATTCCTGTTATGATTAATTTATTGCGTATTTTTTCTTTATCGATCTTCTCTAATCTATTCTCCATGAGTGTTAACGCTTTTTTGAGTTCTTCGTTTTCTTTCTCCCATTTTTGTTCTTTTTTTCTACTTCTCTTTTTAAATTTTCTGTTTCTGCTTTGTTTTGCTTAAGCTTCTGCTTATGTCTGACTACTTCCTACTGTGCCACGTTCATTATTTCGGTTTCTATCGATTATAATTACTTTTAATTTCTCTTGATTATAATTAAGTCATTATTTGTTCCAATTCCTTTGCCAAATATGCTAATATCACCAAAGATACCAATATAAAATAGGTTTTTGGTCTTACCTCTTTCTATGGTTTCTTTACTTTTCTTTTCCTTAAAAACTTGACTCATAATGTTTTTACTGCATACATTGAATTAAATGGGAGTTATTTTAGATTCCCGTCAATCTCAAGATTTTAAAAGGATTTTTGAATGCTATATCTATTTATATCTCTGTCTATGTATCCCATGTTATCCATTTTAGGACATATGCCTTCCCTTCTTGTCTCCATTGGTGTCTGTCTTGAGCTAAATTCATTTACCTGGGACCAGCTTGCCTCTTTAAGTCATCAACCCATCTCATCTGTGGTCTTCCTCTACTTCTTTTGTATTCGTATGGTCTCCAGTGTAGTATTTGCTTGTTCCACCTATGGTCTCTGTATCTGATGCTGTGCGCCGCAAATTTGCATTTAGATTCGGCTACTTTTTCTCTTACATCATTCGACTTTGTAATATTTCGAAACCACTTGTTTCGTTTTTTGTCCCTCAAGTGTTTTCGCAACATCTCTCTCTCCGTTGATCTTTCTGTTTTTATAAGTTTATCCATGTAATTGTTGGTTAGTTTCCAAGTTTTGCACTCCATATGTGATTACTGGTAACATACTCTGGTTGAAGACTTTGGACTTAAGATTTTGCGAATATTTCTTTTTATTCAGGATATAGCTCGATTTGTCAAATACCGCCCATACCAATCTCATACGTCTTTTAATTTCTTTTGTTTGATTTTCTTTGCTTTTATTACTTGCCCCAAATATATGTATTCTCGTAATTGTTTTATATCATTTCCTCAAATTGTGATAGCAGTATCTTGTTCTGTATTGGTCATCGTCTTTGTTTTGCTAGATTCATTCTTTAACCTACTGTTTTTGCCTGGTGTTCTAATTCTTCAAGAGTATCTTTCAGTACTTCTTTACTGTTGGCTATCAGGATGTAGGCTATTGATTATATTCAAAATAAGATAGCTAAAAGGAACTACAACGTTAACGGGGTTTTATTATTTCATATGGTCAATGGACATCTTTATATGAAAAACCCGCGGAGTGCTACCATTTAAAGGGGTGCGATTTTGAGAAATGGGTGAATTAGTCCCTGGGCATAGGTCACATTAGGGTGAGGTCTATGCCCTTTTGGTACAAACATATCTACATAAAAATTGTTCCTGGTTATATTTCCTATCTAAATATCACTTTTTAAATTCAATGATACTTTTTTTACAAAAATATATTTAAAAGAAAAAGCACAAAGAAACCCAAAAGAAAGAAATTTTGCTTTTTGTCCCATAACTTTTGTCCACGAGGATATAGGTATAAACATTGCTTGACGAAAAAAGAACCTACATATTTCTTCTTTAAAATGTTGTTTAGTAGAAGTAATTAAGATTTATAGTTTTCGAAATATGATTTTTCAAAATTCGCCAGTCACAGCAATTTTGGGCAATTTTCCTTATTATTGCGCAAATATTGTTCTGTAACTTTTTTCTACGTAACTTTAGGTATATGCAATGGTAAACTTAATAGTAATAGAAATCAATTACCTTTAAAATGGTCTACTGTATAACGTTGTACGACTTTTTTTAAAGAGATTATGGTTTTTCAAGGTTTTATATTTTAACAATTCTTATAATATAATATAAAAATAAAATAATATTATTATATAATATATTATATATTATATAATATTATATTATATATAGTATATATAATATAATATTACATTATATATTATATATTATATAATACCTAATATAAAAAAAATAATTTTTTCATTTTTTACGATTATTTTTGAAATTTCTCATTATAACTTTTTTTTCTTGTACATGAATACCTATACTTTATATTGCTCAATAAAGAGGGCTTACTTTCTGTTCTTTAAAATGGTGTATCATCTATAGTTAAATATGTAATGGAAACCGAGTTATTCTTTGATATTTTTTTACCTGTATTATTTAAAATTATTTCTTTTACAAAAATTACATAAACATTAGTCTTAGAAAACATCACTTTAGTTAAAATTATTTAAACGTTGACATTTAAAAAATTTTCAAAATCAAAGTCCATCTCTTCGTTTGCCTTATCTTCAATATCTTCCTCTGACACCGCAGTTATCTTAAAGTTCCCACAATTAGTACCCATGCATATGCACTATGCACCCTTTGCAGAATATTGAACAACTAATTCCTATCTTCCTACAACCGCAGTTTTTTTACATCCTTTGATACATTTACATACTATTTTTTTAAGCAAAGCTTGTGGTGCAGGATCTTTGACAGTAAATATTGAAATTAATCCATATTTTGAAGTTTGCCCGGTCGAGTCAAGTAGATCCAAAGTATTACCTATAAAAAAATAAGATTCAATCATAACACACAATCACATAAAAAAGTTATAATGAGGAATTTAAAAAATTATCCTAAAATCAAAAAACGTTGCAAGTACTTATTACATTTTGAAAAAGCATATCTTATTCAAAAATAATCCTAGAATTTTTTATAATAAACCATTTTAAAGTAAACAGAATAAGCTTTCTTTTTTATTATACAGAGTGTCCCAAAAGTAGGGGAACGATCGAATATTTCGCGAACTAAACATCGGATCGAAAAACTGAAAAATACGTGTTCAATCATTTTAAAAAATCTATCCAATGACATTAAACACCAACCCCCACTACACCCCCTGGAGCTGGGGTGGGGGGTAACTTTAAAATCTTAAATGGAAACCCCTAGTTTTTCTTGCAGATTGGGATTCGTTACGTAAAAGTAAGCAACTTTTATTCAAGACATTTTTTCAAACTGTGGATAGATGGCGCTATAATTGGGAAAAACGGTTTATCCTGATACCATAGGTAAATTATAGAAACGGTCTAATATCTCGAGAAATATACTTCCAAATGAGAAACCAAAAAAGAAGTTTTTAATATTTTTTGAAAACCTATCGATAAACACCAAACATGACCCTCCAACCCACCCCCTGGGGGTGGGGTGGGGGGTAACTTTAAAATATTAAATAGCAACCCCCAATTTTTTTTACAGATTCGGATTTGTCATGAAAACTTAAGCAACATTTATTCGAAACATTTTTTAGAGTTGTTGATAGATGGCACTTTAATTGGAAAAATACGATTTATTAGCGCCATCTATCAGCAATTTAAAAAAATGTTTCGAATAAATGTTGCTTAATTTTTCATGACGAAATCGAATCTGCAATAAAAAGTAGGAGTTGCTATTTAAGACTTTAAATTTACCCCCACCCCACCTCCAGGGGGTGGGTTGGAGGGTCATGTTGGCGTTTGTCGATAGGTTTTCGAAAAATATTAAAAACCTCTTTTTTAGTTTCTCATTTGGAAGTGTATTTCTCGAGATATTAGACAGTTTCTATAATTTACCTATGGTATCAGGATAAATGGTTTTTCCAATTATAGCGCCATCTATCCACAGTTCGAAAAAATGTCTTGAATAAAAGTTGCTTACTTTTACGTAACGAATCCAAATCTGCAAGAAAAACTAGGGGTTTCCATTTGAGATTTTAAAGTTACCCCCCACCCCACCTCCAGGGGGTGTAGTGGGGGTTGGTGTTTGGTGTCATTGGATAGCTTTTTGAAAATGATTGAACACGTATTTTTCAGTTTTTCGATCCGATGTTTAGTTCGCGAAATATTCGACCGTTCCACTACTTTTGGGACACCCTATATAATATATACCTAACTGTAGAAAAAAAGTTATAATGGGAAATTTAAAAAATAATCGTTAAAAATATAAAAACTCGTTTAAAATATAAAGTCTTTAAATAGATAACATCTTTAAAAGAAGTCGTACAACATTATAAAATAGAACATTTTAAAGGTAATTGATTTCTATTTCTCTTACATGTACCATTGCATATGCCTAAAGTTACGTAGAAAAAAGTTACATAACAATATTTGCGAAATAACAAGGAAAATTGACCAAAATTGCTGTAAGAGACGAACTTTGAAAAATCATATTTCGAAAACTGTAAATCCTAATGACCTCTACCAAACATCGTTTTAAAGAAAAAAAATGTAAGTTTTTTTTCTGTGAAGCAATGTCTATACCTATATCCCCGTGGACAAAAGTTATGGGACAAAAAACAAAATTTCTTTCTTTTGGGTTTCTTTGTGCTTTTTCTTTTGAATATATTTTTGTAAAAGAAAGTATCTTTGACTTTAAAAAGTTATATTTAGATAAGAAATTTAACCAGGAACAATTTTTATATAGACGTGTTTGTACCAAAAGTGCATAGAACTCACCCTAATGTAACCTGTGCCCCGGGAATAATTCACCCATTTCTCAAAAACGCACTCCTTTAAATGGTAGCAGTCCGCGGTTTTTTCATATATAGAGATTCATTGACCATATGAAATAATAAAACCCCGTTAACGTTGTAGTTCCTTTCTATAGTACATAATCAATAGCCTAATGATAACGTCTAATTATATGCTATACTTTATCTCATTTTATATTGCCGAAATCGTTGGAGTAGTCAACAAAGTACAAAGCAAAAAGTTTAAAATGTGTACGCAATAAATTAGGTTCTTCTAACTTATTTATCTTCATCATTTGGTGTAGTTAAGTAATTTCAGAAATTACAGACAAGACACGAAGTGCATGGCAACAAAATCCCCAGAAAATTACCCAACACAAGAATACAAGGAAGCAGTCGTGTTGTAAAAGCAAAAAAAACAATGGGCGGATGAATTAGATCGGTAGGTATATTTGACGAAACTGAATGAGTCCAAGTTCCATTGGATGGACAAGTGAAATAAGATTAGATTCTTACATCCAACTAAAAGTAGTCATAAACTTTACATGTAATATCTATTTGATCATAAAATACTATTATTAGACTCAATAATTATTTTTTATAAAACTGTTCTGGTCCTGTATCTCGAAAACAAAAAATAGTCGATCGCTAATTCTACCTACATCCTTAGAATATCCAGAAAATCACTCCCTGAAGTTTAGCTGTAGATCTAATAAACACCCTGTATATTATGATTCAATAAAAACTAAAAATAAGAAAACGTTTTTAGTGCATTATTTTATTAAGCATTTCAACGGATAAATAACAAAGATACCAAAAATAATCCATATTAGAACGAACTATTACAATCTCGTGCAATTTACTGCATTAACAATGAAGACATTCCATGCACAAACATCAACACGCTTTCGTCACTAATTGCTGATAGATAGACAGAAATCCGCTTTAATAAATAACGAAGATATAAAATAATTATCACCCCACTTACCACTCAATGTTAATTTTTAAATTAAGGTTTTAATCGATTGGTTAACGTAACAAAAGATACATAAACAACAAGAAAAAATTCAATCCGGCACAACATTGCGGCATTGAAGTACATATATTTTCTACTTTTTTAATGTTTATTTAAATTAATTAGACAGAGAAAAGTTAATTAAAACAATTACACCATAAAAATATGGTAAATAAATCAATAACAACCAATTAATAAATTAATTTTTTCACAATAAAAAAAAATCAAGGCAAAAAATATTTATAAATGCGCCACAAATGAGCTTAAAACTGAAAACTTTATTTAAGGTACTTAGGCCGATATCAGATTATGCGTTTTGACCGAATGCGGTGGAAACGCATCCGTTTCTAACGCAACCGGACCGACCTGTCACACTATGGATTGTCTGATGCAGTTTGTAAGCGCGTAACGATGTCTCAAAACGCATCCGTTTCCAACGCAACCGGACCCACCTGTCACACTATGCGTTTTGACTGGATGCGATGGAAACGCATAAGGCCGATGCCACATTATGCGTTTTGACCGGATGCGTTTCCGCCGCATCCGGTGAAAACGCATAGTGTGACAGATCGGTCCGGTTGCGTTGGAAGCGGATGCGTTTTGAGTCATCGGTACGCGCTTACAAACTGCACCAGACTAAACGCATAGTGTGACAGGTCGGTCCGGTTGCGTTGGAAACGGATGCGCTTTCACCGCATCCGGTCAAAACGCATAATGTGGCATCGGCCTAATGTGGCATCGCACTATACTGTTTTGTGGCGCGTTTTACTACAAATTTAGCAAATACTATAGAAAAATCTATCGAAATAAAACTATAATTATATTTTTCAATAAAATGAAAATATATTTTTCATGTTATGGAAAAAATTTGAAAATAAAACTATAATTTTATTTTTCATTAAAATGAAAATACATTTTCGCCCCACGTAATATTCATATCAGATCATTTGGATCTGAAATATTTTATGCGCTGTTTATTTTTACAACGCTTAGCGGATTTTTTCTTGTATTCGGAGTTTTTCAAACTTTCTTTATGAATTAAATGTGTGAACTAGAATTTAATGTTGTTTGATTACACACTGAGCGTTATAAATAGTTGCATTTGTCGCATTATCGCCCAAATTGTCGAGTGGTTACGACACTAAACTTGTGATATGGCAATACGACTTCATATCCCAGCCATAGTAGTTATTTATTTTTTCAGTATTAATATCACAAGATATATTTTTTTTTGAGTGAATTTGATGGCCTTGGCCGAGCCAATTAGCCAGACATTTTGTTATTTTAAAAACAAACAAATTTGATTTTTCAATCAGAGGAATTTTTTCTGTATTTCTAACTCTAAATACATAACAAACTAACATTATTATCTACAATTATTATCTGAATAATACTCTGTTTTGGTTGTTCATTTTTTTTTGTAAATTTTTATTTTTTTTTGTATTTTTTTGCATTTTTTTATATTGTTAATTTGTTTTTTTTATTAATTTCTTTATTGTTATTTTTATAAATTGTTTTTTTTTTACTACGCTAAGACGTAAACCCGACTCATCCTCGCGGAGGTTTACATCTTCTTAGTTTTTTTTTGCTTTTTTTATTTTTTCTGTTTTTTTTTCTTTTTCCTTTTTTTTTCTTTTTTTTTTCTTTTCTTTTTCTCTTTTTTTTTGTTCTTTTCTTTTTTCAATTATAATATACAATAATTACTTAAATCTACAGGATTTAAAACAAAATAACAACAAAACAAACATGTTTGTTTTGTTTTAACAAACATGCCTGCTTTGTTTTAACAAAATTTCTTAAATACAGGGTAAATTTTATTGCTACAATCTATATTTACAATTTTTGATAAGTTCGTAAATTTTTTTTAATATATTAATATCTTCAGAAAATATCAAATTGTTCAGGTAGACGGGAAGTGGAATTTTTAATATATTAAGATTATCATAAAATTTGTTTATATTTACTGATCGATGTGAACATTCGAGGAGAATATGTAGTAGATTACCTTCTTTTCCACACTCACAGTTAGGTGACTCTGTGAGACCCAGACTGTACATATGAAGGGGGGTAAGAGCATGAATACATCTCAATCTATTTATAACTCTTATGAAATGGCGATTTGATACAGAATGAAACCATCTTTTAATGGAAATTTCAGGTCGCATTTGTTTGTAATTACTACCAGTTCTCGTGTTTCGATAATACCTTTGCCAATTTTCTTTTTGGTGTCGTCTACTAATAATATCAATATCCGAAATGGGTAGTAAGTTCATGGGAAGTTCTTCGCCTATTTCTAGGGCGGATTTGGCTAGCCTGTCTACTATTTCGTTACCCCTAATGCCTGCGTGTCCCTTTATCCATGATATAATGTTGTTTTTTCCTAAATTTGCAATTTTATTATAAAGAGTCATAATTTCCAGTTCTATATGATTGAGATGTTGGTACTTATGTACGTTAGTTAGTCTATGAACGACACTCTTACTGTCTGTAAATATTATGCAGCTACAGGGTTCGTTACTAAATATGTGTCTTAAAGCAAAAAGTATCGCTATCATTTCAGCGGTGTATATCGATGATTCACAAGGCAATTTGAATAATTTTTTAAATGCACTTTGAATATTGATTATTGCACATCCTACTTTGTTTTGTACTTTGGATCCATCACAAGATATGGAGAATATTTAAATTGAAAATATTGCGACAATTTTCGAAAACTTATTGCGTGGCAATAGACACGAGAGCCCGCAGGACTCGTATGCCTATTGCTAAATTGCAACATATTCTTTTTTATCCTTACCATCGCGTGATATTCGTAATATTACTATTTAATATTCACATACAAAATTCAAATCTTTTTGAAGTTATACTTCTTTACCGGCGATAGAGGGTGATTTTTTTATATGTTAAAACCTATCAGCCCGGCGCATGCGCATTATAACTTTGTTCTGATTGGATGTTCAAATGACATGTCAAAAATTATCCGATATGGCAGCTGTGGTTTGGAGGTAAAGGTAAAGGTAAACAAATGTATAATATATTAGTTTTATTGTTGTGAGGACAGAAACAAAAAAGTTTATAATATTGTAGTGACTTTTAAATAGTTTTTAAAAGCAACAGGTACGTAATAATTGTTAATGTATCATGAGTATAAACCTACCTATTTGATCTGCCAAAATACATAGTATGTAATACTTTTATTTATATAATTTGATTACCATCAAAATTTCTATCAATATTCACCTAATATATTATTTTTTTACTCTATGTTTTGTTGTATTTCTTCAATTCTAAATCATTTCAATTCATTATTAAAATAATTTGATCAATTTTCAAAGTATCAAAATATCACAAGTTTAATCCGTTTAGTTAGTCGATCTTCGTAAATAATGACACATAGTGTCCGTGGCTAAGCGGAGAAGACGAATGAATTCCAATACCAACCGCTCTTATCAGCGCTGGTTCGAGTCCCAATAGAAACTTTCTTTTTTGTTTTTTTTAATACATTTTATGATTGTAAGTATATTTATTATATAATTGTATTTTCAGAAAATACGTATTTAGTTAAAAAAAATTTCGAAAATTAATGTTCAGACATCATTTGTGGCTTGTTTAATGTGTTTGTGTGTGTTTTATTCTTTTATTATTTTAATTTTTGGCACTGTTCTAATAAAAATGTTTGAGAAGTAGTAAGTATAAATTAGTTTAATATTTAAACAAAATATAAATAAAAAGTATATTAATTTCGTTTAAATCATATAATAGAAGTATAACTTCTTACGTGCGTACAAAGTACACACACATTCTATTTTTTTTTATTTAAACACAAAACCACATCAACCGCGCAGGGTTATTAGTGGATATAACAATACAAAAATATTACACTAAATAGAGTTATACAATTTGATGTCTTTTAAATATGTTAACACTGATGAAATTTTTTTGGTGAGGATTGTTTTGAAATCATCATCTGTGAATCTATGGGATCTCCTTTCTTTCTGAAATTGAGGACACTCAAGCAGGATATATTTAACAGTCAGTGGATCGAAGCAGTTGGAGCAGATTGGTAGTGGTTCTTTTGTTATTAAGTATTTGTGTGTTAAGGCAGTATGACCAATTCTTAGACGGTTAATAATAACTTGGTTTCTTCTGTTGGAGGGATTATCCAGGACAACATCTATTTTTGGGTAGATTTCATTTAATTTGGTACATAATTTTTCCCAATGATTTTGCCATGTATTAGTACAGTGGACCTTAACCAGGTTCTTCAGGTAGGTATATGGATATGTTTTCAACTTTGCTGTATGGTTTGAGGTTATTCGACTTTTGTTTGCCAATTCATCTGCTTTTTCATTTCCATATATACCTGCATGTGAAGGTACCCAGATAAAAACTACTTCCTTTCCTAATGCTCGAAGTGTTTCTAGTTCATTTTTTTATTCTTTGTAAAATAGGGTTTTTGGTATACGTTTGTTTCAGCCCTAATAATGCATTTAATGAGTCTGTTATGATAATGCATTTCATCGTTTTACTCTTCTTGAAAAAGATTAGGGCTTCCAAAATAGCTGTAGTCTCGCCTGTAAGAATACTGCAGTTTGTAGATATTGATATGCTGTAAGAATTTTCATTAGAGAAGTAGGCAGCAGCGTGACCATTTGGAGTTTTAGAGGCGTCGGTAAAGATTTGCAAATAGTTAGGATATTGGTCTAGAATTTCCATAAATAGATGTTTAATTATTGTGGGATTTGTAGTTAATTTGGGATAATTTGTTAGTGTTAAGTCAATAGTTAATGGGTGGTTTGTCCATGGGGGAAAGTTTGCATTTATATTTAGCGATACATTGAGTTGACTCCTATCGAAATTTGTGCACTTGATTCTGTCTATGAGGGGTGTAGAGTTTTTTGTTTTTTTGTTAGGAGGAAGACCAGGGTTGCATATGTGAGAGAAAACAGGATGCCCTTTCTGGGATGATATTTTTGCAATGTAGTTCAAGGATAGTTGCTGTCGTCTTATATGTAATGGTGGTTCTCCCGTTAGAGCTTGCATACTACTAGCCGGACTAGTTTTAAATGCACCTAATGCCAATCTGAAAGCTGTAGTTTGAATACTGTTCAGTTTTTTTAAGGTGGTTTTGCATGCATCATCATAATATATACAACCATAATCGATTTTACTTCTGATGAGAGATTTGTAAAGACTAATTAATATTTTATAGTCAGCTCCCCAAATTTTATTGGATAATATTTTGAGGATATTTAATCTCTTTTGACAGGAAAGCTGTAGTTTATTTATATGCGAATTCCAATTTAAAGTTCTCTCGAAAGTTAGACCTAGAAAGTTTGTTTTTTTGACGGCTCTAAAAGTGAATTATTTAATGTTAGATTAGTTGTTGGATGGGTTTTAATTTTATTAAAAATAATGTATCGGGTTTTTTCACTAGAAAAATAAATCCCGTTTTCATCGTCCAGTTTGGAGCCGGTTTAGGAAACTTTGTATAATCTTTGTGGCTGTCATTACGTTATTTGATTTAGTGTAAACAACAATGTCATCTGCATAAATACTAGCCTTAATGGGCGCTTTAATTACATTTATAATACTATTGAAAGCGATTAAGAATAGAGTTGGACTAAGAATTGACCCTTGCGGGATTCCGTTGTCTAATCTCTTAGGTGAACTTGTAACACCATTTATTCTAACTTGAATTGAGCGATTTTTTAGGAAATTCTTTATAAATGCCAGCATGTGACCTTCAATTCCATTCTCTTTCAATGTTTGTAAAATACAGTGTCTCCATGCTCTATCGAAAGCTTGGGTTATATCGAAAAATATTGCTATTAGTTTTTGATTGTTTGCAAAAGCTTCATTGATTGAAGTCTGTAATGCAACGTGGTTGTCTGTTGTGGATCTACCACTTCAAAAACCGCTTTGGAAAGGAGTAAGCACATTGTTCTTTTCTAAGTACCAAATGAGGCGTAGGTTTAATATTTTTTCAAGGATCTTGCACATGCAACATGGCAGCACGACAAATTAGATAAACATAATGATATACATAGACTTGACAAAATTCATACTACATAATTTATTAATGCTCCGGTAGCTCTAGTCTCAGAGAATTTAGGAAGTGAGTTCTTACAACAATATTTAAGATAAAGAAAAGAAATTATCAATTTTTGGGCGCCATTAATACATCAAAATCTATTACTATATATTTATATAAGATTTAGAAAAAATTACTTAAAATGGTATCCCTCTGTATAGTAACGGTACTTACCCTTGGTGTCTGAAATAGTCTGCTTGTCCTCTTACAATAAGGATCAGAGATGGATTGTGTAAAGATAATAATAAGAAATAGGTTTAAAACATAATTATCGTTATTTATTCAGGTAGAAAATTGTAAAAAAAACTAATCTGATTAGAAAAATAAAGAAATTAAGTCTTTCGCGTTTCGTTAAAAGTTCGAAACAGAAAAACAGGAATTATAAAGTTTATCACAAACACCTGGTGAACAATCTGTTGTTGCTGTATGGTGCTGGATCTGGTTACGATCTGCTGCTTGCTGTAGTGCTAGATCGGTTAGCTCTTTAGAGCTCTGGTTGTTGCGACGGACTCACTTCCACTTTACATTTAAAGTACCATTACATAACTGTTATTTATATGAAAAATAAAAATTCCATAGTCTGTTTTATGAAAAGAAAGTAACTGCGTATTTAATTATTAGTGATACATTACACTGACTCGATGATAAAACATACTTTGTTTAGACTATTGTCTTTAGTCAAAAGACCGGGAACCACGTTCCGGTAAGATTGCATTAAGTTAATTTGCAGAAGGCAAGCTAAATGGGAGCTACGTCCGCGAAGGTTGAATTAAGTAGTTATTTTTGCAAGAGACATACTAAACGCCGTACTAGGAACACTATTCCATTATTGTACCGGACACAACTCAAAGAATATACCGGTATGGTATTTACGACAACATATCGCACTTGCGACTTTCACTGCAGAATCCTCAAGATTCCATTCTGAACCTAACTCGGCACAGACCAAAAAACTGGACGTCTTTACTGCATGCCCGCTGGAACTTAATTAATTTCTTCTTGTCCTAATCTCGGACAAGATTTTCTTTCTCACCTAAATTCACCTCCCTTTCTGACAGCTATCACCTACTTTGACCAATAGTCATCATTCCGAACATTTCCCTACCAATCGGATAGTTGGAAAGTAATACTTAGGCCATCCTATTATGGTCATAAGTTTCTTTTTCGGCCAATCAAAATCGCTGTCCTTTTTGTAACCATTTAAGGATTTCCACGAAATTTACTGCGTTGAAATTTCTGTGGGGTTTCTAGATTTCTATAATTCAGACACTTAACAATATCTCCTATTCTTATTTTATGAGACACATCCTGTTGCAAAGTAAACAACTCCTAGGAAACATGTCTCCGAAGCCCTAAAATCTCTTTGTATCTCTACTTACTGCAATAGCCAAATGACCCATTTAAGCATCTAGCATTTCGTAGAATATTAATCTTTTCGCTTTTGCTGGTGG
Source organism: Diabrotica virgifera virgifera (assembly GCF_917563875.1). Classification (NCBI taxonomy): domain Eukaryota; kingdom Metazoa; phylum Arthropoda; class Insecta; order Coleoptera; family Chrysomelidae; genus Diabrotica; species Diabrotica virgifera. The sequence goes on from NC_065447.1 coordinate 177,978,912, forward strand.
TCTATGAGAAACGCCTTGGGTGTTACATTACGTTGAATTTCTATCCATAACGACAGGGCCGGACTTTGCGATATTTAGGCTGTGATTTTTGAGCCTGCTTCAACATGTAAGAGAGATAGGTCGGTAAGAGGTAGGGTTGTCTTTTGGTTTCTTAGGCTTAATAACAGAAATGATTATTGCTTGAGACCAGAGATCTGGGAATTCGTGCTTTACGAAAGAGGTATTAAATAAATCTAACAGAATTAATTTGGCTTCGAGGGGTAGGTTTTTATAAATACTGGTAGAATATCATCTGGTCCTGCAGATGTGTTTTTTAGATTGATAGGGAAAATTCTAACTCTTGAAGAGTTACAGGTGCATTTAAGGGGCTGTCAGAGTTATTTATGGGGATTGTAGAAGTTTCTATGTTTTTTGTATGTTAGGGATTCGTAAGAAATATTTTTATCGCTAGAATTTTGTTGATAGACATCAGCTAAAATTTCTGCAATTGTATTTTTGCAGCTAATTAATTTATTATTGTGTGTTAATGTGTTTATATATCTAAACGAATTTGAGCCTTTGAGTTTACGAATTTTTGTTCAAATAACTTCGGAGGGCGTTGAAGGATTGATGGAAGATACGTATCCTCTCCAGGTATCTCTTTTGCTTTTTTTATAAGATATTTTGCTCTTGCTCTGAGATTTTTGAAATTGAGTAAATTTCCATTAGTTTTTTGTTTTTTAAATCTATTAAAATCATGCTTACTAGAAGATAGAGCTTGTGCTACTTCATTGTTTCACCAAGGTACTGGTGGTCTTTTGCAGAGCTTCGTTTTACCTATAATTTTTAGAGCTGCTTCTGTAATTATGTGGTTTAAGGACGAAATATTAGAGTTTATGTCATTATTATATGGTAGTTTTCAATTTTCTTTTGAATGTCAGCTTGATAAGACGACCAATTTGCAGTCTTTAATTTCCAGGATTGATAGATTTGAAAATTAGTTTATTGAATTTCATTTGATGAGATACAGATAGGAAAGTGATCACTGTCATATAGAGATTTTAAAGTATTCCAGGTGAGAAACGTTGATAAGGATTGACTGCATAGTGATAAATCTATGGCGAAAAATGAGCCGTTATAAGAGTTAAATCTTGTAGAGTTTCCTGTATTATGTAAGAGTAGATGAGAAGAGTCGATGAGATGTTTTATTAAATTACCGTATTTGTCTATTTTAGAGCTTCCCCATGCAGGATGATGACAGTTCATATCAACTAAAATTATTTTTGGATGTGGAATTTGTTTAAGAAGGTTATTTAGTTCTTGTAGATATAATTCACTAGGGTGTGGTAAATAAATGTTGCATATGTTAATATGTTTTAGGTTTGTAATACTAACTGCTACAGCTTCGAGATTAGTACTTAATGTGATTGGCTTAGCTTCTAGGTCTGTTCTTATAAAGATGGTTACTCCGCCACTTGCCTGTTGTGCTATTCTGTTTTTTGATTAACTATTTAGTGGGAAATAAGCCACAATCAAATTGAAAAAATAATTTTATTAACGTTTCGAAGCCCAAATCGGGTTTCGTTGTCAAAATACAAAATACTACTGAAATAAACAAAATGTTGTTGCTAAGTAAAAAAAATTCTTCTAATAATCTATTTAATCTGACTCATTTATATTGGCAATTCAGACGTATACTATACATTTTAAAGTAGAAGACTTTAAAATGATATCGCCAATATTTATGAGTTGCGTTCCTGGGACGACTTTACTAAAAGATAGTTCATTCGATTACATGAAATCAATCCCAACTCAAGAATATCCGTCACAAAAAAATCATAGCATGTGATTTATTGTATATCTATGTATTATTAATATTATTTATAATTTAAACATATTAAAGTCAGAATTTGGTATTGGTTTTTTGAAAGTAAATTAAATGTAAGACCAAATACTTACGATGTCGGGATAGTATTTCGAGGTTTTTTCCTGGTTTTCCCTCGTGATTTACTATGGAATCTCTAACGTGAGAATTTTACTGTCATCGTTGCATTTGTTTGTCTTTTTAAAGACAAATCACATGCTCTGATTTTTTTTGTGACGGATATTCTTGAGTTGGGATTGATTTCATGTAATCGAATGAACTATCTTTTAGTAAAGTCGTCCCAGGAACGCAACTCATAAATATTGGCGATATCATTTTAAAGTCTTCTACTTTAAAATGTATAATATACGTCTGAATTGCCAATATAAATGAGTCAGATTAAATAAATTATTAGAAGAATTTTTTTTTTACCTATCAACAACATTTTTGTTTATTTCAGTAGTATTTTGTATTTTGACAACGAAACCCGATTTGGGCTTCGAAACGTTAATAAAATTATTTTTTCAATTTGATTGTGGCTTATTTCCCACTAAATAGTTAATCATAAAAATGCCACAAGGAAATAGCTTCAGAAAAACATTCTGTTTTTTGGAAAACATTGGGAGTTTCGAAGATTAATATTGGATTGCTTAAAATGAGTTTCTTGAAGACATAAGATCTTAGGGCATATTTCATTTATTAGAAGTTTTAATTGTTCTAAATGGGTATAGAACCCATTAATATTCCACTGTAATATAAAGGGGTTAGACATTTTTCGAGTTCTGCCTGAGAATGTGTTTCATCGGTCTTTTCTATGGAAGAGAAATTATTGGGGCTTAGTTTCTTTCTTAATCGAGGTATATTATTTTTTAACTTTGAATTGTGGGTATAAGCGTGAACAAAATTAAGGATCTGAATTAATTCGGCTGTTTCGTTCGAATAATCTTTTGAAGTTATTTCAGGATGTTTCGCGTTTAGTGTGTTTGCCAGAAAGTCACATATTTCGTCGTAGTTAAGGACAAATGGTGGTGATTTATTTGCGATTTTGTCTTTAATTGTCTCTAGAGAAAGCAAAAGTTCTTCGCGAGAATTTCTTTTTGACGTTTTTGTCTTTTTCTTTGATTTCCTTGCTACAGGAGAAGTGAAGATCTGTGAATCGGTCTGTGTGGTGTTTTCGTTAATTTCTGGAGAAGATGAGATGAGCCTTTTTAGTTGTTTGGTGACGTTTGGAATAATTGGATGTTGTGTTATTTCTAATGGAGTAGGATTGCTGATATTGTTAGAAGTTGATGATGTTGGGATTTTAAAAATGTTTGTTTCATTTGTATTATATGTAGATCTTGACATGTCGTCAGTTTCCATGGTAGATTCTAATTGGTTATTAGAGACCTGTACTGTAGTTAGTATGTTTTGGGAAATTGCTGGGTGTTCGTTAGAGGTGGATATTAAGGCTTTGTCAGAATATTTTTGTTCTGTTTGGTTATAAGATATATTTGTTGTAGATAGTGTGTTTTGGGAGGTTTATGGAAAAGCATTAGAAGTGGTTGGATTAGAATTGGTTGGGTCAGGATTGGTTGTATTAGAAGTGGTTGGATTAGAATTGGTTGGGTCAAGATTGGTTGTATTAGAAGCGTTTGGATTAGAAGTGGTTGTATTAGCATTGTCATTCCTTCCACCGATGCAGAACTAAAATGTTTATTTTGGTTAATTTTTTTAAATATGGCAATGGTCTAAACTAGGAAACTCGTTGTCATTAAACAGAAAAATACTACTTTTTCCCATTATATTAGGTCTGGATCGCGCGTATGAAAAAAAAGTTGATTAATAGCAAGCTGAAACAGCTTAAGGGTGTCTAGTTGGACAAACTTTGATATATGGAGCACTGGAACAGGGAAAGTTTTAATTGTGGAACAGGTTAAAAATCTGGAACGGTCAGACCACGAAAACGTCACATGTATTTTGTCCGACAGAACTTCCAATTGATTTGTTACCTTTTCATTAAACTCTCATGCAAAAATCAGGATGCTATTTATCACCTGTCATAATTCCTGTCATTTGACATTTTCTACGTATTCTGCTCATTATATTGCCCATTTGATGAGAGTTTAATGAAAGGGTAACAAATCAATTGGAAGTTCTGTTGGACAAAATACATGTGACGTTTTCGTGGTCTGACCATGCCAAATTTTTAACCTGTTCCACAATTAAAACTTCCCCTGTTCCAGTGTTCCCATATATCAAAGTTTTTCCGACTAGACACCCTTAAGCTATCAACAAATTTTCAGCTTGTTATTAATCAAGTGAGCGGAATATATGCAACACAACATTACCAAAATATGCGCATATATATGCATTACTTTTACTACAAATATGCAGGTATTTTTTCTAAATTTGTCTAAATATGCAAATGCATATTAAAAATACTCAAAAATAAAACAATATATTAAGTCGTAAGATCTTCAGAAAAGTTGCCTTCAAAAATACGTACAACTTTCCTCAAACAATCGAAGCCCTCATTTTTTTCTAAAACATTTTTTAATTTATTTCTAATTGTAATCCCTGTATTTCCGGGAATTTTTTGACAATGAGCAGAAAAAGTGTTAACAAGAATAACCGAATCACTTAATTGTAAATTCCTTTGTTCTAATGACTTTATTAGATCTGGTAAAAAACTAAAATTAACTTTTATGAACATAAGTTCTTTAGCAATTTGTACGTTACTTAAAGAACAAAGTACGTTACTTAAGCTGAAGAACAAAAGCGAAATTGTCTATAATTTGATGGATTTTTGTATTTTGATGCTTCTCTCTATGTTCGTCTTTATAGAAGTTAAAGCGAATTTGTCGAATAAAAACACTCTTTCCAGAAAAATTTCTTTTGTGGGACATGATGCTTTTGTTTGTCAGTTCCTCATTTAAAAAATGAAATGTGAAAATGAATGTAACTTACGATTTTGGAACAGGCCTTGCAAAATACTTTGTCTCCACTTAGCTTTAACTCGGGAAAACACTTTATCCAAGCACTTTTTTGAATGGTAGGCATATTTAAATTTAATATATACCAATCACTTCAAAAACACTAAATACGATACAACGTTTATTTTAAACAAATGTTGGCCGGAAGCTGACAAAATAATTATCAGACCCTTAAAATCAGGTAGGTACCTACGAATTGCTACGCTAATAAAATAATATTTTTCTGGGACACTAATAATTGTTCAATTCAGGTAGTAATGGGAAAGTCCAGATGAGCGAAAAATACATATAACGAGCTGGTTCATATCGAAGTTATAAAATTCCAACTAAGAGAGGAAAATTTTAAACTTTTATATAATTTATTTTTAAAATATGCAAAATAAATCGTGTTTAGCTTAAATATGCAATGTTGTGTTTGTTGTCTGAAAATATGCAATATATGCATCTATATGCACTTTGCATATATTCCGCTCTCTATTAATAAACTTTTTTTCATACGCGGGATCCAGACCTATAATAATAATCTGCATAAACAGAATTAAACACGCGATGAAAAGCTTACAACACGATACTATTGGAAATTAAAAGCATTAAAAAATAATTAATATAATAATTATTTCTTTTCATAGAATGTACACTAGATTTATTTGTATTCGATATCGCGACTTTGGCAATAATATGAGTTTGAAATGTATTTAAAATAGTTAGTGTCTGATGCACCCACCCTAAAGTATGATATCTGAAGATATAGGATTTAGTGAGCTTAAAGCACCATGTTTTTTTCATAGGAAATGGATTTGAGCATATTTAATATACCGCTTATAACTCAAAATCTTGAATTTTCACAGATATGAGGTATACACCGTTAGACACGTCTGAAGTCTTCCTACAAATTCTCAACTATTTAGTCCGTTCTTTTACGGTAAAATATTGTAAAACCTCTAAATTTTAAAGAACCGCTTGGATTGACATGAAATTTGCCATACACATAGCTAACACGTCAAAGAAAGAAAGTGATATTGTGACGATATATGTGCTTTTACCCCTGGGGTGTTTTTCACCCCGTCTTGGGGGTGAAAAAGTATTCGTCCAAAGTAAGTCCGGAAATTGATAAACTGACTAATTTTAAGTAGCTTTTGTTCTATAAAGTTTTTTCACTTAATCAATATCTTTCGAGTTATTTGCCAGTGAATATGTTCATTTTTTCAACAAAATAACCACACTTTTGACGGTTTTTTGCAAATAACTCAAATAGTACGTATTTTGTCGAAAAAACATTTCTAGCAAAAATATAGCCTGCAAAAAATTTAAAAAAATGGTGTATAGATTACGTTTCTATACCTAGTAGAAGCAGAGTTACAGCTAATTAAAAATAGGTTCATATTCGTCAAATTCCAAATGGAATATTTTAACGTGAAATAACCAAAAATGAAGCACATTTCGGGGAAAACTCATTACAACTTATTTAAAGTGTTTAAAAAAAGCTTCATTTTTGTTGTATAAAAAATTTCTAGCATCAAAATAAACAAGTTACGCTCAAAATAAAGTTAGTCTCTTTTTTTTTTGGTAAAAAATCGGGAAAATCACCCCCTAATTAGTATCTCAAATGAACTTAATCGTTACGACTTCACAAGTTTCTTGACCCGTGTATGTATTGTTTATATGATCTGTAAGTTTCATCGGTCAAAGTCCTTATTTTTGAAAAGGCTGTAGTTAAAAGGAGTTGAACGAGTCACTCATCACGAATGTATGCACATTTAGAAACACCAAATCTCTCAATTTTTGTCTAACAGAAAAACAAAAAATACGTGATATTCAGAAAAGCAATGCTGACTTTTTTTGTTTTTCGAGATTTTTGGTATCTCTAACAATTTTTAAGTTATTTTGAAAAAAATCATATTTTTCAAAATTAAAATTTTTAAAAATTTTACTGTAAAACCAAATATTTTCCAAAATAAGCACCTTGAATCGATGGAACCTACAGATCATATAAGCACAACATAACTAAAATAATTTGTGGAGCGGTAACGATTAATTTCATTTAAGTTGCTAATTAGGGGGTGGTCATCCCGATTTTTTTGCCAAGACAAAAGCGACCAACTTTATTTTGAGCATAACTTGCTTAAATTTAATGCTAGAAACTTTTTATAAAACCAGAAATAAAGCTTTTTTAAACACTTTAAAAAAGTTATAATAGGTTTTCCCCAAAAAGTGTTTATTTTTTGGATATTTCACTTCGAAATATTCTATTTGAAATTTGGTGAATATGAATCTATTTTTCATTGGCTATAACTCTTGTTTTACGAGGTCCAGAGACCCAACGCGTACAGCATTTTTTTACTTTTTTACAGGCTATATTTTTGTTAAGAACGTTTTTTTCGACAAAATACTTACTTTTTGAGTTATTTGCGAAAAACCGTCCAAAGATGTAGTTATTTTGTTGAAAAATGAACATATTCACTCGCAAATAACTCGAAAAGTGTTAACTTGGCGAAAAAGCTCTATAGAACAAAGGTTACTTAAAATTAGTCAGTTTATCCATTTCCGGACTTATTTTAGACTTATATTTTTTCACCCCCAAGAGGGGGTGAAAGTCACCCCCAGGGCAGAAGCACACATCGGCACAATATCACTTTTTTTCTTTGACATGTAAGCTATGCCTGTGCCAAATTTGATGTCAATCCAAACGGTTCTTTAAAATTTAGAGCAAAAACCGTGAAAGAATGGACTAATTGGCACAATTCGTAGGTGGAAATTTTGAGTAGTTGTCCAAAAACCAAAATATTTAAACTTCAATTTTTCAATTTTATGGATATACTCAGCAATGCGTATGTCTGATCCTGTCCACTTAAGAATCACTTAGCCCTAGGGGTCGCCAAGTTCTTGAAAATTTCAAGATCTTGTCTTGATCTTGTCTTGATTTCAAGACAAGTTCAAGACAAGAAGTAGTTTTAGATTTCAAGGCAAGATAAGAAATTTTATGTCAATACCAAGATTTCTTGTCAAGAAAACAAGAAATCTTGAAATATCTTGACTAATAATGAAAATTCACAAGGAAAAATTTTCCTGTGGTTGGCTGTATACCATGTAATACAAAAAACAGTAAAATCCTGTATAAAAGGTATATTTAAAAACCCTCAAAAGGGCCACATCAATATCACATAACTACAAAAAATCCACAGCTCAGATGTTACCTGGGGCAGATTAGCTAAATATTTTAAACATCCATACTTAATGTAGCTTTTTAAACCAATGTTTCCTTGAAGGACTTCTTTTACTGGGCTTTGACCCACATATTTTTGTTAAATACTATCTTGGTGATTAGCATGTACATTACACGTAAACACTGATGATGACTGGTAAACCAGTCGAAAACTAGTTATGTGATATTGATGTGGCCCTTTTGAGGGTTTTTAAATATACCTTTTATACAGGATTTTACTGTTTTTTTGTTTTTTTTTAATAATGCAAGCTCTAAAGCGTATATCGGAATTGATAAGCCATGACTGAAGGCAAATAACACTTCTTATGGAGTCAACTTCTAGCCGATTTTTTGGCTATGTTATTGTTAGAGTGGCTCTTGAAAATAGCCTTTTCGCAGGTACAGATGTTGTTGGCGTTCAGAGAAAATTCTTGGCCATTTTCGATAATGACGGGTGGACATTTGCGTGTGTCCTCCAAAAATTATTGAAGGAAGTGTTCTAAAGCTTCTCAGATACTGACAAAATTTACTGATCATTACCCATACTTTATCTAATATCTTGCAATGATTTAAATTTGGTATGTTATATGTTATCGTAAAAAATAGTTAAAGCATTTTTTACACTTAGACCCCATGTTACCTAATAGTATCTCGAAAGTTAAATGGCAGCTTGTAGGCACATCTAATTTTGGCATAGTCATTTTATAATTTATGGCCTTGTAAGCAGTGTTAAGTTTAAATTGCGTTTGCTCCGAGTTTTTGAATTTTTTGAAAAGGTATTTAATTTAAAGTAAATTTAATGAAAAATTTTTCTCTATAAAAGGTATATTTATTTAAAAACCTTTAAAAGGGCTACAAACACAGACCGTTTTCACTCTCTTAAAAGAGGATCATCAGTGTTGGTGAAGACAAAAGTTAATGTTAAAATGTTGACTTTAACTTTTGTCTTCACTAATATGGGTATACTTATTTTAGGTAACACTGATGATGCTCTTTTCAGAGAGCGAAAACGTTCTATGACATTTGTGGCCCTTTTAAGCATTTTTAATTAAATTCGCCTTTTATAAACGAAAAAATTTCCATTAAATTTATTTGTAATTAATGGTATATAGCCAGCTCCAGGAAATTCTTTCTTGTGGATATTTAATTTTACTTACAGGTGAGTTGAAATCTAAAGTGGTATTATCATTTATATCATTTTCTACTTCGATCTCATCCTCCAAATATCAAAATCCTTTTCGACGTCTAAACTGTTTCGATTTTGTTCAACAACTGTTATGAAATCCTGGACGGCTAAGTTTAGAATATGGGCGAAACATACAAAATGCTTATTTTAATAAAAAGTTCGCCGGGGAATCACCGGACCGGGGAATCAACGGACCGGGTAATCAAGAAATTTCAAGATCTTGAAATTTCTTGAGCCAAGACAAGATATAAAATATCAAGAAAACGTCAAGACAAGATTTTTTAAATTTCTTGATTTTTTCTCAAGACAAGACAAGAAGTTTTTATTAAGAAAAGAATGTTTGTCTTGTCGACCCCTACTTAGCACTGGATCCCGCGTACCAAAAAAAGATGATTTTTAAAAGTAGCAAGCTGAAAATTTGTTAATAGCTTAACGGTGTCTAGTCGGACAAATTCGATATATGAGAACACTGGAACAGGGGTAGTTTTAACTCTGGAACGTATCATCCTGACAAGTTTAGGATTGTGAAATCTATCAGGTTGTCTTTAAGTTTTTTAATAGCCAACTTTATATAATATGAAAAAATATTGGTCCGACAAATATGTTGGGTATTTTAATAAGTCCCGACACGTAGAACATCTCAAATGACAGCAATTATATCGGTGCTACATAGCAGTCTGAGTTTTACATGGGAGTTTAATGAAAGGATAACAAATCAATTGGAAGTTCTGTCCGACAAAATACATGGGAAGTTTTTGTAGTCTGACGTTTGAAAACTGTAACCTGTTCCACAATTAAAACTTCCCCTGTGCCAGTGTTCCCGTACATCAAAACTTGTCCGACTAGACAGCGTTAAGCTATTAACAAATTTTCAGCTTGCTATTAATAAACTTTTTTTGGTACGCGGGATCCAGGCCTAATTTAAAAGCAGAACTCAAGCGTTATTAGCTTGGTTTATCTACGGTTCTATAGCTTATTTACTTTTGTACCTGCCCAGTCCTATAGCTGGCTTATGTATAGTCAAAGGTCAAAAACAACACGGCTTCTGAATCGGCTCCTTCCTCCTCTTGAAACATTGAAAAAAAAAATCAGATCGATGTAATTTTTCCACAAACATACAAATATACAGAGGGTTGTGCGCCACTGACGAGAACTACCGCTCTCTGGGATATTGTCTGCTCTTTAAATGGTTATTTGAAATGAATTACCCAGTGAAAACTTAATTAGAACAAAGATATTACCATAAATGAAATAGTAAATAAAACAATAAAAACCAATTCATAAATTAATATTTTCGTCATAAAACGTTTGAAGATAAAAAATATCAGCAATTTTATGAATATAATTTATTTATCACAATATAAATAAGATATGGGCCCATTGCTATGCCTGCCAGTGTTCCCAACCCTGGAGAGTGAGATTATTATGCCAGGGCCATACAATTATAGTGAATTTGAAAAAAATTTAGTTATAATAAAAATAATCGTCAAGTTTAATTGTATCGCTTAAATAATGGATGATCGTTATTAATAGCATTTATAAAAATTGAGGTGCTCAGCAAAACAGTGGCGTAACCCCAAAAATAAAGTTTTGAGATAAATGCAATATTTGTATTCATATTTCCATTATGCTTATGGGATGGCGCTACAAATTATGTAGCGCCATTTAGACAAATATAGAGGTAAGCTGTGTACACCGTTGTTAATCCGAAGATTTAATGTTGCTACTTTTATTGATATGTTATAGTCAAAGCCCGAATTTCAGGCACTCCTAGGTTTGTCTAGGCAATCCTCAGGTCTCACTGACGGTCTTAGTCAAAGCCCGAAATAAATTACAGTTTCGGCCTTTGACTAGTCAAACCTAGGAGAGACTAAGTTGGTCAGGCAAAGGTCGAAATTTAATTTTATGAAATCGGGGTTTGACTAGTCAAACCCCGATCAGCTATTAAAATGTCGTAATTTGTTAGATTAGGTTTAATAAAACGTCATTTTTTAATTGTAATATTTATTATTTTTATACTGTCGTAATTAAAATAAAAAAATAGAGCTCTTTCTCACATATTGATGTTGAGGCATTATGGGATTTAGAGTTACACAATAGGTTAGATCAGTGGCTTTCAATTTTTTTGAGTGATGTACCTACCACAAAATTCTTATAATTATTTTTGGTACCACCTAACTAAAATACCTATGTCGGTAGTTAATCTAATTAACTATAAATATAAATTTTTGCTGTTTTTGCGTTTTGTGTACCACTGCACATAATGATATGTACCACCATTGGTACATGTACCACAGATTGAGAAGCCCTGCGTTATACCTTTTACACTTACATAATTTTGAAGAGCAATTCTTATTGCAGTAGCATTTTATAAAGCCTTGTCCCCCCAAATTTAGATCTTTTGTACAAATTTCTCTTAGAGACAGAACGTCTTCGAAATTAAGAAAATTTTCTTTGCATTCTCTTATTTGTTGAAAAAAGTGTGTTTATTGTTCCGTATTTCGTACCAGCTGTACATAAACCGTCAACTGTTTTATCTTGTATGATACCCAAAATATTTAGAGTATCTCCTTTAGCTCTATCAAAGCTGGGAGTAGGTATGGTTAAAGTTTTTCTGATCGAAATTGGAGGAATTTTTTTTCACTTAATTGTTTCGTAGCATTGGCCTGGGCATAAAGACCTTCAATCGCCTTTCCCTTTATTTATTTTAATCTTTTCTGTCTTTGCACAACGCATGTCTTTACCATCTGATTACAAGTTATGCTCGAATATGCGCCAGAGCTCTCTTTTTGGCAAATACAACAAACCACACCTGAAGAAGTAATCTAAATTGTTTGATAATTTTCTTCCTCCACTAGTGACGACGGTCCAGGGCCTTCGTTAGTACTATGGTGATCCTTACTTTTGATAGTGCCCAGCCTACAGGTGGGTTGGCATTACGAGTGTATTACATTTATGCAATGCATAGATACAAATGTACCTACTGCTTGAGTTTGAAAATAGATAATAAAATATCTGACAATAGCACGGGCAAAATACGTAAGCGTAACCCGCCTTAATGCTATGACAAAATTGAGTGAAAAAAATTTCCTGCAATTTAGAATGGAAAAACTGTAACAATACCTATCCTTAGCTTTGATAGAGCCAAAGAAGGTGCTCGAAATATTTTGGGTATCATAAAAGATAAAACAATTGACGGTTCATATAGAGTTGGTACGAAATAGGGAACAATAAACACACTTTTTTCAAGAAATCGAATAAGAGAATGCAAAGAGAATTTTCTTAATTGTCTCTAAGATAAATTAGTACAAAAGATTCTAAATTTGGAGGACAAGACTTTATAAAATGCTACTGCAATAAGAAATGCTCTTCAAAATTATGTGTAAAAGGTCTAATGTATTGTGTAACTCTAAATGCCATAATGCGTCAACATCAACATGTGAGAATAAACACTAATATAAAAAAAATTATTTCGACAATATAAGAATAAAATTAAACACTAAAATTAAAAAAATGACGTTTTATTAAACCTAATCTAACAAATTACGACATTTTAATAGCTGATCGGTGTTTGACTAGTCAAACCCCGATTTCATAAAATTACATTTCGACCTTTGCCTGACCAACTTAGTCTCTCCTAGGTTTGACTAGTGAAGGGCCGAAACTGTAATTTATTTCGGGCTTTGACTAAGACCGTCAGTCAGACCTGAGGATTGCCTAGTCAAACCTAGGAGTGCCTGAAATTCGGGCTTTGACTATAACAGATATATTAATAAAAAAATGCTCACATTGTGGCTTAGGGAACTGTTGTTCTGAGCGCCTCAATTATTAGACTAAGAAGGATCTGTTTTTAGGTGGATGTGAGAGGTGGCATTCGGATTTTTGCGGATAAAGTTAGGTGATATCTTCGTTAATAATAATTGATTTATGCTCCCTCTCGAATACGCCCGGAACATTAAAAAAAAATAAATAATTTAAAAGTTTCAAAAAAAATTCGTTTTTTTTTCTAATTTCTTTGCTTGTAACTTTAAAACCATTCATTTTGGAACAAAGTCGTATAGGAATAAAACAAAGATAATTAAATTTTATATCAGACACGATTGGTTAAAAATGTCTTAATTTAACACCCTTGCTGCAAAATAGCAATAAGTATAAAATAAGGGGGCAAAACAAGCCTGTCTTTATTCAATGCTTTTTCCATCACTTAGGTTACACTTGGAACCTTCGTAATTCGCTTAGAAAATTTTTGTAATGTGCTAAAACCGTCTACCAAATTTCATTAAAATTGACTTACTAGATTTTGCATAATAATTTTGCAATCTAAACTTTTTTTAAAAAATAAATTTTTCTTAAAATCTTGCACAACAAAAACCAGAACATTCAAAGATTTGTCACTTTTTATACATATAAAGAAGCACTCCTCCAAATGCACCTAATGCACTTTCACACCTCAGCAATGTTTTAAAGTTATAAACAATATTTTGGCTTTTAGACAAATTAGTGTTGTGTCCAGGAGGGGGTGCTACGTACTCCTTTATTTAGATGGACTTACCCAAGTTTTTTTATGTATTTTGACCCGTAGAACACGAATTTTTTGGGTAACATTTGATCCGGATGTCGATAAGATTGTTATAAACAAAGAACTTGAGGAATTACATAACATCGATTTTTCGCAAAATAAAACATTTTTCTGTATTTCTTGGGTAATTCTAAGCAAAAAATGTTCTTATAAGTTTTTTCGTAGGATGCATAGTTTTCGAGATAAACGCGGTGGAACATTCAAAAAACCGAAAAATTGCAATTTTTGAACGAGAATAACTTTTGATTAAAAAGAATATAGCAATTCTGCTGACAGCATTTGAAAGTTTAAATCAAATTATACCGGTTTTAGTTATTTGCATTGCTAAAAATTAATTTTTTTATTATTAAACAAAGCTATTTGTTTATAAGCCAAAAAATTGTTTATAATTTTAAAACATTGCTGAAGCCCCTTATTAATTCTGTAAAGTGTATTAGATAGGTAGACCACCTCTTTATAATGTAAAAAAATTAGCCAACTTCTAAATAGTCTACTTTTTGTTCAGAAATATTTTAAAAAATATGAACTTTTTTAAAAACATTTATATTGCAAATTTATTGTGCAAAATCTATTAGGTCGATTTTAATGAAATTTGGTAGACCATTTAAGTCGGTTATAAGAATTTTCTAAGCTAATTACTAAGGTTCTAAGTGCCACCAAAGCGGATAAGAAATATTGAATAACAACAGGCATATTTTGCCCCCTTATTTTGTATTTGTTGCTATATTGCAGAAAAGGTAATACCTTAAGACATTTTTGAGCAATCGTAAATCATACAAAATTCAGTTATCTTTATTTTATTTTACTACGACTTTGTTACAAAACGAACCGTTTTAAAGTTATAAGCAAAGAAACAGAAAAAAAAAACGATGTTTTTCGAAATTTTTAAATATTTTAATTTTTTAATTAATGTTCCGGGCATATTTGAGAAGGAGCATAAGTCAATTATTAGGTTTGTTCTAGCAAACAGTCAAACTAGTCAGAAACCATCAGCAAACAGGTGGTCAGTGAGAGAACAGAATACCGTCACCAGTGCTATCCCCTCTACTCGCGCTGGTCCGCTATTCGCTGATGGTTTCAAACCGTTTGAAACTGATGCTAGAACAAACCTCATATTATTACTGAAGGTGTCACCTAACTTTATCTGCAAAAATCCGAATGCCACCTCTCACATCCAAAAATATACGTTTTTTTACAAATTGAAAAACCGAGATAAAACGAGAAAAACCAAATAACCGAGAAAATGAAGCACTTTTTAGGGAAAAGTCTACATCTAGAAGATAGCATAAAAACCATGGTTCAATAAAAATTTCTACTCTATCAATACACCTCAGACCATAAAAAAAGTTAAAACAGCACTGACACTTATTTAATACCCTCATTAGCTCAGCGAAAACATTTTTAAGTCGCGGTAAAATTCATTCTACAATATCAAGAATAACAATCAAACGAACAAGGTAAAGAATATATTATGCCTCGTCCTTATATCAAAGAGTTATCGGAACTGTTTAAAAATCTACTGTCTAAACACATCACATTTAGTCCAGAAAGCCACTGCGCATCCGCTAGGAAAAATATTCTGATTTGGATTTTTTTCACAATCTTACTCAAAAAGGACTCCTTTTAACAAATTTGCATGTTGCCACGACCAAAAGGTGGTCAAAAATTCTTGAAACGTTTTTTTTTGTTTTTTCCTAAAATTATTTTTTTTGCATGGAAATAGTTTTTTTAGGTTTTTGGATAAATCCAAACAGAGAAGGTCTTTAGTGACTTTTCTCTAAAAATGATAGTTTTTGACATATATAAGCGATTAAAAATTGAAAAATTGCGAAATCGGCCATTTTTAACCCTCAAAATCTATGTGAAAAACTGAAAATTTGAATGGTGCCAGGGTAGGTAGATATTCTTTAAACATCGATTGATAAAATCCCGAAGAGTTTTTTGCAATACAATATTCAAAACTCCTTTGTTTTTTAATTGCTAATCAAGCGTGCGTGACACTATTTTCCACCGATGGTGGAAATAAATGGAATAAATTCGTTATTTCGTAAACCGGCGACTTAGAAGAAAAATCCAGAAACATGTCGACTTTTATTTTTAAGTTATGATATTGTGGCATATATGGTGTACTAGTGACGTCATCCATCTGGACGTGATGACGTAATCGATGATTTTTAAATGAGAATGGGAGTCGTGTGCTAGCTCATTTGAAAGGTTATTTAATTCTCTATTCAGTAATATAACCATTTACATAATTATTTATACAGGTTGTCCAAAACATTTTTATTAAATTAAATTATTTGACAAAAAAAGAAGTAGAAAGACACACTGTATAAATAATTATGAAAATGTTTACATTACTGAAAAGAGAATTGAACAACCTTTCAAATGAGCTAACACACGACCCCTATTCTCATTTAAAAAAATCATCCATTACGTCATCACGCCCAGACGGATGACGTCACTAGTATACCATATTATATGCCACAATATCATTACTTAAAAGTAAAAATGGACCTGTTTCGAGATTTTTCCTTAAAGTCGCCGGTTTACGAAATAACGAATTTATTCCTTTCATTTCCACCATCGCATCGCGCATCGGTGGAAAATAATGTCGCGCACGCTTGATTAGCAATTAAAAAACAAAGGAGTTTTGAACATTGTATTGCAAAAAACTCTTCGGGATTTCATCAATCGATGTTGAAAGAATATCTACCTACCTTGGCAACATTCAAATTTTTAGTTTGTCACATAGTTTTTGAGGGTTGAAAATGGCCGATTTCGCAATTTTTCAAATTTTAATCGCTTATATGTCAAAAACTATCATTTTTAGAGAAAAGTCACTAAAGACCTTTTCTGTTTGTAATGATCCAAAAAACCTAAAAGAACTTTTTCCCATGCAAAAAAAAATAATTTTGAGAAAAAAACAAAAAAAATTTTTGACCACCTTTTGGTGTTGGCAACATGCAAATTTTTTAAAAGGAGTCCTTTTTGAGTAAGATTGTGCAAATAATCCGAATCAGAATATTTTTCCTAGCGGATGCGCAGTGGCTTTCTGGACTAATTTGCTCATAAAGGGTACAGTCTATTGAAAATTCATTTTACACAACTATAAACGAAAACCCCTCAATTAAAATCTCGCATGTGCTATATCGCAAAAGACGAAAAACATAATACGTTCTGAAATAGCAAGAGATGAAACTAGTAGAGATGGAAAATCAAAACTATAAATTTACTTATATTGATAGTTTCCCACCTTTAGAAGTACCAAAGGGGCTTTACAACTGCCACTGCGACAGGCAAATTTTATAAAATTCTCCTGTGACCGTTTGACTCCGATACGTCTAAAGGTGGGTAACTATCAATATAATGTAAATTTATAGGTTTTTATTGATAATCTCCCACCTCTACTAGTTTCATCTTTTTATACCTTCATGAGTGCGCTAATAACCGGCAAAATAACGTAAAAGACGGAAAACACATTAAGTGGTGAGATAAAAGACGAAACTTGTAGAGGTGGGAAATTATTTAGCGATAGAAACCTATAAATTTACATTATATCGATTATTTTAGATGTATCGGACAAGTTTGGCAACTACAACTGTGACGACAGTTTTAGTTGACATACTACTCCGATACGTCTAATGGTGGGAAACAATAATTAATACATATAATGTAGGTTTCTATCGCTAAATTTTTCAACTTTACTAGTTTCATGTTTTTTTATCTCACAACTTAATATTATGTTTTCCACCTTTTGCGTTATTTTGCCGGTTATTAGCGCGCTCATCACTGTATATCACAAAGTATTATGTTTTCCGTCTTTTTTGTTATTTGGCCGTATTTGTATACTATACAGCATTAAAAATCTTTTTTCGGAATAGGAACTTTCAGTGTAATAAGTTAGATTCGTAAGCTTCTTGATTTGCAATTAACCAGTGTAAATTTCAAGACAACATGGCGATGTTTCATATTCAATTCATTGGTTCGACTGCACTGAACTGGGGTGCTGTAACAAAAACGATAACTTCCGTTGATGTGAAAGTTGGTTGAAAAATAAACTCCAACAGAAGTAGAAAAGAAAAACTAAATGTAACTAAGTGTAACAAAAATAAAGGTGGTTTCTCCGTTGAGAAGCTGATGTAACAAAATACTTGGACGGTGGGGACGATGTTACAAAATACTTTAGTATCGTGACGGACCATTACAGTTCCCCATCGGACTGCACGTACGATAGCCAGCAATAAAGTGATTACAGTCCAACAAATGAATTAATTTTAAAACATCGCGACGTTATATCAAAATTTACACTGGTTAATTGCAAATCAGAGATCTCAGTTCGGTGCAGTCGAACAAATGAATTAAACATGAAACATCGCGACGTTGTCTTGAAATTTACATTCGTTAATTACAAATCAAGAATCTAACTTATTGGATTGAAAGTTCCTATGTTCCGAAAAAAGATTTCCAATACTGTATATACAGAGTGGGCCAAAGAAAAGAGTCGATATTTGGCAGTATTTATTAGATTAAGGAAATAACGAAACAGGTCGATTTTTGATCTAAGGAGGACACATTTTTACGGTACATACAGCTGTCATTTTCTCAACCCTCTCCCTTCCACATCCCCCACCCCTTATTTTTAAATACGGAATATGGGTCGTGTGCCAGCTCATTTGAAAGGTTATTCAATTCTCTATTCAGTAATATAAACATTAACATAATTATTTATACAGGGTGTCCAAGAAAAAATTTTTATATTAAATTAATGGCACCTATGTACGCCGTTGCTCCCGCCTGGCGGCGCTAGTGTAGTTGGAGGTCAAAGTTTTGACTATTCGTGAGGTTTGAATATGGTGTTTTTGATTACGATTTAATAAATAATAAATTATGGCCGAAATATACGGATCTTGGAGACTGTTTTTGCGTTGAAAAACGAATTGAGAAGGGATGCGAGAGTTACTGGAAAAAGGAAACACTTATCGAATGATAAACTATATTAATCATCGTCTCAATGTTTTATTTCTATAGCTCAGAGGCTATTGATTAACTCCCCACAAGAGTCTGACCACTGTGTATAATATGATATGTGCGATCTGCCTTACTTTTTTATCAATTTAAAATTAACAATTAAGTGCGCTCAGCATTAATTTTTGTGTTTATCTTATAATGTAGTCCAGAAAGCCACTGCGCATCCGCTAGGAAAAATATTCTAATTCGGATTTTTTGCACAATCTTACTCAAAAAGGACCCCTTTTAACAAATTTGCATGTTGCCAGGACCAAAAGTTGGTCAAAATTTTTTTAAACGTTTTTTTTTGTTTTTTTACAAAAATTATTTTTTTGCATGGAACAAAATTTTTATATGTTTTTTGGATCATACCAAACAGAAAAGGTTTTTAGTAACTTTTCTTTAAAGTTGATAGTTTTTGACATATAAGCGATTAAAAATTGAAAAATTGCGAAATCGGCCATTTTTAACCCTCAAAAACTATGTGAAAAACTGAAAATTTGAATGTTGCCAAGGTAGGTAGATATTCTTTAAATATCGATTGATGAAATCCCGACGAGTTTTTTGCAATACAATATCAAAAACCCCTTTGTTTTTTAATTGCCAATCAAGCGTGCGCGACACTATTTTCACCGTTGCATGTGTATGCAGTATGGTGCAAATGAAAGGAATAAATTCGTTATTTCATAAACCGGCGACTTTAAGGAAAAATCCCGAAACAGGTCGATTTTTATTTTTAAGTTATGATATTGTGACATATTATATGGTATACTAGTGACGTCATCCATCTGGGCGTGATGACGTAACCGATGATTTTTTTAAATGAGGATAGGGGTCGTGTGCTAGCTCATTTGAAAGGTTCTTCAATTCTCTATTCAGTAATATAAACATTTACATAATTATTTATACATGGTGTCCAATAATTTAATTTTTTTGTCAATTTGCCAAATGATTTAATTTAATAAAAATTTTTTGGACACCCTGTATAAATAATTATGTACATCTTTATATTACTGAATAGAGAATTGAAGAACCTTTCAAATAAGCCAGCACACGACCCGTATTCTCATTTAAAAAAATCATCGATTACGTTATCACGCCCAGATGGATGACGTCACTAGTGTACTATATATGCCACAATATCATAACTTAAAAATAAAAACCGACTTGTTTTGGGATTTTTCCTTAAAGTCACCGGTTTACGAAATAACGAATTTATTCCTTTCATTTGCACTATACTGTATACACATGCAACGGGGTTTTTGATATTGTATTGCAAAAAAACTCTTCGGGATTTCGTCAATTGATGTTTAAAGAATATCTACCTACCTTGGCAACATTCAAATTTTCAGTTTTTCACATAGTTCTGGAGGGTTAAAAATGGCCGATTTCGCAAATTTTCAATTTTTAATCGCTTATATGTCAAAAACTATCAACTTTAGAGAAAAGTCACTAAAAACCGTTTCTGTTTGTAATGATCCAGAAAACTTAAAAAAAATTTGTTCAATGCAAAAAAAAATAATTTTAGGAAAAAAACAAAAAAAAAACGTTTAAAAAATTTTTTACCAACTTTTGGTCCTGGCAACATGCAAAATTTGTTAAAAGGGGTCCTTTTTGAGTAAGATTGTGCAAAAAATCTGAATTAGAATATTTTTCCTAGCGGATGCGCAGTGGCTTTCTGGACTAATGTGATATTTTCAAAATATGGCTGCCATGACAGTTGCGCATTTGGTGTAAATTTGGTTTAAGCATGGGGTGAGCGCAGTTGATTCTGCAATGTTGTCTTATTTAAAAAAATATATAATTCCTTATGGAAATATAGAATGTGTTAATTTAATTAAGTATAATTATTTGAGTGTTTGTCTACGTGAAAGGCGACTTTAAATTTAAGGTGAAATTAGAAAAAATTAGGGTTAGGTTTGATCAGGTTATGTTTTAGTCACTAAAGAATATTTGAATGGTACTAGGTCACTTTAATTTTCAGTTATTAACCTATTTATATTATTTTCGATTAGGTTAGGTTTGCTCAGGTTATGTTTTAGTCATTTTAAAGCATATTTTAAAGATAATATATCACTAAAATGTTCAGTTATTAACTTTTTTATATTATTTTCGATAACGCTAGGTTAGGTTTTGTCAGGTTATGTTTTAGTCACTAAAAATATTGAGAACTTGAGGAATATTTCAAATTAGTATTTCACATTTTTCTATATTATTACTTCAAATATAAATTTTTTTACATGTTTACTCCATAAAAAGCGATTGTAGATGTGGCAACAGTGTGAATGTATATAAAATTGCATATTTTAATCCGTGCGTTTATAATAAATTTTGATCTGAATTTTATAGTGAAGTATTCTATTTTTTACAGTCGAATCTGTGGGCAATACATAATCTGTTTAAACAAAATGTTTATTGCAGATACGTGCATTTATTCTCGGCACATACTTACCCCTTCTTATTGCTACAATCCACTTTTTTCTCATCAGAATATCTTTGGCAAACCTGTGTCCTGATGTTCTCGATGAGCACAAATGTACAGCACAACATTGAGGGATTTTATTTTCTCAAGTTTAATTCACACAGCGAAACAAATATGCAATATTTACCATATATTTACTTGGAAATATATTGATTTGAAGTATTGACGTCAGTTGACATGACCTCCAACTACACGAGCGCCACCTATGTTGAGCTTTCCAGATTAGCTGCCATTGACACGAAAAGAAGAATATATGTAATTTATTTAATTCAAAATACATTCTATTGCTCTCACAAATCAGAAACAAATGTTTTTTGATAAATAAACATTGCTTTTTGCTTAATTTCAATGTTCATGCTGCCATTAATGTGTCTCTTGGTAGGTTGAATATTGAATTTAAGCAACAAACAATGTTCATTTATCAAATAAACATTTTTTTCTGTTTTCTGTCAGCAGTTGAATGTATTTTGAGTTAAATAAATTACATACATTCTTCTTTTTATATCAATTAATTTAATTCAAAATAATTTTTCTTGGACACCCTGTATAAATCATTATGCCAATGTTAATATTACTGAATAGAGAATTAAATAACCTTTCAAATGAGCTAGCACACGATCCCCATTCCCTATTTAAAAATAACGGGTGGGGGATGTGGATGGAAGGGGATTGACAAATGACAGATGTATGTACCGTAAAAATGTGTCCCCATTAGATCAAAAATCGACCTGTTTCGTCATTTACTTAAAATCTAATAAATACTGACAAATATCGAGTTGGACTCTTGTTTGGCCCACTCTGTATAATTAATTACTCCGCTAGTGTTTTACTAAGGTTCATATTACAGAATATATAAATATTAAAATCTATCGTTCCATTATGTGAAGCTATATGGATAGAGTGTCTACTACAATCAGTTTACTTTCAACAGTTTATAAATATATTTGATTACCTACTCCAAATGAAATTCTATCCCGAGGTTTATACACATCCCATTCAGGATCAATTAAAGTTCTGTACGCATTATTTTTCCTCGGACTTTGTTTCGCCTCCCTATCGACCAAAAGGGCCGCCTGTTCGGTTTCACGAAAGTGCCCATGAAACTTTTAATTACATCCGATGATCTGGCCAGGAAGTCGATTGAAAACGACCCTCTAATAAACTTTAATAATTATATTTTCTATTAATTAATAACATTATCCGAGGATCCTCATCAAATTCAAATTAAGCGTTGCTTTTTCGAAAGAAGAATCTTTAAGTAGCAATTAGGGGCTGATTGCCAATCAAGAAATTTTATACAGCTGAAAGACGGAGCCAGGTCGAATATTTTAGGATAATAATATAATACAAATTACAAAAATTTGATTTATGTTACGATGCTGAGGTCTTGAGATTTCATTTAAAATATATTAAAATTTTATAATGAGGTTGGTTTTAATACAGTAAACAAAATGTATTCTAGAAGAACCGCTCAAGTAATGTTTCCTCTTAAACAATATTTAATTTTTCTCTATTTATGTTATTGGCTATTGCTAATTATTTATTTTTAATGCAGTCATTGAAGGTTTTCACTTCCGATTTCGTTGAACCTGATGCGGGAGCACGCCAAATAGAATTCTATTTTGCTGACGTCACACAGGCCCGGTCCTAGGGATTTTGCCGCCCTGGGCAAGATCGGCGACCGCCGCCCCTCCCCATTGGTATACCCAAAAACTCAAAAATTTCACCATGGCTCTTAATTTGCTGAAATCTATCACTTAATGCATTAACGGTTGTGTCTATAATTTTTAAATAGAAGTCAACTTTATATCGTGTCTCTTTATAGGTCCATACTTTCATCTTCAGCCTCCTTTTCGGATTCTCAAATTCTAACTTTGATGAGCCCTTTTGCGTCTGTCAAATAGACCTGGAATTTTAAATTACTTCCGAGACTTAAAATGGATTTCCGACTTTTCTAATAAACTGATAGCTTGATACGCTCCCATATCAATAATCTGCATATGCGACTACGTTGATGTGAAGTAAAATGTCATGCCATATTACCACAGAGGAAAGAAAAGTAAAATCACAGATTTGATTTGCGAAACAGCTTGCCTCATGAGCAACCATTTTATCGTTGTTTTTATTCAGTGATTTCTATAAGAGCATCGTAAATTTCTTCAATTTGGTCTCTAATGGGAGTAATTGCATCACTTATTCTACTTTCCCATATAGTTTCGGACAAAGGTTTCAATGTTAGGCTAGAAATATGATTTTTCAGCATAGTCCAACGATGAATAGATGCTGAGAAAAAGTTGTAAATTTTGTCACTAAGGAAAAGAAAGAAACTGCAAACTGTAAGGCTTGAGCAGCATCGTTCACAACTAAGTTAAGTGAATGGCTAGACCATGGGACAAAACATGCTCTAGGATTCATTTTCAAAATAATTCTGTTTTGAACTCCCTAGTTCTTCTCTTCCATGCTTGTCCCATTATCATACCCTTGTCCTGTCATATCTTCCAAAGGTATTCCCAGTTCATTCTGGGACTCTGTAACTCCCATGACAGTGGTTTCCACTACAGGCACAAATCCAAGAAAATGTTCTTTAATTTTAACATTTTGTGAACAAGAACCTAAATCGACAAAATGTACAACAATAGTCATCTGTTCCACCCCAGCAATATCAAATATACAATCTAAAATTATGCTATAATACTTTGCTGATTTCAAAAAGTTTAAAATTTTATTTTTGATTTGGTCATGGAGGAGCTGAATAATTTCGTTTTGAATACGTTTTCCCAAGTAGTGCTGCTGCTTGTTACTCCCATTAGTTATTCCCTTAATGTGCTCTTCTAACATAGAATCAAAATTTTTAAAGAGCTCAAAAAGCATAAAAAAATTTCGCCCCTCATTTGATGACACTGATGTGCTAAGAACTGTATTATTGATATAAGTCGTTATATTACATTTTTCCAATGACCAGTTACTGAATTTAGAACTTTTTGTGTTTCTTCATCTATGATTTTGTCCGATTCTAGTCTAATTGCTAGTTCTACCCACTGTCGCTGTGACTGTAGATGAGCTGGAGACTTAGCGTGGCTGGACAAAGCTTCAGCCATATGTTTCTGATTATAATATCCATTTTCAGTAAATTAATTTTAAGTGAATTTCAGTGAATTTAGTTTAGTTCTGATTAGACTATTCTTATGCGATGAAGAAGAAGAAGGCGGTTTTTTCGATTTTCCGTCGAATTGCAATTCCGAACCTTGCAATTGCTATTGTTTCACTTACTTAATTCTCGTTTTTACAGTTGCATTTTTGCCGCTCTTGTTCATAATATTGATTTTTTTATAATATTAAAAACATAAGTTATTATTTCTTCAATTTCAAAAATTAGCTGTCCTCTAAAATTTGCCGCCACTGAATTTGCCGCCCTGGGCAACCGCCCAGTTCGCCCACCCCTGGGGCCGGGCCTGACGTCACAAAATAGAATTTCATAATAAGAGAATCGACGGTTGCTAGGCAACGTGACCTCACTAAAATAGAATTCTATTTGGCGTGCTCCCGCACCTCTATCGATTTTTATGAAAACTGGTGAGTAGTTAGAGAATACCTCAACGAACAAAGGTGACATGATGCCAACTTTCGCTTTTATCCTGGGGGTGGATGCCACCCCTTCTCGGGTGTGAAAATTATTTTATTAAAAATAATACCATAGATCTATAGAGGGGCAAATTATAAGAAAACTTGTTATATAAAGTTATTAATAGAAATCAATACTTTTCGGGTTAATAAAAGTTTCGAGGATAATAAAAAATTTAATATACTCCTCACTTAAAAAACTAAACTTATATTAATTCAAAGTGAGTTATGGGTAATTGAATGTATATTTTTTTCGACGAGTACTCAAATCTAAGTATTCAAGCTTAAACAACGGGAACATGATGCATTTTATAAAATATACCTTCTAAACATTTGCCAAAGTACTTCAGAATAACTATCAAATTAACTCCAGAAGAAGTTTGTACGATAACTTGTACATATATCATATAAGACAGTGGCGCTCAAAGGGTCGATCGCTAAAGATTTTGAAGGCGATCGCAAATCACGGAAAAAATTCATATACAGAAAAAATATTGATTAATAAAATGAACGGAAATGATTTAAACAACTTTGCGTCCTTGAAAAAGAGGGTAACCGCTCATTTGAATTAGGTTTATTACGAGACGGAGATGCAAACACACAGCGAGTTTAAAAGACGCAAAAAACTGACAGATATCGTAACATTCGCGTCTAATTCATTTTCTTGTGAAGACGTAGAAAAAATTGTCACAGAAATGTCCATTACTTTCAACATGGAGATCATTTCCGTCCAAACTGAGGTACCGAAAATAATTTCAGATATACATCTTAAGTCAAGAGCGACCGATACCGATACGAAATGTTGGTCTTTCATATCGTCTCACAAATATCTGTCTTTGAAGCAAGTAGCTCTGTAGCTCCCATCATTTTTTCGACCAACGTACTTGTGTGAGCCTGCATTTTCCCAAATAAAGGTAGTGAAATCAAAGTAGTGTAATCGACTTACAAACATCTGTCATGATGCTTGCGTTTGGCCCTCGGTAATTACTTACCATCATATGAAAAAACTTATATGGATGGATAATGGATTAACATCCAAATAAATTTAAGATGAAAAACATGACTTTAATAATTACAACTCCCTGTAGTTGTAGTTACAACTTTTATCAAATAGAAAGGTGCAATAAAGGTTTTTATTTTCAAAATTGTTTTTTTTTACTAGCATGTCTTCGAGCGCTGGACGCTTGAAGTTTATGTGGTAGATCCCACGCAGTATAAGTCTGAGCACCACTGATATAAGAGATTGTGAATACAATCTTAGAGTTGGACTGTATGCGGTTTACTGGTTCAGATTTAAGTGGGAGAATAAGGTATAAGGTTTTATACAGACAATATTAATATGTATATAAAGTCTTACCAAACTGTGAACGTTGTAGATCATTAGAGCCGCGATCACACACGAATTTATTGTTCTTGTACCACGATTTGCGAAATCAGGTATGTCGTGACTCCCGAATTACTGTTCGTCACGTAACGTAACACGTATTATTGCTATTTCGTTTCAGCCCAAAAGGAAGGCTGGACCGTCCAGAGTCAAGAGATGAGCGGTACCGACTTTTCAGTGCAACCGCTGATGAGAGAGAGGAGGATTTCTTCTGTCCCGAATCCAAAAATGTCTGTCTGTGAGGGATGAGGAGAGGGGGTAAAAATAGGAGATATGGAATGGTACTATTAAACAAGGCTAGCTTGAGACTTATTTAACTTGAGGGTTGTAATAAGAGATTTAATGCAGTAATAAATATAAAAATATTTTTTGCATGTGAAAATTGAACAA
Source organism: Diabrotica virgifera virgifera (assembly GCF_917563875.1). NCBI lineage: Eukaryota > Metazoa > Arthropoda > Insecta > Coleoptera > Chrysomelidae > Diabrotica > Diabrotica virgifera. The sequence goes on from NC_065447.1 coordinate 178,005,584, forward strand.
AGTTAATAGTATCAAAATTAAGCAAGTTATGATGAAAATAAGAGAACACTTTCGAATTTTTTAGGAAAAAGTGAAAAATAAAACATATTATGCAATTTCCACAAAAATTAAAATTTATAGTAATCCGTAGAATTTTTTTTTATATTAGGATAAATAATTATTTAAACTATTTTCACAGTTTTAAAACAAATATTTCAGAAAAAAATATAATTTAAAAAAATCAGAATTTTTAAAATTATCGAAATTTTCATATTCTTTTGATAATAACTCACAAAATACTCAATATACGAAAAAATGATGTTTAATCAAATTTTAGATTTTTCTGTATCAAATATTTTAGATGTTTTACTATTTCTGTACGATATACTTGGTTAAAAGTTGGTGTGAACACAAGTTGATTTGCTCTCTGGTGAAAAAAGTTGTTTTAGTACGGAAGTAAACATTGGTTTTTGGTGAAATTTTCACAAAGTGTGTGGTGAATTCAACATTTCAACTGTAAGTCATCTTTTTGTTAATTTGATGCACGTAAGAGAGGAGATTTGCAATAATATTATACAGAACAATATTTTTTTTAAGTTACAAATACAACAAACATTGAATATAACAAAAACGTGTATAATTAAACATTAATGAATATTTAATTACTGAAAGCCATAAATAAATTAGCAAACAGAAGTACGGCCAAATATTCTGCGACGTTGCCGGCGTGTGCAAAATATCTGAGACCTTACCAAAACGTAATTAAAAATAAGAAGATAATAATAATAATAATTACTATTAGACACAGGTTACATTTTCCTATTTTTTGTGTATATTATAAGCTTTAAGTGAACTAAAAATATATTTTTTTCGCATTATATTGGTAAAGATTTTCAGTCTAGAAAACAAACAACAAGACAAATAGATGAACAACGAAGAAAATAAAACAGAAGGAAAAAGACACAAACCGGAGCACGACAGCTCGATTGAAGAAGAGCAACATAAAAGCAAAAAAGCTCCAGACACGCGCATAAAAAAAGTAAGTACAATATTAACGGACATGGAGGAGATTAAGATATTGCTGAGCCAGATGAGGCAAGAAATTAAAGAAGATATTCTGGAAAGCAAAACAGAGATTAAAGATGAAATCAAGGATATGAAAAACGAACTGGAAGATATTAAGCAGAAGCTTAAGCAAAACAAAGCAGAAACAGAAAATTTAAAAAGAGAAGTAGAAAAAAAAGAACAAAAATGGGAGAAAGAAAACGAAGAACTCAAAAAAGCGTTAACACTCATGGAGAATAGATTAGAGAAGATCGATAAAGAAAAAATACGCAATAAATTAATCATAACAGGAATTCAGGTAGATCTGGAAGATGAAGTTAGACTAAGAGAAAACATACAAAAAATGATGGAAACAGAGCTGCAACTGAAAATAGAAGTTAAAAGTGCGTTTAAGATAGGATACAAGAAATGTATAATAGAAACGAAGAGCTGGGAAGACAAGCAGAAAATACTGCAAGAAAAAGGTAAACTCAAATACACAAGAGACTGTAGAGAAATATACATAGATGCAGCGCTGACGTTCAAGGAAGCAAAGATACAAAAAGAAATCAGAGACATAGCAAAACAACAGAGAAGCAAAGGAGCAAAAGTAAAAATCAGATACCAGAAATTAGAAATAAATGACAAAGTGCTAAAATGGAATGCAAGAGAAAATAAACTTATAGAAATTGAAAATGTCCCAAAAAACTAGACAAAAGAGAACGGATGGATGAAAAGGAAACAGACAATGCAAATGAAGAGGTAAATGAGTCACGGTATATTCAAAATAATAAGAAAAATACAAAAAAAAGGAAGAGAATTAAAAAAATGACAAAAAAAATTGGAACATGGAACGTCAGGACACTGCTAGAAGAAGGAAAAATGGAAGAGCTAGCGACACAGTTGAAACAATACAATATAGATATTGCAGGAATTCAAGAAACCAGGTGGGGGGGACATGGAAAAATCGAAAAATAAAATTATACAGTATGAAATAAAAATGTGTGTACCATTTTTATTTATTCGGCTGCAATACGAAGGAAAAACAATCTTACTTTTTAATCAGAATAAGGAGTGCAGCCAGTCCCTTTAACTGCAGTTTTCTGCTCTTATTGGAGCGTCATCAGAAGGAACGTAGGCACTGCTCTCCTTAATCCAATTAAATTGCATCGAAATGTTTTCCCAAATATTGCAGCCAAAATAATGGTATTGGGTGGCTAGCGCCATCTGGCCGTACAAAGACGAAGCAAGTTTTCAATCCTAATAGCAAATAATTAATATTGAAAAATATCAAAAATTACTAAAAGATTTTTAAATTGAAAACTTACTGGTACATCCCCATGTAAACGCCTCCAAGACTTCTACAATTTGCAAGTCATATGGATGCTGCAGTAAAGACGATAGGGAAGGAATTCTAAACTTTGCAATTCAAATCCTCCGTCTGCAGCTGGCTAGGAACTGAAAGATGCACCATAGTTACTCTACTGAGTAATAAGAAAATAAAATAAAAATGTGTGTACCATTTTTATTTATTCGGCTGCAATACGAAGGAAAAACAATCTTACTTTTTAATCAGAATAAGGAGTGCAGCCAGTCCCTTTAACTGCAGTTTTCTGCTCTTATTGGAGCGTCATCAGAAGGAACGTAGGCACTGCTCTCCTTAATCCAATTAAATTGCATCGAAATGTTTTCCCAAATATTGCAGCCAAAATAATGGTATTGGGTGGCTAGCGCCATCTGGCCGTACAAAGACGAAGCAAGTTTTCAATCCTAATAGCAAATAATTAATATTGAAAAATATCAAAAATTACTAAAAGATTTTTAAATTGAAAACTTACTGGTACATCCCCATGTAAACGCCTCCAAGACTTCTACAATTTGCAAGTCATATGGATGCTGCAGTAAAGACGATAGGGAAGGAATTCTAAACTTTGCAATTCAAATCCTCCGTCTGCAGCTGGCTAGGAACTGAAAGATGCACCATAGTTACTCTACTGAGTAATAAGAAAATAAAATAAAAATGTGTGTACCATTTTTATTTATTCGGCTGCAATACGAAGGAAAAACAATCTTACTTTTTAATCAGAATAAGGAGTGCAGCCAGTCCCTTTAACTGCAGTTTTCTGCTCTTATTGGAGCGTCATCAGAAGGAACGTAGGCACTGCTCTCCTTAATCCAATTAAATTGCATCGAAATGTTTTCCCAAATATTGCAGCCAAAATAATGGTATTGGGTGGCTAGCGCCATCTGGCCGTACAAAGACGAAGCAAGTTTTCAATCCTAATAGCAAATAATTAATATTGAAAAATATCAAAAATTACTAAAAGATTTTTAAATTGAAAACTTACTGGTACATCCCCATGTAAACGCCTCCAAGACTTCTACAATTTGCAAGTCATATGGATGCTGCAGTAAAGACGATAGGGAAGGAATTCTAAACTTTGCAATTCAAATCCCCCGTCTGCAGCTGGCTAGGAACTGAAAGATGCACCATAGTTACTCTACTGAGTAATAAGAAAATAAAATAAAAATGTGTGTACCATTTTTATTTATTCGGCTGCAATACGAAGGAAAAACAATCTTACTTTTTAATCAGAATAAGGAGTGCAGCCAGTCCCTTTAACTGCAGTTTTCTGCTCTTATTGGAGCGTCATCAGAAGGAACGTAGGCACTGCTCTCCTTAATCCAATTAAATTGCATCGAAATGTTTTCCCAAATATTGCAGCCAAAATAATGGTATTGGGTGGCTAGCGCCATCTGGCCGTACAAAGCATCCATATGACTTGCAAATTGTAGAAGTCTTGGAGGCGTTTACATGGGGATGTACCAGTAAGTTTTCAATTTAAAAATCTTTTAGTAATTTTTGATATTTTTCAATATTAATTATTTGCTATTAGGATTGAAAACTTGCTTCGTCTTTGTACGGCCAGATGGCGCTAGCCACCCAATACCATTATTTTGGCTGCAATATTTGGGAAAACATTTCGATGCAATTTAATTGGATTAAGGAGAGCAGTGCCTACGTTCCTTCTGATGACGCTCCAATAAGAGCAGAAAACTGCAGTTAAAGGGACTGGCTGCACTCCTTATTCTGATTAAAAAGTAAGATTGTTTTTCCTTCGTATTGCAGCCGAATAAATAAAAATGGTACACACATTTTTATTTTATTTTCTTATTACTCAGTAGAGTAACTATGGTGCATCTTTCAGTTCCTAGCCAGCTGCAGACGGGGGATTTGAATTGCAAAGTTTAGAATTCCTTCCCTATCGTCTTTACTGCAGCATCCATATGACTTGCAAATTGTAGAAGTCTTGGAGGCGTTTACATGGGGATGTACCAGTAAGTTTTCAATTTAAAAATCTTTTAGTAATTTTTGATATTTTTCAATATTAATTATTTGCTATTAGGATTGAAAACTTGCTTCATCTTTGTACGGCCAGATGGCGCTAGCCACCCAATACCATTATTTTGGCTGCAATATTTGGGAAAACATTTCGATGCAATTTAATTGGATTAAGGAGAGCAGTGCCTACGTTCCTTCTGATGACGCTCCAATAAGAGCAGAAAACTGCAGTTAAAGGGACTGGCTGCACTCCTTATTCTGATTAAAAAGTAAGATTGTTTTTCCTTCGTATTGCAGCCGAATAAATAAAAATGGTACACACATTTTTATTTTATTTTCTTATTACTCAGTAGAGTAACTATGGTGCATCTTTCAGTTCCTAGCCAGCTGCAGACGGGGGATTTGAATTGCAAAGTTTAGAATTCCTTCCCTATCGTCTTTACTGCAGCATCCATATGACTTGCAAATTGTAGAAGTCTTGGAGGCGTTTACATGGGGATGTACCAGTAAGTTTTCAATTTAAAAATCTTTTAGTAATTTTTGATATTTTTCAATATTAATTATTTGCTATTAGGATTGAAAACTTGCTTCGTCTTTATACAGTATGGTATGCTGGAGAAGAAAAACAAGGATATGGAGGAACTGCTTTTATTGTGTTAGGGGAAATGAGGCATAAAGTTATGGAATTTAAACCCATAAGTCAAAGATTATCATACATAAGAGTAAACAGCAAACCGAACAAGTTGTCCATAATAAATGTCTATGCACCCACAGAAAACAGTGATGACTTAATAAAACAACAGTTCTATGAAACACTAGAAGAAAATGCCGAAAAAATCC